>NC_057849.1:50305933-50930933 GCF_015237465.2 Chelonia mydas | reverse complement strand
CTGGAATTATATTCCCTGAGGAGGGATCCTATCTTTTTGCTGGTCTGAGACTGATCATTACCATGGACATTCCTAGTCTATTGACAAAAACACTGCAATAATAGTCTGTCTTCATTGCTCCCCACCTTGAGAAAAGTGTTTTTATATTGTGATAACTGACCTGATGAAAAAACCTAGTAGAGACAAGACACAGGTAGTTTTTACCTCTGTAACTAGTAAAAATAAATCTGATACTCATCCCTGGGGGTTGGCCTTGACTAGTTAGATCAAGGTAAAAATTTCAGTGCCTTGTCTCCATCTAGGATATTGCATGGAGATAGCTTTTGATGTAAACACCTCATCATTTTGCAGTGAAGGCAAAGCCTAATAGACCTACACACAATGAAAATACAGTAAGAGAAGGGAAAAAAACACAAGGTACGTTTTGTTCCTTAACTGCTTGAAAATGATATAATCTCTGAGAGAGAAAGTGTTTGTGAGGAAGGAGAGCAACAAATTGCAGGTGTTAGCAGAACGATGGGTTAATGGCTATGCTACATGAACTATACATGTTGTTGAAACTATTGTAAAAAAAATTTAAACTTAGACTGGTTAGACTTATATTTAAGATGTGAATGTGTAATCTGTTCTGGAAAAAATCTCACATAGCACCCTTCTCTTTCTCTTCTCACACACTCGTTTTGTGTTTGGCAAACCTGATCCATGAGAACAAAATAATCCGCCAAACAAAGATGTTTTACAGTGTACAAGAAGTTCAGACTACAATAGGCAAGCTTTATAAATAGAGTATGATTTTTGGTACAGGATGCTGTTAATGCGAGGTTCTCAAGAGGGCACTTAGCAACTTTGTCTTATTCATTGCCCTTTTTTAATTAAAAAGGTACCATTCATATCATTAGATGGTATCAGTTGTTCTCAATGGTTATATTTTTGTTTATATCTATAGCACCATAAGTGTACCATGTCTTTTTATTTAGTCTTTAGAGCATGAGTCCTTGCCCTGAAGACCTTACAGGGTTAATAAGGCATACAGGGCCGGCTCCAGGCACCAGCTTTCCAAGCAGGTGCTTGGGGTGGCATTCAGAATGGGATAGCAGTCCGTGTCCCGCGGCAGCAATTCGGCAGCAGCTCTGCTGCTCTTCCTGCCACGGCGGCTTTTGGGCGGCAGCTCCGCTGCTCTTCCGAGCGCAGCGGCAATTCGGCAGCAGCTCCACGGCTATTGCGGTGGCGGCAATTCGGCGGCGACAGCTTGCGGCGGCAAAATTGGTAGAGCCGCCCCTACAGGCATAACACAGCAAGAGCTGACAATAAGCAAAGGGTTTCACATCTACGCATGTGCATACACAGCCAAAATAATTTAATAGTTTATTACAGTTTATTTAACTATTGATGTATATTTCAGCATATTAAATTTTAAACAAAGAAACCTTGATTCTTCTTCGAAGAGTGTCCCCATGGGTGCTCCACTATAGGTGTTTGTCACTCTTGCGCTTGTAATCAGAGATTTGTGAGAGCAGTTCCTGGTTCGATTGTACGTGCGCAGTCACCATCTTGTGCCACCTCAGGCGGTTATCTGGCACTGTGTGTCCAAACCCTGCTCAATTTCTTCTCTACTGCCTTTGGCTTGAGTCACAGCATTTAGCAGCGCCTCTGTGCCTAGTCTTATTAGCATAGTTTTCACTAGTTAGACTTAACAAAAACTAAATGTAGTTAGTTCGTTTCTCCCTGTTTAATTTCTTTTCCCTCAAAAAAACATTTTTCCCCATTGGACTAGAAGTTTAGGTTTCTGTTGTTAACTGTTAGAGTCTTGGGTTTCCTCTTATGTGGGGAGAAACACTCCTCTGAGGGGAAAGCCTTGTTCCCGGTGTTTTAAACGCTGCCTCACCTGCAGACTTTCAATACCTGTGTCAGACTATCACTCGCAGTGTGTTTGCTGCCTCACCGAGACACACAGACCTCAAAAGTGCTCATTCTGCCACAAGCTAAAAGCCTGAGAGACTTACAACTTAAACACCACCTGATGGAGAAGTCTCTCCGGCATCTGAACCCAAAGCATGGATCCCCCCTGCATGGACCAACTGCAGCCTCTGGCAGCGGCCCTTCCTCCATGGCTCAGACTAAAGACCACTGTGCCAAAAGGTGGCAAAAAAGCAGGCTACAACTTCCACAGCTTGGGAATCTGCCGAGAAACCGCATTCTCCAAGCTGGCAAACCCCATCAGTACAGACCTCACTGGCCTTCTCCACAGCTGAAGTAGTGGCACCCTCTGGTGCAATGAAAGAAAAAGACCCCAAGCAGGCTACCTCTGACACGGGCAGTAAGGGGAAACCGAAACCCCATGCCTCAGCACCAGTGGAGCTGACTAGACACTTGGCACAAAACGGCTCTGCACCACTGCAAATCACAGCACCACCTTTTGCCGGCATAACGCAATCGGTGTGCGTAACGACACTGACAACCACGCCGCAACCGTCAGTACCAACCGCTACACCTTCAACGGCACCAATGTTATCAGCGCTGCAGCAATTCCTGCATCAGAATGACCAAACAGTCACCTCAACACCAGAATCTCCTATTCTCACCACTGATGTCACTTGGGCACAGTCAGTACCGAGTCACCTCACCCCTCCACCTCAATCTGCTCCCCCATTCTCAAGTGACGAGGAGGATGAGGATGAAGGGGAAATATATTCTTCACACCATTCTTCCCCCATCCACCGCCGACCAGACCTGATCCACCACCGCACAGGGGCTATTATCGTGGGCCCTAAGATTGACCCTGGTACAGGCACCCATGCATGCCAACAATGCCTCTTCCACTACAGTGGTCTTATTGGAGCCCTTGGGCAGCATGCCCCCCCACAACATCACAAACCTCCCAGCTCCCCCCCCCCCCCCCCGCCAGATGAGTGCACATCATTCACCCTGACCTTTGGTATCAAGACCATGTGAACCTCCAGAAGAGGTGGTCAGAGAGGAGGAGGAGACCTCTGACGAGGAGTTGGCCCTCCCAATATGGGGGACTATTTCAAATGATTTCAAGGCCTCTATAAGAGAGTTGTGAGCTTATTGGACATCTCACTGTAAGAAGTCCAGGAGGCTCAACACAAACTCCTACACATCTTACAGACATTGACCTCTTCCAAACTCACTCTACCCATGAATTATGCGATTATGGTACCAGTTAAGTCAATTTGGCAGACCTCAGCAGCAATCCCACCCAGGTGCAAGAGGTCTGACAAAAATACTATGTGCTGTCGACGGGAACGGAGTTTCTCATCTCGCACCCCGTACCGAATTCCTTGGTGGTGGATGCAGTTAATGAACAGGGAAGACAACACCACCCCCAAAACATGCCATATGACAGAGACTAGAAGAGGCTTGACTTCTTCAGCCGTAAGGCCTACTCCTTAGTGACTCTGCAACTTAGGATTGCCAATTATGAGGCATTACTTGCCAAATATGACCACATGAATTACTCAAAGCTATCAGACTTTATTGAATTTGTTCCTGAGGAGAAAAGAGAGCAGTTCAGGTCAATCATCTCTGAAAGACCGCTTATAGCCAGGACAATATTGCAGGCTGCCCTGGACTCTGCAGACACAGCAGCGAGGTCTGCAAACACCGTGCTAGTGATGAGAAGAGCATCTGGGTTACATGTCTCTGGGTTCCCCACAGAGGTGCAATTGATAAAGATGTTCCATTTGAAGGGCCTAACCTCTGCAGCCAAAACAGACTAGTGCCTCCACACACTCAAGGACTCGAGGGCGGCGTAGAAGTCCCTGAGCATTTATACACCTAGGACCAAGAAAAGACAGGGAAAATAATTATACTTCACAGAGATTCTTGTCCATGCAATACACGCAACTGCACAGACAATATGAACAACAAGGGCGGAAACAGAGATCCACGAAGAGACAACAGCCTCACCTCAGCCTACTACATCTCAACAACCACCCTCAAGGCAGCAATTTTGAGACTTTGGTTGAGGGCCTGAGACCCCCACATCTTTCAGCGCTGGAACCACCTACCATCTCTCAGCCGTTTGGAGGTTGCCTGACTCCCTTTTACCCAGTCTGGCATCCATCACAACAGACAGATGAGTACTAGAGATCATCAAGACTGGATAATCCATCCCATTTATCTCCATCTCCCCTACAACCATCCCTCTTCAGGGACCCCTCTCATGAACATCTACTGTGATGAGAAGTAATCCACCTCATACACCTTGGGGCAGTAGAACTGGTACCAACAAAACACGAGGGAAGGGCTTCTGTTCATGTTGTTTCCTCACACAGAAAAAATGAGGGTGGAGACCCGTTCTTGATTTATTGTGTCTCAATAAGTTTGTGAAGGCTCAATACTTCAATATGGTCACATTGATTGCCATAAGTCCAGCACTAGAAAGGGGGAATAGGTTCTCAGCCCTTGACCTCCAGGATACGTACTTTCATATAACAATACATCCATCACATTGGAGGTTCCTCAGATTTGCTCTAAGAGCGGATCACTTTCAATACAAAGTTCTACCTTTCGGCCTCTCCATTGCCCCTCGAATATTCTTGAAGGTCCTCACGGTTGTAGCAGTCTACCTCCGCAGAAAGGGAATCATTATAGTCCTATATTTGGATGACCACTTATTGAAAGCAGCAACACGACAAGTAGAGCTAGAAGCCACCAAAAGGACAGTAGCTGTCTTTACACGCTTAGGCCTACAAATAAATACACAAAAAGCAATACTAACACCAGCGCAAAACCTAGAATTTATCTGTGCCTGCCTCAATTCTCCTGAGGCTATAGCCTCTCTACCATGACAATGGTTCGTGACTCTAACCAATCTCATCTCCACAACGCTGAACAGCTCTCAGACAACTTTGAGGACTTGCCTGCAATTATTGGGCCACATGGCTGCAATGATGTTCATCATCAAGCATGCGAGGCTACACGTGTGGTGTCTACAAGCATGGCTCTGGATAACCTACACCCCATGCAAGCACAGTGTAAACAAATGACTCACAATACTAAACAAAATAAAAGAATCACTACACTGGTGGATACAACTAGACACTGTCTGTGTTGGGGTCCCTCTTGAACAAAATTCCCCAATGGTGACCATCATGACAGACATGTCACTACTAGGTTGAGGAGCACATCTGAACGCTCATTCTCTCTTGGTCCCCGTTAGAATCCCTCCTACACATAAATCTACTAGAACTACTCGCCATTCACAATGTGTGTTCTCACTTCTTATCCATGGTCAAGAATAAGACCATACAAGTCCCCACAGACAATGTTGCACGCATGTTCTATATAAACAGTTGTGTGTGTGTGTTGGAGGGGGCATGCTCACACTTCCTGTGCACTGAAGCCATGCGGCTCTGAAACTGGTGCATCAGTCACAACATCGACATCACAGCATCGTACCTACTGGGATCCCAAGACACCACAGCATTGCACTAAGCAGGAACTTTTCTCAGGACCACAAGTGGAAATTAGACACGCGAATATACAACATATTCAAGCACCGAGGGTTCCCAACTGTAGACCTCTTTGCAATGGCACACAATGCTAAATGCCCACAATTTTGCTTCAGAGCAGGGCTGGGTCCTCACTCCCTGGGCAACACCTTTCTTATCAAATGGGACGTGACGCTCCTCTCCTATACGCCTTCCCTCTCACCCCCATCCTGGCACGGGTGATTCACAAGATCAGATTGGATAAGTCCAAAGTCATCCTGATAGCCCCCATGTGGTCTCGACAAACATGGTTTCCTTACCTTCTCAGAATGGCAGTGTGCCGGCCACATACACTTCCTCTTCTGTCTCATCTCCCCTCTCAGGACACAGGCCGAATTCTTCACCAGACTTAGAAAGACTCTGTCTCAAGGTGTGGTTACTCCATGGCTCTGAGGACCTGAAATGACCTGCTCAGAGGAAGTACAGAATATTTTATTAAATAGCTGCAGAACACTCACCCATCACACATATCTACACAAATGGAGACAATTTGATAATTGGTGCCAAAGAAACAGCAATCTCTTTGTCCTTACCTCTGATACTAGAATACATGCTGGGGCTTAAAAAATCTGGCCTCTTCATGAGCTCAGCCTCGTGTACCTCTGAGCTGTCACAGCGTTCCACCACAAGGTGGATGACTTATCCATTTTCACGCACCCAATCACCAGTGCTTTCTCAAAGGCCTCACCAACATTGACCCTGAAGTACAAACCCCTACTCCATCATGAGATCTTAACTTAGTCTTCAGAGGCATCACCAGACCCCCATTTGAACCATTAACAACATGCTTCCTCCTCCACCTTTCAATGAAGGTGGGATTTCTCATCGCCATCACATCTGCCAGATGGGTGGGAGAACAAGGGGCCCTCATGACATACCCACTATACACAATATTCTTCAAAGATAAAGTTACCCTAAGACCACATCCTAAATTCTTACCTAAGGTCACCTCCGCATTCCATCTCATCCAACCCATTCACTTCCCAACATTGTACTCTAATCCATGGGAATAGACGGGAGTCAACACTCCACATGCTGGACACCCGCAGGGTGCTAGCCTTTTACATAGACAGAACAAAGACATTCCACAAGTCTCCAAAATTAGAGATGCCAGTCACTAAATGATCGAATGGAAACGCCATATCCAACCAGACACTGTCCAGATGGATTTCTGAATGTATCATATTGTGCTACGTCCACTACGATTTTCAACCCCCAACAGGGATTCACACTCATTCCACCAGAGCTTTATTGGCTTTGCTGGCATTTCTTAACAATGTCCCAATTACAGACATCTGTAAAGCAGCAACTTGGGCCTCAGCCCATACATTTACACAACCCTATGCATTAGAACATCATGCAACATCTGATGTAATATTCAGATGTACTGTATTTATCATCTGCCATGACCTCAACTCCAAAGTCCTTTCCTTCTGCTGAAGGGCACTGCTCGGAAGTCACCTAAAATGGAGCACCCACAGGGACACTCCTCAAAGAAGAAAAGGTTACTTACCTTATGCAGTAACTGAGATGTTTCAAGATGATTGTCCTTCTGGGTGCTCCACTACCCACCCTCATCCCTCTACTTCAGAGTTTCACACTGAATGCTTTGCAGTAGAGAAGGAACTGAGAGGAGGTTGGTAGCACAGTGCTAGATAACTGTCTAAGGCGGCATGAGACAGGAACTGCACGTGTGCAATCCAATCAGGCACTGCTACCACAAATCTTTTTTACAAGCACAGGGTCACACAAACACCTAAAGTGGAGCACCCACAGGGACAACCATCTCGAAGAACCTCTTTACTGCACAGAGCGAGTAACCTTCTCCTCATAAGACAAAAGGGCATTTTGCACTAACTTGAGAATTCTGACTGCTGCCATTTTTGGATCAAAAAGTGATGAGAAATGTCTCGCCCTGCTAAATATAATTATTATTCACAGCATTGATTTACCAGTCTGGTATGTTCTTAACTGCATCGGTCTGGACTATAAGGTGATAGAAAGCTGGCTAGATCATCGGGCTCAACAGGTAGTGATCAATGACTCAATGTCTAGTTGGTAGCCGGTATCAAGCAGAGTGCCCCAGGGGTTGGTCCTGGGGCCAGTTTTGTTCAACAGCTTCATTAATGATCTGGATGATGGGATGGATTGCACTCTCAGCAAGTTCATGGATGACACTAAGCTGGGGGGGAGCTAGATACACTGGAGGGAGGGATAGAGTTCAAAGTGACCTAGACAAATTGGAGGATTGGGCCAAAAGAAATTTGATGAGGTTCAACAAGGACAAGTGCAGAGTCCTGTACTTAGGATGGAAGAATCCCATGCACTGCTACAGGCTGGGGACCGACTGGCTAAGCGGCAGTTCTGCAGAAAAGGACCTGGGGATTGCAGTGGATGAGAAGCTGGATATCAGTCAACAGTGTGCCCTTGTTGCCAAGAAGGCTAATGGCTTATTGGGCTTCATTAGTAGGAGCATTGCCAGCAGATTGAGGGAAGTGATTATTCCCCTCTATTTGGCACTGGTGAGGCCAAATCTGGAGTATTGTGTCCAGTTTTGGGCCCCCACTACAGAGAGGATGTGGACAAATTGGAGAGAGTTTAGGGGAGGTCAACGAAAATGATTAGGGGGCTGGGGCACATGACTGATGAGGAGAGGCTGAGGGAACTGGGCTTATTCAGTCTGCAGAAGAGAAGAGTGAGGGGGGATTTGATAGCAGCCTTCATCTACTTAAAGGGCGGTTCCAAAGAGGATGGAGCTTGGCTGTTCTCAGTGGTGGCAGATGACCGAACAAGGAGCAATGGTCTCAAGTTGCGGTGGGGGAGGTCTAGGATGGATATTAAGAAAAACTGTCTCATTAGGAGGGTGATGAAGCACTGGAATGAGTTACCTAGGGAGGTGGTGGAATCTCCATCCTTGGAGGTTTTTAAGGCCCGGCTTGACAAAGCCCTGGCTGGGATGATTTAGTTGGGCTTGGTCCTGCTTTGAGCAGGGGTTGACTAGATAACCTCCTGAGATCTCTCCCAACCCTAATCCTTTATGATTCTCTGATTCTAATCTTTGAGACAGATTAGCTGAACTATTCCTTCTAAGCACAAAGTGTATTGCAAGTCACAGGGACAGTAGTGGTCTCTGAGGTACCTGGCATCTAAATCATTTAGGGTTTCTTAAATAATAGCCAGCACCTTGACTTTCACCCTGACAACAGCCAGGTGTAAGACGATCTGATCAGTTTAAAAGGCTTTTTGCACTACTGTAGCTAATGCTTTTAAATGGCCTTCAAGTTTATACCCTCATAGACAAAATTGTAGTAGTTTAGCATTGATTAAAAAATATATATATTTGAAGATTAGACTCGAGCAGCTTATTTTTAATCTCTCTATCCCTTTTCTCTCCTTGCTCAAACAAAATATCTTCATGCAGCCCCTACGTATTAATAGAACTAGTTTTTGATGCAGAAATCATGTTATTGGTCACACCCACATTGTTCGTTCCTCAAGATACTGTATGAACTTCCCTAAATATGTGCATGTGCCACAAGCTCCCCCAACACTGTGTTGATAGGTACAAACCATTACCCTTGCTATGAACCTTAAGCCAGCTGAGTGAAATGTGTGTCCTTAAAGGCAGCCTATTTACATGCAAATTAACTTTCTCGTCATTCCTGTGCATACCACAAAGCCATTGTACACTTTTCTCTTAACAAATGCATTGCAAAAGGCAGGTATTGAGATGTGTAATATGCAGCAGTATGGTGATCTGTAGTTACTATGCTGTATAACATGTTTTACAATGCTCTTTAGAGCAGCATCAGAAGATAAATGTATGTGGGCCTACTATTTACCACTGAGATATTTTCTACATTAAGAAAAATCTATTAAAATACTGACTGCGTTCTCTGAAGGATTTAGCAGTTGCTAGACTGCCAGTCAGCCAAGGGTATACAAGAGTTATTGTCATTTTGATTTTCAGATGAGTCATTTGGTATATTGCCCCCGAAGGCTCTTCATTATGATTCAGTGCACAGCATATAAAATTGCTTAGGCTTTCTGGGCTTCATGGAATCAGAGTGGGGGTTGCAGTTGCTCAGCATTCTGAAGCAGTGGCTTTATGTTTAATTGACACCTTTGATGTAGCCCTAAGACAGCACCTGCACCTCCCACTGCTGCTCTGAAGACGTCAGCCTTACGCAGAAAAGGCTTCTGCTTATGAGTCCTGCATCTCATTCAGCTCACTCTGTGAGCAGCCCTAGCTATCCTTAACTAATCCCACTGCTTCCCATTTTTGCTCCAGCTTGGCTTAGTACAGGAAAAGAATTGTTGTGCTTGCTATCATCAGGTTAAACGCTAAGACTGTGTCCATGTTAGAACTCATAGAAGGTAAGTTAAATGCCTTATTGATACCTTAGTATGTAAATATTCATATAAGATTGAGAATTCAGGTGTCTAGTTGCTTATTTTTTCTGAAACTGACAAATATGGATTGTTAATATGCCAGTTGTTTATTTAAAGAGTGTGTGTGTGCGTATATATGTATATATATAAAATAAAAGCATTTCTTTCTATGCTTTAGTAAGTTTTTAAGAAAATTATTGGCATCCTCTATGTGATTACTTTGTAGTACACTATGATTCTCTTCAGGTATTCAGTATTTGTTAATTTTACAGAGCATGTCATATAAGGCTGAAAATGCTTCTAAAATTAAGTACATTGAAATATTTTGAAGGAACTTAACTATTTAAGAAAGTGATGGTATGGTATAATGTATACCTGAGATTTTATGGCCAGTTCCTTTTTTATGTCTGAAGTCCATCCAAGTTAGTTCTGGGGTGATGTTTGGGTCAGATAGTAATGCAAAAATGTCTTCAAACAAGTGAGGGATTAACAGCAAGCTACAGTGATTTCTTCTTGCAAGCAGTGCTGCTTTTTATTCCTAGTTCATAGCATAGAGAGGCATAATTAAATGGGATGAAAGGGATTAAATATAGGTAATATTTGTTAAGGCAACAAAGGATTATGGCTTTCCATAATATGCATGCATAGGCACTATACAGTTTAATAAAATTTAATGAAGTTCATCACCACTGACTTAAACAATCGTTTTAGATTGGCTGCTTTTTTGTTTAAGCACTGTATAAATTGGCAGTGTGAGAATCACAGTGCTAGAAAAGCAGTTCATTTCTGCACTACCTTATTTAACATTTAAAAATCTGAAAAGGGTGAATGGGTACCTTAAGAAAAAGTAGATAGAATTAAGACATGCTTATTAATTATTTTCCTCTGATTTTACTCTGTAGGTACCATGAGCCAAACATTTATTTCTGTATTTATTTATTGTCCTTCTAGTTAATGGAACCCCTGGTAGCCAGCTTTCTACTCCCCGGTCTGGGAAGTCTCCAAGCCCATCTCCTACCAGCCCAGGAAGCCTGCGAAAACAGAGGGTAAGGAAACAAGGAACTGAATTTTGAGACTGGCTGAGCAAGGATCTGGCATGGGTGCCACCAAAATTGCCTTCCCCAAAAGTGTTTATTACACCTAGCCAGAGGTATGGGGTGGAAAAACTTGGCTACAATTCCTGTTGTGCCCGTGCAACACTCTTAAACAACTGGAATGCAGCTGCTCTCCATCTTTCAAAATATTAAGTGTGCTGGGTAGTGGCTTATCTTTAAGAAGGAAAAAAGAGGTCTTTGCTCTTGCTTTCAGAACACTTTTATGTCTTTGTTTTTTGTCAAGCATTTCACAACCGGAGGGAAAGTTAGACGGCCTAAAAGTTCCATATTTATTTATTGGCACACCAGCTTTAATTCTAAGGTAAAGTGAAGGAAAATTCTCCCATTGGCTGAGAATATCTGTAATAGCAGTGCTAAACCAGCACAGTTATATTGGTGTATCTGTGCCAACATCAGCTTTATTGTGTAGCCATAACATGGAATTTAGCTATATTGTCATGACAATATACAATAAATTTTTGTTTGACCAGCCAAAGTGGCTCAACATCAAGGCAACAGCGGGATGTATTAGTGCTTTGGAGGCCCAGGATCATCAATAGATTTTCAATTCCTTTACCAAAAAACTAGGGTGACTACTGTACATAGTGTACCTAACCATCATCATATTCCCTCTAGTCTGATGGTGGTAGCTGTGTAATTGCTGTAGTAATCCCTGTGTAACAGAACATTTTTGGTTCAACATTGCATTCTCATGTATGGGAGCGGGCCAAAGGCAGGTCAGTGCTGTGCACAATGATTTAATTAATTGCATTAGTCCAAAGAGAATGAAACAGAAGTCTATTGATCTTCTCTTCTGACATTTTCTCAACTGTGGTCTGTGGGCCTCAGAGAAATCATCTTTGAGTCACTACATCATGTCTCAGATTGCCTTGCAAATACAGTTGGACTCAGGCTTTCTCAGCCTCCTCCAATTTTAAATAAACTATGAGTTAGCTTCCTGTCTCTGTGAAGTAGGGAGTTGTAAGCAAACCTGACAGTGTGTGACTCTAAACCTAATTTTAGTCAGGTTTTGGATTATTTGGAACACAGGTAGGTAAGAACGTGAGTTACATTTGGTGTCAGTTGTTCCTGAAGCCCTCTCCTTGGCAGCAGTTGCATCTTGGTCCTTTTGATCTGACTCCCAAGGTTTATTTGATTAATTGTTAGTAAGTCGCTTGGGGTGGGGGAAATGTCATCCGAATTCGCTGGATTTCACAGTGATGATATGGGTC
This sequence comes from Chelonia mydas, assembly GCF_015237465.2. Taxonomy (NCBI): domain Eukaryota; kingdom Metazoa; phylum Chordata; order Testudines; family Cheloniidae; genus Chelonia; species Chelonia mydas. The sequence goes on along the minus strand of NC_057849.1, from coordinate 50,918,699 downwards.
TCCATCGAGGTGGATGGCATCAGCAGCAGAAAGGATTCTCTCATTGGCTCTGAGGCCACCTATTTTCCCTGGTACATCTCAGTCTTCTCCCTCTCCATCACTCGTGCTATTTTTGCATCACGAAGGGCAGAAGACATTTTCTCCTATTCATGACGTTCTTTGGGGGAGGGTTGACAGGAAGCCATGTAGTCAGCACCTTTCCAGGCCAAGTGCATCTCCTCTACCTGTTTTTGATTTCCAAATGTGGAGCGTAAGGGACATGGATTCTTCCTATCCAGTACCTCTTCTTGGGAAGGAGATATTGCAATTACACAGGGTTTTAAACATTGCATGGTGATGGTGGTATGATCAAAATATTCAGCAAATTGGAAATTTTCTTTTGAATTCAAGATAAACTAAAGGAGCAATAACTCTTCTGTAAAAGGGTCAGGTTCTGCCCTCAATAGTTACAAGCAGTCCCACTGATTTCACTGGGAGATGCATGCATTCCTGTGGGCAAGAAAGAGAAAAGGGTATGTGAACGTGGGGTATACACATGTGCACGCTATGTAAAGATTGCAAAACCCTGTATTATGTGTTTTTATAAAGAGACAAAATGTGTGTATACACGTAGAAACATATATTACATTACATGCAAAAAACTACATTAAAATGTTATTTAGATTGCAAAGTCAAACATTTTAAAGTTAGGAAATGCAAGAATTATGGTGGCCTGTGCATCTAACTCAGCTCTGTTGTGTGTCCAAACTCTGCATTTAACAAGTCCTGTGGCAAAAATACTATGTGATCACGTAATTAAAGATCATAATGCACAGGCACAAGGGACAAATTATGGATCCACAGGCAACCATAAACTGACATTTTATAACTTTGAGTGCTGGACTTTACATCCTAAATAATCTTTTAATGTAGTTTTTTAATACAATTGCCTAGGATTGCTTTTTTAAGGAAAAGTGTATGAACAAGTTATTTTATATCTGACTGTAACAAACTCCCCTTCATGCATCAGTAGGGTTTGACCCATGAACCTCCAGCACTGCAGCATAAACTGCAGCCATTTGAGCTTCAGGTCTAACTACATTAGCCAGCCATAGGAAAAGGTTGTTATCCCAGAGTGAGGAGATGGCTTCTAGTACTATGTGCTGGGATCACAAGGTAGTTGAGGGGAGCCTGGTCTGACACACACACACACACACACAACCTCTCTCTCAATGATGCTGGAAGGTGGGGGACTCCTGTCCCATGTGGTGCCCTTGTGGGGTGGACATGAACTGCTTGGACCATGTCCTGGATCTAGGTGGTTTATGGGTGGATCCCAGCTAGGTCCTCTCTTCTGCTTGGGAGATGGGAGAATTCCTGCCCCAGGTGGTGTCCCCAGAGGGCAGATGAGACACTTACACTATGTGCTCCATCCCCATCGGCAGGAGTTAGGGGAGTGCCTGACCTATGTCTTGTTGCCAGGGGGATGCTGAGCCAATGTGATGTGCTGGGTCTGGGAAGGGAGAGGGTTTGTCAAAGAAATGCCAGCCTGGCTCTCCACCCAAACCTCCTTCCAGATACATATGTTCTGGTTGCTCTTTCGTGTTGCTAGTACAGTGTCCGCTGCTATGGCAGTAGCCTGGGCAAGGCTATTTAGGATGTTCAGTGATTTAGGCAGGCTGCTAGCATTGTCCTGCTGAAAGGAAATGGTGATTCATAACACTTTGGAATTTAATGGTACAAAGAAAAGTCACCTGTAGCTTGAAGAGTTTCTCCCTTTTGAATATCAAAGACCTGATGCAAACTATAAGGGTATTCATGCTTCTCAAAGAAAAGATCCTAAGAATCTTTTATAATTGAAAGTGTTGGGCAACCTAGGTATAGGGGTCGCTACCATCACCCCCTTATATTTGTGCATATACTTTTAAAAGATGAAATCTTGGCCCTGTTGAAGTCAATGAAAGTTTTACCATTTACTTCAGTAGGGCCAGTGTAACCCACACGCCTCCTGGGTGTGGTGGTCTGTCCCATCTATTGACACCAAGACCACTTAGAGAGAGAGATAAAATGAGTTTGTTCTACAGCTTTAACTAAGAGCCAGTTGGCTTTTAGTTCATGCGATAGAGGCTCATACACTAAGCTCCTGAAGTCCCAGGTTGAATCCCACCGGCTGACAACTGGGGTCTGTCAGTGTTACACCAGGATTTCACATTATTCATGAAAACCAACACTAGCAAAACCATTAGGGATATAGTTTTAAACATTCAGAAGTCAGGAAATGGAAAAGCAAGTTTCACCCTTACCTATCATATATCTGGCTCAATCCGGTCTTTCTGTAGCTATGCAACATCCATTGAAATCAGTGAGAGTTGTGCATTAATATCTCAGGGTAAGTCTGGGCCTACTTCATAGGGAAGTGACATTGAACAGTATAGCTAGCAGTCCAGAACAATTCTATAGGTGGGACATAGACAATTTAATATTAACAAGAGATCATTAATTTTGCATTTCCTGACTGTCTCAAATTGAAATCTTAATGTTACAGTAATGTAATGTTTTAATAATTAAATTTCACCAATTTTGAAAGTAGAAAAATGAGATTAGTATTTTAATATTTCTATTGTGTACTTCCACAGCTGCCAAGTTGAAAATCTGTGCAATTTAGGAATGCCACAATGGGGGCAGGCACTGTCTCTGTGCTCTGTGTTTGTACATCACCTAGCATAATGGGGTCCTTGTCCAGGACTAGGATTCCTAGGTGCTACAGTAATACAAATAAAGAAATAAATAAATAATAGCAGAAAAATCATATCCTCTTTAACTACTTTTGATACTATTTACATTTGTTGTTCCATAGTGTTGTAATAATACTATTACTTTAATCTTAGCAGAAGTTTTGTACTATGCATGTAGAACCTAATTTTTCAGTTCCTTAAATTATTTTAATTATAGTTTTGCTGAGAGTCGTACGCAGTGAGATTAATCAAGCTGAAAAGTTTTAAAATATAAAGTTCAGGAATTTTTTGTGGTGTTGTGCAAAGAGGTCTTTATCTTTATACAGCAGAAATGTGGGATTTTTTTGATCATAACATAACAAAAATTGGTGGATACATTATCCAGAACATTCTTAACCTTTGGATTAAGATGGTGCACAGGAAATTTTACTTCAGTGCTAGCTAGCAAATAACAAATGTTTGTGGGTCAGCAAATACACTGGGATTCCCAAAATTTCAAAAGTTGGATTTAGGTGTGCCTTCCACGTGAGCTGTGAATGAATTAAAATGCATGGAACAAAACACGCTTTATTTTTTGTGGCTATTCCTTAAGTTCAAGGAGTCCAGGTGAACATGACCCTAAAAATCTGTTTGATTAGAAAGTTTGGTTAGCTTTCCTGTCATGGGGTTCACTCACCACTAGGGTTGCCTAGTCCTGGCAGCTCGGGGGATCCTCTCTTTCCAGGTCCAACACCCCCTTCTGCTGCTCATTGCGTGCACCTCTCTATAACTCTCTGCAACTCAGGGTGCTCTGTCTTCTTGGCTTCTCTCTCTCCTAAGTCACTATACTCCTCACTTTCCAGGGTATCAAAGTATTTCCTAACAAATGGTTTCAGGCAGTCTTCTCGTTCACTGCCACAATGGTGCCTCTTCCCCAGTGACTAGTAGGGGAACCCGGGCTCACCCTCTATCCCAGGTTCCAGGGCGGGGACCCTCTAATCAACAGCACCGGTCTGTCCTATCCTAAACCTTGGTGCCTTTTCCCTAAGCCTTTCCTACACCTACTATCTCCCGCTTTCTCTGAGTTTGCCAGCCCAAACTTCCTCCTCCCAGGGAATAAATGCAGATTAGATTCCATAGCCTCACCCACACCTCCCTTCCCCCAGGAGGTGACTGCAGATTTCTTCCCTCCCCTATCAGCTCTCCTGGCTTTATAGAAGCCCCCTCTGTTCCTGCACAGGTGATTTCCCCCTAATTAGGGCTTTCCTCTCAGCCTAACTATCCCCCAGCTTGCAGCCTAATAAGTTAATTGATCCCTCTGGCCTACAATAACCCTTTCAGAGTGAGGAACATACCCCATGACATCTCCTGACAAATCGATGCATTTCTGTGCATTATGCATCAGAAATACCAAAACATAACGATATGTACATATAGGAAAAGTTTTAATAATAGCTAAATAATTACATTAAAAATTAGAAAGGACTGTTTACAGTTATGCCTCAGCCTAGATTGGTTACTAAAAGACTGGGATACATTTAAAGCATGATTTTCAGAATCTGGGGCCTGTTTTGCATGCTGTATGTATGCATACAAATTGGTGATTTAAAAGCACACTTGGCTGTTATGGATACATGTATGTATAATTCTTGACTTCTGTGCATGCAAAGAAAACACAAATGTTCATGGGTTATGATATTTTCTTCTTTAAAACAAAACAAAAACAAAAGAAACCCATACATCTTAAATATTCCTTTTTTTTTAAGTTAAGATTTTTAGGATTGTTTTAAAAAATAATACTCTCCTGAGGAAGAAAATGTGAATAATTTTACTGCTCAGTCCATCAGTCATCACCATTTTCATGTGAGGTGATAGTGGTGTTTTTGTACGATTACAGGTTTCAGCAATGTCTGTCTTGTATTTGTTTTAATATTTTTAAACCCATGACATGTTTAAAAGAATCCCAGCTTGAGACTCAAGGTATCCACGCTGTTTTAATGAGTTGTGTTGTGTGGGGGGATGGTAAACCACTGGGGAACACAGAATTTATTTCCTCCCTCTCTGAACCAACACTTCTACTTATTTCACCTTGAAATGAGGCTGCTCTACCATGCACCTTTCTGCTTGGTGAACATTTTCTTGTGTTGCATATCTTTGAGAAACATGTTGTCTTTTGTAGGTTGGGTGAGGTTATCCATTATACTCCCACACCTCTGGCATTTGAGGATTATCTGATTAGTCAGAGGATGCTTAGAGTGGGTGTTGAAAAATAGAAGTTGCGCTCTCTCTCTCTCTCTCTCTCTCTCTCTCTCCCTGCTGACATGAGCTTGTTGCTTGGCTACCATCAGAAAGAGCCAGTGACTAGGGATTTTACATGCTGTCTTTTTACCAAATAAAAAAATTGTGGAAAAAGCAGCACCACTGTCAGATAGTACTATATATGCAACCACAGTATTGAGGGTTAACTGCCCTAGGATCAAATATTTCTGGACCCATGCTGCATAGGTCCAGTGGCCTTTAGGTCCTGATGACCTTATAATACAAGGTAAGCATTTACTTTTCTGCTACTGCTTGAGAAAGAAACAAAAGGAAAATATTACTTGAATTCCATATTGCCAAGTCCCAAAGCTGCTATGAGATTCTGCAAAGCAGTCAGTTATTGTTTTATTACAGGGCCTTTATTAGTTAAGGTTAAAAAAATGCTATTTAAAATATTTTCTATTGACAAAATCTAGATTTACTTATGTTTCTAGGGCTCTGATGATTGAAGACAGGTTACTTTAAATTAAACCAACAATTCTGGTCCACAACAGCAAAGAGATTATAGGACAGTTGCAGTGTAACAAATTGAACACAATAAACAAATCTGTACTGCCCTTCATCTTACAGGACCTGTATCGCCCACTCTCTTCGGATGATTTGGATTCAGTAGGAGACTCAGTGTAAAAGAGAAAATGGAACAGTGTTTATGGTTTGTGATTTGGTGAAGGTTTAACATTTCTTACAAGATTAGCTGCTAATTTACAGTAACAGTGAATTGCACAAAAGGGTTTTGCATATTTAATATTAAAGTCATCAAGTCAAATATATACAAATTTATGGGGGCATTTTTGGTTTTACCACTTCTTTTGATGCAAGCTTTAGGATAAGGCATTGAGTGCTTGACTCAGAAATGAAAACTAAGCATTTGTGCACACATTATGGGATAATGATTGGGTTAGGTGAATATAATGAAGAAATCAATTATGGGCAGAGAAGAGCACTCCTATTATCTTCTGAAATAGTGATAATACGTTCACAGTTTTTAATATAGTTCTCTTTATTTGCTATGGTATGGACATGAACATTTTTTGCTCTGTTAATAAATAGCTCAACTTGTATGACAGAACACAATTGTGACATCAGACATTCTCCACCACTTTGCCCCTCCATAATATGAGCATTCACACTTACTTGATAAAACGATTTCCAGTGAGTTCTTAATCTAAAGAAAGAAAATTGAGAAACCATATATGGTTGCTAACTGAAAAGAAATGCTTTCAAAGAACTGTTAAAAGTATTTTCACTGTACTAGAATTTGATAACTGTAAGAAAAATGACGTTTAGCAGGAAGCATGAATATGATATTGTACCATGTCAGAGCTGTTATATTAATCACTCTTGTATTGCATAGGAAAGTAAATATTAATAAGAAAAAAAATCTATTTAATTGGAAAATACATAGACCTGCTGGCAAACAGCATACTGTACACGCAATGACACCTTTTTTGCAAACATATTTTGCTTACAAAGTGAGTATTTTTCACTTGTGTTAAAGATAGGAAAATCTTTCTCAGACTCTGACATAAAGTATGTTTTGTACCTTTTCCAAACAGGCCATTTGAAAAGTGAAAACCTTTAAAAATGGTAGTATTATGAATCAATCTCTTAAGGTCTGAATTTTTCTGAGTTCCTTTATTTTCTATATCATGGACATTTTGTACAACATTAATATGCAAAACTCTTTTAGTGTTAAAGTAGGTCTTGCATTGTAACCGGCTGCTTAACACACACCTACTAATTTTGTTTGTTTTCTGCTGCTTTATTGTGAGAATACAAGCTAACTAATATAATTTACATAATTATGGTCTTTCCAGTTATATGTTAAATCTTAATTTAATATTTATTCTTTATATTTAAGGCATAGTGTAGTGGTCATATATTTTTAGTAGTTCATTTACTTCTAGTATATCAAATACTTATGCTTTAAGACTTAGTGCCCCAACCATGCCAGATTCCTCTTTTTAAACAAAAAATTTACACAGGTGGTATTTTTGAGGTAATTGGTAATATCCCAGTACAGCATCTTAAAAAAAAAATATCAGGAACATTTGTTTAAATACCCAGAGGGTTGTTAGCTACTATATAGCAACTTTTAAATGTAATATTTTACAGTTATGCTAATCTGTCCTTAAAAAAATAATGCAACTAGAAAATGTTGACATGTGGTACTTACAGCTTGCAGTCTAGTACATTACTATTTTGTTTGCAGAGAATATTGAAAACAAAACTGAAAGGGCAGCAGAACACAACACTTACCCTTCTATATATTCACTATCTGGTTGTAGTATCATTTGGGGAGAAAGACACTGATCTGGCAGGCTTGTGAAGCAATTGGATTAATCCATTTTGAACACGATTCACCATACGTGCTTCAGAGTTCAGGTTTAAAATGATTTCCAACAGAAGTTGAGAGGCCTCTGCTGAGATCAAAAGGTGCCCTGTTTTACCTAAAAGACTCAACAACTGTGAAGTTACTTGTGCTTGTGCCTGTTGTTGATATTTCTTTGTAAAAGGTGTTACTTAGTTCAGTAGAGTCCATAATAGGTGGCAGTGGGTTGGCATCAGTTGCCAAAAATGCAAAGAAAGTGATGGAAGAGAAACAAAATAGCTACTGGCTCTAAGGGATTGGTTTTGTCGGCAAAGAAAAGAAATTCCCAGAATTTTAACTTGCCTGCCCTCTGTCTTATGGACTACTATTTGCTCAGAGCAGTCCATTGAGCATTATTCATTCTGCACAAACAGTAGATATTGCCAGTGAATCTGAATTCCATGGCTTTGGTAGCTATGGAGGGGACTTTGGGACTAACAGTTGACTGATGATATTGCCAATTTTCCTTCCAGGCTGTTTCAAAGGATATGCTAGTCCCTAACATTTAATCATTTAAACATACTATTCTTTTTAAAGGGTTATTTAAGGGATAATGTACATCATTTACTTTAGGAATGGAAGTCCCTTAAAGTTTGAAAAAGCATGTTCTTTATAAACGTTAAGATTCCCTTTTATGTGGAGTGTAATTCCATTATATACATGAGCAGAAATTAAATGTTTCTTTGGACCAAGACCATAAGGTTCCAGTTCACTGGTGAACTGGAAATGTGTTAACTTGGTATTGTAGCTTTGCTTGCAAATAGTACAACTTTTATTTTGTCATCTGGCTTTGTCACTGTTATTAAATAGCAGAATAGTTTAAGCATCTTCGTATTATTTGAACTTTGTATAGTTCCTCTCCTTATGTTGCATGACCTGTTCCTACCATAAGGAGTTTACCATGTGGTTGAAAGTTGTGTATAGATTGTGAATGCTTTGCTTCCCCTTGAGCCTCGTGGTTAGTCATGAATATTTTCCTAATGCTTTCTGCAACTTTTTTTTTTTAAAGCAACGAACAGTTCAAATGTGAAGCACAGTATACAAAAGGGCTAACTGGTTTTGAACCCATGGACAATTACATCTTGTTTGTGGCTTCTTTAAATGAATATATGAAAAAATTTAGTGGTCTTTTTGATATATTAAGGGCACATGTTCACCTGGTGCAAATTTTCATCGCTCCATTAAAGTCAATGGACCTACGACAACTTACATTAGCTGGACATCTCCCCTGAGGAACTGTATACACTTTGAAAAGCTCTCATGTCCACCTAATGATGGGTCTGGTTCAGCTCTCTTTTAAATTAGTGGCAAAAACGTCACTGACTTCAGTGGATGCAGGATTGGGTCCTTATACACAGCTATGTATACGTATGCAGGCTGATCAATAATGGTAATATTTTGACCTATTTGACCTTTTGCCCCATCATGAAGCATGCTGTCCTGCATTGTAATTAAATCATATTGTGTTGTAATATTGTTTAAAATTAAATCAGGAAGCTGTAGTTAACTAACAGCATCATAGTGTGGAAAATTGTTTTGCAAAACCATAAAACAATTCAGGAAGAGTACATTTTATTTGTTTGTTTTTAGCCCTTTGCACCTTTTTTGTTATGGTATATGTGGCTATAAAAATGCATACAGGTGTATGTGGGTATTTATATAAATATGCATATCTCATTGTGTATACATGTATGCATATATATGATAAGAAAGGATATGTAATGTCCTAGAGCCTTAGAGTGTATGGCTTGGGATTATTGGCGTGCTTAAAAAATTGAAATAAATAAAACTGCTTGTTTTTACGACTTTATAATTTACACTACAATGTGAACTTTATACAGCAAAGTATGTTGTTACAGAAGATGTCGTCCAACTCTAAATGTTAAAATTGACAGTTCCAAAACAAACAAACAAAATTCTTTAAATGGTACCCAAATTTACTATTTCATCCAAAAAAAAAAAAAATTAAGATTAAAAACACAGAAAAACACGGAGGCTAAATTTACCTCTTCACTTGTTGAAAACAAATATTAATGTTTACTGCACTTTTTGTTAGCATCCAATTATTATGCAAGCAAATACATCGATTGTAAATAATCTAACGTTGGATTTTTTGCTTGTCAATGGCAAGAAGAGAGATTCTCACCAGAATGTTAAATAAAAATACAACCTTATGTCACACAGTTAGAAATAGCTTTACATGTAGATACAGACTACAAATGGTTGTTTAAGACCATTAAGAATGTATTTGATGCCTCACAATAATAACAGCATATCCCTGTGCTCTGAACAGGGGATATTCATAGCTATACTTTTTTAGTAATACTTGTTGAATGGCCTGCTCTGCCTATTTACCCCCTGGATATGATTTGTTAGGGTTGCTGAGTGACCATAGCTCCCATTTTAAATCATTGTGTGTGGTGGGTGGGGAGGGTGTGAGTGTGGGTGGGTGTGTATACACACTTTTATATAAAAGCTATATATATACACAGTGTGCACATCTGTATTTGTGTGCATTTTAATGTCTGTATTTGTGCATCTTGATTATATTCACATTTCAATCACCTTCAGCAGTAAAGTATGAAAAAAGTACTGTATTCATATGCATACCCATTGTCTGATGTGTTGAAATGTAGAGGTAATTAGTTGTGGTTTTCCCTGAATACACTGTATTGAGTTTAACTCTCTCTAGTGAAAGATGAACTAAAACCATTTCTGGTAAGGGCTCTTTTTGTTAGTTGCTCCATAGTACTGTAAATACTGACACATCAATCACAAAACAAGTTAAAGGTTTTTACAAAGAGCTCCATATGGCCTTTTTTCGAAGAAAAGTGCTTGGATATTTTCTTCTCAAATCTTCCATTTTTTTGTATTAATGTGCTTCAGGAAACCAAAAAAACTGTTGATTTATTAGCAAAACTTGTGAAACCTACAAAAATAAGTTCTGATTATCTGAAATAAAACAATCAGCTAAAGAAAATCATTTCCATTTTCTGCCATTGTTACATCATACTGTGTTGTACTTGTGTTTCATATTTGGCCATGTCATACCGGTTGCAGTTTGTTGTATTGCTAGATTTAACATTATCCTAAAATATTGTAAGTCATGTAATAAATAAATGGAAAAAACCCCATACACGATGCTCAGTGAGTTTATTTTGAAAATGTGAAAAGCAGGCTTCAAAATAATTCTCATGGTTATTATATATACATATTGGATGACATTGTACATCTAATAGTTCAATTAATGTAAGCATGTAGGATTCATGGATCCTAATAGGTTGCTTTAACTAGTGGATGCATTTCAGTAGCTTTTAAAATTTAAATTCTGGGCTCTAGTGTATAGAGGTAAAGAGTCCTTTAGGGAAGAATTTTCTTTCTAATAGGTCCTTTGGAGACAGGAAATTTACCTGCCTAGAATTGCTTATGGGTGAATTTGTGAGTGTGTGACGGGATAGATTTGAAGTATGAAGTGAGAAATCAGTGTGCTGTACCGTAAGCAGTGTACCGGGTTTTGCTGTCAACTGAGCTTTAGCAGCACTCTTCCTAAGTCACCTAATTATTAGAAAAATGTGTCTGCAAAGAATGTTGAACTGTACTTGCTGTATTTTAAAATAAATACCTTGTTTCCCCAGCACACCTTTGCCCTCTTTCATTTATATTTCCCTAGTTTATTTCTGGGGAAAAACTTAGCAACAGATGACATTCCATCTCCTGCTGGTTACTGTCGCTTCAACTCATTTTCAAGAGCTCTTACTCTATAGGTCTGTGAGACTGATACAAATTCCAGCTCAGTCCATGTCCTGATCATTGGGAAATTGGTCTGCGAGGTTCAAAACCATTTTTCCCTTAAAAATGTTTGCGTTTTGCATTTTTTATCAGTAATAAGGAGATGGCTACCAGCAGTAGCCTAATGAAGACAAAAATGAAGCAGTACTATATCAATAATTTAAAAGAGGGCACAAAATAACACAGAGTTAGAATTCCTTTCCTAAAATGCTTAGGGGCATTGGGAGAGCTTTTAAAATGTAGCCCAGACAAATAGATGAGATTAAAAATAAAAAATTGACCACAGTGCAACATTTCTAATCTAATGGAAGAAATAGGAAACAGAAATCTGTGACTTCCTTAGAATTTCTTTTTCTTCTGTTTAATTAAAGATATTATAATGTCTATGTAACTTCAAAAAAAAAACACCTTTCACTATGCTACCGCATAAGTTACTTTTACATTAAATGCAATCTGGATATAGTAAAGTTATGTGGGCCAACTTCCTAAAAGCATGAATCTGATATATATTTTAAAAAACATCCATCTTTCCTCAGGAGATGCCAGAGAATGAGTGAGGGTAGAGACTAAATTACAACTGATTCTTCAAAGCAGTGGTTCATCCAGCTCAGGTTTAAGATTATTACTTGAACACTAAATAGAAAACTGTTTTAGCCTTCCAGTATTGCGCTTGCCCTGTAGGCAAACAGAATACTTAGGCACTCCGATTCTATGGTGATGAGTGCAATACAAGAACCTATATAGAACAGAATACTTTAGTTTGCCATTTTTAGTTCTTTTCGCCAGCACGATATTCCTGCAAACTTTCCCATCTCACTTTCACTCCCTTAAGCCCTCAAGAAAAGAACAAAACAGTTTCCTAAATGAAACATATAGATTATTGCTTGTGTTTGAACTGATCTCTTTGTATATCCTGAAGTGCATATATGAAAAATGTGTAGCTCTTCAAGCAGGATCTCATTTAAATCATGTGCCTCAAGACACTATGCAGAATGTAGGACTATGGACAAAACTCATGCTTGCACACATTTCTTCTTCCCTTCTTTCCAGATAAAGGCAGCTTATTAATAAATGTAGATCTCATGTGTCAGTTTAGTGGTATATCCCAACTTGAAAAGAAAACAATTGCATCATTTCTCTTTCTGCACATTGAAGTCCATTGACTTCCACTCTTTCAGCACAAAGATTGTGGATTTGATGTTTCTCCATTAAGTACTTTTTACTAGTCCTGCACTGTTTACTTGAGATTTTTTTTCTTCTCATCTGTATGTGCCAAAAAAAATGTAACTGATTAAACAAAGGAAAATAAAGAACATTTTTCACTGGATAGAGAGAGGGCAATAGAACTTTGTCTAATCCTTGGCTTCTGTCTAGGCTGTAATAAATACAACTGAGTTTCTTCTTCAAAAATGGTACCAAAAAGTAGTATTAATTTTACTTTTTGTTGCTGAATATTTTACCCTCTGCATAGCCTTTTAAAAACATGTCCTGCTCTTGAAATATTCCCAGTGTACGTTATTCTCCATTCTTATTGGTTTTACGACAGTGTAACTTCAGTGGAATTAGGTGAGCAGAATCAGGCTCTTAATCTCATTTCTACACTGTTCTGTTGCCCTTATTTTGTCACTAAACATGATGACCATTAGACAAGGGAATGGGCTTTCAAGGGAGATGGTGGAGGATTAAGATAATTTAATAACCTGAATAATTTATAACTGAACCAAACACACATGGGTCACAATATTGCATAGGCAAGGAGATTGGCACGTTTGCCTAACTGGTCTCTTTAGTTTCTAGGAATCTCTGTTGATATATTTCCTGGTGCATTCAAACACACACTACTGAAATGTTTAGCCTTTCCCCTTACCATGTTTGTAAAATCCTGGGTAATTCTTGGATATGCTATAATAATTTAAAGCATTCCCTTACGATGTGCCTCATTACTTTGCCTGATCTACACTTTGTGTACTCATTTTACTCTGTTTCAGTAACACCCTTGTAAAAGAACACAACTCTGCATGTGTTCCAAACTCAGCTTTACATCTGTGTGGATTTCTGTTACTGACATTTCATCCACATGCTTCCTTCACATTAGCAAAATACAAAAGAATCTATTGTCTAAAGACTTTGTAGTCTTCATGTGCGCTAATAAAGATTCCGATAAATTGGAAAACGTAATCCAATGTTCCGTTTTCAAGATTTGGGAATCTGATATGCATTAACCTGCTTCCTAAACATACTTGTTATGGGTTTCCTTTCATAACTGCTTCATATCAATAGTCCACAAAAATAATTCCCTCTGTTGTGTGGGACTGTGATAGAAGATGAGTTTTGAATCAAGGTGTATGTAGGAAGAGGAGAATCCTCAGATTTATATGATACTTTACCATACTCTTGTCCTTGAATTTGAGGAATGGCAGTTGAAGTACACTCTTTAAATATTTACAAAACAGTTGCTGAATAAATCTCTCAGTAAAACATGGTTGAAACTCTATAGTGCTAATCTTCCCATTCACATCAATAAGAAGTGTGGTATGTTGACCATCTGTTATGTGAACCCGAATAGGATCTGAAATACCTACACCAAAGACCTGATCTTTTTATGCCATTGCTTTTATGTAGGTGTGTCATAAAAGCATCCAGGCGTCAGCAACCTGTGCAACTGGTCCCTGTTAAATCTGCTTAGAGGTGATGACATTTCAAGTGCCTCAAGATCTCTTACAATTAAAACAGCTAATTGCATTACGGTCTGTAGTTGAAAATATCTTGCTCTTGCATCGGGTTTTTTCCTCTGCAATAATCCTAATGGGATCCACAGCTGTGAGGGCTACCATATGTACAACAAAGAACTGCATCAGGATTAGCAAGCCAACTGGAAGAAACACCAAGCCCCTCAAGGGAATGGGGCTCAGAGGGCTTTCAGCTTGGTGAGGAAAATGAGCTAAATAAAGTCTAAATGAACTCTGAGGTCCTTCTAGCTTACAAAATGATGAACGAATAAATAAATAAATGCCTTTATATAATTCCAGGGAACTGAAATACACAATGAAATCAAGCTATTTGTGACTCTTTTACCTAGTAACCTCGTCTGCATAGCAGATGAGACGCTCTGTGTGTGGGGATTGTGACTATAGACATGTACATACAATTCCTGAACTTTATTAATATTATTTTTTAAATCTGTTTAATACAATTGGAGGGCTTTCTTAAATGTGATGTAAAGGGCATTCCTTCATGGTTCTGTGGTCTGGCAGTCTTCAAAATAATTCATTAACACTCCCTTCATTTTACACTCTAGTCCATGCCCACTTGTTTTATGTGCACAACTCTCACTGTTGTCAGTGGGTGCCTTGTGTGCAGATCTATGGTAGAGTACATAGCAGTAATGCATCATTTTGGTGCCCAGGTTTTATTTATTTGTATATAATATGGAGTCTTCCTGCTCTCATGTGTTGATCTAAATATAATGTCTATAAGAGAGATGGAGACTTTAAAAATAGTCTCATATTAAAGCTGTTTTCTGCTAAAATTTACAGAAACCAACATTCGCATCTCTGATTGACTAGAGTTAGGTTCCTAAATCCATATATAGGCACCCAAAGATGACCCTTATTTAGCTAAGCGGTTAAGTACATGCTTAGCCTCACACATGTCAATTGGGACTATTTATGTTTAAAGTTAAAGCATATGTTTCAGTGATTGTCTGATTTTCAGAACTGAGCACCTACAAATCCCAGTGGGACCTCAGAAGCTCTGAAAAATCAGGTGCCCTTGTATGAATGAGACTAAATTTACACATACAGGTTGAGAAAATTTGTCCACAAAGTAATGTCTCAACTTTAATCTCTCTCCCATTTTCACTCTAGGAGTAAGAGCAGTAGGTCAGCAGTCTGAAGAGATAATCAAAATATTAAAGAAGATGCTGTGGTTAAAATCAGTAGTGTTAGAGGTACCATCTGCTGTAAAGATTCATCTCACCATTTAACATGCAAAAACTGTATGCAGTAACCATTTGGTAATTTGTCAAAATACTAACGCTTTCAACAATCCTGGGCTATAACACTTCAGAGTTTTTAAAGATCATTTCATGACTGCATATACATCATATCCTTAACATATTTAAATGATAGTCCCCTTAAGAAAACTGAGTGGAAAGGCAGAAGCAATCATAATTTGGATGTGCTGTCATAGGAGAGTTAAGAGAAGGACGAGAAAAAATAATAAAAGCTATTCACTATATGTTCTTCCCAGTAGACGTGTAAAACAAAATTTTTACTTTTTATCATCATTCTGTGCTATACACCTGGAATATCTCCTCCTGCCTTGAGAATTCATGGAGTTATGCTGTATGCTTATTACTTGTTATCCCTCTGCACTGTCATTTGCAAATGTTTGTGAGGTAAGTTTTCACTGTAATATCTAGCAGAGTTTAAATATAGGTAGTTAACACTTGTCCTATGCCTGCAGCAAGGGCAGTAATGCCTCAGTGAACAGTATAAAACCACTCAGTGCACACTTCTGTCATTAAGAGACAGAAAACGTAGTCCAAAAGCTGATGAGTGAAGTTTTAATCCTAGTCAAAGCTCAAAGGAAGTGGTCACACCGATGAAAAGAATGAGTTTGTGATGATTAAAAGAAAAGACACAGAAATTCTTAGGCATGGAATGTATAAATGATGAGGTTTATTTAAAGAAAAATAGGCCAAAATGAGTGGCTAAATCCACTAATCTCAATTTAGTGTGGGAGAAATTAAAATTTAGCCTGCAAATACAAATAAACTCGAGCATTCTGGCCAGATTCTAACTCTAGTAATTGCATCCTGTCTAGCTCAGTACTGCACAAAAGTTTCAACTGGATATAGCATTGTTCTTCATATCCTGCCCCAAACGGTTGCTCTGTTCTACCCTAAAGTGACTTTTATTTCTTTGGTATATGAAATGATTCCTCTAAATAGTTTGTTTTTCCAGTTAACTTCGTAGCATTTATTCATTGACTGCTAACACTTCCACATTTCCAGACCTCCCAAGACTGTTTTCAGTATCTTCCAAATATAGAGAAAGATATGATCCAGTCCCTGCCCCTAAGAGATTACAATGTAAATTACAAACAGTACAGTCTCACTCTACATGATACGTAACTTGGAGGCAAACTACAAACAGTATAGCACTTTGGAATCTTTCTGCATGAAAAGTGCTTTATAAACACAAGATAGTATTATCACATGATTTTCATAATTAAATAAAGACCTCTTTCTAACTCAAGTTACCCCATGAAAATATAAAGTAATGCCCATTTGTGGCTTTAAGTTTAAAGTTCTGCCGTTGCATTTATAGATTTTTTCAGTTTGCAGATGGTGTTTCTCTGGCTGGGACATTATTTAATCATTAGTAAGAGAGATGCAGCACAGAATAAGAGGTCTCTGGAAAATAAGCATATATGTGGTAATGTTGTTTTATTTTCTCCCTATATGACAAAAATATGCTTGCCTGTTCTAGGACCTTTCTGGGGAGGCTTTCACCAAATGGGTCCTTGCAGGAAAGAGCGAACCTGGTTCTAACAAAATAGATATCAGTCATAATTGGCATTTTGATGTTGGTATTAGCTGGGTTAAAAAGTCAAGACAACTAACTACTGGAAACTTCCCACCAACAGAGAGTACCCCAATTTGGTGACTTCTCACATTTCAGCCACAAAAATGTGTACTCGATGTAGAACCTTTCTACACTTGTTTTTCAATGGAAGGTGCATAGAAGCTGAACTGCACAAAATGAAGTAGGGAAATATCCAGTAACAAGGGGGAATAAAAAGAATTCGATGAGCAGAAAAATCTAACTTTTGATAAACATCCTGTAGGCTCTTTTCAAGGGGTGAATGGATGTTTTCCATGGGAAATACTAAACTCCCTTTTGGGACTTCTGTCCAGTAATGACGTGTGGAGATACAAGTGCACTTTAACAATCATTTCTGTCTTCCTTTGTCTTTCTCCATTTCCAGAGCTCCCAACACAGTGGCTCCTCTACCTCATTAGCATCCACCAAAGTTTGCAGCTCCATGGATGAAAATGATGGACCTGGAGAAGGTAAAAGAGACTGTTTTGATGATAGAAGGTTGTTGACATTTCAAAACTGTGATAGCCAGCATCTATACGGGAAACGAGTTGCTATTCATGCTGAAGAGAGTGAAGGGTTGTAGGGATGACTGAGTCTACCTTTAGAGGGTTACCAGGTTTACTGAACTGGTTGAATCATGGATTCTATGCTAGCATGATGTTTGCCCTTCATCCAGAGTAGCATTATTCAAGCATTTCAGTTCCACTGTCTTCTCTGGTACTGATCCTACAGATTCCAGAACAGCTCCCAGAAGCAGTGGATTCTGGAATGTTTTGAAAGGCCACCAGTACAATATGGAACAATAATAGCAGAACTAGTTGAACAGTTTCCTCATTGGTGCTAAATGGGTTCAAACAGAAATGGTTTAGACCAACCCAGTTCTGAAATGTGAAAGCTTTGTCTACTCCACCCACATTTTAGAATGCTTGTGAATTATTTACAGCGCTTTTGTGTGTGGACACAAAGTGTGAAGAAAGTCAAAGTGGATAATCACGGTGGTCCCTTCTGGGCTTAAAATCTATGAAATACTGGCTCTTTTGAAGTCAGTGAGAGTTTTGCCATTGACTTCAATAGGATCAGGATTTCACCCAAAGTGTGACAGAAGCACTGGGGATTAAACTGGTTGTAATGTAGAGAAGGTCCAACTGCCACTTTAATGGCCCATCTCTTTAAAAAAAAATCTGATTTTATAAAAATTTTTAGATTGTGGGATGAGGATGATGGTGGTTTATTATTACTGATTGTTGTCTGACATACTCATTTTATTTACAAGCACTCCCACTTGGGTACTTTGTGGGCTGTGTGTTTCATTGTTTTACTGTGATGTATATCTTTTAAAAAAATGACAAGAGCACCCTCTAAAAGCTGAAAAATAAAAGGAACCCAGGGTGATAAAATGGTGAAAAGTTAGAAGGAAAGGTAATAAATGCAGGGGCAACTAAAATAGAGTAACTTCTAGAATAATTCTTATATTAAGGTTTTTTAAAAGGAGAAGGTGACGGAATGAGAGGGATGTAATTTTGACCAAAGTTCCAAACGCTTGGAAGTAGCACAGCAAAGGTCTAGTAACCTACCCATTTAAGAGGAGATGGTTGGAACCTTTAATCCGCAGTTGTCCATATGAAACTGAACTCCCCTGATGCATGAAGATTCTGCAAGGTCATCATTCCTGCTGGGGATATCACATATTTCCTTCCTTTCGTTTCATATATAAGGGCAATACGTTTAACATGTCACAGCCTATAAAGAGACCTGTTCCTTGTTTCAAGGAGTTTAGAATCCGGCATAGACAAAACAGTTCAGACACACATTGGTATGTTGTATGCGGACATGAGTTCAAGGTGGCATAGGATGAGGGTTTTGATACGATGTAAATTGATTTGACATTTAATTAGAAAACAAAAGCAACAATTAGAGGACAGTTGTATGTAAAATAATAACTCCTGTTTGATACCCCTTCAATCTATAAAATTACTTTGCACAGACAGTATCTCAAATACCCTGTCCTAGCCTTTCTGTGATAAAAAGCATAGCGTATGACCAGGATCTTTACCAAAACGAACATAGTGTGCCTGAAATAAATTAATCTGAATAGCTGAACAGCACCGTGCACTGGAGTGTTCTATTCACGTGTAACTACTTTTTTAGGAAGCATGCATAATCACATTGGGCTTTCATAGAAAAATGACAGCTCCAGTGAGATGAATATCCTCGCAGCATGCCAGTGATTAAGATGTGGCGACTCAGGGTAGCCTATACTCTGATGGCTATCATTCCAACAGAGAGACACACGTATCCCTGTACCATTTTTGATTTAAGGTGAAAAACACAAAAGTCACAGCATTTCAATCTTAACAGCACATTGGAAAACATGTGGGGTTTTTTGCCAAATAGTCTCTCACACTTCATATTCTGTTGTGTGAAATCTAATTAATATTTACTGCCTTAAAGTATGTAAATTTAAGAGTCACTGTTTTAAAAGGCTTTTTAGGTGTTAGTATATACCCGGTATATTTATATGGTCCAAAGGTGGTTGGTTTAGATTAAAGTCCATAGTCCCCGCTTTTGGAAGCATTAGTAGGCATTGGTAAACTGCTGTTTCAAATATATTTCAAGAATAAAGGTGCATTAATAGGCACTAAAGTAACAGGAACTACAAACCTTTTCTGTGTGTAGACACCGTGTGTAACACAATTTTATCTAAACATCTGGTGCCCAGGTTGCATGTGAAGGTGATATAATTGAGAACATTTGTTTAAAAACTAAATATTTAATATTGAGGGGAAAATAGCACTTAACACATGAGGAATTTTATGGATGTCTCATTTTACAGGATGTAATAAAATAAGTGCTTGAGTGTTAGATTTTTGGTACGTATATTTAATCATACTATGTCAAGCAGCTCTAACCCTTATCAAAGGGCTCAACTACGCTTGTGTAGACCACAAAGGCCCTTTCATATTTAAAAAATACAATTTCAGTTTTACAGTGTGAATATGTTGCAATAGTTACTGTAAGTTGTGTAAACCTTGAATGTCTGAGTCTACAGCCCATAGGTTTTATTTTTCATCATTTGATCTGTGTGAAACCTATTGAGTATATTCAATGTCATCAGCATGGTTTTGCTATACACTAAATGAGATATTGATTCTGAATGGTTTCCATTGGACCTAAAGTGCATGTTATGTGCAACATCTGCATTTCCTTCTCTACCAATAAAAATGCACTAATGATTTTTTCAGAAGTGTTGGAGGAAGGCTTCCAGGTTCCAGCATCAATAGCAGAAAGATATAAAGTTGGAAGGACTATAGGAGATGGAAATTTTGCTATTGTAAAGGAGTGTATAGAAAGGTGAGAAGGATTATTTGCTTATTACTGTAAAAGCAATCATTAATATAATGCTTTTCCTAGATCATATCTTTATTTGCAGACTGTGGGACCTGTGGAATAAGGTAATATCTCAGTGCCAGATGGAAAAAATGGAAAAACTAGTCTAATAACCTGTGCTGTGAAAAAAGGGGCAGTTCCAAGGGACAATCTATAACTTTCATGCTTTGGGTTTTTTTTATATATCCCCTCCCCGCCCATCCCCGTGCTCGGCACAATTCTACGAGGGTTCTCAGTGTTCTAAAATAAGCTATTTGAAACTATTTTCTTGCAGTTTACTCTTCCAGCTTTCCTTTTTGACTGGTTAGAACAGACCTGAGAAGGATTCAAAGCTCTAGCATATGTGTTCATCATGTTTTTTCTGGAGAGCATTCTGTGCAAATACAGGAAAAATTAGAATGTAAAATTTGTGTGTGGGGCACTGTAAGGCACTGAAAACTAACTTTAGATCTCACTATGCCTTGAAGTCATGCTGACTGTCAGCATCACTTCCAGGTTATTCTTAATAAAACATGTGCCTCTGTGCTCTTCCTGCTTGTTTTGTACTACAATGTGGTGTCAGAGGTGGCTGGACCCAACTCCAAAGGGAAAGGAATAAAGGATGAGAGACTGACTGAAACTCATGTGCAACAAGAGGGGTGGGTTTGAGTTCCTCACCCCTAAACCCTGAAGTAGGCCGTGCTGCCACAGCCCCACTAAGAGGTGAGAGAGAGAGAGGCATTGCTGAGAACCAAGAGAGTGTGGTGTAAAAGAAACACAGGGAGGAGGAGATGTCCACAACAGAAATTATTATGAAGCTTCTGATTTCTGATGATGGCAGTGCAGAGAATGGCAAAAAAAGAGCCAGAGAAAGAGATGTCCACAATGAACAACAGAGCTGCCAATATCTGATCATGGGCGTTCCGGGAATGAGATTCCACGTCCACTGCCACTACATCCTAATGAGGAGCAGTTTACGGAAGACTCCACGGTGGTTTCAGAAGCAAATTTAACATTTCGGCAAGTACAAACTTTGAAGCAAACCACAAAAACTAGATCAATAATAGGCTGGATGCAAACTAGAGTCTCCCTGGAAAGAAATTTGTCCCAGTCTTGGATTCAGATTGAATTGTCTCCATATACCAAACTAACAGCTATTGTGGCAGTCTGGAACCTTTCTCTCTACAGACTCAGGGTTCACATGGTACGTGGCCAAGATTATTTTGACACCTTTAGAGCTGCCTTTGAGAGAGGTTATGATGTTTGATGCAAAAGATCTTTCAGATCAAACTCCAGAGTTGAAAGTGGCCTCTCATAGGAATCCTGAGCTAGAAAATATAGAAACCCAAGAAAAAGGAGAAAAGCAAAATTAAAGAGGGCACATATAAAGCCATATAGAAGAAAACAGGGTAAGGTGAAAGAAAAGGGGAGGGGAAAAAGGCTCAGCTTAGAGTGCGAAAAAAGAAAAGGGCAAGTCTAAAATGAAAGAAATAGTAGATTAAAGAAGCTAGTGGATTATGCAGCAGAATAATACTGGGAGATTCTGAGAGTCTTCCCTGCCTTCAGTTAAAAATGTGTACTCACGCAATTTGGGGCTTTTCAGGTGTTTCTGAAGTTGAGAAGAAATGTGTTACAAGGAAATGATAGAACTAACTGTTGGTCTCACTACACACAGAAATAGTGCTACCATTTCCCAGTTATCTTTAGTAATATGTGGCACTATCTGTATGGAATACCCTATAAGTGACTAGGGAATACGTGATTTTGTGGTCTGGTTATGCAGATCATCCCAAAAAAGTGCACACCTTCCTGCAGATGTTGTTTGTGTTAAAGAGAAACTATTTGAGGAATGTTTTTGAGAGTTAAACCACAAATGTATTAGAACTGTTCCTTGTATCCCTCCACCGGTCAAGCTGGCTTGGTTACCATGAGTGTGAGTTCAGAGAAACAGAAACATTAAACTAATAAATGTAAAACATGAAAACCTAAAATAGCATTTCTCGGCATAAAAAAGCATAACTTTAAAGTTATCTCAGGCCCTGTAGGGCCGGGAGTGAATGCTGGGCAATGTTAGGGAGCTGAAGAAATTTCCTCTTCCCACTGGCATAAAACTCCTGTGTCTAGAACAGCCTTGGATCTCAGTTATGACTCTTTGATCTATTAAAAAAACTTGTCACTGTACTAAGACTCAATCTTCCCCTTCCTGGGCCTTGAGTAAGATTTTACATGCAGTATTTATTACGTCTCTAATTTATCACATGCATATCTCCCTCACATACATGGTGTGGGTGCAAAGGTGGGGAGGGGGTTGTATCCATAAAAAATTATGACCATGATCCTGCATTCCTTGCACACCCAAATGCCCACTGGATTTTGTGAAAGCTTAGTGTGTGGAAGGACTGCAGCCCCTTATTTGGTCTAGGAAAATTTAATTAATAGGTCTAACAATATAGTCTGTGATTAGTACATAGTTGTAAACTTTTATACTGCAGTAATCTGAATTTTCTGCTTTGTACTGTACCTTTTTATTGTTCATTATAAGTGGTAGGTATATCGTCGCTTGCCTATCTGATTGCCTCTTTCTGGTCTGTTCTGAATGTTTGCTTAATAGGTCTGTAAGACACAGAGCAAATCAATGTTGCCAACAGTCTGTGGTTACACATCTTTTTAGAGGAAAGAATAAAAAGGATATTAATTTACATGATCCTAGCTTTTATTTTCTTTTTTAAAATATATGATCCCCCAAATCAAAGAGTAGCCAGAGTTGTCATCTGCTTGTTACATATTTGCTGTATCATGTATGCAATTTGTCCAGCAGTATGTTTTCAGACAAATTCATTTCTAATATATCAGATTTTGGAACTATCTTAATTTCCATGCTAGTTAATATTTCCAGTGTTTTGGAACACATATAATCTTACACAGAAAACAAAATCCATTAATATCCTTTTTTGTGACAGAAAGGAAGCTTTCCTGGGACAACTAAAGAGTCTGGTTCACTAGCTTTCAAGAAGAACATATTTTGCTGAGTTTTGGCCCCTTGTACCTGAGTTTCTGATGCTGTCCCTCCCACCTAAAAGATCGACATTGACGCTGTAACTATCTGTCCCTTCTCAGGTTTGGGTGTGTCTACTCAGAATAAATGCATCCACATGAAGGCCACCTCAGGGTGAAGAATGGTCAGAGCTGTAGTTTGAAGCCCTCTAGTGGGGAAAACATAGATGTCAGGGTGCTTTATTGCTAGTTTAAATTAAGGCTTTAACAGCAATGCTGTAGTTTTGAAGAGATGATCATTCAGAATAGCTTCTTTGGAAACTCTTAATTTGTATCCTAATTTATATCTTTCTTTGGGCCCTGCTGGCTTTCGAATCTGAATGTGATAAAGTATTTGTCACATTTTTCTTCTTTATAAACGTTCCCATTACAAAATTTGGGAATTGGGGTATAATCTGCTGAACATGAACTCCCAGTGCAATGCTATGGCCAAAAAAGCTAATCCGATCCTGGGATGCGTAAGCGGGAATCTTGAGTAGGAGTATAGAGGCTCTTTTACCTCTGTGTTTGGCACTGGTGTGACCATTGCTGGAACACTGTGTCCTGGTCTGGTGCCCACAATTCAGGATGGGTTGGAAGGGGGTTCAGAGAAGAGCCACAAGAATGATTAAGGATTACAAATATGTCTTATAGTGATAAACAAAAGGAGCTCAATCTATTTGTCTTAACAATGAGAGGATTAAGGAGTGACTTGATTATAGTCTATAAGTATCTACAGGGCGAACAAAGATTTAATAATGGGGCCCAGTCTAGCAGAGAAAGACAACATGATCCAATATATGGAAGTTGAAACTAGACAAATTCAGACTGGAAATAATGTGTACATTTTTAACAGTGAGAGTAATTAATCATTGGAACAATTTACCAAGGACTGTGATGGGTTCTCCATCATTGACCATTTTAAAATTAAGATATGATGTTTTTCTAAAAACATATGCTCTAGGAATTATTCTGGAGAAGTTCTATGACCCTGTGCTATATAGGAGGTCAGACAATGATCACAATAGTTCCTTCTGGACTTGGACTTTATGAATTTTAAATGTAATGTTCTAGTATTATGCTGTTACAGATATATATCTGCACACTTCAGTATGGTGATTAAAGTGTCTAATTTCCCTAAAACAATATTTTCAGTGCATGACTCATTAATGTCTCCCACTTTCCAGGCTGTGGACCCTTTTTTGGTGTTAGATAGTACATACATATGGCATTTCAATTTAACTATATTTCATTTGATGAAGAATAGAACAATTGCCATGTGAATTTCTGGTGCTGATTTTTCCTTTTTTTTTTAAACCACTAGTATTCTAAAGTAATTGCCCAAAGGCAGTGCAGTAGCACCATTGTAAACTGGATTACTTTGGATCTTGTTGTAAAATAAAGATACTTTTTATCAGAGTTGCTCACTGAATTACTCATTCTCCATTTCACTCAAGGGTAATTGAAGCTGTGTGAATGGAGTTCCATGTTCTGTCCTTTCAGCCATCTGTATCAGAGTTGTAAATGGCATAAGAAAAGGATGTTAGTGTCTTTAGTTTGTCGAATAAACCTGATCTTTCCATATCACTAATTTGAAATAAGTGTCCATAGTATCAGCCATAGTAGATGTTGTTCTGTGCTAGGTGCTATCCAAACATCCCAAAAAAGGCAGAGTTCCTGCCCCAAAGAAGTTGAGTCGTAAAATCCTATCAGGTATGTGCTCTTGTTGCAATAATTCTCTTGGTCTATTGCTATCAGTACAAAGAAATGTTAACATTTGTATCCCCAGAACCATTGTTGTTCCAGATTTTGTCCTGTTAAAATCAGCGACCTTAAACTCGGCAGGTCTACCGTGTAGTTACCACATCCTTTAAAAAAATATTCAGATGATATCCCTTTTCATCTCAGCAGTTATGGATACTGTGCTTGAATGGCAAACATAATATCCATTGGGAAACTTTCATTGCAATTAAATGTTTATTTTTTCTTTCATCTTTTCTCAGATCAACTGGTAGAGAATATGCTCTGAAAATCATAAAGAAAAGTAAATGTAGAGGAAAAGTAAGTATGAGAGCTCAAATAAGGACTATAAATGTTTCCAACAAAACATTTTTCTGTGAGATTGACATCCTGTTTTGACAGCTAAGATCAGTTTGGGAAGTTGTTGGTGTTCAAATTCTTCCTGGCCAATGGCAGAATTTTCACAGTTAAGGGCATTTGCCTTTGGAATTTTCTGCCCTTGGCAGGCCATCAGAGCACAAGTCTAGCAGCCTGCAGAATACAATGCAAAATGTATTTACTTGGTTCAGTATTTGGCTAACTGTGTGTGTGTTTGCTTTAACTACTGTCATTAAAGCATGTAGCTGCCAGAGTGCTAAATGCTATAAAAACAGTAAAATAGAAGTAATAATCATATATAGTAAATACTATACTAACTGAATTGCTGCTGGTTTTTATAGTTCTTTACCTAGTGCTTTCTGGGTATATAGAACCATATTTATAACTGCTCAAAAATATGTTTTGTATTAGAAAATTTTCTAAGAAGTTTCAGTGACTTTTCTTTTCCCACATTTCATTTTCTGTGGTCTCATCTCTGACCTTGACTCAATCACCACAATGATGCTGTTTCCAGACATTTTCTACATTGCCTAAAAAACAATGTTTGTGACTTTCATGGATTCTTTGGAAGATTTGAAAGTCCCAAGAGCCTCTGAACTCTCCTTCATGCATTTGGGGGGTAGAGAGGGTAGGGTTTTTTCACCAATATGTATTCATTTTAGATTTTTGTTCTGTGGCAGGAGCACATGATCCAGAATGAGGTATCTATTTTAAGAAGGGTCAAACATCCCAATATTGTTCTTCTGATTGAGGAGATGGACATGCCAACTGAGTTGTACCTTGTCATGGAGCTTGTAAAGGTGCGTATTGTGGAGGAGCTCACCCACATACCTGAACCCAATTCAAGACTTTATCAGCACCTTCAGACATTTTGCTTAAGCAGCTGTAACCATAGTACATGATAAAACTCACTAAAATGCCCGTTGCTTTTATCCTAAAGACTTACAATAACATATGACAAGAGATATGTGTTCTATACTTTTGCTGTTTGGGGACTCTCAAGCATGTTCCTATTGTGGACCACATCCTAATAGTGTGTATTTTGTGGATACCTCACCTTCCATTTGTGATCACCTGGACCACTTCTCCTCACATATGGCATCACACAACATTCCTGTGGTAACTGCAGCACTGCCTTACATGACAAACCGATATAAGAAAACAATTGAATTTTTAGCTCGTTTTAACACAATTTAGCTGCTAGCTCTGCTCATTTTCAGCTCTATGTGACCTGATAGTTTTTTGTAGAGCATGCCAGCAAGTGCTCAGTGGACAGTATTTTGGGGGCCCATGATCCTGTTCACATGTTTCAAAAAGAATTTGGCCCCAGATTACACCAAGAGGCAAAACAAAAACACCCAATTAGAGCATTTGTATAAACATCATTATATTTTGATGAAACAAAGTAACATGGCCTTACATTTAAAATACATTACCTGTGTCATCTGTATCCATTGAGTTTAGTGTCCCTTCATTAAGTCTTCTCTTTTAGTTTAATTGAAATTGAGACTGAAAAAAACCATTGTTGTTTAAAGTGTTGTTCTATCCTGAAAAAAATAACTGATTTATTGCCTTGTAGTGACTTCCAAATTGAATGTGTTCACTTTACAAGAGCAGATTTTCTTCCCCCAATTGCCAGAACTGCAAACTCAGCATGGAATATACAATTCAAGCCAGGTTCTTTCTGGCCCATGTATCATTGGCAATAAGGGGTCTGCAATCAGAATTTAGCTAACAGTTCTGTTAATAGAACAGGAGTACTTGTGGCACCTTAGAGACTAACAAATTTATTTGAGCATAAGCTTTTGTGGGCTACAGCTCACTTCATCAGATGCATGCAGTGGAAAATACAGTAGGACGATTTATTTATTTATAAATAAATTTATTTTCCACTGCATGCATCTGATGAAGTGAGCTGTAGCCCACGAAAGTTTATGCTCAAATAAATTTGTTAGTCTCTAAGGTGCCACAAGTACTCCTGTTCTTTTTGCGGATACAGACTAACATGGCTGCTACTCTGAGTTCTGTTAATGATACACATGTCAGAGTACAACCCAGCTCACTGCGAGTGAAAGTAATCAAAATGTATTTGTCAGTAAAATCAGAGAATTCTGAAGAAACTCAGGGCACAGAGGTCTTGAGTAAGAAAATGCTATTTTCCACAGTGATTTTACAGAATAGACCGCACTTCAAGTTCACTTATAAAAACAATGGTTCTCCTCTTATTTAATTCTGCAGAATACTTTATAAGAGAGACCAACTCTCTCATTAACCACTTCCATTCTCAATATCCCATTCCCACCATCACTACAGCAATGCTCTTTGTTTTGGTGGCCTTGCATACCGTGGTTTGAAGTCCACTGATTTAAATGTTTAGGACTCAATTTGCAAACATAGGTACTTAATTTGTGCCAGCAGTGCTTGTACACACACCTGTTGAATGCAAAAACTTCACCATGGTGTGCAAAACTGGCCTTTAAGCTCTTAAAAGTTCTACCCTATGGAAAGAATACCACTGCCTTCCAACCACACCAGAACTGGAAGACCATGCTCTTCCCTCATCTCCATGCATTAAATAGGGCCCTGCACCTCCTGCTTGCAAGGACTGGCCTGTCCATTATACCACAAACATGTAATAGATGGGAAGTTGAATTGCCGCTCAGTGATTCATCCACAAACAGAAACAAGATCCCTTCAACCACTGCCCAAGTTGTGCCCATCCCCTCACCTAATCTTTGGAGGCATAGTAAACCCTGCCACCTTTTAGTTCCCCTTGTCTGCCATCTTTTTGGTTTTATAGCCATTCTTTGGTCCCCCATCAGGTGGCTGGGCTTTTGGGGCTCAATGAGAGAGACCTAGGCAGCCACATAGTAAAACAATCAGAGAGGTACTATCTGATAGGTCTGCTCAAGTTCCAAACTCTGGGCCATTTTAGGTCTAAGTGACTACCCACCGCCACTCAGTTTCCTATGACAGACCCTCCATCTCTCTCCTGCCCCCAGAAGGTCTACTAGCCAGTGTGAGATGTGCCCTGACTGCAGTGCCCCGGACCTTAGGGATGAGCAATCACTTAAAACACAGGCAAGTTTTGCAGGAGCAACTTACTTAGCCACCCATGTTTGAAAATTTGTCATGCAATTGGATTTTGTGTTTGGGTTTAAGTTATAATCCAGTTTTCACTCAGCTAAACAAGAGAAGAGGACACTGAAAGTACTCACAAAAGGTTATAAAGAGAAAAGCTATTCTTAATGATTTCATGAGAAAATCAGTTTTCTATACTTTTCCTACTCTCTTCCTCCTCAACATTCCCACACACCCTTGCATGCTCTTTCTCTCTCTTTTTCACTTAAGAATTTCTGCAGATTCCATGAAGTTTAATCTAATGGTTTGCTTTTTCTTAGTTATGATAATATTCATGCTTTAGGAGATTTTTCATAGACATAAATTAATCTGAATTTCTATGAGCACATGGATTAAATGGGTTTTTACCTGTATATGGGGAGGGGGAATAAGGGGAGAATGGTCCTAATCAGATGTTAATATTGTTTCTCTGAATATCTATTCTATTTGTTAATATTTAATTGAAAAAACCTTGTTATACCGTGCTCTGCAGGCACCAAGGAAAGTATTTCTGGAAAGATATTAATTGTTAATTCAACAATTGCTGACTGTTTCCCTTGCACAGCACATGCTGTTGGAATTGATTAACCATCTGTCATTGACTGACTTTTGAAGACCTGAGTTTAAATCAAATTCACACACAGGAAAGAAATTCAAGAAGAAAAGGCTTGTTGTAGAGCACAGTTGCAGTTAATATCACCCTGCATTAATTGACAGTAACATGTTTGACAAAAGTGGCTGTTGCAAATACTGCCTTCATTTCATGGTAGGCATATCGTTCCCTGCTTTTCTTAAAGTGCTCTAAGTGTAAGAAAAAGCACTTCATAAATACAAATATAAACATATTGCAAGCAGTGCTTGTAAAACAACTGCAGGACCTGGTCTCTGGCACTTTGCCTTTCTGCACAACAAAACAAAATTATTATTCAAACTGAACAGGGGTTTAGTCAACTTAACAAGCAAGATTTACTATTAAGTTTCCTTTACTGCTCAGGGATACCATTTCACTTTCACAGCAGAAAAGAGATTATATCATTTACATAACAAGGTAATAAATAATTGGTTACTGTATTTTACAAACTTACTGCCTTATGTGCAGATGATAAAAATTACATTCTGATGTCTGACTTAATTCCAGAAAAATCGGAGAATCAAGAGATAAGGGTTGAAATTGCATCCTTACGTGCCCCCGCCTCATCCCCCACCCCACCCCCATGCGCCCAATATGCCTACGTAATGGATGGTTGCCCTGATGTATGAATAAGCTAGGCAGAGCTTGGCAAGTTATAAAACACTAGTGCTTCAGAGATAACTTAGAAAAAATATTTGTCAACCACATTAACACTTTAAGTGCCGTCCAGCACCTCTCTCTCCTCTTTTAACTTCAGAAACACTTATCAATATAATAAAACTCAGTGTAGTCTAATTATACCCCTTTTTTTTTAACTGAGGACAAGGTAGACTGCCTGACTGCCAACAAAATTATTCTGCTTTATATTAGTTGTCTCTATATTAATGTACTGTGTGTGCTTCCTTTTTCTTTTCTTTTTCTTTTCCTTTCTTGAGTTTAGGCTTCCCTCTTTTCTTTTCTTTTCTTTTCTTTTCTTTTCTTTTCTTTTCTTTTCTTTAACTTTAGGTTTGGTCTTTCCCTTTTTCTTTTTGCCTTTAGACTCATCTTTCTTTTACTTCCCTTACATCTGAGGCTTGACCTTTTCCCCTCCTCTTTGGGCCAGATACTTGACTGATGTTACAGCTGAGGTTTAGGAACATAGGAATATTAAAACATAAGGATTGCCATGCTGAGGTTCATCAGAGGTTCATCTCGTCCAGTATTCTGTGTCTGACCATTGCTAGCACCAGATGCTTCACAGAAAGGTATAAGAACCCCACAATAGGTAGATGTGAGATAATTTGCCCTCTACATTAGGTCTCATCCTGATCTCTAATAGTTAGAGATTTGCTTAAGCCATGACACTTGCGGTTTAATATCTCTTCTAAAATTTTGAAGAAACCAGTCCTTTCCCTTAATCTTCTCTTTTGAGCTTAATCTTGGCCCCTTTCTCCTCCATCTTCTGCTTTATTCTGTTTGAATTTTTTCCCCTGGTTTTCCAAGTTCTCTAACTCTCAATTCCTCTGAGTGGTTGATTCAAAGAGTCTTGATGGATGTAATCAGATAGTACAGAGGAAGGTCTGTATGGTCCAGATTTGTCAATGACTGTCTTCAAACACTCTAGTGAGCTGGACTTTTAAAACCCAAAGTGGGAATAAATCTGTGCTGGACAACTCTAATTTGCATTCTGGAATGAGCTAAGTTTGCTTTCATTTACGACAAGTCCTCTTATCTTTGCAGCTTGCAGATTTCTTAATTGTGCTGCTGAATCCTCTGCTGAGCTATTATAATTTTCAGCAAGATGCTTTTTAACTGGACTGATGGCAAAGGTGCTGAAACTTTCTCTTCATCTTGCCCACAATCAGACACTAGCTGTATAGCCATGTTCATTGTCAATCTCGCCTCTTTCTCTTGTTCTTTTCTTTTGTGCAACAACTACCCCTACTTTGGAGGTCTTCACAGTGCTGGATAGTGTACCCTTCTTATATTTTTATGGCCTTCAGCTTCTTATGTGAGGTTCATTTTCAAGAAATGAGGGGGCATCTTATACCCACCTGTCTCCCAGTTCTTTTTTCAGAATTGCTCAAGTTTTCTGCTTTTGTTTCTTTGTGAGCTTTTTGTTGAACCTCATTTTATTACAGTTTGCATCCTTCTGTTTCCCTGTCTTGCTCTGTGGTAGTTACTCAGATTTCCTAATATAATATGTGTCACATAGATTTTTCAATGTTTCATATACCATTCTTTTTATCTTGACCTAGGTCCAATATGTCCTATGCCTCTTCCCCCATATTGTATATAAAAGAGATGTACTTGGTATTTATTGGTGTAATTGACAAGTCCTGATGCAACGTGAAACTGCTCAACACAGTTTATGCATTTTGGCTACGCTGATTATAATCAGTGAAATTAATGCTTTCTATAGGAATTATACTAGTGTCAAACACTATAGTACAAGACTGTTGAGTTGGATGCCAATGACCATCAGATTGACTAAACAATCATGAGGGGTTTTATTTTATTTTTTTCAAATATTTTGGGTCTCTTTATTTTTCTCCTACTTTTTGAGCCTCTAGCAGCCATGTTTTCTAGCTTTTCTCTGTAACCACAAAGGCCAGAAACTGACTTTTTTATTTTCCCCAATGAAAACTGAGATTTGCATGATTCAGGCCCTGGGGCTTAAGGAAAAATACCTAATAGAATGAAACATAGGATAAAATCATGAGAGTTGACAATGCTTGGAGTATGGGAAATATTTTCTCCATTGCCCTGGGAAAATAACTTCTGTTCCTTTAAGAACACTCTGCTTTTACTTATTTTTTCTCCTTTCTGTTGCTGGTGTCCCTGCTAGGCAGCTTGATTTTTCTCACTGTTTTTGCAGATGTGGTCCTCTCTTTTTCTGTTTCTGTGGGATCTAGGCTTTCTTGATGGACCTGCTCTGCTTTTGGTCTGTGGGCCAGTTCTTCTGCAAAGTAACCTTTTATTATTTCTCACCCTGCCTGCTTTTTCCTTACACTCTTTATTGAACTGGGGGTTCTCCTGCCCTCTTGGCCATTCTCAATCACTTTAATATTTTTTCTCTCTTATAGCTCACTGCTGATAATAGAGCCTGATATAGTGGCTGCCTGAGAGTTTGAGAATGGAGAAAATAAACACTCTCCTCACTTCAGAGGAGTTTCACTTACTTTCTCTTCCTTCATTCCTTTCCTTTTGTTTTCCCCTCCCTGGAGGTGGCCTCCAGCCAGCTCTGGCACCATGTCATGTTATGGTGTAGGAAGGAACACAGAGAGAGGCATGGGTGATTGCAACAGAGTTAAATACTTTTAGCGATAACTGGGAAGTGACATAGATTGTCTCCAGTGCAGTAAGACAACAATGTTAACTCATCAGATGCCTTCCAGCATAATAGTGTATCATATTTTCTGCTGGGGTTATCATATTTTCTGCTGGGGGACCCCAGTATTAACATCAAGAAGTAGAAAACCTAGAATACTTGACACATTCTATAAGGGAGAGAGGTCTCTGAAGTTAATGTTTTCAAAGATTTCTGAGAGGTGGAAACAGATCCCTTTAATGCACTGGTATATATGCTGGGTAGATAGATACATTATGGGAAATAATTTCATATTTAATTCTAAATATCCATATCATTTTGGATTGAACTGAGATTGTGGATATGGTTTTGAATGTAGGTTATTTGTAATTATAATAAATGGCAGAAAGGATTCGTACCCAGCACAATGGTATGCAGCAGGTTTGCAACGTAGGTGCTAAGGAAACAGGTTGGCTGTGCTGGAAATGTTGCAGAAGCAGCATGCTTGGCTACAGGAGAGGAATGGGTTGCTTCGCTTCATATTTTCCTCAGTCTGCATCTTTCAGCTCCGTTAGCCGACACACTGAGCAGTGTTGACCAGCTCTGAATGGGAGGTATGCCCAGCCTTCTGTACCTGGGAGGAATGACACCACAACACAAGGTCTTTGTCGGTAGGAAGGACCTCTGTGGGGCCCTCACAAAGTGGCACAGTGCTGCTATTCACTTTCTAAGAAGATTATTAAGTGGTGCTGTCTGTGTACAACAGGAAGTTGTTAATGTGCCACGGTTGTTCTGTTCCAGGGAGGAGACCTTTTTGATGCCATTACCTCCACTAACAAATACACAGAGCGGGATGCCAGTGGGATGCTGTACAATCTGGCCAGTGCCATCAAATACCTCCATAGCTTGAACATTGTTCACAGGGATATCAAACCCGAGAATCTACTGGTAAGTGAAAGCTCTATTTACTGTATTGTTACTGCTAACTTGGGAGTGAATGAAAGTGTACCTCTGCTCTCAGTGAAAGAGTCTATGCCTTTAGCCTTTTAACTTAGTTTCTCTCACATGCTAATCTTTTCATCATCAAAAGGTCTTTAAAACCAAACAGCAGTCACAAAAAATATAGACGTGTAGGCTCCTAGAAGTTAAACAGTCTATGTCTTTAGCTAGTCTTTGTCCTAGGACACTAGTGCAGGATTAGTCCATACAGTGAATTTTTGAGTGTGTTTTCAGCTACAAATATTTCATGCAATAGGGCTTTAGGCACTTCCCTTGGAATAAATACTTTGCACCTTTACATAGTACCAAGCTACCCAGCCCCCCTACACAGGGAGATTAGTAGCAGTATTTCAATTTACAGACATACAAACTGAGATTACATGATCTGCCCAAAAACATGTAGTGTGTCAGTGGCAGATCCAGGAATAGCACCCTGAAGTCCATCTCTGACTGCTCTAACCATGAAACAGTCTAATAGATCTTTTGGTTAGAACACTTCCCTTGTTAGATAGTCTAAACCTTCCTTTTTCTAATTTAATGTCATTGGTTTTCTACTGAGGGCCCAGTCCAACTCCCATTGAAGTCACTGAAAAAACACCCTAAACAAATCCTCTCTCTCCTTGGGGTCTACATATTTCTTGACAGTTATTGTGTCCACTGTCGTCTTCAGTTTAGTCTTTGCCAGCAAATTAATGTCTCCAGTCCCTTAATCATTTTTGTGTTTGTTCTCTGAATTTATTCTAACTTGCTGAGAATTTTCAGTATCAAGGCACCCATAATTCTCTGTGTTTTAAAGCAATAACATAATTTAGATTGTAAAGAATGTAAGTTCTCAGCTGTGCACTGTCTGCCATCATCTTCTGTGTTTAATATTGTTTGGCAATGGAAGTTGTTACGGGAAGGTTGGTTCAAATAAATCTTAACACACTTGCAGAGAATTGGGTTTGTACAATTCAGAACTCCAGTGACAGCCGTCTGTATAGTTCTAGCCATTCTTGGCCTAGTTTTTCATAAAATGCTAAAACCATGTAGGCCAGGGCTCTCATTAGACATGAACATGTACACCCCTATAGCAGTCTTAATGCTAGTGTTCATAGATGGCTGCATGCATAAGTTATAGCAATCAAATGTCAGGATTCATTAATGCCGTGACTTGGAATGTGCAGGAAGATTTCATGGAAAAAGACTTACCATGCTTTTGTATTCAAACTTCTTAAATTCCTAAAGTTTGACAGCAATAGCCTGAAGCATTTTTAATTTCTTTCTGCCTCCATCCTCATTATTCCCTTGTTGGTAATACCCACTGGCCTATCGTGAGTAATCATGTTGTTGTTCACTTTATTCAAATTGTTCCAGAGTGTATTTTCCAGTCCAAAGAACACAAAGGTCATATGCTGCTGTTGATACTAAACAATGGCTAGAAGGCACTAAACTTTCCACAGAGACCATAACTTTCAAAACAAGCACTTGCATATTAAAACTACTTCAGTTCCACTAATTTAAAAGAAAAGAACTATAAAAGGGTATGTGGGCACTCCCATAGAACTTATCAGGTATAAGGGGGAGCACAGGAAGCTCGGTACTTTGTATGATAAAATTAGGCAGCACTCATCTGATAAATATAAAGGATCTGATTCTCATTTACACTAAAGCCCCTTTACTCTGCTCTGGCAGTGTAACGGGGTATTAGTGTACATGGAAGTCAGGTCTCTAGGTTGTTGGTACATATTGACATCAAATGTGTTGTCTCAGCACTTAACTCCACATATATCACAAAACATAGAATTGTAGGGATGGAATGGACCTTGAGAGGTCATCTAGTCCAGCCCCCTGTACTGAGGCATTACCAAGTGTATCTAGACCATTCCTGTCTGATGTTTGTCCAACCTGTTCTTAAAATGCTCCAGTGGTGAGGATTCCACAACTGCCCTTGGAAGCCTATTCCAAAACTTAATTATCCTTATAGTTAGAAAGTTTTTCCTAATATCTAACCTAAATCTCCCTTGCTGTAGATTAAGCCCATTACTTCTTGTCTACTTTCAGTCAACATGGAGAACAATTGATCATCATCCTGTTTAAAACAGTCCTTAACATATTTGAAGACTGCTATCAGGTGCCCCCTCAGCTTTCTTTTCTCAAGATTAATTATTTGAATCTTTCCTCTTAGGTCTGGTTTTCTAAACCTTTTATCATTTTTTTTTCTTTTGCTCCCTTCTGAACTCTCTCCACTTTGTTCCCATCTTTCTGAAAGTCTGGTACCTAAAACTGGACACACATCAGCTCAGGCCTCACCTGTGCCTAGTACAGCAGAAGAATTACATGTCTTATATATGACACTCCTGTTAATGCACCCAGAATGGTATTTGTCTTTTTCACAATGGTATCAAATGATTTGCTCATATTCAATTTGTGATCCACTATAACCCTGACATCCTTTTCAGCGGTACTACCACCTCGCCAGTTATTCCCCATTTTGTAGTGGTGCATGTAATATTTCCTTCCTAAGTGAAGTACTTTGCACTTGGCTTTGTTGAATTTCATCCTGTTGATTTCAGACCAATTCTCCAATTTGTCAAGGTCACTTTGAATCCCAATGCTGTCCTCCAAAGAGCTTGCAACCCCTCTCATTTTGGCATCATCCATAAATTTTATAAACATATTCTTCACTCTATTATCCAAATCACATGTTGCCTAATATCGGACCCAGGAGTGACTCCTGCAGGACCCCATAAATATGCCCTCCCAGTTTGACTGCAGGCCATTGATAACTATTCTGAATAGGGGTTTTCAAACCAGTTGTGCACCCATCTTATAGTAACTTCATTTAGACCACATTTCCATAGTTTGCTTATGAGACTGTCATGTGGGACTGTGTCAAAAGCCTGACTAAACATGTTTTGACATAATAGATTGCCATGACATCAAGTGATCTCGCACTGTAAGAAAGTCAGCATTTGATCCATTGACTACATTACTGCTCTAAAGTTCATCTAAAGTTTGATAGAGAGGGAGAGTGTGGTCTTTAGCACAGTGCTCAGAGCTAAGAGTTTCTGAATTCTAATCCTGTCTCTGACAGTGACTCTCTGTGGCCTTAGGAATGTCTTAACCTTTCTGCCTCAATTGCCTGATCTGTAAAATGGGATGATATTTATTTATGTCACAGATGTAAGATGAGGATTTGTTTCTTAACATTTTAAAAACACTTTGAAGTTGGTAATTTCTATACAAATGGTAAGTATTGTTATGTTTGTTGTCTATTTTAGCAGAAAACTCTCCATGAGCTTTCAGTGTACTTAAAGTCTGTAATGCTGTACCTATGCATCCACTTGCTCTGTTCTCTGGAGGACATGCCTTCCATGTTTTAATTGGAACATTTTTCATAATTGCTGCTATTTAACACATTTATTTTGTGAAATCATGGGATGTCTTTATGGCCATATAATAAACCCTAGAGAACAACTTCTCTGACTGTTGCCATCTGCAGTGATCACAAGAGTAGCTTAGAAAATACTGACAGTCTTTGTAGTAATAGGATACATATGGTGGCACACAATTATGTGTTTCTGCATTCAATTAGTGTTGTACAATTACCCAGTTTTATTGCTTAGTTAAAACAGTGAAAGCACTACATAGTGGGTAATTTGCACTAATCCCCATCTCTCTAATTGCCCTTCAGTGTTTAAATGCAGTAAAACATGTATAGTGTTTGTTCTGAATGAGATGAGCATTAAATTATCATTCACATTCCTTGCGCCTTGAGTGGCAATTAACATACCACTGCTTCACATTAGGAGCACTTTTATAGAGAGCGCTAAATAGAGGTATAACAGGGTGGGGGAAAACTATTCTGTTTTAGTGTTACTAGAAAATCAAGTGAAATAGTCTCTCAAGGAAATAGTAGAAGCCTCATGCCTGGAAACAGACTAGACAAAATCCTAGAAAATATACCATACTGCACAATTCCACATTGGCAGAGGAATGGATTCAATGATTTAAGAGGCCTTTTCTGTAATTAATTGCTCTGATTATATGATTCATTCACATCACCAGTGAAATTAATCTGTAAACATGCACTAAATTAACCAAACTTGGTGAAGGCATTTACCACAATAAACGGCAATTGCATTAAGGAAGAATACTAGTTACAGTGGCTTCAGCCACAGATATCTAAACCACTTCTTTACATTTTCCACCAAGTGTCTATTTAAAGTTTCTCGTTGCTAGCCTTTAATTAAAATTGTGGTTGAAATTAGATTTATTGCTTCCATTTCAGCAAACACTTCATTTCAGGAACCAGATGTATTTAACAATCTGTGTTTTTAATAAAGCTGAAATTACATTTTTAATGGCCTTTATGCCCATCTTTTGCTGACTTAATAACAGAGAAGTGTGAATCCATTTCAGATTGTTGATCCTCTCACATAACAAGATCCAGTTTCATGGATTTATTAAAAACAATGACAGGAATAGAGGATTTCTGTGAATGCTGAATCTCCCCTCATAACATAGAAGACATGATATAATATGTTGCATAGTCCTACAATACGGAGGAGTGGCAAGGAGGTTTCTTAATCTTTCTATGCAAATAAGTTGTACAGCAAATAAGGAAAAAAATACCTTCATAGGATGGCTAATTACGGTTGTTTCTGGTGGATCCCTAGCACACTGTTTCAGTTGATGAGGAAGGGATCTTCTAGGAAAAACTTCTGCACGAAGCGAGCAGATGACGAGTCTCTGTTAAGTGTACTGCCCATTTCTTAACGAAAATCGCAGAAGTTTCTTTTGCAGGAATTTGTAATTCAGTGAGACTTTTGTTTTGGCAGTGGCTGTTCAAGATGGTGGTGTACATGAGATTACTCTTGTAGACTGAACACATTTTTTAAAATGTCGTTAGATTAAACTGCACTAAATTTCACCATAAACCAACATAAAAATTGGGAGAGAGAGCCCCAACCAACTACTGCCTTAAGGGATGATTTGCTGGCTGACATTTTATTTTGATAAATGTAATTATTTTATTTTGAATATTTGTCAGTGTTTAAGTATTGGGGAAGCAATGGAAATTTGAATTTTCCTATTGTGGCTGCTATCTTTCTGTACTGACTGCTTCTAGAATATAAAGTCTCCTCTTGCACTGATTAAAACAAAAGAAAACAAAAAAATTACAAGTAGCATTTCGCTGCTGAAGAGATGATAATGTAGGGAAGGATTTTCAAGAGCACTCAATACTGGCCTAACTCTGCTTCCGTTGAAGTCAGTGAGAGTTATACCATTGACTTCAATGAAAGAAGAGTTATGCTAACACCGTGCACTTTTGAAAATTCAACCTTTAATGTTTTGCAAGCTCTCAAAAGTGAGCATAAGTGCTTAGTGACGTAACATGATAGCTGAATGTGTTGTGACCTCTCTAATGGCTTGTCCATTTGGAGAATAAAAGCCTACTACTGCTGTCAACTAATGGAGTTATTCTTTTAGCTCAGAAGTTCAAATCCCTGTACAAGCCTCTCTTTTGTGTATTAATTTTAATAAGCTACCATGGTTGTCAGACTCAGTAGGGATTTAACCCATGAACTTCAACATCAAAAGCACAGGCCTCTACTATGCTACCATACTTTAGCTTTTAACAAGAGAAAGATTTTGTGCTCTTTGATGATCAGCCACTAAAGGGGGATCCAGCATACTTAACCAGTTACACTGGGTATGTTTTTTTTTCTTAGAAGAGAGACTATATATGAATCAAACCCTCCTAATCACTGTGGATTTTTTTTAAACGTGCACTTATCTGTATTTTGGGAAGTGAAGGGGAGAATCTGAAAGCATACTCAACTGAAAGGAGTCTTTCAGGAAGTTAGCAAATTGTTCATGAGTCCATTTACATAGAACCTTGCTGATCCTGTGGATTTTATTTCTGGTTTAGGTTTATGAACACCAAGATGGAAGCAAGTCTCTGAAGCTGGGAGACTTTGGGCTGGCAACAATAGTGGATGGACCTCTTTACACAGTCTGTGGGACCCCTACATATGTAGCTCCAGAAATCATTGCAGAAGCTGGGTAAACTATTTGCAGTAAAGGTTCATTTAAGTGTGCAGGGTGGAATATGTTCTCATCAATATATCAGTTCAACTCTTTTAATTTAGGCCCTTTTCCACCTTTTATTAGGGGTTAACATGGCAGTTTTTAACTTCAAAGTAGAAAGTCCTCAAATTAGCACTGAGGCAGTAACTAACCATTTATTTTACCCCTGGAGTAAAGGTAAGAAAAAATTGCCGTCAGTGACTGCTAACTGTTGTTTTCTGTGCTCTTCCTTTGTCCTGTACTGTCCTTTTCCTTAGGGTCTATTGTGTAGAGCAAACATCCCCTGGGGTGAGTGACCCATGGCACCTGTGCAGGCTTCCTGTAAGGAGAGGTCAAAAGAGCCCTACTCTCATCCAAGATACCAGTACACTTTATCATCTGTCTTCAGACATTCTAATCCAATGTGGTTTTAAATTGTAAACTTATGCCTTGTATCTGAAAGCAGAAATTGGTGTACAGTATAGAGAAAATTCAGCTCAGACCATTTAATAAGAATTTGTGCACTGACCGTTTTCTTTCAGTTGTGTACTGTAGTTCATACAGGTGTGGTATCTCTAATCATAATACCTCTAACACTTTTAGATATGGCCTGAAGGTGGACATCTGGGCAGCTGGTGTGATTACTTATATCCTGCTGTGTGGCTTTCCTCCATTCCGTGGGTATGGGCTATCATCTTTTATCCAAATTGTAACAATGTACCTCTGTGCTGTGAATGGTCCATGTTCGTGTCCTACACTAAGAGGTCTTCTGGGGTGAGGGGCGGGGTGGGAATCTTTGTTTGCAATGCTGTGTTATTTTTTTCCATGCTCTGCCTGTTAATTTATACAAACTTCATAAATCTCCATTGTGTTACTGTAAAAACTCCAGTCTCTTCTCATTTTATTTATTTCAATGTAATCTACCTTGCAAAAGAAATGCACTCATTCCAGGCTCTGGGTGCCCTTGACAACCAATTAAAATATATGATGAAATCAGCAGATTCCCCCAGTTACTCACCAACACAGTAAGCAGGAAGCAGTAAAATGTAAACAAAATGTAAGCCTTCCAACAGAGATTTACACCTGTGAGCAAATTCAAAGCCTCCCCTCACAAATCTCCCCTCTCCATTAAAGCAAGAAGGGCTGGGCCTTGCCTTAAAGATAGGCAAGCTCAGAAACAAAGAGGGAAGGTGGAGGGAGCTGACAGAGGTTGCCCTACAAATTGACTCTTTTTTTTCCCCCTTCTCACTTATGCTCCATCTCAAGTGCCCCTGCAGTTCACAATGGTGGCCGTGTGGCATGGGGAGAGGAACTGGTTCCAAAAGGCAAACTTAGTGAACTACAGTTAAAAGCATTTTACTTGCTTTTTAAAAGTTTATGAAAACTACCTCAGGAAATAAATCTTATGTTTTGTTTTGTGTTTGTTTGCTTTACAGATGTGGAGATGACCAGGAAGTGCTTTTTGATCAGATTTTGATGGGCCAGGTGGATTTCCCATCTCCATACTGGGATAACGTTTCTGATTCTGCAAAGGTAGATTTACAAAGTTGGTTCTCTTCCGTTTTATCCAAGGTGTCCTGTATATACGTTGTGTGTGCAAAGAGACTGTAAAACTACTGTTCTTTTGTGTCCCTATATTTGAGAAGCTTTAGGTCTAGACTTGCCTAAAGTACGTATGTGTCATCTACTACATTATTATTGGATTATTGTCTGTGTCTTAGACTGTAAACTGCTCTGGGCAGCACTTTGTTTGTATTTGTGTCTTATACAGTGTTAAGTGAAGCCGAATGAATAAATGATTTTTCAGTTGGGTGGCTAAATCAAAAAAATCAGAAAAAAATCTTTTTGTTTTGGGTCGACCCAAAATGGAAATGTTTTTGGGGTCAAATGAAACATTTAATTTTGTTATCAGGTGTTTTTTACTCTTTAGTAATTAAATCTAGCTAATTTTTTAAATGAAATGTCATTTTGAAAAATATAGATTCATAGATAGATTCATAGATACTAAGGTCAGAAGGGACCATTATGATCATCTAGTCCGTCCTCCTGCACAACGCAGGCCACAGAATTTCACCCACCACTCCTGCGAAAAACCTCTCACCTATGTCTGAGCTGTTGAAGTCCTCAAATCATGGTTTAAAGACTTCAAGGAGCAGAGAATCCTCCAGCAAGTGACCCGTGCCCCATGCTACAGAGGAAGGCGAAAAACCTCCAGGGCCTCTTCCAATCTGCCCTGGAGGAAAATTCCTTCCCAACCCCCAAATATGGCGATCAGCTAAACCCTGAGCATATGGGCAAGATTCACCAGCCAGATACCCAAGAAAGAATTTTCTGTAGTAACTCAGATCCCACCCCATCTGTGTTGAAACAAAACATTTAAAAACTTATTCAAAATGTATCCCTTTTAAGGGGGAGGGGCAAATCTATTTGCCAAATTCAATCTGAATTCACAGATAGTTGTGGTGAACCTGACACTGCATTTTTCAGAAAATAAACTATTTGTATGAAATTTTTTGCCCAGCTCTAGTTTTAAGCATCCTGTCAACACCTATTGAACAATTAAAACTTCCAGTAACTTGGATCATAAATATGCGCATCTTAGATTGAAAACTCCTTGGGGGCAGTAACTCTGCTTTCTATGGTTTGTACAGCGACAAGCACAATGGCAGCTGGATTCCAATTGGCACCTTCAGGTGTAATTGTATTATATATTCTAAATAATAATAATCTGAGGAAAACATGTCTCATGATTAATGACATGAAAGGATTGTCCTGATATCTCTTTCTGTCAAAGAACCAGGCTCAACATTGCCTGTAACTCCTGAATGTTGCCGGGGTAAGAGACTCTGACTTGTTCTGTCAATCCATTACAAGCAGTTCATTTTTTTTAGTCCTCTATTTTAAAACCAACTTCCAAGTACAGTAAAAGCTGTTTTATCCAGCACTTCACCAACCGGAAAGTTCTGTAAACCGGCATTTCTGATCTTCATTGAAAGTCTGGTTTATAGTCCAGTTGGTGCAGGGCTGGCAGGAGGTTGGGGTGCACGGGCTCTGGGAGGGAGTTTGGGTGTGGGAGGCAGCAGGTTGGGGCGCAGGAGGTGGTGCAGGGTGCCGGATCTGCAGGGCACTCACCTCGGGCAGCTCCCGCAAGTGATGATCTGTCGTGGCTGCTCCTGCATGCTGCCTCTGCCCGCAGGCACTGCCCCCATAGCTTCTACTGGCCATGGTTCCCGGCCAATGGGAGCTGCACAACCAGCGCTCAGGGTGGGGCGGAGGCAGCGCACAGAACTGCCTACCTTGCCTCCACCTACAAGCAGCCGAGACAGGTCGCTGCTTGCAGGAAGCCGCCTGAGGTGAGTCTCCCCTCCCCCCCCAGATCTGGCACCCCAGGTCCCTCCTGTGCCCCAACCCCCTGCCCTGAGCCCCCTCCCACACCCAAACTCCCTCCCAGAGCCCATGCCTCGCACCTTCTCCTGCGCTCTAACCCCTAGCTCCGCATCCCCTCCCACACCCAAACTCCCTCCCAGATCCCGTGCCCCGCACCCTTCCCACGTCCCAAAGTCCAGCCCCGCACCCAAACTCCCTCCCTCTTAGTTAACCAGCATTTTTCACTTACCGGCAC
This sequence comes from Chelonia mydas, assembly GCF_015237465.2. Lineage (NCBI taxonomy): Eukaryota > Metazoa > Chordata > Testudines > Cheloniidae > Chelonia > Chelonia mydas. The sequence goes on along the minus strand of NC_057849.1, from coordinate 50,875,686 downwards.
CCCCCATTCCTCCAACATGCCGGATAAAACATTTTTACTGTAATAAGGAAGAGCTTGATTCTGAGATGAGATGAGAGAACTGTGGATGCACAGTACCTTTCAGGATTAGTCCCTAACACAGTTAAATACACTTACACAACAGGGTTGAATTTGGCCCAAGAGTTCAAATTCTCTGGAGCAGTCTCATTGGTGCACTATAGTAAGAGGTGAATTTACAGAGTTTCTAGGCATTCTGAGTTACAGTAACATTGGAGTTGATAGGAGTTTCATATTTGCAGTCCATTTGAGTTGGCATGTGTATAACTAATAGATTTCACCCAAACACTTTCCTTAAGCTTGGGAACACCAACACATAATCATAGGATGAATATATGCAACACTGTCCTCTCCTTGCTCTCAGTATGAGCACTAATTTATCACAAAACAATGTCAGTGTTTTCATCTGGGGTGTGAGGATTGAAAATGACATATTAAACGCTGATTCTTGATTCCTCTAAACCACTGCTTTGTACTGTTTTTGGAAATAATATGGGAGGGGATAGGGGGTGGGATTTTAGTTTCCAAGCTAGTGAAATTAACATACAGGATACAGTACTTGGAACTGAAAGAAAACATTAAGTGTTAGTAGGAGTCTTCTAATCCCTCCCTTTGTATTGTGGCAAGCTTGATTTCATCATACATAAGACATCACTCATCTGTTAAGAATCAGCTCTAGTCTTCAATATCTCTAATGACAATTCCACAGCTCCTTTGGCAAGCTTGTTCCATTACCGAACTACTCTATCTAGTTAGTTTGTTCTAATATTTTCCATTTTGATGCATAAACTCATTAGTTTCTATTCCGCTCCCATTTATTATTGAAAATAATTGATGTCTTTCATTTCTGATTTCCCTTTATATTAGCATCCCATTACTGTTATCTTTCGTATAGATTGAATGTACTCACTGATGGGAGAAGAAATGCATTAAATGCTGGTAGGAAACTGAGGAAAATAGTAAAGAAGAATTTGAAACATTAAAATAAAGGTTTTAAGAGTTAGAAATATTTTTTTGAAAATATCCACTTTGCTATTGATATTGGGACCGGGAGAAAGCCAAATTCTAGATTAGTCTGCATCATCTTTAGAGAAAATTGGCTATTTTCTAAATGGGCAACTAACCTGATTTCATGCTCCCATCTGTTTTGTACCTTATGTGAGAAGTTCTTTCCTCTGCAAACCGCGGACTACAAAAGTAACTCAGCACTATGATCTTCTAGCTTTTCAGCTTATTATTTAGCTATTGATTTAGAAGCTCAGCTTACAGTTCAGCAGTTGACAGGTTTTTTTAAATAACCCTAGTATATTTCCACCCTGTATAATTCTTGAAGATCACTTCACTGAATTAAATCTTTTGTTTTTCTTCATAAAAATGTGCTCTAAACTGGATCTTATCTTCCATTTCACAGGAACTTATCACCATGATGCTTCAGGTAGATGTAGATCAGCGATTCTCAGCCTTGCAAGTTCTCGAACATCCATGGGTTAATGTAAGTAATTTCAGGACTGCAAATTCTTGTTTTAGTCTTGTAATCTTTTAACTGTTTGCCATCAAATACTTTAAATGCCTCTTTGGAGCCAACATTTTCTAAAAGAGACACAGGTAATGACCAACTCACTGTGTGGTTTCACTGGAAGTGAAAGTGCTTTATTAGTATACAATTAAATATTTTTGTGCACAATGCTCTGCACACTCTTCCCCCAATATCTTGGGACACATTTGCAACACACCTCCTTAACTGCACCTGCAAACTCTGTCAATTTCCCAAAGGTCAATTTGCAGGTGCAGTGATACATTTTGTGCACGTAAATCAGATTGGCTCACAAGTCTTGCAATCGCAACTAAGGGATCTTGAAATATAGTCCATGTTTTAAAGCTGGATGATTCAGCATTAAGTACAAAATCTTTACAGTCAAATATTTAACTTCCAAATTTGAACTATAAACATGTTTATGTGCAGTAATATCAATTTAATCTATATTAGTGTGACATTTTCATCTTTAGATCAATGCTCATTTGTTCTGAACATGTCATAAAATTGATTAACAAAGAGGTGGTATATGGATAAATCTGATATAGATTAAGAAGGCCTGGGCCTGTCTATGCTTTAATGTTGAGACAGAGACACTGTTTAATATTAATTATTTAAGACTATTTAATATGTTTCAAAATATTTGGATAAAAATGTAAAGAAAAGTGGGGAGAAGAATCCAGATTCCAGTTTAAAAATGAAGATACAGAAAAGCAAAATGAGTACAAGAAAAAATAACTGAATTTGCATATTGCAAGTTCCAGTGTGGAATTCCTCCCTAGCACATTTGTGTGATTCAGTACTTCCCCTAGTATCCAAAAGGAGATCACTGACACTTATAGGGAGCGTAGTTCCAAAAAGGAATATTTGTAATTCAAATATACAGACTAATTAAATAACAACATTAAAAAAAATAAAAAAGTGTCTAAATAGTTTACTATATTTCTTAATTGAAAATGGTGTGTAAAGTACTTACAAAGTACATGCTCAAGTAGTTATAGTCTCCATTCTGCTGTTCAGATAGAAGCAGTTTTTAACTGTAAATACTTCTGAACTGCACAGCCCCTTTGTCATGTAAAGCTTATAGACATCCAGTGCAATATATAATAAGACTATTTAGCATTTTTGTGGTCACTTTAAGGCAGAAGATTGTGGTGGTGGTGGTATTTTCTTTCCTTCTTGGAGGATATATTCTTATCACACAATGTTTATATCTCAATTTTAAATTTTTGTTCAGAACTGAAAGATTATTTATCTCTGGATTGAGAGGGAGCTGTGGGACGAGGGATAAGGTAAAGATAGAAAGTGTGACTTACTAAGCAGAATTGTTGCCTCATGGTCAGCTTCTTCCATGGTGTAAATTGGCGTAACTCCACTGAATTTAATGGAGCTCTGTTGATATAACATCATTGGAGGATCTGGAACTTGAAAGCTTCCCCCCCTCCCCCTTTTAGTTAAATTACACTCTGATGCATTTTCGTAAACAGTTTCAGCAAGCTGCATGAAGTCAGAGGTATTACTTCCGTTAGTGCAGAGGTCCCCAAACTGTGGGTCATGCCCACCGAGGGGATGCGGAGGAATGTTCCGGGGGAGGGGGGGTGGGAAGGAGCACGGCGGGCCTGAGCCAGCCCCCACATGGGGTAGGGGAGGGAGCAGTATCGAGCCCCACTCCAGTTCCAGCTCTGCCCTGGCCCCAGCCCCTGGCTTCCATCCACAGCCCAGCCACAGCTCTGCACCCAGCCCTGGTTCTGGCTCCGCCCCCAGCTTTGGCCCGTGGCCACAGCCCCACTCCTGGCCCTGGCCCTGCCCCCAGTCTCGTCCCTCTTACCTCTGTCTGTGTCCCCCCAACCCTTCAGGACCCTGAAAAGTTTGTGGACCACTGCTTTAGTGTTGCAAATCATGCTGTTGTTCATATTCTGCAGGCATATCACAGTGAAAACATATAGCACTCCTGTTTGTACTACAGGAAGTATTCTGTCCTAGTTCTACGGGGATTTTTGTCTCCCTAATCATTCCTTTATAGCATTCCACATTCAGAGGTCAGTAAATCATCTTCAGCTATATACTAGTCACCATTCAGAGCTAATCAGGCTAGAAATACCTTTTTCTTGGACTAATGTAAGTATTTGCTAGATAAGTTTTCTGGAGCTCAGCACATGCCTAAGTCCACCTCTGGTTTGGCTATCACATAAGTATGTGCTGAATTTGAGGCACCAATTTAAGGTCCATTGAACTAAATGACTTATACCTCAAGTGAAATACATGGTTAGGTGCTGTCCTGAATGGGGATGCTTTCCTGAACTGGGGCCCAAGTATGTGTGTAAGAGAGAGAATTCGGAAGGGAAAACTTGTTTTTATACAGAGGCAGTGTGAGCCAAGAGAGAGAACATTGGACTGGGAGTCAGGGGACACATTTTCCATTCCTAGCTCTGTCATCACCTTGAACCAGTCACTTTCTCTCTACCTCAGTTTCTTCATCTTTAAAATTGGGGTAATAATGCTTACTCATATTTATAACAGCACTGGAGATCTACAAGTGAAAATTTTTATTTTAGCTGATCTTCATAAAATATTCTGCTTCTTTCTAGAAGGAAAGTAAATACAAACCCCAGTACAATATGTGGAATAACACTTAACTTTTCTAATAAATCTGTTCAAATACCTCTCCTTAGTACCTAATGCTATATAATATTTTGGACTTATTTATAGTTTTGAGACCAGTGAAATAGCACTAAAATTGTGGGTAGTGCTGGCTGGAAAATAGAAATAATTTTTCATGATAATTTTCATGATCAATCTCATTTTTTTCTCTTTGAAATTTCATTTTGGCATTCTGCCTAGTTGTTCTATGTAAAAAAGTATTTGTCAGCTGTAAATTACTGTTGCACTTGCAAGTGCAGCTTTTTATGACTGTTTATTAAATGATTACTTTGTAAATTGATGACGTTGCTGGAATTTAGTATGACAGTTTCAATAGGAGACAACCCTCGTTTCAGTTTAAATTTTAACAATAAAAATAGCTGGACTCTCTTAGAAACAACAAAACTTGTAATGGTCAGAATCAGACCAGTAAAACAGCTCCTATGTCAATAATATCCCAGCTGTTTTCAATTTAATAAACAAAACCTGAAAAGACTTTGGCTAGTTGCCATTGAGACAGATGGAAATCCTGGATTCTGAATGCAATTCAACAGCAGTTCTCTGCCCCCTCAATTTAGTTTATTTGGATTTGCCTCTCATATACAGAACTCTTAGAGCTAGAAACAAATCCACTGTTTTATACTTCCCCTACTGGGACTCTTACTGTTTCCTTTGCCTGCTCATATTCATTGCAAAACTAAGGAATTATAAAAGAGGCTGGAGGCTTGGGAGCTAGCATTTTAAACACTGGAAATGTTATATAATCCAAAGTGCACCACTGGCAAGTTATGGTACAAATATACCCTGTTCTTGACTTCTGAGTAATAAAAATGTTTAACTTACTGTAATTCAATAAGTTATAATGGTGAAAGGGATGGATTACTTTTTGTAAACCCTTCCCCTGTTATAATGATAACCCCAAAATGGATTATTTTTTGTACACGCCAGCCTAAAAAGGATTAGGAAACCTGTAGCTTTAAAACATTTCCCTAGATACACTGGCCCTGGCTGCCTGTATGTGAAATAAATAAGTAACCATCAGTAAATAATACTAATAAACTGAGTATTCATAAGGAGGTTAATTTAAAAAGACATTTCTTATTTGGCTGCTGCAATATTTTTGGTCACACCATAGGGCACTGCCCAAATCTCACTGGAAACCTTAAAGGAAACAGAGTCAACAGGCTTTTCCAGGGCTTTTATTTGGTCTAATTTTCTTGTTATTTATATAATGACCTCTTCCTATGGCACAATTAGCACTGGAAAGGAAACCTCTTGCGATTCATCTTGTGAAATGGATCTGAGTGCTTCAGGGCAGTAGGAGTCTGGCAGTCCTGAGCTTTGCTTAAGATTTTTAGCACAATTTCTTTTTTTTTTTTGGATCTTTACACATCCTGTTGTGTAGCACAATGCAAATAGCAAGCAATGTTCATGATGATTATTATATACAGGAATGACACCAGCAGCCTCTCTCTGGCTCTTTTTTCTTATTTTAAAACAAAACAAAGCAGGTACTCTGTTGAGCAGCAACTATCAGTGTTTGCTGGAAAATCCAAATGAGACAGGGAGGACAGTAAACAATTGCACATTGAAGTAGTACGTTGTAAATCCTAAATCAAGGTCTTCAAGAGTGACAAGTGATTTTAGGTGCTTCAGTTTCCGGGTGTCCAATTTCTGAGACACTACAAGGGGCCTATTTTTGAGAAAACGGGTGCTCAGTGTTTTATGAAACTCAGGCCCCTTTAAGGTGTTTCAAGATGAATATCCAAAATCACCAGTCACTCTTGACTGTTTTGTCCCTAGTACTATAGATTAGATGCAGTACCAAGGTCCAGACCACTTGTGAGAAGAAATGTGTATATCTAATGGTTAATGCATAGACTGGAACACTCATTAATGAAGACTGACTTTGGGAGGTTAACATTTACAGTGTCTTGATCAAATTCCTATTTGGAGCATTTAGCCTACATCCAGTTCCTCCTGCAGTTTCTTGTGGGTATGATATTCTTCTTCACTTCCTGCCATAAACTGTGGTGTAGCATTGCTGTCTGATATTAAACAGCTGCCATGTTTCACCCTAGATGTGTGGCTATTTTCTAATGTTGGATGACGTGATTCCAGTTTGGATCCTGAATACCAGTATATTTGTAAAGTAAACATCAGCTAGAAGAAATAGTAGTTAGAAAGTGTTGCAGTGACAGATGAATTAATATTTTATAACTTTGCCACACCTTGAGCATATTGTGGCTCAAAAAATGTATCCTATGTTATGCGGATCTGGAATATTATCTCTGGAGCTAAGGCTGTAAGTTTCCCTGATAGAAAGTATTATACTAGTCATCAGGCCTTGGTGATGCTTGTGCCTCAGACCTTTGAAAAATGAGATGTAAGTTTTGGGGATTTTTTCCAATGAAGAAGAGGAAAGAGTTCATTTTATAGACTGGTTTTCTTCTGGAAAAGGTCGGGTCAGAGGAATACAGGTTATTTTAGGGGTCATATACAACTGAGCTAGGTCTCCAATAATCAACTCTATATTTTTTAAAGCTCTGCATTTGACCATATTCTGCCCGCTAGTGCATTTTGTTAAGAGGTGAGTGAGGAATTTTTGAAAACCAGTGCCACAATCTACAAACTCAAACTAACCTTCTTCCCATATGCTCACAAAGCCCATGATTTACTGCAGCAACTGTGTAACATAGTAAGTGCTCTCAGAATTGTTACAAAGACAGAAAAATGAATGTTAACACTCATTTTATGTTCTGATCTTGATCTGTTACTTCCATGTGTTGTACTTTTGGTGCTAAAATGCTTAGTTTAAGTCTCTGGTTCCATTGTTGATCACTAGAGATGCAAAGCAGAGCTCTCAATGGGACTAGTGTAGAGCCCTGCAGCGGGACAGGGATCCCGCAGGTCCTGCAGGACCCGCTGCCATAATAGAGGGAGCGGAATTAAAATATAGTCCTGTGCAGGGCTCTGATACAAAGCAGTAGTTCTGCCAGCCAGTCATTTTATATGACCCAAGGTTACTGTTCTCTGCTACACTGCATAATCTGATAGTGGGCAGGCTTTGCCAAGGTAGCTGTTCTTGGCATTGCTCTTAAAGTGGTCTATCTGGCCCCACCCTTTGGGTCAGTTACAAAGGCCTTGTCTTCATTACCTTAAAAAAGGTGTGTTTTTAATTCAGTCTTTAACTTGTGTGAAAACAAACTTCCTTGTCTTCACTAGGATTTTAACTCAAGTTAAGAACATGCTTTTTTTAGTGAAGACAAGGCCACAACTGACATAAACATTATCTGTTTTTCCTGGCTGGAGCCCATGTTTCTTTACCCCTGTGTCCCCGACTGCTGCATAGGAAGATCTTGTGTAGTGCATGGGAAGAACTGTAGGCCCTCATTGAGGTCTTGACCTCCCTGAGGGAAGGCTGGAGCTCCCTGTAGGTTGTGGCTTCATTTAGCCATAGGCTAAATGTGATAATATCACAATCAGTGATTGTAACAGCAGCCATCAATCAGGCATCTATCCATTATCCCATAGCTGGGTCAGGACTCATTGAAATTAGCCAGGGGAATCTCCTTCTAGACTTTATAAGGAGCCTCCTCCCAGGTTAGTATTCAGTGAATACCACTGGTTGTGCTTGGATCAAGCCCTGTGAACTTTATAAATGCATCCCCCCTTTGATGGAGTGGAAAGTTTCTGGAATATTTTTATTAATCCTGTGTGTGCCTCTGTTTCCCTCTCTAATTTGCATTGTAAAAAAAGAAGTTTCATACCTGCTAAAAGAGTGCGGGAGGCAGGAGGTATGGGTGTCACCTGGCTGCCTGGGGGCTGGCTCATTAAAGAGCTGTCTCAAACGTAACCCAAATCAACATAGCATCCAGCAAGAGATACCTCTGAAACATCAACACCTGACAGCAGCACACTCCAGCAGGCAAGACTTGCGAACTGAGCTGGAGAACCAGGTGTCAGGTGACCGGAAGGAGGGCATCCCTTTTTGAAGGAACTCAGGAGCCCGAACCTAGGGAGACAAAAGAGGGATGGGGGGGTGGGAGCCAGAGGTGGAGTCCATTACAGCTTGGCTGGCTCATCATGGTACTGGCTTGGCATGTACTGTAGTGTAATTTCTGCCTCTCTGTGCTAACCTAAGTACTACAAGATTCTGTGTGCCAGGTGACTAATAAAATGTTACCTTGCTTTGAAAAGGCTGCCTGTGTCGCTGTAAGTACTCCCTGAGAGCATTGGCCCTGAGGGATACAGTACCAGCCTCCCGCAGGACTCTGGCTTGGCTGGATTCACTGCAGAGAGGCATGGAGACAGACAGGAATTGTTGGTGCCGAAGGCCCAGTCTTGGAGGCCACAGGCCTGCCCCTGTTGGAACTGTGTGTGTCCTTCGGGCCCGGCCCACTAAGGGGTCACTCCAGAGAGACTGATTGCAGGCTGGGGTATAGACCGGACTCTGTGACAGCCTGCATATAGTTTGAGCACTTTTTCCCCTTGGTTAAATGTTAAGCATAATATTTTATTCAGCCAAATCTCACCTCTCTGAAACTGGAACTCCATAAGGCTTTAGGGAGGACCTTGGAGCACACTTATTCTCTCACAAGAACACTTTCCTTGCTGCATATCAGAGAAACTGGGCTTATCTTTTTAACGCTAATGATCTTTTAACTAGTATTGTTGTCTTCACTTTTAATTGATTGTAATGTATTAACAGAACACAGGATCAATCTGAGATTCATTTATTGTGACATTTTATGGACCTAACAAATTACCATAAGCTGGCAGTTAATAAATGCAAACGTTTATAAAAGTTTGAAAGAGAGCTATTAGCTAAAGCTGAGAAGAGAGATGGGGCTGTTCCATTATAACAAGTTTCCTTACAAACACCTTAGATAGATTCCTGGAAAAGCTGACATTGAATTAAACGAATCTCATGAAAAACTTTTTTTTTATTTAACTTTTTACATCCGCAGGATCCTCCAGGAGCACCTCACAATCCTGCAAAAAGAGCGTTCTCCCTTATTTTGCATTTTCTCTATAAACTTTTGTTTCTTTCTTTGCAGGATGATGGCCTTCCAGAGAATGAGCATCAGCTTTCAGTAGCTGGGAAGATAAAGAAGCATTTCAACACAGGGCCTAAACCCAACAGCACAGCAGCTGGAGTTTCTGTCATAACAGTAAGCATCTGAAGTACACAGCTATAACATTTTAAAAAGTGCCCACAGAACAGTCTATATTCAGAAGATAACAGCAAAAGACAGCAAGGGCTTGCAACTTAATGTGAAGTGTTGCCCATGTCGTTGAAATTAATGTAACCATTTCAGATGCAGTTATGCATGAGGATTGCATACCACACTACACACAATTTGCAAGCTGCATCCCTCCAAGCAGCGATTAAATCGGGTAGAGATTTAGTTGTGCTGCATGCTGTAGTTACAATCTAGATATTGTCTGAAAGTAATGGAGCTTGTGAGACCGTCTCAACCAAGTCCAGCTAAATTTTATAGGCACATGCAGTACAGTATACAAATTTGTATTTTTCCTCCAAGATGAACATATGTATGTATCTCTCTCTCTCTCACTCACACACACACACGCACAGAAGATATTCAGAATTTTATTAGATTATTTAGGCAAGTACCATTAACCAGTAACTATCTGTTTTATCCACATTCACATCCTTTACTTATTTTTAATACATCGGCCTGTGTTTTAAAGCTTTTTTTTTTATTACTCATGGTAATGTTAATTCTCCAGATAAAGTCACCAAACAATCAGTGACACATTGAACATAACCATTCCCATATCAGATTACTCAGTGTTTGTTCCCAGCTTCCATAAATTGCAGATGGTGTGACTGCACATGTACACTGTCTCATACTGTTTCCACTTTCATGTTCCTCAGCTCGGCCCCTCCAATGGTGAGTTAAATCAGCATGAAATAAACTCAGCTCAACAGGCACAATCTGGCTCGCAGGTGTGAACTGTTTGTGCAGCAAAATGGATAAGATTACTTATCAGAAGTTACTAAGTATTTAACATTTCAAGCTGTGCCTCTCTCACTTTTTTTTTTTTTTTAAATAAAAACTACCTCAACGCGGAAACAAATTTCCCTCATGCTTTCCTTAGATTTTCAATCATCAGATAACATATAGTCAGCATTTTTTATTTTCATTTTCAAGCAATAATACCACAGTAACTCTCCCATAAGTAAAACATCACATACCTGCATTTCATATGAGCAATGGGTACAGAGTATGTTCTGAACAGCCTAGTTCAAACAGTGTTCTTTTTCAAATGGACTGCCAGCACGCTTGTCCATAAGAAGTACTGCTCAGGTCCTCTTTTCAAGGCTTTCAAAGCTTAAAAGATAGAAACGATGCTTTCCCTACCCCCTTCCATCGCTTGCCTCTTTTAATTTTTAAAATATTTTTATTTGTCCCAGTTGGTCTGGAAATGGATTGTTGACAGCAATTTGATATTTTAGTAATGAAAAAGGCATTGGTGAAGTGAATCTTTCCATTGACAAACATTATAGAAATAAATAAAACAAAAGCAAAAAGACTCACTGAATTTGGTAATGTGTTAGAATTTAAATAAGTACATTTAAGAGAGCATCCTTCTGAGTGGATACCACACCTTGGTGTGGTTAATTCTGGAGTTCTGCCTCTAAACTAGCAGTATTTTAAAAATATTGTTATAAAATCCAGAAAGTGGCTTAATTAACTAACTTCTTTCAGTAACTTTCCTAAAATTGGGGCGCTACACACATCTGTAGTGCATGTGTAAATTTTAAGGCAGACTGGCAAGTGCTGATTTAAATATCAAAAAACTTTTATATACCATGCATAACACCCATCTTAATAAACAGAATAAATAAAACCTTTAACCACTGTGCCTGCATTTAAAAACTAATGTAATACAAGTTTGGCATGGGATTGTCATTAACATTTTACTTTCGGGAATCTCCTTTTTTACTTCTACAATGCCAGATAATATTGATATAAAGCTTATTAACTAAGGCTGTTCCAAATTTATAATTTACAAAGCATATGCTCCCCAAATGCTGGAACATATTGTTCAGCACTAAAAATGTACAATAAGTATATCTTAGCCCTTTTTAAAAAAACCTGTTTATGGTGCCGATATATGTGTATACTGTAAATTATGTAAAGGGATAGCTAAAATACGGTATTTAGTTCTCAATTCAACTTCATAGTGATATTCTTTATTATACATACGCCCTTAGGGTAAAATTCACCACTGTATGGGGGTCCCACACAGGGGTCTATGTATCGAACCTTTAATGTGGAGCTTAAATTAATAAGGATTTGTGCAGGTCCGCTGGGCTGGGGGGAATTGCACCCCTAGTTTGTTTATGTTATTAGGTCAGAGTCATCTGGAAGTGTATTTTATTTATTTACATAAAACACTTTTAGTAAGCTGTTGACTTCTTCAGTAATATCCAAATATATTGTACTGACCCCTTTTGCGGAGGCATACGTTTGCTTTGGTTAGAATCCCCAGTAAAAGTAGTATCTGTTCATCCAGGTTCCAATCCTACAAACACTCACGCATATTCTTAAACTTTACTACTGTCATAAAGTTAATCATGTGCATAAGTATTTGCAGGATTAGAGCCCTAAAGCAGATATGACCAAAATATTTAATTTTGAAGTTCCATGACTGCATTTTTCTTATATATAAATCTAACATTTCACTAAAAAATGTAAAATGCATGTTTAATAGCAAGCATTTATTAAATAATCTGTTTAAAGTTTAGCACTAGAATTTTTGTTGAATTCTCCAAGGATGTCGTCACACTCTTTCCTTTGAATATTTTAAATTAATGACTTGACTGCTTAGTTATAATGTCTCCAGCCACTAAAGAAGAGAGCTGGTAATTATTTCTCAAATAAAAACAGATGTTTTGAAAGAGGTTTTTTTTTAAAAAAAACAACAACAATACTCTATGTCAGTACCCTATGGGTTTGTAATTATACTCTTTCTGTCTGGAATAATCCAGAGGAAATAAAAATCAATTTTAAAAAATGCTTTAATATTCAAAGATGTATTGCAATACATTCTATTAACTGAGCATAGTTCAATTTGTGTTCATGTCTGGAATGTTAAAGCTTTGCTTGTATGTTGTCACTTTTGTGCTTGTTTTTTGGCATTATTAAGACAGAAGAAAAGACTAATGATAACATTATGTTAAGGTTGTGTGAGGTCCCTGACTTGGCTACGGGAGTAAATCCCAGCTTGAGGCTCACGGGAACCATGTAGCATAAAGAAAGAAAAAAGCTGTTCTGACAGCTGATGGCCTGCCAGTGTGTCTAGAGATGGTAACCGATTCCTCTGTCTGCAGCGTTCTGCCTGTCGCAGACAGCCTCTGTCATTTGTGGAAACCAAATTGGTGCTGCTTTATCGTGGGGTGGGGGAAGGACGGAGTGAGGTATTTAAAATACATTCTAGTGATTATAAAATAAAATTAAAAGTGACATTTTAACAGTGGGCTTTTCTTAAAATGTGGAGAAGAGAAAAAAGCTTTAGTCTATTATTTTTGCTCAGTTTGAGGAAGAACAAATGACTTAAATGTCTATCTGTTGTTCTATAATTATTATTTATAACCTGTTTTTCTTAGCCTGTAGTCTCCATGGTAACTAAAATATTGTTTGACTTCTGCTTAGATAGATGTAACATTTTAAAATTCAAAGAATAAATCCCCTCCTAAAACAATTGTAACAGCATCCTGTTAGTTATAATATTTTAGTGTGCAATACTTTTAATTTCAATTTGTAAAAAACCTTGTCTTTTGTGTACTTGAGATGCAGTATAACCGGCTGCCAGCAGATGGCAATAGTAGATCAATCTACTGAAACTCAATGAAAAATGAAGTATGGGTGCAAGGTCCTCATCTTTTGAACAGGAAGTGGCCTTTAAATAATTCTAAATAAGATGAAACGTGCATTGATTTAAGAAAACAGAATAAATTATTAAATATTTCTCTTTATGTCTGTATTGAAAGTGTAAGTAAAATTTAAAGTTAGATGCTAACTACAGTTTAAATAACTGGTACCTAGAGACATGTTAACCGGCCTTTCTCAATCTAGAATTAGTAACTATCATGAGTATTGCACCAGTATGCCACAGTCTTAAGGAAACACACAATGGCCTTTCCTTTTGTAGAGCAAAATGTGAAAGTTATCAAATTATTCAGATTAAACTGGGCAGAGTGTCTCTCCAGTTTGACCCCCCCTGAAATTGTATCTAATCCTCTGTTAAAGGCTATCCCAAATAGATGTTAGTGCAGTGTAAAAGGGTTAGAGAAAATAGCACATTTTCTTTTTCTATGCACATTCCACTGCTAATGATAACCTCAATTTAGAACAATATGCACAATTTAAAGTTATATTTTTAAGCACACACTTTACCCGGTTTTTTTTTACACCATACTAAGTTAATTTTCCATTTTGACTTTAATTGCTGCAATTTAGTGAATATTTTACATCACAGCTTTCTACCATTATCTTTTTAAGCCTGAGATGTAAGGTGAAATGACAAACAGTGCAATGTTCATGAACCTGAGAAGTCCTGCTCTCCAAGGCTAACATTTTAAAAAAAAAACCAAACCAGAATTACCATAATTGATGGGATATCAAAACCGGATTCTTTTAATCTTTACACATGCCATGATTATGAAGTAGTCTAATTTAAGCCTGATGTAGTCTGTGTAGCCTGCTTGTTGTGATGGCTAACACTGTGTTTTTAAAAAAATATTAAACCTCTGTTTAATTGCAAAAGATATTTTTTCATTACCATTATGTGCAACTTAAAGGGGCACTTCTATATTTGGAGATACCAGGATATTTGTTAGACTTTTAGATGAATGCATAATGCATTAAGTTACTTATTTCACAAACTCCATTTCAGTTTAAATAAAATGGCTTCTAATATAACAAGATAGAAGCTAGGGCTACTTTCTTTTCTTTTTTTTCTTTCTTTTTTTATTCTTTTTCTTACTTTTTGTCTCCAGTGCATAGATTCAGGATGTTAGATAAGTGCCTTGTGAAACTGAAAACAGTCAATATGCACTAAATAAGGAACAGCTTGGTCTGGAGTCTTAATTCTTTAGCATAATATCGATCCACTGAGTTGCCCCATTTCTCTCTGCTCAGCTGGACCACGGGTTTACCATCAAGAGATCAGGGTCTTTGGACTACTACCAACAACCAGGAATGTATTGGATAAGGTATGAGATGGTGCAGCTCCAACAGTCAGTGTTTCCATGGCAACGTGCTGGCAGTCTCCATTAACCAGTTCCTTCAGTGGATAAACATGCTTTTTGATTTGTTATCCAGTCCATATGCTGCTTTATCAGTTTCATTTTAATCTTGATTGAGATGCCACACCCCGTCATTCCCTTTTTTTCACCCATTATTCACACTGACATTGCCAGCTTTCTCTTCATCGCACATGCTCAGTATCAATTTTCCTTATAGTTAAAAGGACAGTGTATATAGAAAATCTACCAGATATGCTGCAGCAATTGCCTCCCCCCCCCACCCCCCACCCCCCCCCGCCCCATATTGCTGGTTAAGGCATCTGCTTCCTGTGCACTTCTGTTTTTAAACACCTGGAACAGCAACAAGATCTCAGCATATATTTTTTTCTCTTCTGTATGAGATGTGGAACTATATACTGTCATTTTTAACCCATCAAAAACAATCCTTACCTTAGATTGAACAATGCATTTACCTAACATAGTACTTAGAAGCTCTCCCAAGTTTACTGAAATATAATGCATTGTATGTGCTGGTAAGCTTGTGTTTTCTAATTATGCACATTTATGTATGTTCTTTTTTTTTATTTTTAAAACCCCTTGTAGTTTTTAAATTTTTTTAACAATATTGCATGAATCAGTTTTTAATATTTTCCTACATTGCATAACTGTGTCAGGGTTGTTATTAGTTGACTTGACCTGTGTGATCAAATGGGACTTTGGCTGGGGTGGTTGTTTTTGAGTGGGTGAAAAGAGGGATTCTGCTGATGTCAGGCCCATACCTCCTCAATCAGTCAGGTGTCCCTGGTATTTTCATCAAGTGTTTATTTGCTGGCTCTTGTCCCCTTATTGCTCACAGGGTTTGATTTGTGATATCTGGAAAGATAAAATGAGTCCCAACTGAATATTTTTGCTAACACTGTGGTTGTTCAAGCCCAGAGAAATGCTTTTCATTGTGGGGGGCAGAGGAAGGCCTGTTCTGTGTATGGAACAATTCTACAAATTAACTTCATTAGCAAAATGGTAATGTTTACAGTAATGTAGAAATCTGCCCCTCATATCATTTCACTGATTGCATGGATCAGACTACAGCACAGTTTCCACAAAAGTTAGCAGTCCTCCGAACACACCAAAAATATGCCTATGAAAATTCAGTAGATTTTTAAATGGTCATGAAGGAGAAAAATAGCTCTTCCTCCTTGATGTACCCTTCAGATGAGAAGCAAAAAGTTAGTCCAGGTACACCATATAGATGCTGGTTATGATGACTACCTGAGAAATAGTTTCCATAAAAGTGCTCAAAGTTGTACTGGTTTGTGTAGTAGCACCTTACTAATTCATATTTTGCGATTGGGAGACTTACTGAAATTTCCATAAATCACAGAGTGTACTTTATTCATCTATTTTCTCAATTGACATAATGCTTCAGAGTATCCTAGTAAATAAAATGTTGTGTATTTTGTAAAAATAATATCCTAGTGAGACCTCACTTTGGCATCTGCACTTTTTCTTTATTGAGAAATGGAGGGAATCACTGGTATGTTCTGTGGATTATAAGTGGGATGTTTAGCAAAGTTTAAGCTAGAGAAGTCTTATCATAACTTTTTCATTTTGCTCATTGAGGAAAGTTTATATTTTGAATCAAATAGAACTTTGTCAAAGAGCTAAAATGTTTCGTTCTGAATAGCACCACTATGGCTCTTTTACTTATGCTATTTTTTTCTTTTATACAAAGTCAGAATCATTGTGTTTCTATTTGTCATGTAGGTCTCTATTTAAATAAAAAAAAGTCTCCAGCATCAGAGAGCGCAAACCTCTAGAGAGAGGAATTTGTGAGAAAATAGTGAAATGTTTCTAATCTGACTGGCCTTGACTCAGTTTAACTATGTAGCCCAGGTTTTAAAACAAACTGTACATCTGGGGGCTTGGGGAAAACTCCAATCCAGCAAATAGGTAAATAAATAAACAATATAAAAAGGCCATTTGACTAAAATGCTAGTAATGGCTTCCATCAGCATACAAAGTGACATATCCTTGAATAATGGGCTGGAGCAGACGGGTGATAATCTCTCTTATTCATACATAAACTGCTGTTTTCCAGCTGGGGGCAGTAACAATGTTTATAATTAGTGCTGTTCTAAACAGTGCACTCAGTGTGTAAAACCAAATTGGGAAGGTGGTGCTAAAAACTCATAGACGTATATGCTTAATTAGGAAATGTTATAATACCTGAGAGTCCCAGAATCAACACTATTACATACACATTATCTGCACTGATTGCAAATGCTTAGTCTTTCATCTCAGGAGCATTCAAACAACCACTGTAGTGACCAACATTTTAAGAAAGTAGTAAAACTATTTTCACTTAGTAATTGTTATACTATTCATAGAACTTTGCAAATTCTCAACGATAATACATACAGGGTTCATCCCTTCACTCTTATACAACAGTTCATTTGCCACAGGCCTTGAAAACTCATCTGTGATCACAAATATGGCCAATATATAAAGAAGAATCCAAAGAGAGATTTAATGCTCACGCGTTCTTTCATAATTGAGCTCTTGATTGCTTCGCTTAACCACTGATCCTTTTCTTATTTGATCCTCTAGTTTCTCTTATTCTTCTCCAAAAATGACAATGTTTCCACTTTCAATGAACCAGAAAACCATTTCCTTATTGTAGTCTAAATGTGTCCCTCCCTAATGTGCTCAAGATTCCTAATTCTGCTTTTGAACGCTAACTTTGCCCCCTCAAAGTGCTATTTTTCCTCTGTTGCCACAAAGAGCACCTGCAGTATTTTAAATGTAGTGACTTTGTTTCCTGAAAGTATTTCCACATTGAGATGTAGTACACTTAAAAATCTTTTCCTGAAGTAACAATTGCAGCATATTGTGCATAATAACTGGAAAAAGTATTACAGTGTTTTGTGTATACAAATAACAGAAAAAAATACGATAAACTAGTTCAGTAAAAGAAGCCTAAATAAAAATGTTAGATCATGTAAATTGTTTAAGCCCCAAATGTGATATAAGTTTTAAAAGCTGCATATATTATTGTAGGACATGTACTCCCAATGACACACTCTTTTCTCTGCAATTATAGATGAGCACTCTGGCAGAGCAGATCTGTGAATACCTACAGTGCTCTGTTTGCAGAGATGTTGTTTTATAGCAGCACTCTGTGCTCTTCAGTGAGCTTCTTTTTTAAAAAGCCAAAAATAAAATGTGCATTTATTGCACGTGCTCAACTATTGGATGTTCTTTGACAGAAACAAACAAACAAACCTGGCAGGTTTCTTGCCCTCTTATAAGAATCTCTATTTAGGGTTTATTTAATTGAGGATCTTAACAACCTGAGAGTGTTTGGTGAGTCTGCTGATCTTCAAGGATTTAAGTCAGAATATTAAGAGGGAATGGTGCCATTGGGTCTAAGTGTTGCAATGTGCCGTGTATAGGTATGTAAGATCACCTATATTACTTGAACCCCTTGACAGAAGCCCATTTTGACTTCAGTACTTTGCATAATTTAGCAAGAGAAGGTCAGTTGAATTTTCTTACTCTTGCAGCTTTATGTCTGAATCTATACATTTTTTAACCTATTGTTGATAGTGTTGTTTGAATCTTGTGGCTTTTGAGAGTTGAAATCAGAATATTAAGAATACCCTAGCACAGATGTACCTAGAGTAACTTCATTTTTAATGGAAGTATATCTTCTTTGTGATATGTCCACTGACATTCTATAAACTCCAGTGGAGCTAATATGATATCAAGAAAACATGTGGGAAGGTCATTAAAATATTTATCATGTAATGACAGAGGCAACTGCATTGGGCTTATCCACTGATTTGTAATGCAATTGTAGCATCCTAACAACCCTGAATTCATGTAATCATTGACTTTTAAAAATATGATGCTCACAGTAGCTGCGTTTTTTTCAAGCTGAATAACTCATTTCAAATTCCAAAATCCCACTCTGTTCATAGTGTACCTGATTCCTCATTGCATCTAGTACAGTCATCTACACCTGTCCAAACTGCTACAGAGTCAAAATACTGTATTTATATGTTTTACACCCTTTGTACCGATGTAAGTGACTGCACAAGGGGCAAGCTGGTGGGCAATCACACTTTATCTGTAAAATTTACTTTTTTCAAAGAATGAAGCCTTTCTGTAAATTTGACCCTGGTGAAGACAGACAAACATCTCAAGTCATTTAAAATCTCTCTGCCACTCTGTGACTAAGAAAACCGCAACTGATTTACAAATTATAAATAAAATTGCACCCATGCAAACAGCTTTGAACTAAGTTTCATACACATGTAATTTAAACCAGCTGAGAAGTCATATCCCTAAGAACAGGGATGTTAAATAATAAACATAAACTGAAATACAGTATTGTGAATCCAGTGGTCATACATGTACTATACTTGTCTTTTTTTATATATGTGCCAGTGTAGTATGAAGCATAAATGAAACTGGTTTTTTGGGGGGTGGGAGGGTATGGGAGAGGTTGTGTATAAACCTGAGAAGCCTGTGAAGAAACATGTGCAAGACCTCTTGTCCTAACACTGTATAGCTGCTACTATTGCCGCATTAGTGGTCATTTTTACCATTAATAAAATCTACTGTAACACATCACAACGTATTGAGGTCACCAACCAGAACCTTATACAAATAGAACAAATTACCCAGCTGGAAACATCTAAACAGATCTTTTAAAAATAATAAAACAGGAGGAAAATGTCAATATTTCAATAGTTATGTCAATTTAATTCCATGTGCTAACAAAGGATCTCCAAAATGGCAAGCAAATTGCAAATATTTCCCTGCAGATGGACAGTGAGAGAAGGAAAGGGTTTCTTAGACTAACACGTGAACAGCTGCATCTCCAGTTCAGTCTCCTAGCTAGTATGAATAATGGATGGACTAAGAGGCAAAATGCACAATAATGTTCTTTTATTAATGAAATGAATAATTTTTTTTGGAGGCTAACAATAAATTAAGAGAAGAGAAAAGAAACACAGTCACTGTTCACATTCATAAAATACAGTTACTTAAATCCAGTAATTACTGACTGACAGAAAATGTGACCTAACAGTAAAATGGATTCTTCCCGTTGCAAATCCAGCACATATTTCAAAGCAGACGTAGTAGTGAGCACCTATCCAGACGCACCGCGTTCAATATTTGCCATGGAGAAAAACCTGTGTGAGATTCGGGAGTGCTGCAACATTACCAGTTAGAAATCAGGAAATAGATATCACACATGATAAAATCTTGGAGAAATGGTAAATGCCCCACATTAGTATGGCAGGAACAATGACTATAAAATGTCTCTGTTGCTTCCAAATACATAATTTTTATTCACAAAAATAGCTTGTTGACCATATGGTACTGGGTATCAGGAGTACTAAATGTTGATACAAAATACATTAGTGCTTAGCAAAAGATGCTTCAGACCCATCAGCACCAAACTATTGAAGGCAATCCACTTACCTGCTATTGGATAAGTAGCTTTATATTTCCTCAGATGGATTGTAAGAGGACAGCTACATATCTTATGTAAATAAGCTATAGTTTAATTTGGTTACCATCAATATAGTCTGGTCCTCAAAGTTCTCACCCTCTCACCCCAAGCTGAGAAGAAATGCTAAAATATGGTAATGAAAATCTGGGATTTGCAGCCCTGTGAGGCATAAGTGTACTTCAGATCCTCTTATTATTTATTGAAAGAATAGCTTAAAGTAGAAATGCCCTGAAAATCCATAATGGACCAGTTCATGCACCAGTGAACCTTCCAGCTGAATAGCAGATGAAATAATAAATCTATTAAAGCATACTATATTTGCTGAGCATCCAGGCAATGTATTTAAGAGGTCTTTGCTACAAAACAGGTTGCTGATTTTTGTCACAAATTAACCATTTTTTAGAATATGCCCCTAGGTGACACAAGGTACAGTAACTAAACCATGCATTCTTTTATTTCTACAGTGTACACAACCATTTCCTCACATTCCACAGAATTATCTGTTGCATGCTGAACTTCTTCAGAGGAGAGAGATAATTGTGGCTTCATAAATAAAACATAATTTTTAACAGTCAGAGTAATTAAACATTAGAAAAAAATTACCAAGGGTTATAGTGGATTCTCCATTACTGACCATTTTTAAATGAAGATTGGATGTTTTTCTAAGAGATATGCTCTAGGAATTATTTGTGAGGAGTTCTATGGCTTGTGTTGCTCAGGTCAGAGTAGATTATCACAATGGCCCTTTCTGGGCTTGGAATCTATGAATATGAATCTATACATTGAATGAAAATTAAAATGTGCTCAGAATGCATTTTAGTGAGATTATTTGTGCAGTTATAGAAACCATAAGTTCGAAGTACGTGATCCACATGCAGGGCAGCATTGGCCCAGTCCTGCGACTTCAGTGGGAGCTGGGAATGCTCAGTACCTCTCAAGATTGAACCTATTGAGAGAAGCAGAAACAGCCCATGCTATAATTACAACATGTGAAAGGCTGTAGAGTGAAACATATTATGTTGTATTTTCTCATCAACTGTATATTGATAAGGATTCCTCCTACTTGTCTCTTTCTCACCTTATATATTTCTCTAATGAGTCTTCTGGGTGGGTAAAAAGATTCTTGGTGTCTCTCCAACAGGGAGTGAAAATACATAATGCCACGAAGCTACAGACAAGCTCTGATAGATTAGAAGCAATGAGATGAAATTCAAGGGTGAATTTGGACTGAATATCAGGAAAAACTTTCCAACAGTGAAATGTTATATTGGACACAGATGCTAAAAATGTGGTCTAGGGAATTAATCCTACATTAGCAGTGGGTTGGACTATGTGACATAATAGCTTTTTTTACACCTCTAAATGTTTTATCCTATGAAACTAAAAGCACCAGTTAATGTATTTGTGTATTTTAAATAAAATGGCCCCCAAAGGTCCCTTAACAATGACAGCAGAGTAGGCTGTTGGATTTTCCATTATACACCAAGATGACTTTAAACGCAATAAATGTCATGATGCTTAGTTATCTGACGGGCAGAACATTTTAGGTGGTTTATAATTTGGTCCTTTTTAAAAAAGACAATAACATTGGATTAGACTTCAAAATAAACTAGTGTGTTTTATTCAAGAGTATCTATTACTTCAGGATTAACTGCAGGGTGACATGTTGTGGTATAACCTTTAAATAAACTCCTATATCCCAAAAGCACAAAAATGACTTGTAAATGGAAATCTGTATGTCATAGAATGATCATGTATCCCATTCTTTTCAATTTTCATGCAGAATTATATACGGTATGCAGTATATTCACTGTGTGTAAATGATCAAGATGTTCATCTAATCATGAAAACATAATCATAAATCCAGTTGGTTTAAGGCTAAGAAATGTCCAAGATACTGAAAAATACTAATTAAATTTCATAAATAAAAGATTAGTAGTAAACAAATAAATCTTCAGCAGACAATAAGTGTTGTATTTTGTAACAATTATTGTTTAAAGTTAAGGATGAACTTATCAAAGTTAACTACAGCTCACTTCATCGGAAGTGAGCTGTAGCTCACGAAAGCTTATGCTCAAATAAATTGGTTAGTCTCTAAGGTGCCCCTAGTACTCCTGTTCTTTTTGCAAATACAGACTAACACGGCTGCTACTCTGAAACTTATCAAAGTTAATTATTTTTACCTCTTTGTGTAATAGTGCTCTATAGGTTCTTGATATAAAAATAGTTCAGCAATTCAGCCTAACTAAATCCATTTGCTGTAGTAGCTCTGTGCTCTGTCCATCTTTCTGTCTTTATTACATCATTTTTGAACTTTGATTGCATTATTTGAGCATGGATTGCTATAATGCTATTCTGCACCACCGTGATGGATTTAGTTTTCATTTTGTTCTCAAAAATAGTCTAGCTATAAATGTATCTCTGTTCTCTGATGAGGCTCACAGTATAACTGGTAAATTTTCAAGAGGAAAAACGGTCATGTATCTCCCAAGAGAAAACAATAAACCCTTTGAAGCAGAATAACCTCTTGGCCGCATTCATTTAAAGGGTGACACATATGCTAGGGAAAAACTTTCTAATATGTCAGACTTAAAATTTAAATCCATTCCGTTTCTACATATATTCCATAGTTATCTTTGCCTCTCCACTAGAGATCAGATATTTATGTACATTTTAAGGGCTTTCTCATTAACAGTCCTTCTTTTCCATTTTGCCCTTGCAGTGGAGTCATGGACCCTGATTTAGGAAAGCATCCCCCTTTAGGAAAGCAGTTCAGTGTGTGTTGAAGTGCTTTCCTGAATCAAAACCGTAATGCTGAATTTTTAACATCACAGTAATTTCAGTGGCTACAGAAGAATATCCTATATTCAAGATTATGGGTGAAATCTTGGCTTCATTGGAGTCAGTGGCAAAACTTCCATTGACTTCACTGCAAGACCAAGCCAAATGAGAAACTTGTCTATGAGTGACATCAGTCTCATTACAGCAGAAATCTCGACCAGTAGCAGGAAATATGTTGAGGGAGGGAGGGAGGATTTGGCCAAGTAAATTCAGACACCTTTAGAAAAAATAGTCATTTTGTATAAAATTAGCGTGGACTTCACTTAGTTTGGGTTTAGTCGATACTATTTTTTAGGCAAGGTGATCAGATTGAATGCAGTCTTCAAAAAGAGCTCACTAGTGTTCTTCCCAACAGCAGAGCCTCAAATGGTTTAGCATGAGGAGGTTTTAAAGAGCTGAGTTAGCTTCTTTGTTACCTTTCTTTCTTAGCTGACAACTTCATCACAATCCATCCTTGTTAGACAATCTCACAGATTTGAACATGAGTGAATGTGTATCAACCTTCATTAGGTCAAATGGAACAGACAATCCTATATCTATACCTTGCCTGTAGGAAAAGATTTATACTTTGAGAAGGAAGGGGGAAGGTCAGCTGGTATTTGGCTTGAAATCTGAATTTATTACTCTATGAAATTAATAGCATCCAGAAGTTGAACATATGGCATCCATATATATGGTACTATATATGCTTGATGTCATGTTGCTGCTTAAGTTTTGGGAAATGCACTTTTTTAAAAGTTTAGCTATGTTGTGGGCTAAACCTTTCAAAACTGACTGAAACAGAACAGGTTTAATTTGGCCTGAACATTTATTATCCCTGGTATTTGCAGGCCCACATACAAATGCATGTTTTTCATTAGCTTTGCATTTCTCACACAGCCTAATTTCATTTATTCTCATTTTATGCCCCTGCCAGACCACCGCTCTTGATAAGGAGAGGCAGGTTTTCCGACGAAGACGCAACCAGGATGTGAGGGGACGATATAAGGCTCAGCAAGCTCCACCTGAACTCAACTCTGAATCGGAAGACTATTCACCAAGTTCATCTGAGACTGTTCGCTCACCTAACTCACCCTTTTAATAAAACACTTTTGCTCAAAGTCTTGGCTTAACCCTTTGAGATTCTGAAAGTCCTTCAAACCTGTGTGAAACAGTTACATCTGATCTATCTAGCACTAATGCTCGAATGATGGAACAGAAAAGGGTGTTTACAGTATCTTTGTAATAATAATTTCCTAACTGACTGGAATGATACTTGTGCTCTGTCTAGATTGTGACTTGCTGCTAATATGATCCTCAAAGGGTTAAGACTATTTTGCATTTTTTTAAGATAAGAGCAATGAATGTTTTCATCAGTCATGCTAGGACCTGCAGTTTGTAATTTTAGCACATGTTAACCCTCTGAGTGCGTAATAATCTTTAGCCTTGATGGCCCACAGTAGGGCTTTATTGACTTAGATGCACATATCTTTTCCCCCCATCTCCTTAGTTCTTTCCCAAGTGTTCTGGCCAAAACAATATCCAAATGCACCTCTATTTGAGTGATTGCAAATCGGGGCTTTTTAAAAACCTTGTTTTAGAACAGCGTATTCTAAGCTTCTATGATATTCTACCACAGGCGGCTGACCATTACTGGTAGGTACCATACAGGATAAATGGAAAATCGGTGGTAGGACCGCCTCATAACAATCTACCTAAGGTGATACCATAAAAAATTGTTGCTTCCATATTATTGGCTGCTAGTGGCTGTCGTGTAGTAGTGGCAGAGTCATGTGAGGTGGGTGAATGGCACATTCTACCATGCTTTGGTATGTAAAGATCTAATTCTAAAACTTTTCCCTGCCACACACACAAGGATGTACAGATAGGGGAGAGCTATTAGTTTCTCTATAGCTTTGGGATTTTGAAGAGGGAATACTCCTCTCAACACAATCATGTTTTTTTCATAGATACACTGTGATGACTACCAGGAGAGAGTCTTTTAAGAGAGAGAGAGGAAAAATCCAGCATTAAAGGAAAGAGAATTACCCTTACAATAGTGACATTATTTATAAATTGGGGAAAATACCTGGCATGTTAACATTTAAGAAAAGCCTTTGGGTGAAATCCTGCTGTCCTCATTGACATCAATGAGAATTTTGTCTTAGAGCGGAAAAACTAAAAACTATTCATCTAGCAGATCTGTGCTATTATATACGGGGGAGGGGTCTGTGTGAAAAACACATGTACAGAGTGTTAAACCTCAAGTCAGTGTGTTAGCATTTCATTTCATCCGTGTACAAAGAAAAGCCAATTTCGCAGAGAAGTTATACTTCACAAACTTTTGCTTCAAATAGGATCATTTGCGTGAAAACGGTCCCATATTCACACAAACGTGGCACTAGTTGAGTGAAAAATGACACATTTCCAAAATTTGATTTTCCAAATTATAAATAAATATAAGACCCAAGCAGAAAATATTAACTTTGATGTTTCACGTGTTGGTTTTACATTTTGGGGCTGTGCTCACAGAACTCCCAATGAAAACCATGGCAATTCTGAAAGTGAGGGTCTTGTCGGATCCATCCTACTATTGATTTGCATTCCTAAAGTACCAATCACTGGAGCCAGGTGCTATCTTTTTCTGAAATCTCAAAAGACTCACTGAAGGGCATGTGTGTAAACAGATTAGGTCAATTCCTTTCTCTTCTCCACTCTCTTTAGAATGTGCCCATCTTTCGTTGTGTCCAGTGTAAGTATTATATCAAACATTTAACACATTTTGAACCAAGGGAACCTCATTTTATGAGTTTTCATTCAAGTGATGGAAAACATTGATTAGAGTTCTTTGGTTTCAATCTATCCATCTGATTGTGGGGGAGGGTCCCCGATGTCTCTACATAGCCCCATTGACTTTAGTGGGATGCTGCACACAAGTGTAAGGGTCTCAATCAGATTACAGGATTGAGGCCTTTTTTGGCAACGGAAGCATAAATAACAGAGGAACACTGGTTAAAGTATAAAATTAGTTGTGCCCCAAGGAGAGAAACTCAGTAGGTTTCTGGGGAACTCCATAGGGGTAATGGGATAAGTAGCTACAGCACAACTAAACTTCAGAGTTTGGAGTGTGCTTCCTGGCTGTTGTGCCTCCCTTGTCAAGGTTGGGGGGGAGGGCAGAAGAGCTATATAGTGGCAGATCATCTGACCATGCACAATTACCCCTAAACAGACTGCACAAAGAGACTTCATGGTAGGTATGGAGTCATCTTGGTGTCATCCCATTGGGCAGCAGTACCAGTGCAATTGCATTACATGAGTGTCCTCTACTCTAGTGGAAGAGTGGGTAGGATTTGGCCACACTGAATCAATATTCAGGGTGTACTTTTACACAGGGCTAGGCCTGTAGCTGGTGTAACTCAGTGTAGCTCCATTGAAGTCAATGCCGATTTACAGCAACTAATATAATCCCTCACCTTACAATACAGCCTTCTCTTTAGAATGGATGCAACTCGATGCAACTATAAAGATATTTATTTATATGGCAATCAAAAGTGTCCATTAATAACACATGCTCTTTGACTATCGGCAAAACGTTGGCAGTTTCAAAGGAACAAGGACAATGTTCATTCTTCTTAATTAAATAGAGTAGGGGGAAAAAACAAGTATAAAGCAAATGCTTCGTCTCATGAATGTGTAGTGTCAGTTGAAATCCATTTGAGATCTTCCTCTCACCTTTGCTTTTGTTTTAGACTCCAGGGCTATCATTAAAATAAGATGTTTGGCTCCATCGTACACCATATTGTACCACTTAAAACCTGTATAAAAATAACCCAAGCCCCTGAAATTTCCACTCATCCCTTGCAAATTTCTGATCTTTGGCTCACGTTTTACTGACATAGCTCCTATAACATTTTACAGTTACATTCTTTAGGCCCCTTAGAGAATGTGCACCAAATTGTTGAATGGGGCCTTTTCATGGTTTCAAGAAAAACTATTGGAATAGTTTAACAGTTTTAAAAGAGAGGGTATCCGGATTATAAAATTAAGGTTTCAAATAGTTACTGGTTGATGCTTGTTTGCCAAAGAAATACAAGGCCAAATTTTGCCTCTATTTACACCTTTGTAACCCCACTAATTTCCTGGGTGTAACTGAGACCAGAAGGTGTGACCCTTAGAATATCTAAACTTTCGTCAAGGAAACTGAACAGATTATGGCTAATGGACAGTTTCTAATATGAATTCACTTAAAAATCTAGTATGAGAGCATATAGCATAGCAGGTTTCAGAGTAGCAGCCGTGTTAGTCTGTATCCGCACAAAGAAAAGAAAAAGAAAAAGAAATTTGTTAGTCTCTAAGGTGCCACTGGTACTCCTTTTCTTATAACATAGCAGTCATTTTCCTGTAAACCATCCAGTATCTTCACTTTACACATTATATTGGTGCTAAACATTAAAATACAACAAAAAAGAAAATATGCATTGTATTTACAGTCTGTAAATGCACCACTTCATTATTTTTTATGCATGTTGCTAACTGACTCTGTCTTCTGGTGCATTTACCTGCAGTAAACTAACTTCATGGTAAATGCAATACTCATATGTGATGGTGCCCTTCAAATCTTTGTGCACTTCGAGTATTGTGCTGAATAAATTTAGAATGTGTTTATCATGTGAAAATGGAAATCAGCAACCCCATTAGATATAATCTTATTAGCATTTATCTACAAAAAGATCCAGGATATTATAGTTGTACTCAGAGGGTTAACAGAAAAGCACAAGGCATGCTGATTACATTGGTGTATCCAAACTGCTTTGCTTTTTTAGCCAGTGTTTGCTAATTTTTCAGAAAATTCTTGGAAAATTTAAAGTTTAAAATAATTTAAGTGTTGTTGTTCAAGGAATTTCTATAACCAAATTAATCTTATTTTTAGTTTAACTTATCACAGGAATAATATGTATCATTAATGCAGTGTAAGTCTGTAGTTATACATTTTATTAATTCCAGAAGTGATTCCAGAATTTCTTTTTAAGTACTTAATATAGAGCTTACAATGGTGGCATAGGTGACTGAGACTGTCTTTCTTTTTGGTAAACAAACAATATTGTAATTTCAAGAGAGTCCTAAGAACCAGCTTTTCAGTTTGGTATTGTACTAGTTAGGGAAAAGCGATCTCATTACATGCATTGTGTAAATCTTTGTAGATGAGAACTGTTCATATGAATGAACACACTTTTTTTCTTGACATTGTAGCAGAAACTGTTTACTTGTTGATGATCAACCAATACATTAATTTGCTTCAGACTGTTAAAGGGAAAAGTGAGACTCCAGTCATTGAAAATGTTATTGCTTTACATCTAATTTAAATGTGGTGCATACTACAATAAGCAAAGCCAAACCTATGAATAAACTACTCAAAAAGCTTGGTGGTTCTGTATAAAGTGGAGTGCTTACATATAATGGTGTGTAGCACTGAGAAGGCTTGTCAGGTACCGTTGAAACTGATAGATATATATGAGCTAAATTGCAATCCTTTACCCTCTGAGGCATATTTCATTTATTTATTTATTTTTAAAGGAAAATTGGTTCAGGGGGTTGCGATGCCACAGGTCAAGTACATTAAATCACTGTTGTTTGCTGCCCCATGGTACACATTAGCAAATGGCATCCCCTATTTAGTTTAGATTGTGGGCAGGGAGAAGTTTCCTAATGTTATTGCAGTGCCCTCTAGCACTGTCGCGGATCAGGCTGTGTTAGTATTTCCATTGTAAACTCCTAATCTCAAAGGTTTTTAGTTGGATCGTAAAAATATGCTTCAGACGGATATATGGCACATGATTCCTCATCCCAGAATGATTCTCCTCCTAAAATATGAGGGAAATCAGCTTGGCCCTTTTGACATTTATGTCCTAGAAGTATGTACAAAAAAAGGGGAGCTTGCTTCAGACCATTTTTGTGTGGGTAATTCAAAAATGGCTTGGTTTTAACACAAGTTTTACAGGTTTGGACTATAACGTTGATAGTTCAAAACTTTTGGGTGCTTGGAAAACCAGTAAGAAAACTCAGTTATTGAGAGAGAGGCTATTCCTGCAATTTTATTGCAACAAAAAACTAACAGGTATTTCAAGTTCACATGGTAATAGCGTGTATTCTCCCTGCTGTCTGCTGATGGAGTCGTACAGTTTAAGGCCAGAAGGGACCACCAGTTCATCTAGTCTGACTTCCTGCATACCACAGACAACCGCCAACACCCAGCACCCACACATTAAACCCAACAACCAAATTAGACTACAGTATTACAGCCCAGAGGGTACTCAACTATTACATGCCACAGGCAGAGAATGGGAGCAACTGAGGTGCACCAGAGGTTCCTGCAATAGCAGGGAATTAAGTGTAATTTTCATTACCAATAGTATGAGTTACTCAATGCATCAAATGCTGAATGTGGTTTTTGTAGAATTTCTGTGGAGCACATGAACTCATACAACTTGCTTCTCCTCTCACATTTAGGACTTGCTCCATGGAAGAAAATGGAATTATGCCAATGTAAAACAGGTGTAAGCAGAAGAATTGGGCCCATTGTCACTTAAATGACAAACTTATCATAGTAAGATCAGGACTGGATCCTCAGGAGCTCAGAATTGTGGAGGCTATCAGAAGACTGTTTTAAAATATTGAATATGCACACTATGATTTGCAATAAATCCATGTACTACAGGTAACCTCACTGCTCAGGCACTAATCTGAAACAAATTTGCATTTGCCAAGGAGTGCAGTTAATCTCTGCCTCTACTCTCTCTCACACACACATGCGTTCTTTTGGATCCCAAAACACAGCTGTCTCCCATATTAGCTATAAGCGAACTCCTGTAGCTATTAGCAATAGTGTTAGAGATGGGCTAGTGTGGAAAACAGGTATTAAAAATTCCATAATGCACATTTTTAAAAAATTCCCAATTCTAGTTCATACAGCTCCATTTGGGAAAACAAAATTTCCAAAAGGACCTTTTATGTACACATTTTTATAAATCTGTATTTATACTTGAACAGCCTATGTTTAGTATATTTGGATTGCCATGCCAGATCAGAGGTTCATCCAGTCCTGTACTTTCTCTCTGACCATGGTCAGGACCAGATGAGTCAGTGGCAGGAACGAGAAACACGCTAATGGACCATTGTGGAATGATCTATCCACAGTGGAGAAGTCTTCCTAACTCTGGTTAGTGTTTGACTTATCATAGAACTGGAAGGGACCTCGAGAGGTCATCTAGTCCAGTCCCCTGCACTCAAGACAGGACTAAGTATTAGCTATACCATCCCCGACAGGTGTTTGTCCAACCTGCTCTTAAAAATCCCCAATGATGGAGCTTCCACAACCTTCCTATGCCCTGAAACATGAAGGTTAATCCTTTCCAAGACAGTTTATCCTGAGCTGGATTTTGAAATTAATTTGTTTAAATGCCCAACATCTTTAAAACAATGTAAGTAAGTGTTTGCACAATAATAGACTCTGGACTATTTACAATGATTTTACAACGGACAACAGATTTTAAAGATACTCTAATATATTTCCATATATGCTTCCTTTTTAAGGAAGGTGTATAACAACAGAAACTAATAGTCATACACAAATATATCCAGACGATGTTAAGGTCATAAGCTTATGAAAACTCTGCATTGAGATGTCATATTTATGGTGCATTATAAACTATTTGCATGAATGGGCCTCAGGATTAGGCCCTGACATAATAAATTAGGAGCTAAGGGTGAAATGTCATCTTTGATTTGCCTTGTTGTATTCCAGTTTAGCAACTGAAGTGGTCTCCTATCAAGGGACCTCAGATCAATGAAAGATTATCTGCAACACATAAACACAATGGGTTGAGTGTAGGATGAAATAGCAAGGGTCTGGTCTTTCAAAAGTGTGTGATAGATTTTAATTTTCTTTAGTAAATCCCACATGCAGAAAGAGGCAATTAAGTCTCTGAATTATGGACCTGAACTTTTTGACAATTTGATATAGAGCAGGAATTTTACTTTGTAGTCTCTTTGTAATTATTTTAGGGTAGTTGTGCTTTACATTTGAGGTGAATTCAATTCTTGAAAACTTTTGATATCAGTTTTTAAAAGAAAAAGTCTGTTGATTGAATTATGCTTAAATATAGTAGGAATTCAACTGATTAATTTCCCCCAGTGAGATGTGATGCAGAGGAAGGGGAAAGTCCTGAATAATTCCCAAAGGACAATTTGCCATTTACAATGACTGCTGGTGTGTACTCTGAAAAAAAAATATTGAATTTGGTTCAAGGTTAAAGACATATCCGTTATAACTTATTTTTGATTTTATTAAGAAATTAATAATAGCCTTTTATATTCTGCCTGAAAGAAATTATTAAAGGATTAGTTGAGTGTGAAATTAAATAGCACTTTTCTCATGCATGCTAAAGAGGTGTCTGAAGAACTGGTTGCATTTGTTTCTAAATGGTTTTGATTTTGTGCAAGAGAAAAATCCAATGTCTCCTTTGAATATACCAAACTTAGCAAGTGCTAAGCGGTTCAGATGACAAAGGTTAATCTTTAATTTTCACACTACTAATTAAATAACTTTCAAATGATATGTATCGATGCATAAAGCTGGAACGAAGTCAAATGGCATTTTTCAAATCCCACTGTTTATGCTAATAAATGTAGGTTAATATGGGATGAGATCTGATATGTTATCTTATGAGCTAAGCTTTTATATTGTTGCTTGTTTTTATGTAAAACATTTACTTTCAAATGATAATAAAATAGTAGAAAATGATGTACCAACCATTTTACTTAATACCTTATCTGCAGTCTGAACTTGCAATGATTTCATGTTCCTCTAACAGAATGACGCTAGGAGGTATTTCAGTTGGCAATCAAACTACTAAGGAGTTATATCCAGCTGCATTCCTAGGGGATTTTGCACAAGGCTTTAAAAATTAGTCATGCAACCATGTTGTATTTTTCCCCATCTAAACCTCTGCTCCAATGTGAGGCTTGATGAACATGATTAAAAAGTCAACTATTCAAAAAATTCCCACTTAATATATTAACTTTCCAGCACAGGAGGTTAGTTTGGATAAGCATATGGAAATCAAATATAGCCATGGACTTAACTGCCTTTCCTCTAATGCCCTTCAACATTATACATACCAATTCTCATGAGAAGTGTGAATACTATTTTACTGTAAAACCTTGCTAATTCCCACTAATGACTGGAAGATTCATTGTCGATGAGTGAATTTTTGGGAATGAGCACGTGAACGAAGATACACAATGAAAGACCAAAGGCCAATGCATCACAAAATGTACTTTCCTTTGTTCTGATAATTGGTTTAGTTTTAATATAATATTCAGAAAGTTATCAGTAAATGTACAGGAATGTAAATCATAAAAATGAGGAAGTCTTAGAAATATGAGACCTCACATGGGCTCTCTGATTATCTCTGCTGAAAGGTAGGGAAAGTGGTACACCAATGACAGTGCACCAATTGTCCAGACTCTCCACTGATAGTTTCTGTTTTACAGCAATTTTATAGAAGGATTTTTATATGAGGCAGATAAAGAACTGCAAAACTGAGAAGTAGTGTTTAAGTCTTCTAATACGCAAGGTTACTTTTTCATAGAAATGGTAATTTTACAATCGTGCTGTAGCAGCATACCCCTCTAATGCTGCAAGTGCCCTGTTTTGACTCCTCCTTATAAAAAGAATGTGTTCTCTCTCAATATTTCTACACCTTCAAGCTCCTCTGTTGGGTCTCGCGACTAAAGATTTAGTACTAACATTATATACACTACGGTGAATGTTCTGTTCTTTCAACTGCTGTTCATTATGTTGGGGTCTTTCAAAACAGACGTTATTTCCAAGTGAGATATTGAAGGAAGAAGATTGCCATACTGGAAAAAAATTACACTACCTGAGCACGGAACTATTGCAGGAACTTAGTTTAAATGTGAATGATCACATACTAGGGCTGTCTAGCGATTAAAAAAATTAATTGTGATTAATCGCACTGTTAAAGAATAATAGAATACCATTTATTTAAATATTTTTGGATGTTTTCTACATTTTCAAATATATTGATTTCCATTACCACACGGAATACAAAGTGTACAGTGCTCACTTTATATTATTATTTTTGATTACAAATATTTGCACAGTAAAAAACTAAAGAAATTTTATTTTTCAATTCACCTACTACAAATAATGTAGTGCAATCTCTTTATCATCAAAGTTGAACTTACAAATGGAGAATTATGTACAAAAAAACGTGCACTCTAAAATAAAACAATGTAACATTTTAGAGTCTGCATGTCCACTCAGTCCTACTTCTTGTTCAGCCAATCGCTCAGACAAACAAGTTTGTTTACATTTTCAGGAGATAATGCTCCCCGCTTCTTGTTTACAATGTTACCTGAAAGTGACAACAGATGTTTGCATGGCACAGTTATAGCCGGCATCACAAGATATTTACATGCCAGATGCGCTAAAGATTCATATGTCCCTTTCTGCTTCAACCACCCTTCCAGAGGACATGTGTCCATGCTAATGACGCGTTCTGCTCGATAATGATACAAAGTGGTGCAGAGCGACACACATTCATTTTCATCATCTGAATCAGATGCCACCAGCAGAAGGCTGAATTTCTTTTTTGGGTTCGGATTCTGTAGTTTCCGCATGTGGAGTGTTGCTCTTTTAAGATTTCTGAAAGCATGCTTCATACCTTGTCCCTCTCAGATTTTGG
Source organism: Chelonia mydas (assembly GCF_015237465.2). Classification (NCBI taxonomy): domain Eukaryota; kingdom Metazoa; phylum Chordata; order Testudines; family Cheloniidae; genus Chelonia; species Chelonia mydas. The sequence continues at coordinate 50,842,081 of NC_057849.1, read as the reverse complement.
AACGCACTTCAGAGTCTTAATTCTTGGGTAGAGTGCTGTAGCTATCTTTAGAAATCTCACAGTGGTACCTTCTTTGTGTTTTGTCAAATCTGAAGTGAAAGCGTTCTTAAAACGAACAACATGTCCTGGGTCATCATCCAAGACTGCTATAACATAAAATATACGGCAGAAAGTGGGTAAAATAGAGCAGGAGACATACCATTCTCCCCCAAGGACTTCAGTCACAAATTTAATTAACACATTTTTTTAAACGAGTGTCATCAGCATAGAAGCATGTCCTCTGGAATGGTGGCTGAAGCATGAAGGGGCATATGAATGTTTAACTTATCTGGCATGTAAATTCCTTGCAATGCCAGCTACAATAGTGCCATGTAAATGCCTGTGCTTATTTACAATGTCAGGTGACATTGTAAATAAGAAGCAGGCAGCATTATGTCCCATAAATGTAAACAAACTTGTAAACAAACTTCTTTGTCTTAGCGACTGGCTGAAAAAGAAGTAGGACTGAGTAGGCTTATAGGCGCTAAAGTTTTACATTGTTTTGGTTTTTTTGAGTGCAGTTATGCAACAAAAAATAATCTACATTTGTAAGTTGCACTTTGATGATAAAGATATTGCACTACAGTACTTGTATGAGGTGAACTGAAAAACACTTTTTATTTTTATAGTGCAAATATTTGTAATTAAAAATAATATAAAGTGAGCACTGTACATTTTGTATTCTGTGTTGTAAATGAAATCAATATATTTGAAAACGTAGAAAAGCATCCAAAAATATTTAATAAATTTCAATTGGTATTCTATTGTTTAACAGTGCGATTAATCACAATTAATTTTTTTAATCGCGATAACTTTTTTTGAGTTAATCGCGTGAGTTAAGTATGATTAATTGACAGCCCTAATTTAAACATCATATGTACTCAAAAGAATGATGGAAAAGTCACTGAAATGTGTGATGAGGAAATGCCGTGTTCTCACATGACTTTAGGATGGTTTGGGATTTGGGGGTGTTTCCAAAGTTTTTTACAAAAATGTAAGGATTAGGGACACCGATTGATCCTCAGGCCTCCAAGCAGTTACATGTCATAGCTTTATTATTTGATTCTATTTAATCTACATAAAGATAGATCTTTCCTTTTTCCTTGGAATGGCAACACATAACTGAAAAATGGTGGGTGGTCATTTTAAAAATTAGGGCCAACGCTGGGTCCTCTTGCAGCCCTTTGTATTATCATTGGAAGTTAGACTCTGAGCACTTGAATTCTCAGCACCAATACCGAACTACTTGGTATCGGAGGTCATTTTTATGCCATTAGTCTTGACGTGCTCAGAAAGACTTATCTTAAAGTATATTTATTTCAGGAGATACTATGCTCTAAAAATTATCACCTTTAATTTTGAAAACTAAAAAATAGACATCTCTGTTCCTGGACTTCTCAAGTCATCCCATAAAGAGAGAAATCACTTTTTCTTTTCTGAATTGTTAGTTCTGTGAAAAGATAAATCCAGTGACCCTGAAAATAGATCTCCTTTTACTCTTGGCCACATCCATAATCCCATCTTTCTCAGTAAATGAGATGAAAGTCATAATTAATGTGCCACCAGCGAGTTCTCATTATTTCCTCAGAATTACCTGTTCATTTATTAGATTATCCTTCTTAAGTAATGAATTTGACAGTCTTGGTTCCTTGTTAAGAATATGAAATATCTTCTAACTTTGAACAGGTGACATTAATTTAAGGCCTAAACCAGTGAAGACATTTTGACCAATATTTGTTTTTAAAAAGGGAGCCTTACAACAAGGGCTCTAAATCCCTGTCTAGTCACTGAAGTCAGTGGGCCCTATCCAGGGTCAACTGCAGAATCAGGCCCCAAGCAGTCAGATTTTAACATGCTTCACATCCTAGAGCTCTCAGTAACTTCAGTGGAAGCTGAATACGGATGTAGAAGTCCAGTTTTAGGTTCCTATCTGTTAAAAATTGGGCCTTTATTTTTATTTTTCACATAAAGTGAATAGCATATTTATTGCACATCTTGATGTCCATAGTTGCCAATAAACCAGTCACAAAAATAGTAGTATCTATACAGGGAGAAATTTCAGTATGAGATGGTATGTAGACCTCATAATGAAGAGATTCTTAGTGACAGCATGTTAACATCTAGATAGATGTAGTTATATGTCAACAAACAATTATACTTTTCTGTGTATTTTACAAAAGGCAAAATTCATGTAGACAGATCATGGTTTCCATTGTAAAACTGGCTATCTTTTCCAGAGACGGCATTCCCATACCTTAGTGAATAATGTATATATTAACTTAACATTGCTTGGGCCACTAGGAGGGTACCAACTGCAACTGCCCACTTTACATGTCTCTGGGTTTAGGAAGGAAAGAAGAAGAATAATGTTCCACTGGTTATAGTGTGAGCCAGGAGTTGGGGGCCCTTGGTCAATTCCCTCCTCTGCGACAGCCTTCCTATGTGACCTTGGGCAAATCACCCAGCTTCTTGGTCTCAGCTTCCCACGTATAAAATGGGAATGATGGGGAAGTTCTGTCAAGAGTTTTGAGAAAATCAATAACTATATACGGTGAGGCGCTTAGATACTAGCATAATGGCAGCTTGTAGGCACAACACATCCTGCATCTTGGCCAGAGGTTAGACTAGATGACCCCTGTGGGCCCTTCTAACCCTAAGGCTCTGTGAATCTATGACAAGGTGTAGGCTCACCAGCTGGCACTGGAAAAATAAACCCCTCCAAGAATAGATCTCTTTATAGCCCTTTCTTCAAGGCTAGCTTTATTGCCAAAATGCAAACCTAAAACAAGACCACCCTAGTTCAAACTACTGAGTATTAATGGCCTTAGGCCCTGCTAGCCCCTGTCAGCTGAGAGAAGAGAGGCTGTAACTATTCCTGGTTACTAGGTGGAGATCCATGCTAAGACTTCCCTAGCCATAGAGTTTAAGGCCAGAAGGGACCATCAGATCACCAACTCTGAACCCCCGTACCTCACAGGCCACCACCCAGCCCAAGCCCAGCAATCAGAATTAGACCAAAGAATTACAGTCCTCAGGAGACCAAACTGTTTTGTGCCACAGACAGAGAACAGGAGAGACTGAAGTGTACCAATGCTAGAGGCCCCTGCAATGACAGGGAATTAAGTGAGATATACCCATATGATCCTGCTACAGAGGAAGACAAAAAAAAGCCCTAAGGTCACTACCAAGGGGACCGACAGGAAAATTCCTTCCTGACCCCACATATGGTGATCAATCAAACCCCAAACCTCTGAGCAAGAACCAATCAACCAACCAAGCACCTGAGAGATGAATTCTCATTATCACTGGCTCATTCCATTCAATATCCCATTTCCAGTTGTGGCCACCTCTAATATTTCAAAGGAAAGAGCCCTTCTCTCCCAAACCCTCCTCAAAATACATCCTGGCTCTTTCCTTTCTGCTACCCCTGCATAAGAACCAGAAAGCTTTCTATATGGCTTCTTGTTGGGCCAATGCTTGCTCCTGTTTATGTGCCTACTATGACTAGAGCTTCTGCTTTAAAGGCCCCAAGGGCCATAACAAGCAATAATGAACATGCACCCCAAGGCCCAGTGTCTTGTTACAGGGCCGTATAAATACTTAAAGTAGCTAGAAATATTACATTTGTGAATAGTATGCCAACAATCTTCAGCAGGGAAAATAAAACCAACCTTTACCAGTGTGAAATGTGTGAATTTCCACCTAGAGATAGCATCCAGCAATGTAAGAAATTATGCTTTTATTGCAGTCAGAGTTTCCAAAGGCAGTAATAAATTCTGGATTCTGTGTGTGTGTGTAAAAAAGGCAAGGAAAAGAGAGCTCAGAGAGCCCTCTCCCTCCTCTTGTATTGTTGCACGGGGGACCATCAAAATCCTGGGGCTTGTGCTCCCAGAAGGTGATGGTAGGGAGGTAGAGCAGAACTACAGCCCTTCCACACTGGCTGCGTCCCTAGGGCTAATGCATGCTGCGCCTACACTCCCTGAGGTGATTCTCTTACTGGTGAACTCAGTAGGCAGACTGGGAACTGCACCCTTGCTCTTGCAACCACAGGTTTAAATGCCACAGAACAACATAGTCGCAAAGACATTTTCCATGTCCTCTCTCAACATGTTCCTTTCTGTCCCACTCACCAGCTCCAGCAGTGCAGTATTCTGATTTTTAATATCTGTTTAAGTTTTCACATTCCTGTCAAGGCCACAGTTTTCCCTCACAAGTGTGTCAGAAAAGCCTTCCATTGTTTTCCTACTAATCTGTAGAGGATAGCAATGTTTTACATTTGGAGTTTTCTTAATTGAAAAGCTGAAAACATCTGTGGATGCTTAATTATAATACATGCATCCAACAGTGTCTCTGCAAATTAGACAGTGTCTTCCTGGTCTCAATACAAGCCAGAAGAAATTACTCCTCTGCCCTCAGTCTTTCCAGTCACACCCAAATTGCTCAAGTAAAGAGAGAGACCTCATTGAGTGCATGTATTAATATGCTCTATAGCCTTTAATAAAACTTAGGTGGTTGCCATTAAAATTCACCCTGGAACCTCAGGCAGAGAAGCTTGTACAACGCTGCCTAGAATTGGAAGGGGATGTTACTGTGATTGCCTATACTGGAAATTATTAAAAAGTCAGCATAAAGTCTGGAAAGGTTTAGTTTACAGCTGCATCCCTCTGTATGAATACAGACTGGCAAGAAAGACACTAGAAACTCAGTATGTTCCAGAAGCTTGTGTGGGATGGAGACCAGTATGTAAAACCGCACTCAAAGAAAGCCAAGCCACAAATAACAATGTGGGATTGAAATTTCTTAAAACCAGCAGTTCACAAATCAAAGAATATACCCAATGAGGGGTTACAAACTGAAACCGCAGAAGAGAGGAGTCTGGAAAGCTATGAAATGGAGAAAAGAGTCCAGGATGCAAAATTCTAGTGACCATAGGTACTGGAACTAGGGGTGTGGGTGCGGGGTGGTGCTCTAGCACCGCCTGACTTGAAGTGGAAACCATTATATACAGGATTTACAATCGGGTTCAATGGCTCACAGCACGCCCACTATAAAAATTGTTCCAGCGCCCCTGCTAGTGACATATAATGCTAAAGCTTTTGCAATCCAGTAGCCAGTGTGACACTGTTTGTTGTGTTCAATTCCTGGGAAGTGTTCAGGTGACAGAGTCATGGGTGTTATTAACAGCCTAGAGAGAGAAGGAATGCCATCCAGTACCAATGCCCTCTACCACATGGGAAGTCTGTGGCAGACCCAAGCATGGAACCTAGCTATCTTAGGTCCCAGTTCAAAATAACACTAACTGTAGAGCTGAGATTAGAATTAATGGATTTCTCCTGACTCCCAAAGCAGTGAACCTCTCTCTAGTCCAAACCTTTTCCAGACCCTTCTTCCCTGATGGATGGGTGTGAGACTTTGGATGGAACAAGAATTCAGGCATCCAATAGAAGGACACATGCAATGACTTGCAGTTTCTTATTTTCAAGATGATACATTTAAAAAGAAATAAGACAGACAAGAGTTTCAGGCTCCACCCTCCCTGGAAGTATCTAGGCCTCACCGACCACAGCATTTTGATGTCATGACTCTAATAGAAATTTGGCTGAATCAGGAATCTGAGTGGGATATTAAAAGACCAGGTTATTACTTCTATATACTTCATCAGGAAAACTGGCCTTTCACCTTTCCGTGACTCCCCTGGCTGCAAGGTTTGTTCCTCAATGACACAGGCTCTTTCTGTTGCATGCCACATTCTCTTCACCAGCCATCCATTTGTTAGCTCAGCTTTGGTCAGATTGCTGTTTGACCACATAATTCATACTTACTCAAGACATTGCTTTTGCTTGTCTGTAACTTCCTCTATGAAGTTGCTTGGATTGTCCATGGCCAGTGGTTGAGTTATTGGAAGAGGAAGTAAATTAACTGAAATTACCATATCCAGCTCTAGAAGGAGAGCATTCAAACAGGAATCCATCCTCAACCCATTTACTAACGTATTTATTTGAACTCAAAGATGTCCAAATGTGTATAAAAATCACCTGAAGGACTTATATTTAGTTTTAGGTTTCATGGTATATGCTATGTTACAGACAAATTTGGCGCCTTGCCCCAGTGCACTCCCAGCATGCCACAGTTTATTTGTACATGTACAGAAAAGTACCTTGGTCTGTGTAGCAGGATACTATTAATTCAAATTTGTTTCTTCCTCAGATGCTATTGGTATTTCACAACTGAACAGAACTTCATGTGCCTTTCTCCTAAGGTGGGGAAGTGTCATTCCCCAGTTTTACAGACAAGGTAATTTAGTTGGTGTTGGTCCTGCTTTGAACTGGGGGTTGGACTAGATGACCTCCTGAGGTCTCTTCCAACCCTGGTATTCTATGATTCTAGCTGAGAGGATACACAAAGCCAGAGTGTCAGAGGGCAGCTGGCCCTCAGATCATCTATTGAACACACCAATCAACATAATAACACACATTCTAGACAACACAACAAAAACAGAAACATAAAAAAACCATGACAGGAAAGTCAAAACAGAGACCAGACTCATGCCAGTGAGCATAACTCATCCCTCACTTCCTGCACCCACAGCTCCCTTGTAGGAGAACCCTGGCACTGATCACTTGCTGCATGCTCCAGTGACAGTTCTTTTGATGTCAAAAGTCCAATTAACCAGAAGTCAACCACGACTAGTAGTCCTTACTCAGTCCCATAACAGGCGCTCTGATCCCTTTGTTGGGAGTCTGTGGTGTGACACTCAAGATTCTGCTTCTGGGATCCTCCAATACCTTGACACAATTCCAGGTTCTAGATACACAGGAAAAAAAAGTCCTTTCATGGGATGCAAAAGACAAAGAAAAACAATCACAGACAACAGCAATAGCAGAATACTCATAGTTATTACACAACAGGGTACTCCATACCCCTGACATACTGCTCTTTGAGATACTTAGAGTAATGCCAATTGACCATACATTTGGTCCAGCATAATCCCCACCACCTCGCAACAAGCTTTTTCCAATTCCCACCACTTCATGAGCAAAAGCATTCCCCAACCTCCTCGTACTTCTTCACCCATTTGCCCAAACATACTCCCAAAAATGTCTGGGCTCATATACTGGGCTCCTCCCCCATCCTCAAAGGATAGAGGCCAGACACAAACCCAACCCATGTTAAACTTGGATGTCCCTCCACCATTGCCTATCATTCTCCAGCCAGTATTTCCTCACTGCACAACTCAACCCTCATCTCCCCCAAGCTCTTTCCAGATGATCTACACCAGTTCCTCCAAGGAAGCCTGTGTTGGGGGCTGTTCTGAAACACCACCTCACAACTTATCTTACAGACAAATGTGCAAAAGACCACACCTCCTGTTGCTGATATGCTGGACCGGAGAAATCTCCATATCCCCAGTGGGCCCTCTCTTGACATAAGATGACTGATACTTTCAGCATCCTTGCTAACTCTGCCTGCACCTACTAAGCCCATGGACATTTCACCAGCAGATGCTCCATAGTCTCCAGGAGCCCTTTGAACACTGCTCTTGTCTGAGACACACACAGCATTGTGTTTTCATGATTTTTCCAGACTTCTCTCATAGCCATTTTATTGTGGCAAAGCCTCCAGACCATATCTTTATAATTAAAGGGGAACTTCTGGCACTGTAGAAGTCTCAAAGCTCCCTAAATAACTGAATCACCAGGGGAACTGGCCAACTGCAAGGGCTCATATACCTGAGCCTTCAGCACAAGTTGATACATCACCCCACCCCCCTGGCCCGGTCTGGGATTCTCTCACCTCCTCTCAGCATATCTGCCATTTCCATAGGTATTGGAGCACCCCATCAGGTGTTCAAGATGCTGGTTCTGCCTATTCTGCATCCATTGAAGTTGCTGCCTCCTGTGGCTCCTCCCCGCTACTGTCCTACTTCTCCACCCTTGACATCACAGGCTTCTCTTCCCACCCACCCTCCATCAACTCCTCTGCTGTAGGCACTGAATCCAAACTAGAACTATATTCTGAACATGACCCTGTTGATTACTCAAGAAATGCTGCATCATTTGCAGATAAAAATGTAGTCAAGGTCCTAAGAAACACCACTGGGTGTCTCATCCCCATGCCCCCTGTGTTCCTCTCCTTGACAGACCAAAGACCTCTCAATAAATAGATACAGCTCCAACCCACCTGAAAGAGAAAAAACAGCCCTGTTACTCTCCCAGTCAACTGTGGCAAGGGCACTGTGCACACGCTGGCCAAGTGAAGGAAGAGCGGAAACAGGTATTGATGTATCATTTGTACTCTTTAAAATATGGAGGGTATGTGCCAGTTGCACCATCACTCCACTACCCACTCACCTGACCCAGACTTCTCTCCCAATTCTGTTTTGCAGTTACTTCTCCCAGGCAGTACACTACCCCCAAGATCTTCAATATGCCTGCCTGCTGCCTACTTTGCAGCCCTTCCAAAGAGGGGAGGTTGGACCATTGCCACCCATCCCCCTTATTAACCATATATAACACTTTTTACTCTTCATCAAATTTAACCTAGCCCCCAACACTTGCTCATAACACTGAAGGCAAGTCCTCAGCCTAGCATTCTCCTCAGGGGTTATGACCATGACTGATATGTCATCCACAAAAACTACAACCAGAGGTAAAACAACATGGCCCTCACCCCCAGCTCCAATATTTTCTCTGCCAAGAGCCTAACAAGAGGATCTACTGAGAACACAGAGAAGTGGGCTCAAAGGACAGTCCTACCTCACTCCTGACTCAGGGAGATAGCCCTCCCTCCCCCCACTAGCCAGCCATTAGCCAAAGAATAGGAGGCAGCCCCTTTATACAAAGGTCTGCAGCCTGTCGATACAAATCCCATAGTGCTATAACACATCCCACAGATACTCTTGCCACACCCAATCAAAGGCTTTGTTTTTATTGCAGGCATCACCCTGGCCAGGAACCTACTTCCCCTGCCTCAAACAGCTCTGGAAGATAACACAGTAAGTCAACTAGCAGCCTACCCTTGACTGTTCTGGCCTGTGCTGGATGCATCATTGCTGTAGCCACCCCACCAAGCCACTTCATAAAAACCTTTGCTAAGGTCTTAGAGTCTGTATTCTGTAGGGTGAGGAGTCTCCGATTTTCTAACAGTGCTCCCCCCCTCCCCCGCCCCCCACCACCATGCCTTTGCTCAACAAGATCAACAAGCCCTCATTAAATGACCTCTCTAACTTCCTTCTTCCCAGCCCCTGATTAAACACAGCCTTCAACACCTGAGCGAAAACCAATGAGAAAGTCTGGTACAGTTCACTCTTCAGCCCATCTCTACCTGGGGACACCCCTTTTTGGAGATCTTGACTTTCTTACAGAAAGCTCCTGATACTGAATCGTGGTGCACCAACCTTCTGACTGATCCACTGTGACTTTGTGAACTACCACAGAATCCAACAACGGTGTCTGCTCTCTCTTATCCCGCTGTACTGATGTCTGCTGTTGCTGCTCTTCTCCCCCAACAACTTGGTGTAATAAATCTGTATCATATCCAACATCTGTTCAGGGTCTCTTTTATACCTCCCTTCTGCATTTTTCAAACGGAACATATCCCTCACCTCCTTCCTCTCATTTTTATAGGCAAAAATCTGGTGCCAATTAATCTTGGCTCTTATTCTAACAGCTGCTGCTATCCCTTTATTTTTGGTCTTATCCCTGACACAAAGGCTCCTAATATCCTCCTCCCCACTCCTGAGACTGTCACTCTTACCTCTGACATCTGAGTTGGAGTGCTCCTGCCCCTCCCCTCCCGCCGCCTGCCCCATGTTCCTGATGGGAAGAAGGTGTGGTCGAGTCCAAGGCTGTGAGGAAATCCTCCCCATAGAGTATCATCACTCAAAGACTATGCAGCTGCTTGTGATACTGGCACAACTTCTTTTAACTCCACCATTTCCTTTCCCCCTTTTCCATCCTCCCCCGGCCTTCCTGCCTCTGGTGTGCTAAGTAGTTCAACCTCTGTATGTACAGTTGATATCTCTCCATTTTCTCAGTCCTCCTGTCCTTGGCAAGATTCGTGAAAAACTGATTCACTTCTTCCTTCCTACTTGCCCAATAGCCTGCCAAGGAGGAATATGTTCTGAAGCCTTAAAATTAGCAAGGAAGTGAAAAACCCAGTCCTCTTCCCCTTTCTCCATCTAATCACTACCATGCATTAGTTCCAAGAGCCTCAGATACAACGTCCAAATTCCCTTCCCAAACCAAATAACTGTATCAAAATGCAAAATTACCTGCACCAACAGATGATACAATACCTCCAACATGACAGTCTGGAACCCTACATGTTTCACTCCTTTCTGTATGTATAGTTGGTCAATTGTATTCTTCCTTCCCCCTCAAAAAATGTATACCCACCACCCTTCGCATCCCCTTTCTTCTGAGACTTGCCCTTCAAATTCTCTTCCAAAAAAAACCTTTCAGTTCAGCTTTTTACATTAATGTACACTGCCGTTGAACATCTTCTCCCCTAGTCTATCAATACCCCTTTCTATCCACCTCACTGCTTCCACTATCCTGTACCTGAACAAATCACCTCCAAAAATAATCGGAGCAGTAAAAAGTAAAGGAGTAACCTCCTCCAACAATAGTGTTCTCTTCCTTCCTGAGTTAGGGTGCCTGTAAACATTAATTAGGCTGGACCTCATACCATCCTTATATTCAAAGTCTATCATTATCACTCTCCAGGGTGCTAGCTCACAAATCTGCAGCTGAGGAATCTTGAAGGTGGAATATTATACCCATGCCGTCAGTTACACTTTCACTCACTGACTATACAGACCACTCACTCCTTCAACTGGATCTATGGCTGGTCTACACTGGTAACTCACATCAGCATAGCTATGTTTCTCAGGAGTGTGAAAAATCCACATCCCTGAGAGAAATAGCTATGCCAACCTACTCCCCAGTGTAGACAGTGCTAAGTCAATGGAAGAATGCGCCTGTTAACCTAGTTACCACCTCTTGGGGAGATGGACTATCTACACCGACAGAAGAACCTCTGCCATCAGCACAGGTAATATTTACACTGAAGTGCTACAGTGACACAGATGCAGCACTGCAGCTGTAGCATTTTAAGTGTAGACGTACACTTTTCACAGCCTTTTCACAGTCTAGTTCAGAGTGCAACTGAGTTTCCTGCATCAACACATCCAAGTGCTGCAGGTTTTGTAAAACTGCTAGCTTCCATACCTGTGCTTTTGTGTTCTAATATTATTCGTACTCAATGCTCCCACCATCAGAGGGTCTGGTTCCCGCATCTACTCTGTGGGTCATAGAATCCCCCCACACAGTCAAAAGAGGCCATCAGAAATGCTCAAAGGAAGTTTAATATGCATTCCCCAAAATCATGCACTTTTCCATCCCCCATCCTCAGTCTCTTGAATTTTCCTTCTTCCTTCCTTCCCTCTTCAGCTAGCTCCCGACTCACCCCCTTCTTACTCTATGCTTTCTTATGAGTGCTTCTCAACTGTTTGTTTCCCCATCCCCAACACTTTTGGATAACCTGGGAGCAGGGAGTGATACAGTGTGCCAGTGATACAGACTCCTCCAGTGGCTGGCAAATAAGTGTTGATGGCTGTGATACCACCACTGGACAGGATCAGTCTTCAGTAACCAAGCCAGATGCCCCAGTCAACTCCCCCCCCACAACCACCCACATTTTTCTCATCCTCCTTTCCATCTCCTCTTGATGACCTACCAATGCCTCCCCATTTCTAGCCCCTTCCCAATACCCACCACTGATTTCATAGCCTCTATTGCCGCGATCAGGGTGCTATATGCCCCTGCAACTTTTACTAGCTCATGGGCCTCCATCTTCTCCAACCACTTGGCCTGAGTAGGGTGACCAGACATCCCAATATTGGGTTTTTTTCTTATATAGGCAACTATTATCGCCCCCCACCCCGGTCCTCATTTTTCTCACTTGCTATCTGGTCACCGTAGGCCTGAGGAGAAAATTTATTGCCCTGTCCAATAGGTAAGGAAGCAGATCCTGGAAGAAGAGGAGAAGAGAAATAACCCAGGGCTCCCCCCCAGAGAATCCCCTTCATCCACTCTAGGACCCTCCAATACTCCACCAACCTCTACCCCGTTCAAAGCTCCTTTGTATGATAGGGGCCTCTGGTGGATGCTCCTCATCCAGAGCACAAGATGGAATTAACTGCCCCTGGGGTGAAGCAGGGGAATGCCATCAGGAAAATAAGTAACAGGGAAAGATGCATAGAGAGCAGCCTAGAGGGAGACAGAAGAAAGGAAACCCTTCCTTCCCCACAAGGCACCCAGCGCCTCTGCTGGGGTTCTACCCGGAGAGCTCTCTCCTTGGGGCCCATCACGCTCCACCCCACTTGCTGCTGCTCCAGCACTGAACCCTTCCCCTTTCCCATCCCACCTCTCCTTTCTCTTCCTCTGCTTCTAAGACTCACTGGAGTCTTGCTCCCTTACCTCCCTTCTCAGCTGCCTCCTCCCCATGCTCTTTATCACTGCTCAATACCAATGTCCTCTGTCGACTCACAATCTTCCCTAATATGCACTGAGGATAGTCCCACCCCTCAACATTCCACCTTTGCTTTAGCTCCACTGCACCACCCATTCTCTCTTCCAACAGACTGGAGTCCCCTGCCTCACAGACTTCCCCAGCTACAGCTGAAACATCCAGTAATGAACATGAGGCCCCAGGTGACCACAGCTCTGAACTAGGGCCCATCCCAGATGGGTTCCTCAAGTACTGCTCTGTACCCCTTCTGTTCTGTACCCTCAAGTGCTGCATCATGAACATTTGTCCCTTCTGGGGCACAAAGCTGCCATATGGCCATATTATTGACATTTAAAGCACTGCACCTTGTAACAATCACCTGCAAAAATGGTTCTTCAGACCCACACTTATAACAGGTGTGGGGCCCCACATAGCTAACATAGCCCCTTCCCCCTGCCAACTCCATGAAACTGGGCAAGTGTAATAATCTATTATTTCCCAGGCTCCTCCTCAATTTAAACAGAAAATTAATTGCCAGGTCCAAATTCCCAACCAGCTATCATGCTTTTCTCCCTTTGCCAGATTTGTAGTTTCCTGCTTTAATCAGTCTTCAATCAATTCATAAGAACTGTATTGTTTCTCAAGAGAATTGTTACTTTCTGTCTGGGGTAGTTAAAGAAATGGCCACCACATGCTTTTACCCATAGTGCTTCCAAAAGTTTCCATCAGAGTGTTATTCCTAAAACAGAGGTCGATTTCCCTTGACCCTTGTGGCTGAGCTGGGTAAAAAAGGCACAGACCCCATGGCTTTCAAAATGAGATTATCTATTAAGAGATCTCTCTCCCGTATGGGTGGTGTCAGGGAATGTGGAGCAAATGAACCAGGTACCTCCTCGCCCATCTCCAGTTATTTGTCTCAGTGCCTCCACTTCCCTTCCATCCATCCCCCATTTCATCCCTCCCCTCTCCCAAGATTGAGCCTCTGTTCTGAATGCTGACTGCTATCCCTTCCTCTTATTTGCTTCAAAGCCTCTGCATAAGATCCCACAGGCCCCACATCATCCCACTTAGTAGTGGCAAATGCAGTGTTTGATTGTAACCCCTTGGCTGTCATTGTCCTTTTTTGCATTTCGGACCTTGGCTCCTGAGAAGACTGAGACTGTTCATTGCTCTGTTGCTGCTGCTGGGTCCATGCCACACCAACCTCTGCAGATGTCCTGCTGTCCTGGAGAGCCTGAGCAGTAGAATTTTCATACCCATCTGCCTGAGTCAATTTTTTTGTAATCCTCCCCTTCTGCTTGGCAGACTCTTATTCCCTACTCTAGGCAATTATCCTCTGTTTATCTAGTTGCTCCTCCTTCTCCAGCTGCACTCCTTCTCCTCCTCCATTTCTATGTCCACTCCAGTTTGTCCTAAACTGTTCACTTTCCTCTGCTCCACATCCACGTCTCTCCTCAGTGTCACTCTCAAAACAAGCTCCGTATGAGCAGCAACCGCCTTCATCACCACCTCCGTGCTGGACTTCCTCCGGTCACTGGTGACTCACCCGGCACCTGGGGTGCAGTTTACCGCACCCCCAGACCTCTGCAATTCCTCTGCTGGTCTCCTCTGACACCACCACGTCCACTGCTTCCTGCATCATCTGTTACTGCCACGCCTCATGACACCATCTTCACCACCAGAGGAGAGAGACGGGGGCCCAGCTCTTCCCCCCTTTCCCCCACTCCCTGGCTCTACCTGATTCAGTTGCTGATGCAAACCCTGCCCGACTATGGGATTTGCTGCAGCCGATGATGCCCTTCTCCAGTCCCACGTCCTGTGGCTCTTACTGCTGTACAGCTCTTTGCCCATTCCAGGATCTTCTTCCCCAACCTCTCTAAACTACGAACCCTCATGAAACCTAACATCCTCCCTAGTCCCCTGAACTGTTCACTGCTCTCAAGAGCTCTCTGGTTTACTGGTTTCAAGAACTCTCCCTGGTATGGCAAGCTCCCCAGAGAAACTCATCTCCCCTCCCCCAGCCCGCCTGAGCTGCCCCAAACTGCTCTCCATTGACTCCCTTTTGTGTCCTTCCATTACTGCAAATACTTCCAGTGCCTTCTTTTGTCCTCCCACCTCCTTCTTCTTCTTCATTCCTCCACTTGAATGACAGTCTTCCAAGAGGGAATCCCTACAAATCCCCCAGCCATCTTGTCCCTCTCACCCAAGTGCATGGCTAGCCCTCAGAGGGGGGCAGTCACCCAGCCTACCTGTGACGGGTTCTGCTGGGCAGATGAGCCAACCCAGTTCCACCTTGAGTAATTAATTGCCTTGGTGTCTGGGCAGCTAAGGAATACCTAGGTGTAAAAAAGGGTTATGAGGGCAAGCACCTAAGGAGCAGGATTTCTCAGGGGAGCTGGTTATGGAGCTCGTTGTTTCATTAGCAAAGAGAGAGGCTGAATGCAGGATATGTTGAACAAGTGGAACTTTATTAAAGCCTATGGACTGCTCTGTCCATGTGGCTGAGCTACTTCTACCCCAAGGCCTCACATTCCCTGTTTTGCCCTCGATAACTGTCCCTGAAGGGAACTTGGGCCCTCTGACTCCAGTCCCACTGATCACGATACACTTACCAGGAAAGAGGGTCTTAGGAAAGGTACTCCTAGAAGGAAGAGGTTCTGCAACAGATGTGCTATGAGTGTCAAGTCCTTAGGGAGACATGGTCACAGTGAAAAGGCCTTACCAGACAGCAGCAGCAGGTGCTCCAAATCGCCAAGGAACTGCACCCTGCTCTGGGGAAGAGCTGCAGTGATTTGACCTCTGCAGGGGGTCTTGGTTCAGAGAGGGAACAAGAAACCTGACTACAGTGAGGGAGCCTTGGTCTAGAGAGTCTTACAGGTAAGGATGGAAGAGATGGATAAACTTAAATGGGGCAGACACTAAATTAGCTCCCCTGCCTGCGGTGCCGGGGCAAAGACTTGCTTTCATATCTGCTTGACCTTTGGCTACATAAATTAGATCCCTGAAGGGGGTGCTGTATACTACATAAAAGCCACATTGAATTTATTGGAAGCTGAGGCAGGGATACACCGATGGCACACCAGCCTTGACACAGTGGAGCACTCCAGGGGTAAGTGACACATAACCCATGGGTCATTTCTGGCATAGCTCAGAATAGAAGCTAAGTCTTTAATATGATAGAGCCAACTCTCATCCAACCTTGTCAAACTGCCTTTCAGAATGAGTGTGCCAAATTATGTGCTGGATGACACATTTTGTGATTAATCATCATATAAGAGATTATCAGGATAATGTCACATGGTCATTATATCAAGAGTTGGTAGAAAGATGCAGGGTGTCCAAGAATGTAAGATTATCTGAAGAAAACAAATTGGATTAGTTCTGAAAAACCATCCTGGAGAAATAAGCTGCATGTTTTCAAAAAAGGGCAAGGGTTTCTCCTGTTAAACTTTGCTGCAACAAAGAAAGTATCCATAAGAGATAGCAGAAGCCACAAGAATATCATGGAAGTGCAGTAAAGATTTTAGTTTAAACAATATATCAGGAAAAAGTGTCAGAGTCGATATATTTATTTAAAAAATAACTGGCACACATAGTGAGAGCAAAAGGTCCTCTTGGCACAGACTGGCAGACAGTGCTTTTGTCTGTGTTGCCTCTTCCCACCAGAAGGAGTGCACTGCTCCTACCCTCCCCTGCCCTGATGCAATGAAATTAGGAATAAAAATGGTCAGTAGTAGACTTCCTGTTCTGGGTCGAAAAAAGTCAAACCATTTATTTTTGATATTTTGACACCAAATCTTTTGTTTCAACATTTTTTGACACAAAATGTGTCAACCATCAAAACGAAACGTTTCAATGTTTTCAAAATTGAATGTTTTAGATTTCAGAAGGGCAAAAAATCTTTCAAGTGTGCCTTTTTGTCCCCATGTGGGACAAAACAAAATTTTGAAATTACATTTTTTTATACAATGGAAATTTTATTTTCTAGCCAGCTCTAATAAAAAACCTGCTATCTTATCCTTACCAGGAATAAAAGCATGGGGAAAACTAATAATTTACACATCCTTTAAAAAAAAATCCCCACACCCTTGATGTAGGAGCTGTAGCTCACGAAAGCTTATGCTCAAATAAATTTGTTCATCTGTAAGGTGCCACAAGTCCCCCTTTTCTTTCTTCAAAAAGCATTGTTTTTCAAGCCTATATGAGTGGTTGCCTGGCTAAAGACTTGTCAGGCTCTCTCAAGAATGATACTATGCTGCCTGTCCACATGCCATATGGCAGCAGAAGCTGGCATCCTCCTTTGGCACTTCCATCAGAAATCGCATTTGATCCAACCCACCAATGACTGACTATATTTATCACCATAAACCATGTGTGCCAAATGACAAAAACCCAAGTAACCCTGTAACCTGATTCACAATAGGAATATTCTGAGAACAGACACATTGTAGCTTTTAAATGAAAGCATCAAGTTTGGTGCAGTCTAATTTATTGCAAATGAGTGAAAGGAATTCCGCTCTATTTTTATGTAGGAAATTAGGCTGGAAAGAACTGTAGCTCTGTCTTGTCAGTCCCAAGGATTTTGCCAGGATGAAACCACCCCATACAGAAATGTTATGAGCCCCCAGCTGCCCATCTGTTCCAGTCTTAAATTCTTTGATAATAGTGTCTTTAATTACTTCCCTTGGCAGCCTATTCTTTAACCCAGTAACCCTTTTAGTAGGGGGAAAGAAAAATATTGCGGATATTCAATTGAAATCTCTCTTTCTCACATTTTAATTCATGTCCACTTTTTTTCTCTTTGCTTTTCTTGCTGAGCCCTCAAGTTTGTGGCATAAGTCATTATTAATCATAGCTCCCTTCCTTTATTGGCATCCTTTTGTTCTACTAACTCAAGAGCCTTTTTTCTTTTGTTTGTGTTTTATCTGTATGCAGGACTTTATATTTTAGGATATTTGTCATATGTTGCCCACTTCCCAATCTGTCTGGTTCCTCCTGTAATTTGATTCTTTGTTCAAATGATTCAGTTGATCCTTCATGTTATCAATGAATATGAATATCCCAAAGCTTGTACTAGCTTCAAGAGTATAAATATAAATGTTAAACCAGAACTGGTCTCAGCATTATTACATTTTGTGAAGACTTATTGTCAATATTTACAACACTCTGTAATCCTTCCTCCCACTAGCTTTCTGACCAGGTCTACAATCCGGCATTAATCTCGATACCTTGATCATTGTTACTTTGTTCGTTTATGGTGCAGAAGTTTACCAAGTGTTTCACTAAAAACATTGTTGGGCAACTTTTGATGAACTATCAGTTATATTAGATAAGATCTGTCTTTGTGGCTTTCAGTCAATTCTTTTCTTTGGCAGCATGAGCCATCAGCTAGAGGAATGTACAGTCTGAAGTACTTGGGTCTATCCCCAATTTCAGCAGACTTGCTGAGAAACGCTGGGTATGTATGTAACCACTTTCTTTAGTGTTCCCATTTGTGAACTGGGAATAGTACTGCATACCTAATTCAAAGAGGTGTGTTGTGAGCAGTGGTATATAAAGATTAAATGGGGCCTGGATTCAGTCCCATCCCCTCACAAGTGTACATAATTCATGTGCATTTGCAATATCTCTCCCAGTTATCATTAAGGTTGAGGCTAGAGGGCAGGCCAGAACTCAGCCTCCAAACTTAGAAATAAATAAACAAACATTTCTAAAAATATAACCTCACCACTGCTGAGGAAAAGAAATCAAATCACCTAACATTGCCATTCAAAAGAAAATCCCCAAAAGTACTAATGTGTAAGCAGGGTCTGAATGAGCTCTCACTGGACAGCTAGTGGTACACTGGGGAAAAAGATTTCAGGAGACGACTGTGTTTGCATAGACATGCCTACTCTGCCTAGGTGCGCAGCATGATGGATCTGCTTTGCCAAAATGATCAATCCTAGCTGGTTTTGGGTCACAAATCACTCTAGCAATTAAATGTTGTTATATTTATTTTATGAGTAAAGGGCAGCAGAACTGTGCTTAGTATGCCCTGATTGAAGGGGATCACCCTAAATTGAACCTCACTTGCTAAGAGGGGGTGGGGGGGGAAGGTTTAAAAATGACAAATCCCAGTGAAGATGAGAGTAGGTAGAGACGTGTCCCTTGTCTGTGTTTTAATGACAGCACTGATTAGACTCAGTTGCGAGTCCTTGTTTCCAGTTGCTCATTCCTAGAGCTGATATCACTGCTGAGCAGCAGTAGGAGCTAAGTCTTAGACCTTGTGGGGGACAGTGAAAGACAACATAGACACTGTGCTGGCTGTAAAGTCCCCAACTACCTACTGAAATCACCAAGAACTGGGTAAAGTGGTGGAACCTCAGATCGTGGTGTGGGAACATCAAGCAGCGATGGCAGAAAATTATCACAATGGGCAGTAGCCAGCAGCGGCAAAGAAGCAGTGGCCAGTGGTAGCACAGAAACAGTGGCAGATGAGAGCCAGGTGCAGAGGCACTGCTTGATGGCCACCCCTTCCTGGGGTGGGAGGTAAACTCTGTGAATGTACCTCTGAAATCTGGGTCTTCGCTAACCAAGGAGAGCCAACTGTGAGTGGGGTGAAGCATAAGGAAACGTGGTGCGTAAAGAGACATACGTTCATTGGACTTTCCCACCACATGGTGGGAAACTGAGGCAAAGGGCACTGCTCAACTCACTGTGGGCTTGGGTTTGCTTAGGATCACAATGTTTTAAATGTGGTTGTGGTGTTTTCCCAGATTAATGTTTCGTTCCCTTTCCCTTTTAATAAAAGTTCTTTTTTGTTGCCTACAGACTCGGTGCTTGTGAGTGGGGAAGTATTGCCTCTCAGAGGTGCTCAGAGGTGGTGTTAGGTTTTCCCAGGCTACTGGGTTGGGGCTTAAGCCAGTTCTGTTTTGTAAAGTTAAGAGGAATACCTAGATATTGAACCTGGCCCTTCCTGCTGCTCGCTCCACCTGGCAGAAGGGTTACAAATGTAGGAAAAGGCACAAAACAGGTGAAAAGTCAGCATCAATATTCCCCCCCTTCCACGCCAGAAAAATCCACACACAATATGTGAAATAACAGGAACAACTTCTTGCTTATTAATCTCACAGAATTTAGGAAATGCATGAGAAACCTGCATCAATGTTCGCTGTCTTTTGACTCATCGGTACACCTTCAGTGCCTTTCTCCTTGTGCCCCTCAAGCCCTGAGAGCTTGCTCTTCTCCTACCTTGGCCCTCACATGACCTCTGAGGGTCCACCCTCCTTTTCCATAGCCCACCTCTAGGCTCTGTAGCCCAATATTCCTCCTCTTCTCTCCTACTTCAAACCCTGATGTGTTTTTTTCCTGATCCACTGTCCCCTCTTTTGAGCCATGGGTCCCTTCTGCCATCAGCATAGTTTGACTTCTATGTTTGAGGGGGCAGGGGGGTTTTGGAAGCTATGGCTGGAAACCATCCAGCCTCCAGGGGTTCAGGGTGGGGCCAGGGTTGCCCCACTCCCATGTTTGGGTTTCCTGTGGACTCAGAGCTGGTTCCACATGGTGCCGCCAGGCACCTCCCTGCACAGCAGCTGGCGGAGCTGAGCCAGTCAAATGACCTCGGATGCCAGGCAAGCTGAGCCTTGCAGAGAGAGGCAGGAGCAACAGCTGGTCACTGCAGGGAGGAGTTGCTACTTTCAGGGAGGAGAGACTGAGGGTAAGGGGGAGCCTGCTTGGGGGGCCATGACTCAAGCTGTTCGGGGAATGGCTGAACCTTTAAATTGTGTCCCCCCAATTATCAGTGTATACAGTTTGTGGGGGCAATGCCCCCCAAATATCCACCAATCTCTACCTATTCCTTCTGCTCTGATTTCCACTTAGATCATTTTTTTCTAAGGCTCCTCAGGACTGTATAGAGTGGGAGGAGAGGACAAGAGACCTTGCAAGTGTTGTGATTAGAGCTGTGTGAATAACTGATTTTTCAGTTCAGTGGCCAAATTGAAAAAAAAAGTGTTTTGGGTTGAATGAAACGTATTGTTTCATTTCATTTTTGGTTATTAAATCTTTTTTTAAAATACAATTATAGGAAAATCCTAAAAGAAAAGGCATATCAAATTAAAATATCAAAAAGTTTCATTTTTGGAAATGTCAATATGAAATATTTCCATTTTTTTCAGATGTCTTTTTCAGTTTATTTTCAACCAAACCAGTTCAGTGAATTTGACCTGCAGTCACTAAATGTTTAGGTTGACCCAAACTTTTCATCAATAAAAAGCGTAGACCAAAATATTTCATTTCAGCTCCAGTTGCGACGGAGACACTTAGATCAGCTACATGCAGGGCGAACTTGCTGATGCCGGAATAACTACCTCCTCTCCCCGTGCCACCAGGCTTACAACTTGTAAATGTGACCGTGGCAGGGGAGCAGGACACCAGCCATCATCCTAAGTTGCGTCCTCCTCGTCTGGTTATGACAGGCTAATAAAATAGAGGAGTCACAGGAGGGAAGAGGCAAAGGAAGCTCTGCTGCTTCCACTTTGGCTTGGTGACAGTCTGCGAGACCTAAGCCTCTCCCTGCAACTGCTGCCATCCGCCTGAAAACAAGCTTCACCACTGGCAGACTAAATTGTGAGGCTCAGTCAGGGCTATGAAGCAGCTCTGCCATTGTGGATGACACACTGGTGACTGAAGTGGGGACCCCCAGTGCTAAAACGCAGCGTTGCCAATGCTACAATATTATTTCTGCACGTGCCTGGGACTGGCGCCAGCCTTGCAATGACATCATAAACTCCAGCTTAGCAAATCTGAGCCTTCTGATAGGCTGCCGGCCCCACCTGCCCACCTCTTGGGGCTGATCGACTAGAGAGAGCGCACACTCTCTCTCACTTTCTCTTTGGCAACCAGAAGCTACTGTTGCAGGAAGGGAGGAGGAGCTAAACCCAGCACCTCAGGGTGGCTTCATCCCATACCCCATTAGCAAAAGGGACAGTACATTTCTCCCTCCTGCCCCCTGGCCAGAGGATGGTGAAGAGCCCCTGGAGCTGTCCCTCCCAGCCTGGAAGTGGGGAGGGAGAGTGAGGAGGAGGAGGAGGAGGAGGAGAGGTGAGGCCAAGTGGCTGAACTGATGGGAAATGAGGGCTGAGTGGGGGCAGAATTAATTGCGGGACATGGGAGTGGTCAGATGTAGGAGTGAGGCTCCTGAAGCAAGGGTCAAAAATCACCTTACTCAATATATCTGGGAGACTGGGAAACACTAATTGTCTCACACATACACTGCATATGGGGAGGGAGAGATTAAAAAAACGGTAAAATCTTATCTTATGACTTTTTGAGCCAGTCTCATGGTTGCTGATCTGTTGAGGTTGGCATTACCCAGCATGAGCCCCTGCAGCTTGCACTAAAGGGACAGGTGCTGTCGGTAGGGCTACAACAGACCCATATTCTCTGTGGATCAAGCACAAAGAGACACACACTGGCCCATGGATTCGATGATGTGGGGCTCTGGCCCTCTGTCCTGCCAATTCTTTATTGTGCTTCCCAGTCCCGCATGGTGGATCACAATCCTCTCCTTTTATGGGGCTCCTTAAAGCTCTTTGGTTTCTAAAGTTTTGGGTCCAAGAGCCCCCTTCCAGGGAGGGAGTCCAGCACCCACTAGCACTGCAGCTGACAGCTCCGGGATGTCATTCCACCCCCGGCGCCCACAGTGGCTGGGAGCTCCAGAGACCCCAAGCTGCCTGCGACGGCTTGGAGCTGTGGAGGCAACGGGCCCCGTGTCAGCTTGGAGCTCAGGGGCCAGTGGCTGGGGGCTCCAGGGTCCCCCAACCTTCCATGGCAGCTGAGAGCTTTGGGTGGGGGGTGCTGCTGACCCAACTGAGGTGTCAGGCTTACAGAAGTGTTCACTGAATTCCTATTATTGTATACATTGGTAGCAATTTTGATGACATTTCACGTATCTTTGGTGTTACTTCATTTATCTTTTTACCCTTTGCTTTAGTTTCTGTGTCATACTTATTTTCCTAGGCCCCAGCCCTAGAAAGAGAAATGCATGAGCAGAGAGCCTTGTGCCCATGTGGAGATCTAATCTCTTTGCAGGATTGGGGCTTTACCATGTTGATGGGAACGCTCTTAAATAATGGGCAAATAAACGGTTATTTTAATGGACACTGTTCGAAAGAAGTATTATCTATTTTCTTAAAGTTGAACTTTTGCATGTATTGTAATGCCCTGCTATGAGTATGCAGTGGATTACAAAATGGGGAGTCTGATGTTGCTGGGATTTGCTCTCTGGGGCTCCAGTTCTGCAATGGACTTTCCACGAATTCAGGGATCTGCCAGCACAGAACCCTTCTGACTTCAGTAATATTCTGTGTGGGTGCAGGGATCAGCTCCCACAGAGGTCATTTCAGGATCAGGGCCACAGAGCCTTTCTGGAAACATCCCTTCCAAACATTTCCTGGTGAGGTGGGCTGTTAAACTCCTTCAGCTGAAAGCTGGCATAGAGGAAGTTTTAGTGATAAGAGAGGTGATCTTTAAATTGCTTCATAAATAGCATAGTCAATACCTACAGCAATTACCATGAATGTATTACATTGTTATTATGGTGATTCAGAAATGGTCGGTTTTGGTGTGATCTTGCAAACTGCACGGGGCTCCCCTTGTGTCTGCACGAGGTGACCAGATAGGAGCAGGTACAGTTGTGTACATAAGACAAAGCCTCTAATAGCGGGACATATGGTCACCCTAGTCTGCGCAGACCCAGTGAAGTAAGTGGTTCCTATAAGGGGTTCACCCACTCAGAGCAACTTGCAAGATGGGGGCCAAAATTAGCAAGTATCAATAAGGGCTTTACTTGCCAAAGAAGATGATGATGTTGTGGCAAGACATCGGCATATTGTAAAGTATAAGAAAGGATGTTTTATGTGAATATAAAGAAAATAAGGTTTAAGTTTGTTGTACTGATCTAGGATAACCCACAAGTGATCTGCAGTGCAGATTCAGTAAATGAAACATTTCAAACCCCACATGATCTAGAAAATGTTATAAATAATTTCAGAAAAATTAAAGGAGGTTTTGTTTCTGGCAGGCAAGTCCTCTGAGGATATTGATGAACGGGTGATCTGGGTGACACATCAGCTTGCTCATTGTTACTGTTAGCTCATCCTCATCCGGCCCCACACCCCTCTCAGCTGCCTGCTGGGGACAGGGGCCGAACGAGCTGGAGCGCCCCACCCTGCATCCAAGCCTGGGCAAGGAGAGGGCCGCCGCTGCCTCCGAGCCAGGCCTTCTCAGGCAGAAGTGGCTCTGTACTGCTCCCAGCAGAATGTGCCAAGGGAGAGAAGGACAGAGCAGGCCAAGAATGGTTGTGTTAGCAGCTAAATTGTGCTAACAAACTGTAGCCTATAGCTACGGACAAGCCAGCCAGCTCATGTTAAAAGCACCACCGCACTTGAGTTAAGGGATTTTGTATGTGGCTGGGACTTGAATCAGGGGCCACAGTTGAATTATAACTTGAATTAACTCTGCAGTGGACACGAGACCTGAAACAGCCTGGTCTTGACCCCACGAAAGTCAATAGCAAAGCCCTTTAGTATAACATGAAACAATGTTGGAAAGTGAAAAATGCTGCATACAGTTGAAGCTGAAAAGGGAATTTAGGCAGGAAAAAGGAAATTGGGATTTTGTCAGGACAACAGGGCCAACATTATACCCCCAAGAAGTGCCAGCGGTTCATTAATGACCACAAGTGGTCAGGCTCTCAGTTTTGCATGTTATCGAAAAAAACAAGGGTTGCTGATGTCAAAACAACTTTGCTGCCCCTGCCTCTACTGGTCCCACTAGAGGCAGAGGAGTTGTAGCAACTTCTTAGAATTTGTCATGGCCCTACAGTCAGGACAGATTTGACAGGGTTTACTTGATTAAATAAACCTCTGAACTGGATCCTCAGCTGACCCAGCTGAGGCTGTCTGGCACAAAAACAGGTAGCTAATTGGTCCAGAGAAGTAGACATACAAATCACCCAACTATAACTGCATCAGTGCATGGAAGCTTTTGAGTATTCGTTAGTTTTATTCCTGACCCTGTTGATTCTCAATCATCACCCAGTTTTGATGTCTAACTGCTTTCATTGATGTTTTCATTTCTGCACTGGCTACTGTATACATGCTGACCTGCTCTATTTTGCTAACCCTTTCTTTCCCTGTAAACAAAACCACAGGTTATTAAAAGAGTTTCCTAGCTAAAAGTAGGCCTTTAACATAGAATTAAGCAGCTGTACCCTCTATGTGGACAGATAAGTGTGTGGTAGTTATTTAACTTCTAAAGCCAGGCAGCAGTTTGGGCTAAGGAGAAATATTGAACTTAGGTGGCCATAGACAAAAGCCTACCATCTAGTAATACTAGGGTTTGCCCTACCAGGATGATCCAGGTTCTGGGCACATGGTACAGGCAGTTGGCATCAAGCTGGTCATACAAATTCAAGGATGTGTTTAGGGTCCTATTTAACCAATAGGATAATGTTAGGTTTGTTTTTCTTTCTTATCGTTAATAAAGTTGCAGCCTGTTGTGAAAACCATGTGCTTTGTCTTCATTTGGGGGTGTCCTCAGCAAAGGAAACATTTTGAAGAGGGAGTCTTTAACTGCTCAGATGGGAATTATTCTTCCTAGCTTGTCATTCCCTTGTTCATCTTTTGTCAATTTCCATTTGATCACAATCTCTACAGATCCATTCCATCCTCTTCTGTCCAAAACAAAACAAGATTTCAAAAAATGGAAGTGGTGGGGAGAATGACAGACACAAGAAATGATTTTCTTCCTGTGTTTCATGATTTTTTTAAAGTGCTTCTTTTGATTTCTCTGCCTCATACCCATGCAGCTTCCCCCTGTAAGCAAGAACAGATGTTGCAACAAGCAGAGTTTACCCTTTGACCTGGAGAGTTCGTTCCTCCTATTCTATGATGCATGTTTGGATTAAGAATGAAAACCTGCAAGATGCAGCAGGAAAAAATACTGATTTTCCTTAGTGTTTTTTGCAAAATGCCAAATTCCACTTGCTTCATTTTTATTTACAGACGTCTAAGTTCCAGAATTTCAGACCTCTCAGAGGCACGCAGATACCATGGTGACATGTGCAGTGTAAATACACAAAGAACTTGAAATAAATAGGGATCTCTGAAGTTATTCTCAGGTGAGTCAACCTATTCCCTTTCCAATGTGAACATTGGATTATGGATGATTGCGTATTATCTGCTCTATTATACTTAAACACACCCTTGTAGATATAGATATGTGTGTCTGACAGATCTGCACCAGTTTCTTCCACGCACCTAAAATTATTTGAAAAAGCATCAAATTTAAAATAATGCTGCTTCCCTTGCTACCCCATGCTCCTCCCTCTGGTTTTCCTTTTCTCATTACATAGGTTCCTTCCCTCCCATGGCTTCCTCCGTCTCTACCTGGCATCTGGCCCCTTTCTGCTTGCAGAGTGTGACATCTCCTCCCCTCTGCTCAGCGGCCCCCTCTTTTTCTGGCTGCCTACCTCCTCTGCCTGCATCTAGTTCTAGGAAGGAGATGGGAGAGGTTGAAGCTAGGATCCAGCTGCCTGCATCGAAGAACAGCAGCTGGCAGGCCAAGGTTGAGGGGTCTGCTGCTGAGCAGCAGGCAGACATGCTGTCCTGGGATGCTGGGTGAGAAAGATGTTCTGTGGGAAGAGTTTTCAAAATCCTGGATTGTCCCAGCTAAACCAGGACTATTGGCAGGAATGCTGGTGGTTTCCATTCTCCTATTCAAGTGGGAGCTGATGGGGTCAAGATTTCTTGGTGCTTCTGTTTGATAAAAACATGAAGAAAAGGCAGGTAGGCAGTTTAAAAGGTGCTCTGGCCACATTCTGCTTCCTAGCATCATCCCCTTATGGAACACTTTTGTAGCCAGGGCAGGAGTCTTACAGCTTTCTCCCAATTCCTCTAGTCTCATCTCCGTTCATCTCTCCAGCTGCTACACCCCACCTCCAGAACCTTGGAGTCCGAGTAGAACACTGAGGTGGAAAGAGCTCAGAACCTCCATTTCCCCCATCACTACCACTGATGGTGCTGGCTGAATAGCATTGTCAGTCACACGCAGCTGAAAAAGCTGTGCCCGTTCCCCAAGTGAAATAGTGTACTCGAGGGAGACTCACACAAAATGTTGGAAACCAACCACCAGCCTAATATTTGAGTGCCTAACTCATGGCCCTTTTTCTTGTACTTTGTCAGGTCTAGTTTTAAATGTCCCAAGCAAAAGGCATCTGCTCCCTTCCCTTGATAGACTAGTCCACAGCCAAATACATTTCTCAGTCAGGACGGTTTTTCTGATGTTTAGCTTAAATTTCCGTTTCATCCTATTACTCCTAGTTATATTCCTTTGTGCCTACCTAAATAATTCCTCTTTATTCTTTTTGTTTATACCTTTCAAATATTTATAGACTGTAGCATCTCTCCCCACCACACACCACTCCCATCTTCCGCTCCTCAGACCCCTACTTACCCTTTTGCCAAAAATATATACAGTATATATGACATAATAGGCAACATATACTAGCTAGATAGATCTCTTGATGCTAAATATATTTCTTCCAGAGTTTTAAGACTCCTTTGAATATGTATGTGTTCTTTGTTTACATGTGTGCCCTGTTAAAAATCAATACTTAACAGATGCAGAAGGGCACCTTGGAAACTAATTTTCTTTAAAATAAAAGAGCGCTTTTTGAAGAGGAAGAAAAGGCTAGAGATTAGAGTTGGCAGCTCTCCACTGTGTGACCATGCATTGTCAGGGAACCCAGCAAAATACTTTCTTGCCATTTCCTTTTGATTTCTCTGTGTAAATCTGCTCTCACCTAAAGCTTGACCGCATGATGGTACATACTCACATTAAACTGATTATTTCTGTCTGAGCTGGGTGTAGAATAGGCACTCTAACTACCACATAAAAATGTTCCTCTTGGAAATAGCACCATTTGACTGCAGGAATATATATTTCCCCCACTAACACAGCAATATTTTTTCAATTAACTTCTTAAAATCCAGGCAAATTATAGGCGAGGATAATGCATTCTAACGTTCATCTAAATGTCTGGGTAAGCGAACCCTTGTGATTCACATCAGAACACATATACACCCTACTCCAAATTCCAGTTAAAATAAACTGGATTCATGACTTCCCATCCTATAGGGATCCAGGCCATTTCTTGCAAAATTTACTCATCTTGAAAGTAGCTTATTATTTATTGAGCACATTCAGGATGCAGGACCATGTACAAGAAAGGAAGACATGATCCAGGGTCTGTGGAGTTGACATTCTACAGTAAGTTAGATCAACAATACAGTTCAAGCACAGAATATAAGAACAGCTGCGTTGGCCACTAGAGGATTCCCCCTGCACAGGCGAATACTCTAGTTGCCCAGACCTGCCATCGTAGCTACTATGCCACACTATTCCGATGGCTGGAGAACAAGCAGAGTGGCCTGTGTGTCTCTGTGATGGTCCAGAGGGAACAGACGCCAATTAGATCAGCTTGGGAATCAAATAGCCAACTGGATAAATCAGGATCAAGGAGATACACAGGCCATCTTTGCACTCCCCCCGCCCCCTTCTCCAGCTTCTCAGCAGCAGGCAAGGATCTACACTGTCCCCATCCCTGGAGCTGCTGGAGCAATGGGTACCTAAAATCCATGAAGGGCTTGTCTATACCAACACTTAGTTTGCACAAGGCCGTGATGTAAATCTAAGGCTAAGTCTACACTACACAGTTAACTCGATGCAAGTTCCGCCGACGATCATAAACTGCGATTATTACATTGCTTGTGCAAGTTCATACAACACTCCTTGTGTCGGTGGGGCACGTCCACAGTTGGTGCTCTAGCATCGAGAGAGAGCAGTGCACTGTGGGTAGCTGTCCCACTGTACAACTCGCCACCTTCTGTCGCCAGGTGTTGTGGGAATGGCTTGCAGTGAATCAGGGGTGTGGGCTCACCATCCCAGGGTGCAGTTTTTTCCTGTCCCAGCATTCCATGGGCTTCCAACTATGGTTCATGCTGTTTTTCAACAGTCCCTGTAAACTGTGCGCCCACCATCTCTGCCTGAAAGCATGGATCGTGCACTGCTCTCTAGTCTTGTGTTAAGTGTTGTGAACACAACGTGGCTGATCATGCCGTATATCACGAGCTGCGAAGCTGAACAGGAATCTATGGTGCCTGCCCTTCTGCGTGCCATGGAAAGAAACAATTCCAGATTACTTTTGGCATTCCGGGAGCAGCTTCACATGGTGGACCATCCCTATTGGGTTCAGGAAACAATCTACAAGTGGTGGGGGATCTCATTGTTATGCAGGTATGGGATGATGAAGGGCTTGTCTACACTGGCACTTTACAGTGCTGCAACTTTCTTGCTCAGGGGTGTGAAAAAACACACCCCATGAATGCAGCAAATTGCAGCGCTGTAAAGCACCAGTGTAGACAGTGCACCAGTGGTGGGAGCTATGCCCCTCGCGGAGGTGGTTTTTTTAGAGTGCTGGGAGAGTTCTCTCCCAGCGCTCTGCCATGACTACACAAGGCACGTTAACGTTGCCAGCGTAGACTTGCCCGAAGAGTGGCTGCAGAACTTTCAAATGTGCAAAGTCTCCTTCCTGGAACTCTGTGTGAAGCTTGCCCCTGCCCTGCGAAACAAGGACACCAAAATGAGAACTGCCGTCTGGGTGGGGAAAGCACGTGGCAATTGCCATGTGGAAGCTGGCAATTCCAGACTGCTACTGATCAGTCACGAATCAGTTTAGAGTGGGGAAGTCCACTGTGGGGGTTGCATTCATGCAAGTTTGCAAGGACATTAATCACATCCAGCTATTAAGGACTGTAACGCTGGGAAATGTGCATGAAATAGTGGATGGCTTCCTGGCAATGGGATTCCCTAGTTGCAGCAAGGCGATAGATGGCATGCATCTCCCAATTTTGGCCCCAGACCATCTTGTGATGGAGTACATCAAGAGGAAGGGGTACTTCTCTATGGTATTGCAGGTGCTTGCGGATCACCGTGGTTGTTTCCGGGGGAGGGATAGCTCAGTGGTTTGAGCATTGGCCTGCTAAACCCAGGGTTGTGAGTTCAATCCTTGAGGGGGCCATTTAGGGATCTGGGGCAAAAATTGGGGATTGGTCCTGCTTTGAGCAGGGGGTTGGACTAGATGACCTCCTGAGGTCCCTTCCAACCCTGAGATTCTATGATTCTATGGTTTCACTATCAGCTTGAGGTGGTCAGAGAAGATCCATGATGCATACATCTGACCTGGACAGAAGGCTGCAAGCAGGGACTTTCTTTCCAGACTAGAAGATTCCAATGGGGGATGTTGAAATGCCCATAGTGATACTGGGAAACCCAGCCTACCCCTTACTCCGATGGCTCATAAAGCCTTACACCAGAAATCTGGACAGTAGCAAGGAGCACTTCAGCAATAGTCTGAGCAGCTGAAGAATGACCGTGGAATGTCCGTTTGTCAGATTAAAGGCTCGCTGGCACTGCCTTTATGGCAGGTCAGACCTCAGTGAGGAAAATATTGGCATGGTCATAGCAGCCTGCTGTACACTGCATAATATTTGGGAAGCTAAGGCTGAAACATTTCCCCAAGGGTGGAGAATGGAGGCAGATCGCGTGGCGGCTGATTTTGAGCAGCCAGATACCAGGGCTATTAGAGGGGCACAAACAGGAGCTATTTGAATCGGGGAGGCTTTGAGGCACCATTTTGACAACGAGACCCAGTAATGTCTCTTTCTCTAAAGCATTCTGCCATGCTTTGTTTACTTGCCACCTGGAATGAACATTTTGACGATTGCTTCCTGACCCTGATTTGTAGTCTGCAAATGTGCCAGTTGCCACTGTGTATTAATTCCAGCAACAACCACCATGTGTAGGAGACAAATAAAGATTGATTTTCTTTCAGAGAGTACATTTTTATTAAACAGCAATAACAAATACACAGAAAATGCTTTCTTGATAGGGACAAAACACTGAGAGGAGCACCCTTTTGATGGAGGGTCTCATACCTGTGTGCAAGTCACTGGGGAATCTGTCCAAAGGGGTGGAGTGAATGGGGTACTGCAAAGGGCCGAGAAGATGCAAGGTATCTGTGGGTGGAGTTTAGGGAGGGCATGGCAAGCAGTTCTGTATGGGCTGCGGGGGTTGGGGCGGGAGTAAGCATGCAAGTGTTCTTTCTGCAGCACAATTAGGGACTTCAGCATCTCTGTTTGGTCCTCCATCTCTTTTATCATTCGCTCCTGGTCCTCTAAAATTTGTTCCTGGCCTGCTTCCTCTCCTGGCTATCTACTCTTAATTTTTCATTAATTGCCTCTCTCCATGCCGTATGATCTTGATCTGCGGCATCACACAGTTGAAGCACCTCTCGAAACATGTCCTCCTTACTCCTCCTGGGTCGTTTCTTTATCTGGCAGAGGCGCTCTGCCGGTTGTAGGGGGTTGCCTTCAAGGACACATCTGCAGAGGCACAAGAAACAATAAACAGAGGCATAATTGTGAGTGCACACACAGAATTCAATCATAACAATTAAATACACCTCTTTCTCACTGTCTCTTGGAAGCACAGAGCTTGGCAAACAACCTAAACATGGTGAGTTCGTCCCTGGGGGGGATCCAAGATTGGGAAAAGGGTCTAGGTGTTTTTTATGGGGATCACTGAAAGCAACTAAGGACAATATTGTAAATTCTGCCATCATTTTCCACAGGTGCAGGTCATTGAAGCCGAGATCTCATGCCTGAGGTTAAGCAAGGATGCAATGGTGTATCTCCTGCATGCGTGCAGCTTCAGACCAGGTCACTATGCTGCTCACCCGTATACTGCTTTGGTCCCTGCACAAGTGATTACCGACTGGTGGAAAGTTTCTTACAGCGGGGAAGGAACAAAGCAGCACCGCCAAGGAACCTTTGCAAAAGATTGGTGAGTACCTCCAGGAAAGTTTCCTAGAGATCTCTCTGGAAGAGTGCCATGAAATCTCAGTGTGCATTAACACACTTTTCTGCAGGGACCCCACTGGGTAGTTGCATAGGGGAATGGGAAGCAGACACAAACATAGCTAATCTTGGGCCTGGTCTACACGACAAGTTTATGTTGGATTTAGCAGTGTTAAATCGAATTAACCCTGCAGCCGTCCACACAACGAAGCCATTTTTTTCAACATAAAGGGCTCTTAAAACCGATTTCTGTACTCCTCCCCAACGAGGGGATTAGCGCTGAAATTGACATTGCCGTTTTGCGTTAGGGTTAGTGTGCCCACAATTCGAAGGTATTGGCCTCTGGGAGCTATCCCACAGTGCACCATTGTGACCGCTCTGGACAGCACTCTGAACTCGGATGCACTGGCCAGATGTACAGGAAAAGCCCCGGAAACTTTTGAATCTCATTTCCTGTTTGACCAGGCAAGCTCATCAGCACAGGTGACCATGCAGTCCCAGAATTGAAAAAGGAGCTCCAGCATGGACTGAACGGGAGGTACGGGATCTGATCACTGTATGGGGAGAGGAATCCATGCTATCAGAACTACGTTCCAAAAGACAAAATGCCAAAACATTTCAAAAAAATCTCCGAGGCCATGAGGGACAGAGGCTACAGCAGGGATGCAACACAGTGCCATGTGAAACTTAAGGAGCTCAGACAAGCATACCAGAAAACCAAAGAATCAAACAGACACGCCGGGACAGAGCCCCAGACATGCCGCTTCAACGCTGAGCTGCATAAAATTCTAGGGAGGGCCGCCACCACTACCCCATCCCTGTCCGTGGACTCTGATGATGGGGTATTCTCCGCCATGCCTGAGGATTTTGTGGATGGGGAAGATGAGGAGGAGGAGGATGAGCTTGAGGAGAGCACACAGCACACCGTTCTCCCCGACAGCCAAATCTTTTTATCACCCTGACTGAAATACCCTCCCAACCCAACCAAGCCAGAGAAGGGACCTCTGGTGAGTGTACCTTTTAAAGTATAATACATGTTATAAAAGCAAGCATTTTTTAATGATTAAGTAGCCCTGAGGACTTGGGATGCATTCGTGGCCAGTACAGCTACTGGAAAAGTCTGTTAACGTGTCTGGGGATGGAGCGGAAATCCTCCAGGGACATCTCCGTGAAGCTCTCCTGGAGGTACTCTAAAAGCCTTTGCAGAAGGTTTCTGGGGAGAGCAGCCTTATTCCGTCCTCCATGGTAGGACACTTTACCATGCCATGCTAGTAGCAAGTAATCTGCTATCAATGCATGACAAAGCCTGGCAGCGTACGGTCCTGGTGTTTGCTGGCATTCAAGCAACATCTGTTCTTTATCTGTGTTATCGTCAGGAGAGTGATATCATTCATGGTCACCTGGTTGAAATAGGGGAATTTTATTACGGGGACATTCAGAGGTGGCCGTTCCTACTGGGCTGTTTGCCTGTGGCTGAAAAGAAATCCTCCCCGCAGTTAGCCATGTGGTGGGAGGGGGTGGGGCATTGGCGCTGAGCTGTTCGCGTTTGGCTAGCAGGGATCTTCCCTGATACCAGCCACGCGGTGGGGTGAGGGGTAAAGCAATCATTCCAGAGAATTGGATATGGGGGGAGGGAGGGGTTAATTTGGTTTCTGCTGCAGCACATTAACAGGAAAACCACAGCACTAAATGGCCAACTCAGCGTGCTTTGCTTGGTATGGGAGAGGAGGGCGCTGCTGTTGTTAAGGTTGCAGAAGCCGAAAGACTATGGCTTACCATGGCTGCCTGCAAGCCAAATTCTGTTGCCCAGCACTGCGTGTGTGATCTCTAACACCAAAGCTGCAGGCACTCAATATAAGATGCAAAATGCAACCTTGTATCAAAATCACATGTGCTATGTAATGTGAATAGTGATGTTCACTGTGAAAGCGTATAGCCACTGATCTGTAAAATGTATCTTTTTAAATACTTCACTCCCTTTTTTTCCTCCAGCAACTGCAAATGTTTCAAGCCTCCCTCCTCCGTCCCAAAGGCTATCTCAGAGAAGGCAGCGAAAAAAACGCACGCGCGATGAAATGTTCTCTGAGCTCATGCAGTCGTCCGGCACTGACAGAGCTCAGCAGAATGTGTGGAGGGACACAATAGCAGAGTACAGGAAAGTGGCCAATGAACGTGAGGAGAGGTGGCGACAGGAAGATCAGAGGAGGAATGATGCAAAGCTGGGGCTACTGCAGGATCAAACAGACATGCTCCGGCGTCTGGTGGAGGTTCATGAATGGCAGCAGGCTCACAGACTGCTGCTGCAGCCCCTGTTTAACTGCCCTCCCTCCTCCCCAAGTTCCATAGCCTCCTCACCCAGACGCCCAAGAATGCGCGGGGGGGGGGGGAGAGAATCTGGGCACCCAACCACTCCACCCCAGTGGACAGCGCAAGCAACAGAAGGCTGTCATTCAAGAAGTTTTAAAGTGTCCTTTTCCTCCCTCCTCCCCTGCTCCCACACCCCACCCAGGCTACCTTGTGAGTTATCTCCCTATTTTTATAATCAATTAATAAAGGATACATGTTTTTTTAAATGATAGTGACTTTATTTCCTTTGCAAGCAAGCTGTGATCGAAGCGGGGAGGGTGGTGGCTTACAGGGAATTTAGAGGCAACCAAGGGGGCGGGTTTTCATCAAGGAGAAACAAATAGAAGAGTCACACAGTACCCTGGCCAATCATGAAACTGGTTTTCAAAGCTTCTCTGATGCTCAGTGTTTCCTGCTGTACTCTTCTAACCGCCCTGGTGTCTGGCTGCGCGTATTCAGTGGTCAGGCGATTTGCCTCAACCTCCCACCCTGCCATAAACATCTCCCCCTTACTCTCACAGAGATTGTGGAGCGCACAGCAAGCAGTAATAACAGTGGGAATATTGGTTTCGCTGGGGTCTGAGCGAGTCAGTAAACTGCGCCAGCGCGTCTTTAAACGTCCTCTACCACCATTCTGCACTTGCTCAGCTTATAGTTGAACAGCTCCTTACTACTTTCCAGGGTACCTGTGTACGGCTTCATGAGCCAGGGCATTAAGGGGTAGGCTGGGTCCCCAAGGATAACTATAGGCATTTCAACATCCCCAACAGTTATTTTCTGGTCTGGGAAGTAAATCCCTTCCTGCAGCCATTTAAACAGACCAAAGTTCCTGAAGACGCAAGCTTCATGAACCTTTCCCGGCCAACCCACGTTGATGTTGGTGAAACGTCCCTGGTGATCCACCAGTGCTTGCAGCACCATTGAAAAGTACCTCTTGCGGTTTAAGTACTGGCTGCCCTGGTGGTCTGGTCCCAAGATAGGGATATGGGTTCTGTTTATAACCACAGTTAGGGAATCCCATTGCAGCAAAGCCATCTAGTATGACCTGCACATTTCCCAGGGTCACTACCCTTGATAGCAGCAGCTCAATGATTGCGTTGGCTACCTGCATCGCAGCAACCCCCACAGTAGATTTTCCCACTCCAAATTGATTACCGACTGACCGGTAGCTGTCTGGCCATGCAAGCTTCCACAGGGCAATTGCCACTTGCTTGTGAACTGTGAGGGCTGCTCTCATCCTGGTATTCTTGCACTTCGGGGCAGGGGAAAGCAAGTCACAAAGTTCCATGAAAATGCCCTTACGCATGCAAAAGTTTCGGAGCCACTGGGAATCATCCCAAACCAGCAACACTATGCGCTCCCACCCCTCTGTGCTTGTTTCCCGGGCCCAGAATCGGCATTTCATGGCATGGCCCCGCCCCAGTAACACCATGATCTCCAAGTTGCCAGGGACCATGGTTTTAGATAAATCTGTGTTCATGTCCTCATTACCGCACTGCCGTTGCCTCCTTACCTGGTTTTGCAGGAGCTGGTTCTCCATAAACTGCACCATAATGCGTGAGGTGTTTACAATGGTCATAACTGCTGCGGTGAGCTGAACGGACTCCATGCTTGCTGTGCTATGACATCTGCTTGGGCAAGCCAGGGTGTGAAAAGGGTGTGAAATGATTGTCTGCTGTTGCTTTCACGGAGGGAGGGAGGGTTGACTGACGACATTTACCCATAACCACCTGCAACAAATTTTTGGCCCCGTCAGGCATTGGGAGCTCAGCCCAGAATTCCAATGGGCAGCGGGGACTGCGGGAACTGTGGGATAGCTACCCACAGTGCACCGCTCGGAATGTCGATGCTTACCACAGTACTGAGGACACACACTGCCGAATTAATGTGCTTAGTGTGGACACATGCACACAACTTGATACAATCTGTTCCCAAAAATTGACTTCTGTAAAATTGGAGTACTTTCGTAGTGTAGACATGGTCTTGTACATTTCTATTCCTTAACCCACTTCTAGTATATAACAAAGCAAAGGACAGCTCTTCCTTATGTAACTGAGCAGTATCAAATCAAAAAGATCCTTACAAGAGCTCCCCTCTCCGCATCCTGAGTACCATAGACGAAGTGCTGGGACTGGCTTGAACCTGCTGGAGTTGAGAAAAGTTCCTGGCTCGCCAGAGTCCCAGATGACCCTTTTGCCTGTCCCATCTCATCCTCCAACCCCACTTCCTCGTCCACCACTTCAGCCTCATGGTTGAGGTCACTGTCCACTGTCTTCAGTCCCCCTGAAGTATCCATGGGGCTTTTGGCAGTGGAGGTGGGGTCGCCGCTAAGGATGGCATCCAGCTCCTTATAGAAGCAGCAGGTCTTCGGAGCAGATGGTTTGCCTCCCTTGCCTTCCAGATACCTGTCTCAGCTCTTTGATCTTTGGATGGCACTGATTCATGTCCCGTTTGTAATCCTTCTCCAACATGCCCCAAGAAATCTTCCTGTAGGTATTGAGGGTCCCATGACTGGAGCGGAGCTGGGACTGCACAGCCTCCTCTCCCCACTGAGCCAGAAGATCCAACAACTCCAGGAACAAACACAGGAAATTGTTTAGTATATGGAGCTGCCATGGTCAGCTGGAAAGATGCAATGTGAACTGTCCATGCCAGGCAAACTGGAAGTGGAAATTAAAAAATTCCTGGCCCTTTAAAGGGACAAGGGTGAATGCCTGTGTACCTGCTGCAGGTCAGTGGGGTTCAAACTGCTGACCAGGGCAGTTGGATGGGCATTGCGGGACACCTCCTGGAGGCCATTTATAGTGACATAGCATCATAGAATATCAGGGTTGGAAGGGACCTCAGGAGGTCATCTAGTCCAACCCCCTGCTCAAAGCAGGGCCAATTGCCAACTCCTCAGATCCCTAAATGGCCCTCTCAAGGATTGAACTCACAACCCTGGGTTTAGCAGGCCAATGCTCAAACCGCTAAGCTATCCCTACCCTCCTTGGTCTCAAGACATAACCAAGTGCATTGTCTACACTGACACTGCATCGATCTAACTTTGCCACAAAAAGCTCTATGCCATTCATTGAGGTGATTTTATCTTGTCAGCATAGCAGGAGAGTTAAATTGGCGGGAGGAGCATTGTTGTGTGTACACTTCCACAGTTTTGCCAACGAAAGCAGACTTTTGTCAACAAAACTGTAGTGCAGACAAGGCCTAACTCAAACTAATTGTGCTGTGAAGATAAGCCCTCGATGTTTGTGTGGATCCTGTTGCACACACCAAAAATTCTCTAGTGCACAGTAATCTACTCCCATTTCAAAGTGAGGTTGATCAAAGCCCACAAGAGAACTCTTAGTTTACAATAGCAGGGTCTGTGTGGGCATGGTGTGCAGCAGACCAGCATAGTCACCAGGATTGTTTGTGTCAATGCAAAGAGTGGTGCACCAGAAGTAGGTGTAGCAATGTGCCACTGCCATCTGGCACAACACCCTTTGGGAACTGTGATGTTTTGGGGATCACGCAGAGGTGCCTGCCTTGTAACTTTGGGTGTCTTAATGCTATGCTGCTATGGTTCAGTATTCTGACACCAGTAGCCTACAAGCACAAGACCCTACCCTGGCTTGCACCTGCATGGTGACCTCAACAAAACCTTCTAGTCCTGGTCCAAAACCTCCATCTCCCCAAGTTTTTAACTACCAGACACTCAGACTTTTCTCCTCTGGAGTGAAACCTCTCCCCAGTTATCAGTTCATGTTCACACACACACGCCACACAGTTTGCACAGCAGAGACCTGCAAAGATGAACTAGTAAGGAAAAGCAAACGTGTACAAGTTATACAGAAAACAAACATAAAGACATAAGCTCAGTTTTATGCTTCTATATTAGCAAAAATCTGCTACAGCTGTGCTGCTGTAAGGTCTCTCGTGTAGCCGCTCTTTGCCAACAGGAAAGAGCTCTCCTGCTCGCATAATTAAACCACCCCAATGAGCAACTCTATCTATGTCGACAGGAAAACCTCTTCTGCCAACCATGCTGTCCACAACAGAACTTTTGCTGATGAAACTTATGTTGGTGAGAGGGGTGTTTTTTCACACTCCTGACCAATAAAAAAATTACCGATAAAAGTGCTCGTGTAGACAAAGTCTAATACAAGTTACCTATTGCCTCTTAACAGTTTGCCAACATGTCCTCTGTCCTAGAGGTGATTCAGGCTTTCACAGACAGCACACCAGTTAGATGTTGGGCCTCAGTTTCTAGATACCAAATCGCAAACCCAAGCCTGGTTTTAAAAGTTGTTTTTCTCTCCTTTCCCTCCCTCTTTCTCCTGGCATGATAATTCATGGTTGTTCAGAGTGAGGGAAACTCCCTCCTTTCCAAGACTAGGGTTTCCATTTGTTTCAGTGGTTTTCCATTAACATTAATGGTCCACCATTGCGTGTTCCTGGCCTGACAATGGATGGATACTTTGAGTTTGTTTCATGTAAACACCGAGCCTCGGAGATGCCTCTCCCTGCCTGATTACTTCACCCCCTGTTGCAAGGTGAAGCTGTAGTTGTGCTACAATTACTATTACACTTTTCTACACATACACTATGTCTACACTATCACATTTACAGTAGCACAGCTGCACTGATGCTGATTCAGGTGAAGATGCTCTAAGCCGATGGGAGAGAGCAATCTCCTGTCAGCTTAATAACTACTGCCTCAGCAAGAGAAGCTCTCCCGCCAACATAGCGCAGTCTACAGTGGCGCTTAGGTCGGTAGAACTTATGTGTGGGTTATTTATGCCCCTGGGTGATGTAAGTTATACTGAAGCAATTTGTAAAGTAGACATAGCTACACATACATGCATGCATTCATAACTATAACCTGTACAGACCATCAACAAGATGGCCAGAACACTTCAAGCTTTTATCAAAGAACTTACTTGACATAGTTTTATACACAATAACGTTGTATACAATTAGTTGATTCAATTGCTTATTCTCTGGGTTTCAGAGCCCCCTTATTCTCCCCTGGAAGTGTCTGGACCCCAATTGTCACAGGACATTTTTGCAATGTGTTCTGGGATAAAAATGACTCATCTGAGGCTCTCTGGGAGCTAGGGAATCAAGTTCACAGCCTGCAGCTTTCTCCATACACTAATGCCACCCCAAACCCATAATCGTCATGCCTTTTCTTAAAAATCAGACAAACTTGAGCAGCACTTTTCTATGTCTGCTATCTCTGACAGAAACATAGAGTCACTGACCTCTGCATTATTCTCATGAACATTGCAAATACAGGACGCATGATTCTCCTGCATTTGCAGGCTCGCAGGAAGTACCTCAACAACGGGAGACATGACCATTTCTTAGAGTCCAGTTTGCTGAGGGACTTAGTGAGAAACAAGTCAACTTTGTCGCTGATGTTCAAGGAGCAGCTGCAGATGATGGAGAGGCCTTTCTGGACCTGAGAAACAAGTGCTGACTGGTAGGATCACATTGTAATGCAGATTTGGGATGATGAGCTGTGGCTGCAGAAACTTTGGATGCAATAGGCCACACTTCTGGGTCTGTGTGCTGATCTCCCCACAGCCCTCCAATGCAGGGACACCAGCATGAGAGCTGCAATAACAGTGGAGAAGCAAGTGGTGTTAGCATTCTGGATGCTTGCAACAATTACCAGTTAGTGGGAAGTCATTCTGGAATTGGAAAAGCCACAGTGGGAGGTGGGCGTCGTGGGGAGGTGTTGTCATACAAGTTGATAAACGCAAAGTAATGTAAATTGGAAAACATAATCCCAACTATACATATAAAATGATGGGTTCTAATTTAGCTGTTACCACTCAAGAAAGAGATTTTGGAATCATTGTGGATAGTTCTCTGAAAACATCCACTCAATGTACAGCGACTGTCAAAAAAGTGAACAGAATGTTGGGAATCATTAAGAAAGGGATAGATAATAAGACAGAAAATATCATATTGCCTCTATATAAATCCATGGTATGCCCACATCTTGAATACTCCATGCAGATATGGTCGCCCTATCTCAAAAAAGATATATTGGAATTGGAAAACGAAAAGGGCAACAAAAATTATTAGGGGTACGGAACAGCTTCTGTATGAGGAGAGATGAATAAGGCTGGGACTTTTCAGCTTGGAAAATAGATGACTAAGGTGGGATATGACAGAGGTCTATAAAACCATGACTGGTATGTAGAAAGTAAATAAGGAAGTGTTATTTACTCCTTCTCATAGCACAAGAACTAGGAGTCTCCAAATGAAATTAATAGGCAGCAGGTTTAAAACAAACAAAAGGAAGTATTTCTTCACACAACGTAATCAACCTGTGGAACTCTTTGCCAGAGGATGTTGTGAAGGCCAAGACTATAACAGGGTTCAATAAAGAACTAAATAAATTCTTGGAGGAAGGATCCATCAATAGTTAATATCCAGAATGGGCAGGGATGGTGTCCCTAGCCTCTGTTTGCCAGAAGCTGGGAATGGGTGACAGTGGATGAATCATTTGATGATTACCTGTTCTGTTCATTCCCTCTGAAGCACCTAGCATTGGAAGACAGGATGTTGGAATACAGGATACATGTTGGAAGACAGGATACTGGGCTAGATGGGCCTTTGGTCTGACCCAGTATGGCCGTTCTTATGTTGTGTAAGAGTGCAGGGCCATTAATCATCCCTTGCTACACAGGACTGCGAATCTCAGCAATGTGCAGGATGTAGAGGATGGATTTTCAGGAATGGGGTTCCAGAACTGTAATGGGTGATACACAGCATGCATTGTGACCATTTGGACCCCCCTTTTGGGATGCCACCTGTTGTACTGGGATTTCACTGAGCCTGCCTGCTCCACTAGCCTGGGGTCCACCCTGTTTTGCTGAATTAGGCTCTACGGCCTCTGGCAGCACACACACACACACACAGTTAGGGACAGTTCGGGACGCACCAGAATCACACAGACTCTGCAAACATCTCTCTATGAGAAGACTCAGCTAGAAAATTGCCAGCACTCAAGTGCAGCACTCAAGTGCAGCTCCCCTCTGGAAAGTACACCCAAAATAATATTGTCTTGCGCTGTTGAGAAATCTATACAATGTAAGTTCATAAATTCGCCCCCTCCCTCAATATGGAGGAAGATATGCATAACTTCTTTCCCCCCAGTTATAAATTGTACAAAATGGGTTTAATAATAAACAAAACAAGTTTATTAAAAGGCAGATTTTAAGTGATTAGCCAACAGAACAAGGCAGCTTACTAAGAAAATAAAACAAAGCACACATACTAAGCTTAAGACCTTAAAGAGACTGGTTTCAAGAAATAAGTTCTCA
This sequence comes from Chelonia mydas, assembly GCF_015237465.2. Classification (NCBI taxonomy): domain Eukaryota; kingdom Metazoa; phylum Chordata; order Testudines; family Cheloniidae; genus Chelonia; species Chelonia mydas. The sequence goes on along the minus strand of NC_057849.1, from coordinate 50,800,902 downwards.
CTCTAAATATTGTTTTAGGCAAGTTGCAGAGTTTCTGTAGCTTAGAGTTCCAGTTATTTCTCTTTACAGACTAGACGCCTGTCTTAGTTTGGACTCAGCCCTTGCCTTTCCCACCACTCAGTTCCTTTGTCTCTTCAGGTACTTTCAGCTGTCTTTCTTCTTGGACAGGAAGGCAATGGAGAAGAGACTTGTTTGCCTTACTCCCCAGCCTTCAGTAGGATTTATATAAGGTGGGAATCTTTTGTTTCCCAGTCTTGACTTCCCCCTCCTTTTACTGGAAAATTACTAGAAGTCCAAGATGGTGTTTAGTACCAGGTGACAAGACCACCTGACCTAGTAATGTCACAGCTACGTCCCAGGATGCCTCTCAGGAAGGAGAGAGATTAGTATCGTCAAAATCTTATTGTTTCTTCCTGATGCCCCATCAAGGCCGATGGCCTGTTGTCTGTTGGGTTTTTCCCAGGTACACACCCAGTTGTAACTGTTACATAGTCAATATTCCTAACTTTAGATACAGAAATGATGCATGTATACAAATTGGATAATCACATTCAGTAAATTATAACCTTCCAATGTTACCTTACAAGACCCATCTTACATAAAATATATCTCAGTTATGCCATATCTATATCTTAAGCGTATTTCCATAAAGAATATGGGGTGTAATGTCACATGCATATCCCTATTTTGGCACCAGCCCACCTTGTCACAGAGTACAACCACAGAAATGGCTACTTTTCTATGGTTATATAAGCATTGGTGGAGCACTGCAGATTCCTCACTGATATGAGTGTGGACTAGTCAGGGAAGGTGCATAACACTCTCATCTTTAAGAACACAGGACTGTTCAGAAAGCTGCAGGCAGGGACATTCTTTCCTGACAGGTGGATTACCAGGGTGATATTGAAATATCAATAGTGATCTTGGGGGACCAACTTAATCCTTGCTCCCCTGGCTCATGAAGCCATACATTGGCCATCTCAACAGCACCAAGGAAAGATTCAGCTACCAGCTCAACGGGTGCAGAATGAGAGTTGAATGGGCCTTTGGTCAACTGAACAGATGCTGATGGTGTTTACTCACTAGATTGGATCTCTGCAAGAAAAGTATCTCAATGGTTATAGCTTTCTGTTGTGTCCTGCATAATCTCTGTGACGGAAAGGTGGAGAAGCTGTCGCCAGGGTGGAGGGAGGAAATAAAGCAACTGGCTGCTGACTTTCAACAACCAGACACACCAGCCGTTACAAGAGCTCAACATGTAGCTGTGCATTTGAGGGAGGCTTTGAAAGAGAATTTTAACTGTCAGTCACAGTAGCGTTCTGCATTACACTGTTCTGTAGACCTGGAATTTGAGTGCTGCTAAGAATTGTATAATTCTTGCTATGCATTTATAAATATAGATTCATAGATTTTTAAGGTCAGAAGGAACCATTATGATCATCTAGTCTGACCTTCTGCACAATGCAGGCCATAGAATCTCACCCACCCACTCCTGCGATAAACCTCTCACCTATGTCTGAGCTATTGAAGTCCTCAAATCATGGTTTAAAGACTTCAAGGAGCAGAGAATCGTCCAGCAAGTGACCCGTGCCCCATACTACAGAGGAAGGTGAAAAAGCTCCAGGGCCTCTGCCAATCTGCCCTGGAGGAAAATTCCTTCCTGACCCCAAATATGGCAATCAGATGAACCCTGAGCATACGGGCAAGATTCACCAGCGAGATACCCAAGAAAGAATTCTCTGTAGTAACTCAGATCCCACCCTATCTAACATCCCGTCACAGGCCATTGCGCCTATTTACCATGAATATTTACAGATCAATTAATTGCCAAAATGATATTATCCCATCATACCATCTCCTCCATAAACTTACCGAGTTTAACCTTAAAGCCAGATAGGTCTTTTGCCCCCACTGCTTCCCTTGGAAGGCTATTTCAAAACTTCACTCCTCTGATGGTTAGAAACCTTTGTCTAATTTCAAGTCTAAACTTCCCGATGACCAGTTCATATCCATTTGTTCTTGTGTCCACATTGGTACTGAGCTTAAATAATTCCTCTCCCTCTCCGGTATTTATCCCTCTAATATATTTATAGAGAGCAATCATATCTCCCCTCAACCTTCTTTGGTTAGGCTAAACAAGCCAAGCTCCTTGAGTATCCTTTCATAAGACAGGTTTTCCATTCCTCGGATCATCCTAGTAGCCCTTCTCTGTACCTGTTCCAGTTTGAATTCATCTTTCTTAAACATGGAAGACCAGAACTGCACACAGTATTCCAGGTGAGGTCTCACCAGTGCCTTGTGTAACAGTACTAAAACCTCCTTATCTCTACTGGAAATACCTCGCCTAATGCATCCCAAGACCGCATTAGCTTTTTTCACAGCCATATCACATTGGTGGCTCATAGTCATCCTGTGATCAACCAATACTCCAAGGTCCTTCTCCTCCTCCGTTTCTTCTAATTGATGCGTCCCCAGCTTATAACTAAAATTCTTGTTATTAATCCCTAAATGCATGTCCTTACACTTCTCACTATTAAATTTCATCCTATTACTATTACTCCAGTTTACAAGGTCATCCAGATCTTCCTGTATGATGTCCCTGTCTCTCTCTAAATTGGCAATACCTCCCAGCTTTGCATCATCTGGAAACTTTATTAGCACACTCCCACTTTTTGTGCCGAGGTCAGTAATAAAAAGATTAAATAAGATTGGTCCCAAAACCGATCTCTGAGGAACTCCACTGGTAACCTCCCTCCAGCCTGACAGTTCACCTTTCAGGATGACCCACTGTAGTCTCCCCGTTAACCAATTCCTTATCCACCTTTCAATTTTCATATTGATCCCCATCTTTTCCAATTTAACTAATAATTCCCCATGTGGAACTGTATCAAACACCTTACTGAAATCTAGATAAATTAGATCCACTGCGTTTCCTTTGTCTAAAAAATCTGTTACTTTCTCAAAGAAGGAGATCAGGTTGGTTTGGCACGATCTACCTTTTGTAAAGCCATCTTGTATTTTGTCCCATTTACCATTGGCCTCAATGTCCTTAACTACTTTTTCCAAGACCTTGCATACTACAGATGTCAAATTAACAGGCCTGTAGTTACCCAGATCACATTTTTTCCTTTCTTAAAAATAGGAACTATGTTAGCAATTCTCCAGTCATACAGTACAACCCCTGAGTTTACAGATTCATTAAAAATTCTTGCTAATGGGCTTGCAATTTCATGTGCCAATTCCTTTAATATTCTTGGATGAAGATTATCTGGGCCCCCTGATTTAGTCCCATTAAGCTGTTCGAGTTTCGCTTCTACCTCAGATATGGTAATATCTACCTCCATATCCTCATTCCCATTTGTCATGCTACCATTATCCCTAAGATCCTCATTAGCCTTATTAAAGACTGAGGCAAAGTATTTATTTAGATATTGGGTCATGCCTAGATTATCCTTAACCTCCACTCCATCCTCAGTGTTTAGCGGTTCCACTTCTTCTTTCTTTGTTTTCTTCTTATTTATATGGCTATAGAACCTTTTACTATTGGTTTTAATTCCCTTTGCAAGGTCCAACTCTACTTGACTTTTAGCCTGTCTCACTTTATCCCTACATGTTCTGACCTCAATAAGGTAGCTTTCCTTGCTGATCCCTCCCATCTTCCACTCCCTGTATGCATTCTGCTTTTTCTTAATCACCTCTCTGAGATGCTTGCTCATCCAGCTTGGTCTACAACTCCTGCCTATGATTTTTTTCCCCTTTCTTGGGATGCAGGCTTCTGATAGCTTCTGCAGCTTTGACAAAGTAATTCCAGGCCTCCTCTGCCTTTAGATCCATAAATTCTTCTATCCAATCCACTTCCCTAACTAATTTCCTTAATTTTTGAAAGTCAGCCCTTTTGAAATCAAAAACCTAGTCGCAGATTTATTTTTGTTTATCTTTCCATTCAGTTTGAACTGAATTCGCTCATGATCACGTGAACCAAGATTGTCCCCTACAACCATTTCTTCTATGAGGTCTTCACTACTCACCAAAACCAAATCTAAAATGGCATCCCCTCTAGTCGATTCAGCAACTACTTGGTGAAGGAATCCATCAGCTATTGCATCTAGGAAAATCTGAGCCCTATTATTATTACTAGCACTCTTCCTCCAATCTATATCTAAGAAGTTAAAGTCTCCCATGATCACACAGTTTCCATTAGCATTTACTTCATTAAAAACATTAAAGAGGGCTCCATCCATATTCAAATTAGATCCTCGCGGTCTATAGCACACCCCAAGCACTATCACAGGGGAGGCTCTAATAGTTTTCTTCCCCAATGTGATTTTTTCCCAGATGGACTCTGTCTTATCCATTCCATCGCTTCTTATTTCTTTACATTCTACCTCATCATTGATATACAATACTACTCCACCACCTTTACCTTTATTTCTGTCTTTCCTAAAGATCACATACCCTTCAATACCTGTAGTCCAGTCATGACTACTATTCCACCATGTTTCTGTTTTCCCTGTAATAGCTGGTTTCACTTCCTGCACCAGTAACTCTAGTTCCTCCATTTTGTTACCTAGACTCCTCGCATTGGTGTACAAACATCTTAATTTTTGCTGTTTGGCCTCACTCACATTCTGTACCCGATTAGGTACGGTCATTCTACAGCCAGTATGACCTATTAGACTGGTATCCACACTGCCCTTCCTCCTTATATCCATTCTCCTACCCACGGCTGTATCCTTTCTTACTTTGTTTTCTTCCCTTTCAATGCTAAAATCCGGCATGGAGATTACCTGGACATCTCCCAACCATCTCCCCCAAATTCCTCGTTTAAAGCTCTCTTAATCAGTTGTGCCAGCCTCCATCCTAGAAGTCTATTTCCTTCCCTACTCAGATGAAGTCCGTCCCGAGAGAACAGTCCTCTGTCCATGAATGCTTCCCACTGGCCATACATCCCAAAGCCCTCCTTGTAGCACCACTGCCTAAGCCATCTATTGATAGTCATAATCTTGTCACACCTTTGTTGCCCCTCTCTAGGAACAGGCAGAATCCCACTAAAGATCACCTGAGCCTCGATTTCCTTAAGAGTCTTCCCCAGCCTAGCACAGTCTCCCTTGATACGTTCCAGCGAGAATCTACCGGTATCATTTGTTCCCACATGAAGGATAATTAGGGGATTCTTTCCCGCTCCCTTTAGGAACCTTTTCAACCTCAGGTCTACATCCCGTATCTTAGCACCTGGAAGACAGCACACCCTTCTATTCTCTGAATCAGCTCTGGTTACAGGCCTGTCTATTTTTTTCAGTAAAGAGTCCCCGATCACGTAGACCTGCCTTTTGCTGGTGACTGTGCTATTCTCCTGTCTATCCCCTGTTCCCTCTGGCTGCCAGTTCTTTCTATTCCTGTTATCCCTTGTAATCCTCTTCAACCCAGCCTGTATCCTCCTGGGACTCATATTTGGTGTAGTCTCCATTGACTCTTCCCCTTTTCCTATAGGATTAGCTGCTCTTCTCTTCTTCCTCGCCCTTCCACCTTCAGTGACCATCTGCTGAGCCCCTTCTTCATTTTCCAACTCTGCAAACCTATTCTTGAGCTCTGTTTCTCCTTATATCCAGTCTAAATATGACTGGATATTTGCATGTACTATGTGCTTTAAGTATTGCTATGCATTCTACAATATATGTTGTGAATTAAGAAAGATACTTTTATTCCCCCAAAATAGAAATTTATTGAGTGTCAAAAACAGTGCAGAAAAACAATGTGCAAACCACTCCACCCCCCACCCCTGCAAAACAGGCAATGTGATACAAACTTTTAACATAAGTTAACCGAACGGAATTTTAAAACTGGAAAAGCAGCAAACATGTCTGTCCATTTCATTGCACAAATGTGGTCTATTGTGGCTACACATACACCATCTGTGGTCCTCACACATGTGAAGCTATGGTTTTTCTTGCTTTTCCCTGTATAGTATGGGGCATAGTAGAGGTAAGGACGCAGCCTGTGATTCCACATGGTTTGTTGGGGATGTTGGGAGCTGCTACAATGGCATTCTCCAAGGACTGCAACGAGCTGGAAGTCTGGGATTTTTGGACCTATAGATCAACCAGGGAATGCAGCATTTGTATTTGCTGCCTAAGAAGGCCATTATGTCCTGATGCAGCTTCCTCTCCTTTTCCTGTTGGGACTTCCAGGCCTTTCTCCTGTCTGCTCTTTCCTTCTCAATACTGTCTGCCATATTGGCCTCCCAGCCCTTTGTTCACTGAACCTTTGTTCTTGCTGAACATTTTATTTCTAATCCTCTTCTTTTCCCTCCACATCAGAGTCAAGCATTTTGAGGGTGTGGAGGGGGCACCTCTGAAGGCCACAAAGGCAGAAGCTGCTATCAAAAGCAGATGGATGTATCATAGGATTTACAATCACAATGGAAAGGGAATGATAAGTTTCAAAACTCCCTTCCTTATTCCCATAAACACTTTTAATAAGACATGCTTGTTGACAATACCACTTTGGAGCACCTCTGCTTAGCACTCCTTTCCAGCCCCAGCCATGTTAAGTGTAGCCTGTCAGGACTGGAGGGAGAGTGGGGGAAGGATTTTTGGTTGCATGAAGCAATAAAATTTCAGTCCCTATTCCACAGGTAGAAATATAGGGCAATGGCACTCGGTATTGGCACTATTTTTCACACATGGTGGTCGTTTTAGCTGATATCTTACTCCTGATGGTAACAAAGGCATGAGAACACAGCTGTTACTGGCATCCCAAAGCCATCCAGGCCTTCATGTCACTAGCCTGTTTATTTAAATGGTACCAGCCTCACTCATCGCAGAGTAGTGCAGGAAAGTGTTCTACTGTGGAAGAAGAAATAAGGCAGCCAGCCCTAGAAACCTTTGGGAGAGGATTGCAGAGTATCACCCCAAAAGTTTCATCAAGATATCTCAGGAGGACATCCCTACTGCTCCGAAGTGAAAGGCAGATGCCAACTGTACCTCTGTTTGTTGTACTTCTATCTCTTCTCGTATGAGTAAAACAATGAAAAGTCAATACCTCTGTCTTAATAACTTGTGGGGCGGGGGGCATCTTTAAATTTAAACATTGTAAGGAAAAATGCGCACTCAGTGTGACATGTGATGATTACCTGTTCTATTCATTCCCTCTGAAGCACCTGGCATTAGCCACTGCCAGAAGACAGGATAGTGGGCTAGATGGACCTTTGGTCTGACCCAGTATGGCCATTCTTATGATATTCTGGAGTGCATTCCAGACAAGTGAGAGACTGTGTCACCCTTGCCCTGCAACCTGCAGTGCCTCACAGTGCTTTGCTGCTGTAGTTCCCAACCTGGGCTACTCTCAAACAGCCTGTCAGCATGCAGGTTACACCCTGAGTGGCTATGTATAGCTACAGCCCTGGTCCAGCAACTCTGACCCAAGCAGCTTGTTAGTAAACTCTGGCTTCCAGCAGCCTTGGTTACTATTTGTAGGGTGATCCCAACACACTCCCAGTCTCAACTTTTCCCCAAAAAACATGTGTTCTGCACCACCCAGCCCTATCTTGGACAGTTCAGATACAAAAGGTCAGTTGCCCCTCTAAGGGGATCAGTATACAAGAGTCTGCCACCTTAAATGGAGTTACCCACACAGTTCACAACACTGGCTTAGTTTTGATTAAAAAATAAGACATTTATTGAACTACAAAGAGTACAAATATAAGGCCCAAAAGTAAGATATGGTTAAAGGACTAACACTTAACAAGCTAGAGTTGGTTCAAGATAAAATTCTTACCACATGCTACCAGCAACAGGGCTGAACAAATTTCAGGTGAGGATCTCGCCCAAAGTTAAATAGCCTGCTTTCTTTTGTTGTCTTTGGTGAAAGAGCGAGAAATGGAGAGATAATTTGAGGTGTTCTTGCCCCTCACTTTTATAGTTCTGTCACCTTTTGAAATGTATATTCCTGAGGGATACCCCTAGAATAAAGTTCATTCCCACTGTGAGGATGGAGATGAGGAGTTTGACAGTGAAAGAGGGCTCCATATTTTTGTTTGTTAAGATTCAGATCTGTTTGTTCCTGCCCCTCTTCCTTGGCAAAGAATGGCCATTTGATAGGTGATTGCTCATCAACTTTGATGACACCTGGCTAGAGGTATCCGCTTGTCCTCTGTTTTTGAGAAACAGGTTTACGTACTCCCCAGACTTGTCTGCTAAATACACTTCAGTCATGATTTCAGCTTATGGTTATACCTTTAACATACAATGTTACTGCACACATTGCCTCACACTATTAACCAGTGAGTTACTAGTTTTCAAATGATACCGCACAAAGATTATTACAATAATGTGTAGGCTGGGAATACAGGGGCTCATTCTGGCATGGACACACTCACTTACCCAAGGTCCCTTCCCTTTCATCAGGCTCATCCATTCTTGCCTGTTGGGACTGGTTAGACTACAGCAAAGTCTCAAACAGGTCCTGATTCATGGCATGACTGGAGCCCCCACTGTGTCTCCCCCCCGCCCACCGCCTTCCTCCTGACTGTTTGTAGCAGGGATCTCTGTCTCAGGCTCCTTCAGGGTCTGCATGGTGGTGTGCTGGTGGGGTCTCCACCAAGTAGGTAATGCAGCTGATTGTAACAGCAGCAGGTCTGAGGCTCAGCAACAGATCTGTTGTTAGCTTCCCTGGCTTTGTGGCATACCTGGTGAAGTTACTTCACTTTTGCTGCTGATTCCTGTCAGCTCTTTGCCTGCATCCCCCATGCAATCTGTTTGTAATTGTCCATGTTTTTATGGCTGGTTCGTAGCTGTCTCTGCACAGCCTCTTCTCCCCACAGGCCCAGGGGATCCAATGCCTCTTGCTTAGTACTGGCCTGAGTGTATCTAGTTCATGGAGCCATCATTGTTGGTTTGGTAGTTGCACACAACAAGGGAGAAGTGTGCTAGTTGTGCTCACCAATCTGGGCAATCAGGAAAAGGCATTGCAAAAATGTTGGGGGTTTAAAAGGGGTTAGTGGTTTCCAGTCTCTGTAACCCGTGGGCAATGGAGTTTATAATTGTGATCACAGCAGTCACTGTTGCGGGGAATGGGTCATTGTGGGACAGCTGCTGGAGGACTGTTAGGGTCTATACAGCCCATGGAGAGTCTACCCTCGCACTGTGTTAACATTAGTAGGAGGACCACAGCTCCACACTGTTCAGGGCGATGGTTGTACTGCGTCACTGTAACAGGGCATTTACGTCAGCTGAAGACAAATTTGAGCATAGACACATGCACAAATAGGGCAATGCAAGGTGACTTACTTTGACCTAACTTTGTAGTGCAGATTAGGCCTGTGTGTTTGTATAGACAACCCCTAAACAAATAAAACCGTATCAAAAGTATGTTATTAACCCATTACAAAATGTGCTAAGGTCATGGAATTGCATTATTGCAGTTGTATATTTGGGCAATTAAGTTGTTATAAAACAAAGCACCCAAGTCTGTGAACAAGACAAAGCATGTGAGCAGTACCAACATTTTGAGGAGAAGAATGGTTTATTTACAATGGAAACAAAACTCAAAATCATTTAGAAAGTCCTAATAATGAGGCCACAACACAACATTTCAAATGGTTTACCGTACATTGTAGTGGCATAAAGTACCACAGGAACTCACAAAATGAATTGTTCACATCATTGAGTAGCATTCAGCTTAGAAGCCATAAAGAAGCATCTGTCAGCACTGAGAAGATTTCTCTATTTGGCTGGCTTTCACTCTCAGCTACATGGTTTGCTACTGGAATGACCACAAGAATGGGATCTAGAAATTCCTAAATTCTAATCCCATCTTTGTCACTGACTCACTGTGCAACATTTGGCAAATCATTGAGACCCACATTTTCAAAGATGTACGTGCCTCAGCACAAGCATGGTCCCAAAATCTGGGTTTCATCAGTGCATTGGATACTCGGGCCATGTCTACACTACAAAGTTAATTCGACTTCATGTAAATTGACATGGAGCCTCCAATTTAAGTAAGTCGATCTTGCATGTCCGTATTACACTCATTGTGTTGGCGGAGTCAGTGGTGTATTAACGCCTAGGCCGACAAGGCCTAGACCGAGGGTGGCAAATTTGCAGGGGCCGCAAATTTATAACAGCAGCCAGAGGCTGCTTCCCCCGGTGCCGGTTCGCGCCCTCTGCCCCTGGCCCCACCCCAACTCCACCCCTTCCCCACCCCCCATTCCCACCCCTGTCCCTATTGGTCCCCTTCCCCAAATCCCCGCCCCAGCTCCGCCTCCTCTTCTGAGCGCACTGTGTTGCCCCCCTCCCCACTGCTTCGCGAAGCTGTTTTGTGCACAAGCACTGGCGGGGAGTGGGGAGAAGCAGGACCTGGTGGCGCTCTCAGGGGAGGAGGCGGAGTGGAGGTGAGCTGCAGTGTGGGGGGCAGCAATTATTTCTGGGCTTAGGGGGCGGCAAAATCATTAATCCGCCCCTGGGCAGAGTACATGCTCACTAGCGGGGCTTGCACTGACGCACAGAGCACTGTACTATCCCACAGTGCACACAGCCAAGTGGAATTTTGGAAGGGGCTTGCAATGCCTTATGGGACCAAAATATTGCTTCAGGTGGTTATGGGAACATGGCATTAGCCTCCCTTGATGAACTTACCTCACTCCCTCACTCTCTCTCTCTGAAATGACTGGCAAACAAACCAAGCCTTTTTTGCGTCTTTTTTCGATAGCATCGATTATCCATGCAGATGCCATAGCATGATAAGCATGGACCTCGCTCACCTATACACTATTGTTGTGAACATTATAAACACCTCACGCCTTATCCTGCAGTATTTCCACAGCCGAGACAGGACCCACCGCACAGAACAATGCGATGCCACACAAGCAGTCCTGCTGGAAGACATAGAGTGGAACAATTTGTAGTTGCTGTCAACAGTTGTGCATCATCTCGACACGGTTAAGTGCTGTTTCTGGTTCCAGGAAACAAGCACTGACTGCTGGGACAGCATTGTTATGCAGCTATGGGATGACGAACAGTGGCTTCATAACTTTTGAATGCATAAGGCCACTTTCCAGGAATTGTGTGAAGAGCTTTCCCCAGCCCTGAAGCACAGCAATACTAAAATGAGATCTGCTCTGACAGTGGAGAAGCGAGTGGTGATCTCTGTGTGGAAGCTTGCAACGCCAGACAGCTACTGGTCAGTGGGGAATCAATTTGGAGTAGGTAAATCTACCGTGAGATCTGTTTTGAGCCAAGTTTGCAGGGCCATTAACAGACTACTGCTAAGAAGGGTAGTGACTCTGGGCAAAGTGCAGGATATAGAGGATGGTTTTGCCGTGATGGGGTTCCCTAACTGTGGTGGGACAAAAGACGGAATGCATATCCCTATCTTGGCACCTGACCAACTTGCCAAAGAGTACATAAACTGAAAGGGGTACTTCTCAATGGTGTTGTAAGCGCTGGTGTATCACAGGGGCCGTTTCACTGACATCAAAGTGGGATGGTCGGGAAAGGTGCATGATGCATGCATCTTAAGGAACACAGCTTAAGGAACACAGTGGGGTGGTGGTGTTTGCTTCTTAGGTTGGACCTCAGTGAAAGAACTATCCCCGTTGTTATTGCTGCCTTCTGTGTGCTCTATAGTGTCTGTGAAACAAAGGGAGAAAAGTTTCCACTGGGGTAGGGGGTTAAGGCAGATCACCTGGCAGAGAATTTTGAGTAGCCAGACACCAGGGCAATAAGAAGAGCACATCGAGGGGCTCTGCATCTCTGTGAGGCTTTGAAAACCAGTTTCAGCAATGAGCCAGAGTAATGTGACACTTACCTGTGTTGTTCCTTACCAAACTGTCCCCTCTGTTGCATTTTCTCCTCTGTAAACTCCACCCCCACCAACCGTCGTGTGCTGAATGAATAAAGAGCCTTTTCTCCTCAATCCGTTTAGTTTTATTATGCTCACAAACACTGAGAGACAGCAAAGGAAAGTAAGATAACCTGGGGCAAAAGGGCTGATAAAACTGAGGGGGCAGGGGAAACAAGGACAGCTTGCTTACAATTGGACTGTAATAACAATCAAAGGTGAGGGAAGGGGCAACTTTTGGTCCTTGTACCCTCCCCTGGTATTGAGTGCAAGGGATACTGAACTTTCCCCCTTGCCCACCACCTCATAGGATGTTTCGGGGAGGAGGATTGAGAACTGGGCAATGATCGCAGCAAATTCAACATAGGCTACAGAACAGACTCTAGCATCCAGCTGCCTGTCTTGAAGCTCAGCCAGATACCTCAACATGTCTTATTGCTCCTTCATAATCCACAGCATCTCTTCCTGCGTGGCACGCTCTTGTTCCCTGCATGCTCTCCTGTCCTCCCTGTCCATGTCCAGGTTCTCAGACAGTGTAATCCTCCATCTTCTGAGCTCCGTCTTGTCAGTCTCGGAGGTGCACACTAACTCATTGCACATGTCCTCCCAAGTCTTCTTTTTCCGCCTTCTAATCTGGGAAAGTCTCTGTCCTGGAGTGGAGGATGCACCAATGGACAAGGTCTCAGCTGCAAGGAATGCAAAGCACAAGGGTAGCACTGACAGTGCATACATTGTTTCTGGTGCAAGGTTGATTTTTTTAAATAAAAAAATCACCCCTCAATACACTTTCCTGCAAGCCACAACGTAATCACAACTGCAAGAGTCAGTTTGCTGCTCCAGCCATGGTGAGTAAGGCCAAGAGGCATGGGCGAGAGGTCTTGTGCTGCTGCTTTTGTGAAGACATCCTTGGGAGCACAGGTTGGAACTTGAGAAATTCCCCTTTTCCCCTAGAAACTTGGACGATGCTTGAGGACAGGCACCAGTGTAAAGTCTCCCAAAAAGTTTGTTTTATTACAAAAGTGGCCCTGGGTTGGGGGGAAAGGGAGACGAACCCTAAGTCACCACTCCTTTTTTTTCCAGTGCTGCTTCCAATACACAGTGATCCCTTTCAATCACAGCCACGGCATGTTTGGGAAAGCCTGTGTGACCCAGATTTCACCAAAGGGGGGTGGATAACTTGTTGAATTGTTTGCGGGTCAAGGGCTAGCATTGAAAACTTCCCCCGTTTCCCCTAGGTGATACTATGTGATATCACTCTCCTGAGGGTAACAGAGGGGGCAAGGGAGCAGATGCTGCAAGCATCCATGTACAGACCTGGTCTTGTGCTGCAATGATGCCAGCAGAGTTAATACTGGAGTGGTGCAGGAAAGTTTCCTACCATGGTTAGGGTGACCAGATGTCCCAATTTTATGGAGACAGTCTCAATATTTGGGGCTTTTTCTTACATACGCTCCTATTACCCCCCACCCCCATCCTGATTTTTCACACTTGCTATCTGGTCACCCTAACCGTGGTGGACAAAATAAGGCAGCCCTTCCCAGAAACCATCTGCAAAGGATTGCAGAGTACCTCCATGAAAGCTTCCTAGAGATCTCCAGGGAGGATTCTTGGGCAATCCCAGTGCACACAAACAGTCTCTTTCGGAGAGCACCCTCTGCATAGCTGGAGTGGCCACCAATGCCTACATTTTTATTCAGATTAAACATAAAAATAATAGCATGTAACCCCTACAGTTTGATTGGAAATGTGCACTCACCAGAGGTGCCTTCCCGGCATCACGCTCCACCGCCAACTGGTTCTGTGAAAGGATGGGCTCCAGGGTTAAAAAGAGTTCTTGGCTGTTGGGGAGAATGGATCCTCCGCTTGCCTGCCTCACATTCTCCTCTTCCTCCTTCCCTTCCTCGTCAACAATGTCCTCCTCACTGTTGCTTGAGGTCGTCCGGGGTTCGGGAGGTATCCACGGAGCGTTTTGGGACAGTGGTGGGGTCGCTGCCAAGAATCGCATGCAGCTCCTCATAAAAGTGGCATGTCTGTGGGGCAGAACCAGAACAACTGTTCACCTCCCTTGTCTTCTGGTATGCTTGCCGGAGGTCATTTATTTTCACGCGGCACTGCTGTGTGTCCCTGGTGTAGCCCTTCGCCCCCATGCCTGATGCAGTCTTGGCACAGATGTTAGCGTTTCTTCTTCTGGATTGGAACTCTACCTGCACAGACGCTTCTCCCCACACAGCAGTATGATCCATCACCTCCTGTGTACTCCATGCTGGAGCGTGTTTGCAGCCTGGAGTCTCCATGATCAGCTGTGCTGGTGAGCTCTCCATGCTGATCAAAGAGGAAATGAAAAATCAAAAGTTCCTGGGGCTTTAACAGGGGAGCAACTCTTTCCTCTTTCCTAGCTGGCTGATGTCCTGTGGAGTTGAAAGTGCTCTCCGGAGCGGTCACAGCAGAGCACTGTGGGACACCGTCTGGAGGCCAATTCATTCAAATTACACAAAGCACTGTCTACACTATCCCTATGTTGACCCATGGATGTCGAATCAAGCACTATGCCTCTCGCAGAGGTGGAATACAGAAGTCAACTTTACAAGCCACTTAGGGCGGTGGAAGGGATTTGGTAGTGTAGACACATACATTATTAGATCGACTTAACATGACATCTGTCACCCTAAGTTTGTAGTACAGACCAGGCCTCAGTTTCCCCAACTATAAATGGGGGAAAATAATTCTTTCCTACATCTAAGAGTCGTGTTATGATAAGGAGAAGTATGGGGTGTAGAAGCAGAGGTAGTACCTCTGAATGTCAGACAGTAGCACTCTTTGAGTGGTTCTATTTCATGGGTCCTCATTCCACAGCCAGTTGTAACCTGTGCCTCCAGGTAGACACTAGAAAGAGGCAGCAGCCACATCCTGGGACACTGCTTTGGCTGGCGGGCTAAAGCAGGTAGAGGGTAGCCATGAGGGCTAATGCCTACCTCAGCCTACTAACTCTGCTTTGATGGATTGGGCAGAGGAAACCTCTTTGTCCAACAGTTGGAAAGGCATGGCAACAACATATTGAGGACTATGGAAGGCTTGACAAGGCACAAAAGACATCAGTGGCTATCCACGTCAGCTAATGAAGGCCCCAGTTGTCATGGTCTTTCATGCCCACTGCAGCCGACTTCTGCAGCCAAAAGAGAGAGACTTCCCTCATGCAATGGTCGTCTCATTTAAAAACCCTCAAACTCAGGCATTTGCGCATCATGCATGTGTCATCATGATGACTATTTGTAAAGCACAGTATACAGAAAAGGCAAGGAGATATTATAGTGATTTACAGTATAAACTAGTACATGAATCAACAGCTAGAGAGTCTGCAGGTTCGGTGAACAGGTTGAATCATTACTTAAATGTATGTAGTAACCTGACTAATTAGGTGAAATGTTGCTACAAATAACTATTTTAAAACCTGCAGTAAGAGTTTTCTTTAATGAACAGAGCTCTGATGATTAAGATACACAAAACTAAACTACTCTTTTCAGAATAGATTATCATGGTAAGGGACCAAGGTGCAGGATAAATTTGGACTCTGTGTCACAAAGCTTCATTTCCTTTGAACACCAATTAGAAAATACCCTATACTTTTTTTCTTATGGGATAAGCAACACTAATTCTTTCCCAGTTACAGATCTGATTTCTAATTTTTAGAGAAACTTTGTTAACAGTAATTTTTAAATAGCCTTGTTGCAAATTAAGAATTAACCATGGGTTTGTTTAATTACAAAATAAAAAAAGATTTTGAACATTTGCTTTTAAACTGGTTCTAAAGTTTGTGATTAGAAGAACTACTATAAAAAGAGCAGCTCATACTTGGGCTCAGTCATTTGAATATGTCACAATGCTACTTTTACACATACCTTCCCTGTTGCTCACCACTTTTATTTATGCTACAATCTTGACTCGGTCTTGATTGCATGAACAAGAGTTCTTAGAATTTTACTCCTTTTGCTTACAGGATATACCTGTGTAATTGCAAACAGATACGGTATCCTTTTTCAATTCTCATGCTCAACTGCTGTGTAACATTGCTGTGCACTGTTCTAAAGCCGTTATGTTTCACTCTAGAGATGGCTGTGTTTCAATTTATCTATACATATCAATACAGTTGTTTCAGCTGTTGCTTGTGACAACTCCCAATTTTATCCCCCTCAAAATCTCTTAGAAGTTCAGAGCCCATCAGTGTATATAAGAAGTTTTGTTTATGTTGGGCATGTCCCTTACCTCCTACTTATTAACATTATATTTAATCTGCAATTTTGCTTCCCAGTCCCACAGGGTATGTAAAGCCATTAGAGTTCCTCACAACTTCTCTATAGTATTTATTCAGTTCCACAAATATGTATTTTTCTGCAGATTTATCCAACTCCCTATTGACTTCTTGACATTAATGAACAGCCATTCATTACCATCTTTTCCTATGCCTTAACAAGCTGATCAATCCTTTCCTTTTGTCCTTCCATAGGTTAAAGAATATAGATTTTCCTGTACAGAAACCTTACTGTTTTAAACTAACCAAGTTATGCTTATCCAAGTGCTGTACTATTCTGTCTTTACTATTCCACCCCAGAAACTGAAAGGAGGCTTCCAGCTGGTAAATCCTGGAATCTCCCCCAGCTTTTTTGAAGATAGGAATTACATTAGCAACTTCCAATAGCCAGAAACAGTTGCTTTACATTGTACAGCCTCATCAGTAGTTCCACCCTTTCACACTCTATTTCTTTCAGAGTTCTCAGATTAATACCATCTGCTCTTGGTAATTTACTGCATGTGACTTTCTCAAGTTGTTTCATAATGTGCTCCTTAGAGACTTCAATCTCGGTTCAGGCCATAGTCCGTTTTCCCATGGAAAGTGCCTTGGAATAGAAACTCCTCAGTACCTTCCACAGCAAAGATAGATGCAGGGAACTTCTTTGACTTCTTTCTTACCCAAGCATTTATTCAATTTACTCATTGCCCGATGGCCTATAGTCACACACCCAGCTTTCTTATTTCTAATCAAATAAGTAATTTTGAATTCTTTATCTTGAAATCTTTAAGTAGTTATTCTTTATCTCATCTCTTTCCATCTTGAAAGCTATTTGGGTTCCAGTCTATTCTGTTTTGTATAGGTTCTTATACCACACTCAGCACCATCAAACTGAGTGCCTTCCAATAGTGCATTAAGCAACCTGACTGACATCTATCATGTATTGTTTGCCCTCTCATCTCTTCCCAAGGGGAAAATTGTGTGCAATGAAGCATCAGGTTTCGGTAGGATTTTAATTTTAAAACAAATATATATGTTGCTATGTATGTATGTTAGAGAAGTCAAGGTCAAAGAAATGTGCCTTACACTTGGAACAGAAGGTGGTGAGGTTTGTGATGCTCCTTAGTTTCTGGGGGAGACCATTCCACAGTCTCTAACTGCTCCCCGAGAAAATTCTGTCTTCTGCCCAGATGAGCTTCATCCGGATGGTAGAAAGTCCCATTGTGCTAGAGGAGTGTAGGTATCAACCCTGATCTTCCTCCTAGAACTTTAGGCAGTTTTTAGATTCCTTGAGACCAGGCTATGGGGCACCTTAAAATAAGGACCAAACCCTTGTACTTCATTCAATATTCTATATGAAGCCAGTGTTGAGAATAAAAGACAGGACAGATGTCACAGAAGCCAGTGTTGCTGAAGAGATGTGCTACAGTGTCCTGGACTAACTGGAACTTCCTATGTGCAAAAGCCTTTGCGCCCAGGTATATCACATTGCTGCAGTACAGCTGAGAAGTGACAAAGGGATTAATACCTGAGGCCAAGTCATCTCTGCCAGGTGGGATGGAGTCTCTCAGTGAACCAGAGAGGGTAGAAAGCATTATTCATAGATGCTGTTATGTGAGAGCTTAGAGTCAGCAAGAAATACAAGCGTATGCCTAAACTATGGATGAATTGACAAATTGTGGGTATGTATCTTCAGGCAAAGGAAACTGCACGGTGACTGCAAACTCTTCAAAGTGCTTTCCGCTGCTCACCAATATCACCTCTGTCTTGCTCAGGTTTAGCTTCAGCCAGTTATTCTTCATCCAGGAGTTAATCTCCTCCAAGCATTTGGCTTTCTCATTGGTAGTGGTATGGTCATATGTGGTGAAGGAAGGGCCTATTTATAGAGTATATCCAGAACATCCACTTTTAAAAGAATAGTTTCTTCTCCTCCAATACATTTATGATTTACTTTCCATTCAATATGCATTTTGATTTTCAGTCTGAAGCATGTAAACTTTCTGCACCTCCAGTACAACATTCGTAAATATCCTTTAGGAAGCTGATTGGGTAGTTTTCTTTCTTTGCTCCCAACTCCCTACCCTGGGAGTCTTTGCCTTTAGTTGACTGCCCTTCAGTCTACATTTTCCTAATTTTAATTCTTTTAAAATGTATCATTTTCTTATTATTAAATAGGTTAAGTATTATTAAATTTAACTTTCTATGCTTTAGTGCCTCAATTAACTCCTGCAATTACATGCGGAACTTCTTCCTTTCTCATAGGCTCCAGAATGAACTGACCAAATAATTCAGTCACTTATGTTCTCAGTAAACTACTTATATGTGCCACTCAACTAATTAAAACTGTTTTATTAAAATCATCCAGTTTTATTTCCCAACCAGACAATACTGCAACTTCTTTAATCCTTTTCTCAGAAACCAACAACCAACCAAACACATGTTAAGATACTTTATGATGTCCTGTATGCATAACACTGCTTCCTTCTTCTCCTCACAACCTAGCCTGTCCTTCCTGTATAATGTGTAGCCAGGGATACCATGTCCTCCATGCATAAATTGTTCTCCACTGCCAAAGCCAGGTTTTCCAGCTTGGTTTATAGCTTTGAGCATGATCACAAATTCATTTTATTCCTAACAGCCTCGGTATTACTACTAATCTTATTTAGTTCATCTCTTGGTCTTGCTTATATTATCTGCAGTCTAACCTGATGCCACAGCATCTACTGACTACTTAGCTGGCTTGGAATCTTGAGGGAAACACAGTGAACCATAGCATGAGACACCTGACTTTAGAAGCAATTTGTGTTGTAGAGAACCTCAGGACTCCTACTATCTGAGATGGTGGAATTTAATTTTCAAGTTCATACAGGTGTGTAATGAACATCCGCACTGGGAGCACTCTGCTAGCTCATCCTTGGAACTGTGCACTTTTAGCACACAGTGAGGCTTGTACTGTGTTAGGTATCTTACAAGGAGATGGTTTTCTCCATGACAACGTTTTGTACCCACAGAGGGAGAAGGGTTCCCAACCCAAAAAGAAGAGCATCTTAACAATCCACAACTAAAACCATCCATACCCCACTCCCTCAAGAAAAGCTTTGGAGAACACACAGGTTTTGCAATATGGCCTGAAAGTCAACAAATCTGGGCTCTAACAGATCAAGAGGCAGAAAGCATGTTCAAAGTCAAAGCACTCTCATCAAAATCTTTGTCACCACCAGCCATCTCTTACTTGAATTGGGGGGATGAAGGGGATGTTAGTGTTTCAACCGATCACAGCTGTAGTGGTATTAGATGGGGAGAAAACCAGTCTCCATGTTAACCAGAATTCAAGCCACTTAAAGATTTATACCATCAAATCCAATTCCTTAAAACATTACTCAAACAATTTGGAAGCCAGCAGGCACTCCAGAGAACAGGTATAGTGTGATTCCTGTAAGAAGTACCACTTAAATAGGCAGCTGAATTCTGAACTACTTCTGCTTTACAACTACAGCAGATTAAATTAGTGAATCTTGCTCACTAATTACTATGTATTAGGTTTCACTAATTTGTATTCTTTACTTTTTAGCTAATTGAAGGCAGGATTGAATAAATACTAAGCAAAATGCAGGCAGCTACTGCCAGAAGAAGAAAAATTAAAAAACTTAAAAAACCTGGATAATACTGAATTGAAGTAAACCATAGAAATGTAGGGCTGGAAGGGAGCTCAAGAGGTCATCTTCGGCAGTCCCCCATGCAGAGGCAGTACCAAGTATACTTAGACCATCCCAGACAGGTATTTCTCTAACCTGTCCTTAAAATTCTCCAGTGATGGGGATTCCACAACCTCCCTTGAAAGCCTATTCCTGTGCTTAACTCTCATTGCAATTAGCACGTTTTTTTTCCTAATATCTAACCTAAATCTCCCTTGCTGCAGATTAAGCCCATTACCTTCAGCTGACATGGAGAACAACTGATCACAGTCCTCTTTGTAACAGCCTTTAACATAGTTGAAGACTGTTATCAGATCCCCCTACTTCTTCTTTTCTGAAGTCTAAATTTTTTAATCTTTCCTCATAAGTCAGGGTTTCTAAACCTTTTATCATTTTTGTAACTCTCTTCTGGACTCTCTCCAATTTGTCCACATCTTTCTCAGTGTGGTGTCCAGAACTGAACACACTACTCCAGCTGAGGCCTCACCAATGCTGAATAGAAAATTATCTCCTGTGTTTTACATATGACATTCCTGTTATTACACCCCAGAATGATATTAGCCTTTTTTGCTATTCTATATTGCATTGTGGACTCATATTCAATTTGTGATCCACTGTAACCCCAGATCCTTTTCAGCAGTACTACCACCTCGCCAGCTATTCCCCGTTTTGTATGCATTTGATTTTCCTGTCTAAGTGTAGTACTTTGCACTTGGCTTTATTGAATTTCATCTTGCTGATTTCAGATCAGTTGTCCAATTTGTCAAGACCATTTTGAATTCTAATCCTGTCCTCCAAAGTGTTTGAAACCCCTCCCAGCTTGTTGTCATCCATCAATTTTATAAACATACGCTCCACTCAATAAAGGAATTATAAATTGTAAGGCTGGAGGGGATCTTGAGAGATCAGTTAGTCCAGCCTCCTGCACTGAGGCAGGAACAAGTAAACCTAGATCACCCCTGACAGGTGTTTGTCTAACCTGTTCTTATAATTCTCCAGTAACAAGGATTCCACATATCAGAGGGTTAGCCATGTTAGTCTGTATCCACAAAAACAACGAGGAGTCCAGTGGCACCTTAAAGACTAGCAGATTTATTTGAGCATAAGCCCAAATTCCACAACCTCCCTTGGACAGAGTGTGGGACAATCAAGGAATAAAAAGGCACTCAAAATAAACACAATGAATCATTTAGAGAATCTTTTTCTACAATGCTAGGCATTATTCATGACGTATTACCAGTTGTACAACTTTTGGGTCAAATGTGGTCCTCAATTATTCCACTGAAATTACTCCAGTGGGGTTGCATGGATCCGCTGATGATAGAATCTAGCATATAGGACTACAGTATACCCCCGACTATCCGAATAGTATGGGGGACGTGCATTTTATTTGGCTAATCGGGAGTTTGGATAATCGAGAAGGCTGGAGCAGCAGCATAGGGAGCCTGATGCAGTGTCACGGCCCCGCTCACTCATTCTCGTGACAGCAGTGCTGCAGAGGGCTCCCTGTGCTGCTTCTCCTGCCCTCAATTATTTCAGGTGCAAGATGCGGCGGGGAGGCTATGGTCCTGGCTGGGCAGAGGAGAGACTCCCAGCCAGGACTCTGCTTTGTCCCACCAAGACCGCAACCTTCCTTGCACCTGCAGGAGTCAGGTGTCATCAGCCCTGCAGCAGCCCAGGAAACCCTCTTCAGCGTCACAGCTCCACCCACTCACTCCCATGACCACTGAGCTGCAGAGGGCTCCCTGAGCTCTGCCACAGGAGCCATTCAGCAGCAATATGGCCTCCTCAGCAGCTGGGGGGGGGGTCTCTGCTCTATTATCTGAACCTCTGCATTATCTGAATCCCTTCCTTGTCCAAGAATCCCTTCCATGCCCCCCGAGATAACAGGGTTCAGAAAATCAGGACTAGTCTGTATACAGCGATTGCCATACAGATCATCAGCTGTCCATCTGTTCAGTATCTGATCTCAGGCACTGACCAGTACAATATGTTTCTGAGGAACATACAAGAAGCCTGGGAGGAGGCAGTTATGGCATAAATTGCCTGCAGATGAATTTTTTCCTTAACTCCTACTGTTGAAAGGTTGGTTTATGCTTTGAGCTAAGAAGGGATATAAACCTTCCAAAAATCTTTTTAAAAATGTTTATTGGAGCGTTTTGGATGCTCCTGTGTCAATATAGTTATCCAAGCCTTTTCTGGATCTTGCTAAATTCTTCCTTCTGTGCTAACTTGTGGCAATAAATTTGCAGATTAATTGTGCAGTAAAAGGAATATTTTTCATGTATCATTTTGAAATATGCTCCTTTCAGTTTCATTGAATCTCCCCTTAGGCTGGTATTATTAGTAAGGGTGAATAATAGAGCCCGAACTACCTTGTCTATACCATTCATTGTTTTATATACTTTTACCAAGCCCTTTCTCATTCATTTCTTTTCTAAAGTAAACAGTCAAATACTTCCAATCTCTCACCCTGTAGACTTTTCCCCATTCCTTTAATTTTTCTTGTTGTCCATCTCTGGATCTATTTCCGCTATATCCTTTTTTGAAATGGGATAACCTAAGTTGAGCACAATATTCCAGGGGAAGACATCATGCTGATTTACATAAAATGGCATTATAATATTTTCAATTTTATTCTTCATTCTGTTTCTAACATATTACTTACTTTTTGACTGTTGCTGCACACTGGGCAGAGGTCTTAATTGTGTTCTCCATAACGATGCCCAAATCTTCTCCCTGAGTGTGTTATAGTTCATTTAGAATCCAGCAAGGTGTATGAGTACTTCAAATTGCATTTAAGAAACAGGTATTCTTGAGGGCTCTGTATAAATACTGTATAACATACAAATAAATATTCTGTAGAAGAACAATAACATGCCTCAACTCTCTAATTTGTAAGAATTAATCCAAAAACTGAATACCTGCCATTATTATGCACCTCAAACACCCTACCATAGGGCTGTATAAGAAACCTTCTCAGCTGAGAGATGCAAAATCACATTAGTAGTTAATGAGGAAATTATAGCCCTTGCTATGGCACAAACTAAAGGGCAATTACTTTAATGGTCAAGGCAACCTTTAAGGGGATAAAGCCAGGGATAATCATGTTTTATATTCCCTTCCAAAGTCAAACTGATGATGGACACAATCATTCTGTTTTTTCCCTGTTCTCTTAGAACAGAATGAAGTCTACAGGTAACAAAACAGAGCTCTGAAATTAAAAGGAGTGTGAAGTTATAAATTGAAAGTCAGTGTCAAATACTTCTCCAACATCAACCTAGACACAGACGGAGAGAAGATTAAATCCGTGGGAGAACTGGAGTATATTAATTAAGTGTCTGACATTTCAGAACATGTCTGGGGTGAATATAACCAATCTAGTCTTCACGGATTGATTTTGTGATCATGTCTTGAAATCTAGTGACCAGTATCCTAGATAAAAATCTTTACATCTATATTACTGAGAGAAATCAGGAAATACACATCACATAGGTCTATGCATTTGTTAGATTTAGCCAAAATGCTAAATTTTTGCACGGCAAACCACAGCAAACAGCCATTCTCTTTCTGGGGTTACTGAATTTATTCTGTATCAAATGGGAGAGCAACTGTGAAAAATCTTTACATAAACCTGACAGGATTCCATCAAAGCCAGGTGTTTCGGCAAGAGAAGATTTGTTGTCTGTTCTCTGAGTTTCCTACACCATTAGTGCCCCTTTTGATGTAAGATAGAAGGTTCAGCAGAGACAAGAACTGAGGTTTAACTTAGTAGGAATGGAAACCAGAGGTGTTCTGGGCATTGTAATACTATTTTTACAACTCTTCAAAAGAGTATTTATTATACATACATATAAATGATAAACATACATTCAAAAAACTATCTTAGAAGAAGCTGCGAGGTAGGGAAGTACAGTTATTCCCATTTTTACAAATGTGGAACTGAGGCATGGAAGGTCTGGCTACACAGCTGTGGGAAGCAAGGCTCACAGCCCAGGCTGATAAACATGGTAGTGGGGCTCGTGCCAGCCCACTAGATATAGAAATTTGGATGTTTGGGCTCAGGGTCTGAACTCCACCAATCCCACCTCACTAGACTTCAAATCCCAAGCCAGAATATCCACATGGACCCAAGTCCATCCACCCAGCCTTGCTCCCAGCAGCTGTATAGATATCCCCAAAGAGGCTATTTGACATGCCCAAAGTAAAACTGGAAGTCTGTGGTGGAGCAGGGAATTGTGCACGGGTCTCCCAAGTCCTAAGCTAGTGCCCTAATCACAGGCCAGCCCTTCCTTTCGATCACTCTTCAGTAAAGACATACCCTTACTGTAAGCATCTTATAGACCCATAGACTTTAAGGCCAGAAAGGACCATTACGATCATCTAGTCTGACCTCCTGCACCTTGCAGGCCACAGAACCTCACCCACCCACTCCTGTAATAGATCCCCTAGCCTCTGGCAGAGTTACTGAAGTCCTCAATCATGATTTTAAAATGTCAAATTACAGAGAATCCACCATATACATGAGTTTAAATCTGCAAGTGACCCAGGCCCCATGCTGCATAGGAAGAGAACTCCTCTGCCCCCTAGGTCTCTGCCAATCTGACCTGGGGAAAAATTCCTTCCCAACCCCAAATATGACAGTCATAAGAATGGCCATACTGGGTCAGACCAAAGGTCCATCCAGCCCAGTATCCTGTCTACTGACAGTGGCCAATGCCAGGTGCTCCAGAGGGAGTGAACCTAACAGGTAATGATCAAGTGATCTCTCTCCTGCCATCCATCTCCACCCTCTGACAAACAGAGGCTAGGGATGCCATTCTTTACCATCCTGGCTAATAGCCATTAATGGACTTAACCTCCATGAATTTATCTAGTTCTCTTTTAAACCCTGTTATAGTCCTAGCCTTCACAACCTCCTCAGGCAAGGAGTTCCACAGGTTGACTGTGCGCTGAGTGAAGAAGAACTTCCTTATATTTGTTTTAAACCTGCTCCCCATTAATTTCATTTGGTGGCCCCTAGTTCTTATATTATGGGAACAAGTAAATAACTTTTTCTTATTCACTTTCTCCTCACCACTCATGATTTTATATACCTCTATCATATCCCCGCTTAGTCTCCTCTTTTCCAAGCTGAAAAATCCTAGCCTCTTTAATCTCTCCTCACAGGGGACCCATTCCAAACCTCTAATAATTTTAGTTGCCCTTTTCTGAACCTTTTCTAATGCCAGTATATCTTTTTTGAGATGAGGGGACCACATCTGTACACAGTATACAAGATGTGGGCATATCATGGATTTATATAAGGGCAATAAGATATTCTCCATCTTATTCTCTATCCCTTTTTTAATGATTCCTAACATCCCGTTTGCTTTTTTGACTGCCGCTGCACACTGCATGAACGTCTTTAGAGAACTATCCACGATGACTCCAAGATCTCTTTCCTGATTAGTTGTAGCTAAATTAGCCCCTCATATTGGGGTTATTTATAGTTGGGGTTATTTTTCCCCAATATGCATTACTTTACATTTATCCACATTAAATCTCATTTGCCATTTTGTTGCCCAATCACTTAGTTTTGTGAGATCTTTTTGAAGTTCTTCACAGTCTGCTTTGGTCTTAGTTATCTTGAGCAGTTTAGTATCATCTGCAAACTTTGCCACCTCATTGTTTACCCCTTTCTCCAGATCATTTATGAATAGGTTGAATAGGATTGGTCCTTGGACTGACCCTTGGGGAACATTACTAGTTACCCCTCTCCATTCTGAAAATTTACATTTTATGCCTACCCTTTGTTCCCTGTCTTTTAACCAGTCCTCAATCCATGAAAGGATCTTCCCTCTTATCCCATGACAACTTAATTTCCATAAGAGCCTTTGGTGAGGGACCTTGTCAAAGCCTTTCTGGAAATCTAAGTACACTATGTCCACTGGATCCCCCTTGTCCACATGTTTGTTGACCCCCCTCAAAGAACTCATAGATTAGTAAGACACGATCTCCCTTTACAGAAACCATGTTGACTTTTGCGCAACAATTTATGTTCTTCTATGTGTCTGACAATTTTATTCTTTACTATTGTTTCAACTAATTTGCCCCATACTTACGTTAGACTTACCAGTCTGTAATTGCCAGAATCACCTCTAGAGCCCTTCTTAAATATTGGTGTTACATTAGCTATCTTCCAGTCATTGGGTACTGTAGCTGATTTAAAGGACAGGTTACAAACCATAGTTAATAGTGCCGCAATTTCACATTTGAGGTCTTTCAGAACTCTTGGGTGAATGCCATCTGATCCCGGTGACTTGTTACTGTTAAGTTTCTCAATTAATTCCAAAACCTCCTCTACTGACACTTCAATCTGTGACAATTCCTCAGATCTGTCACCTACAAAAGACAGCTCTGGTTTGGGAATCTCCCTAACATCCTCAGCAGTGAAGACTGAAGCAAAGAATTCATTTAGTTTTTCTGCAATGACTTTATCATCTTTACGTGCTCCTTTTTATCTCGATTGTCCAGGGGCCCCACTGGTTGTTTAGCAGGCTTCCTGTTTCTGATGTACTTAAAAAAACATTTTGTTATTACCTTTTGAGTTTTGGGCTAGCTGTTCTTCAAACTCCTTTTTGGCTTTTCTTATTCCATTTTTACATTTAATTTGGCAGTATTTATGCTTCTTTCTATTTACCTCACTAGGATTTGACTTCCACTTTTTAAAAGATGCCTTTTTATCTCTCACTGCCTTTTTTACATGGTTGTTAAGCCACAGTGGCTCTTTTTTAGTTCTTTTAGTGTGTTTTTTAATTTGGGGTATACATTTAAGTTGAGCCTCTATTATGTTGTCTTTGAAAAGCGTCCATGCAGCTTGCGGGGATTTCACCCTCGTCACTGTACCTTTTAATTTCTGTTTAACTAACCTCCTTGTTTTTGCATAGTTCCCCTTTCTGAAATTAAAAGCCACAGTGTTAGGCTGTTGACGTGGTCTTCCCACCACAGGAATGTTAAATGTTATTATATTATGGTCACCATTTCCAAGTGGTCCTGTTATAGTTACCTCTTGGACCAGATCCTACGCTCCACTCAGGACTAGATCGAGAGTTGTCTCTCCCCTTGTGGGTTCCTGTACCAGCTGCTCCAAGAAGCAGTCATTTAAAGTATCGAGAAATTTTGTCTCTACAGTTAGACCTTGAGCATGTGGGCAAGCCGCACCAGCCAGACTAAGGCTACTTATGTTAAGGCCACTATTGTTCACTATTTGGAAGAGTTTTATTTTCTTTGAGCCACAGCCTTGTTTGGATAGTAATTTTAGAGCCTGTCACTGACCTTGTTATAGCATGCCTTTGGTCTTGCCCAGGTAGCAGACCTACCAACTGTCACATGCATTGCATGATACTTATATATTTGGCAGCCCTGTCATGTCTACCCACCTATGAGACAGCCTCCCTGAGCTCCCCTACCCCTGTAGAAAGAAAGCTGTGCTAGGCTGGGAGTCAGGAGTTTGTGAGTATATGTCTCCTTTCCCACTAACTGCTATCAAAATTTCTGTGCTGTTCACAGCCCTTATTACTGAATAAGGCTACATACCCACTAGCTTAGACGGCAAATATCATCCACCTGTTTTACAAATAAGGTAGCTGATAGGTTACAGAAGGTCACTCCTAGCAGAACTGGGAATAGAATCAAGGTCTCTAATATGGCCCACCCAATTCTTCTCCACTTTGCTACATTGCCTTTCAAAATAAGCATTCTAAATCTGTGTGCTTGACTTTACTATCCTTAAACACTTCTCTGACAACTTGGCCACACCCTGCTCTGAGAGCCAGGAACAGTGGAGAGATGGATTCCTGGTGTCTATCTCAAAAACAGTCCTGTGGCAAAGTGTATACTGTGTTTCCTCTAGTGACTGCAGCATATTTCTATTACCAATCATTCCTTTAGCTCAGGTGGAAGAGATCTGAGATGCACCTTAGATGCTGCTGAATTCAAATTCTACCGATGACCCTTCTGGTAGAAAAAGTAGTATCTGCTCATGTAATTTAAAGACAATCATAATGCATATTTATAAAGAGGCAGAATTAAAGTAATGTGTGTGACCTGGATTTGGCATTCTCTAATTTATTAAAAACTTTTAAGGCAAATTATAGTAAGATGGTAGCAGACTCCATTGTACATTACTTATTCAGGTTCAGATTAATATCTTGTGTAAGTAGTTGGTGTGAAAGCTTTTTCATTACAAGGACAGTTCATATTTTACTATACCACAATTCCATAGGAGGAGAAGTCACATTTTCCCAATAATATGCAATAAAATGTCTAGTTGGTCACAATAAAGGAGAAATGAGTCTATTTAAAATGCAGATCTTTTACTGGAGCATTAAGAAAGCAAGTCAGGGGATCTCCAGGAAGATGGCATTTGTCATAAGATGAATCTCTTTAATAATTTCCTCTCCAAACCATCTAATTCCTAGACACAATAACCACATGTGCAACTATGTTCCCCTTTCCCTGCAACTCCTCCAACAGAGTGCCTCCCAAGTAGTAAAAGTATGATGCATCTTAACTGGAGCCACATGACATTTAGTCATTTAGTCACATGACAAATAGTCATTTTTACATTTTTTCTTTATGAGCTACACAATTTGAAGATGCTTATTCTCTTTCCCATATAGAGACCCACCAGATCAATTTCATTGTCCAAATCCCTCTCCCATCTTTTCATTTGTGTTGTTCTTGTTAACATCTTTTTTGATCAAAACTGTATATATCTTAGAAATGAAACCTTTTGTTACAGCTTACTTCTGAGTCAGCTCGTCATATGTGGGATAAAGGTCTATATAAAGCTGTTTTTGATGCAGATTTCACAAAAAAGTGTTTGACTTGAAGATATGACGTCTTTATATTATTTACGTTATTACATATCTCTTGGTATGATTTCTAATCAGGATCTAGGAATAGCTGTCCAAACTGAGTAATGTCAGCGCCTACCCACAACAAATAGTCACTTTGATATTTCCTAGGGAAAAATTCCTGATTATTAATGAAAGTAGCTAAAGAAGAAGGCCTCATTGACAGGAATTTAGAAAATTTATCCAAAGCTGCTAAGGTGGTCTGGATGGAGGGGTGTTTTTATTTTATTTTTGGTGACCTAAATTGATTTTTAACCCAACAATTACTATAAATAGCTATATTTGGGCTCCAGCCTTGTTCATGTTTTACCCAGTGTTTAGCTGGTCTATAGTTAATCCAATTGAGCACATCTTTTAATTGTAATGCATAATAAATAAATAAAATAATAATAAATTAAATTAGGGAAAGTTAGTCCACCCTATTTTGTAGGTTGATACAGAACTTTAGAACACCCCCTTTGACTTTTTATATTTCCATATTGATTTTAGTAGCACATCCTGCCATGCTTTTTAATGTCATATCTGGGACACCAACAATGATGGACTGAAACAAAAACAGCAGCTTTGGAAGGATTTTTGTCTTTACTGCGGCTAGCCTAACTACCCAAGACATTTCATATTTGTTCCATTCCTCCAAGTCTTTTATTATTTTATTCCACATCTGAAGGTAATTGGTCTTAAAATATTTGTATGTTTCTCCACAATATTTATTCCTAAATATTTTAAACAGTCCTTTACTCATTTAAATATGTAGCAGACAACAGCTTGTTTTGATCCTTTTGGGAATATTAATTTCTAAAATTTCCAATTTATCAGTTTTTTTGGAAGCCTGATATCTGCCCAAATGCCAGCATCAATTGTTCTATAATTTTTAACAAGGCTTCTTGATTTGGCTCCATTGCCAAAGCAAACATCAGGCGGGGGGGGAGGGAGGAGGAGAGGGGGGAGGGATAATGAGCAACCCTGTCTTGTAACCCTGGACAAATTAAAATGAGGGTAATGATGACCACTAACCAAAGCAGATGCACAAGGAAGAGTATAGAGGGCATATATGCCGCTATAAAACTGATTTCCAAAACCAAACCTTTCCAAAAATCTGTCTGATGTATTCCCACTACAGCTGGTCAAAGGCTTTCTCAGTGTCCAGAGAAAGCAGTGTACAGGAAGAATTGCTAGAATTAACAAGAATTGCTAGAATTATGGTGTCCCTAGCCTCTGCTTGCCAGAATCTGGGATTGGGTGACAGGGCATGGGTCACTTGACGATAACCTGTCTGTTTATTCCCTTTGGGGCACTGCCATTGGCCACTGTCAGAGTACAGGATACTGGGCTTGATGGATCTTTGGTCTGACCCAGTATGGCCATTCTTATGTTACAGTACAGATCAGATTCAGAGTTCTTCTGATAGTATCAGATAGTTGGCTGCCAGCAATGAACCCAGAATGGTCAGGGTAAGCCTATTTGGGCAAGATGACACAGTCTATTTGTTAGCACCTTGGCATAAATTTTATTATTAGGGTTGCCAGGCATTTGTTTTTGCAAAAAGGGACCCTGGCAGCTGCAGTCAGCACCACTGACTGGCCATTAAAAATCTGGTCAGTGATGCAGTGGGGCTAAGGCAGGCTCCCTGCCTTCCCTGGCTCTGCGCAGCTCCCGGAAGCGGCCAGCTTGTCCCTGTGGCTCCAAGGCGCAGGGGCAATCAGGGAGGCTCCCTGCACTGCTCCCGTCCCGGGTGCCAGCTCCGCAGCTCCTATTGGTCGGGAACCGCAGCCAATGGGAGCTGTGGGAGCAGCACCTGCAGGTGTGGGTAAGTGTGCAGAACCCCCCGGCCCATCTGCCTAGAAGCCAGACATGCTAGCTGCTTCCGGGAGCCCCCTGAGGTAAGCACCGTCCAGCCAGAGTCGAACCCCTCCAGCATCCAACTCCCTGCCCCAGCTCGGAACCCCCTCCTTCATCCGAGCTCCCTCATAGAGCCTGCACCCCCTCCCACACCCCAACCATCTGCCCCAGCCTGGTAAAAATGAGTGAGAGTGGGGGAGAGTGAGGAAGGGAGGGAGGGAGGGGGGATGGAGTGAGCAGGGGCGGGGCCTCAGAGAAGGGGCAGGGCAGTGGCCGGGTAGGGGTTGGAGTGGGGATTGGAGTGTTTGGTTTTCCGCAATCATAAAGTTGGCAACCCTATTTATTATCCATGTTAATTGAAGAAACAGGTCTGGTTGACGCACAGTTTTTAAGCTCTTTTTCTTTTTGAGGAATGACCACAATTTTTGCCTCTTTCCACGACTTTAGAATCTCATTCCCCTGCAATATACCCTTAACAATTCAGTTAAAATAGGGACCAGCACTTGCTTTGGAGCTCTGCTATACTCCCCAGAAAATCCATAGGGACCTTAAGCTTTATTGGATTTTAAATTCTTAATTACAGTTTCAACTTCCTCTGCAGCAATTTTCCTATCAAGAGCTGCCACATCATCCTCTGAGAGCTGAAGTAGTTTCACACTTCTCAAATATCTATTTTTAAGTTCAGGATTCAGCTTTTCTGAATCATTCAAAGGATGGAAAAAGTTAGCAAATATTTCAGTTACTTTGATGCCAGCTACTAAATTTCCCTTCCTATTTCTTATTAGAGAGAGAGTTGATTTTATCCTGTTTCTTTTTTAACTTTTTGACTAATAGCCTATCAGCTTTATTGCCCTTTTCATAATATAATATATTTGTCTTTGCTCAACTGTACCTGTTAGAAAATAAATGAGATGAGAAGGAAGATGAACATGTTACTTCTACACCCTTTTACAGCCTGTAGGTTTAGGTCTACTTTCCAAAACAGAACGTTCTTTAACCAAACTCTCTTTTTCAAGAGCTCTCATCTTTGGTATGATGTTTTATTTATAAGGATCCCCCTTACTATTGCCTTTCCAGCATCCCAGAGAAAACTTTTATTAATTCCTTTCTTATCATTTTCTTCTATAGATGTCTGAAAATTTTCATCCAGCTCTTGGATTCTAAAGGGATCTATGACATTATCCAGGGTACAATCTGAACTGGTGGACAGTTGTGTCCCCTCAATTCTCCAACCAGGGGTGCCTTTACCTTGCTTTGAGAACAACCACCTGGTCTGCTCACACACAGCCTCCAGCATTTAAATCACTCCCAGCTATGAGTGCTATGGCCATCCACTTGTGAATTACATTAAAGGGCAACACCAGCAAACTCCCAGTCCCAGACTTTCCCACAGAAATGTGTGTCTGGTACTGCCCAGCACCCTCCTGGTCAATACAAGCTCCTATAAAGTCTGTCATTTATTAATAGAAAATGATATGCTCTAATCTTGTTATCCTAAATGGAGTTTCCCAAACACTTCGATCCAAACACACTGGTTTAGATAAAATAATGAAACAAATGTATTCACTACAGGAAGATAGATTTTAAGTGACTACAAGTCACTGGGCAGCAGTGACCATGAAATGGTCGAATTCAGGATCCTGACACAGGGAAGAAAGGAGAGCAGCAGAATATGGACCCTGGACTTCAAAAAAGCAGACTTTGACTCCCTCAGGGAACTCATGGGCAGGATCCCCTGGGAGGCTAATATGAGGGGGGAAAGGAGTCCAGGGGAGCTGGCTGTATTTTAAAGAAGTCTTATTGAGGGTGCAGGAACAAACCCTCCTGATGTGCAGAAAGAATAGCAAATAGGGAAGGTGACCAGCTTGGCTTAACAGAGAAATTGGTGAGCTTAAACACAAAAAGGAAGGTTACAAGAAGTGGAAACTTGGACAGATGGCTAGGGAGGAGTATAAAAATATTGTGCGAGCATGCAGGGGTGTAATCAGGAAAGCCAAAGCACAATTGGAGCTGCAGCTAGCAAGGGATGTGAAGGGTAACAAGAAGGGTTTCTACAGGTATGTTAGCAACAAGAAGGTGGTCAGGGAAAGCGTTGGACCCTTACTGAATAGGGGAGGCAACCTAGTGACAGACTGTGTGGAAAAAGCTTAAGTACTCAAAGCTTATTTTTGCCTTGGTCTTCACAGACAAGGTCAGCTCCCAGACTGCTGCACTGGCAGCACAGAATGGGGAGCACATAAGCAGGCCTCAGTGATGAAAGAACAGGTTAAGGACTATTTAGAAAAGCTGGACATGCACAAGTCCATGGGGCCGGATCTAATGCTTCCAAGGGTGCTGAGGGAGTAGGCCGATGTGATTGCAGAGCCACTGGCCATTATCTTTGAAAACTTGTGGTGATCAGGGGAGGGCCCGGAACACTGGAAAAAGGCAAATATAGTGCCCATCTTTTAAAAAGGGAAGAAGGAGAATCCGGGGAACTACAGAACAGTCAGCCTTACCTCAGTCCCTGGAAAAATCATGGAGCAGGTCCTCAAGGAATCCATTTTGAAGCACTTGGAGGAGAGGAAGGTAATCAGGAAGAGTCAACATGGATTCACCAAGGGCAAGTCATGCCTGACCAACCTGATTGCCCTCCATGATGAGATAACTGACTATGTGGATATGAGGAAAGTGGTGGATGTGATACATCTTGACTTTAGCAAAGCTTTTGATATGGTACTCTTGCCAGAAAGTTAAAGAAGTATGGATTGGATGAATGGACTATAAGGTGGGTAGAAAGCTGGCTAGATCATTGGGCTCAACGGGTAGTGATCAATGGCTCAATGTGTAGTTGGCAGCCAGTACCAAGTGGAGTGCCCCAGGGGTCGGTCCTAGGGCTGCTTTTGTTCAACATCTTTATTAATGATCTGGATGATGGGATGGATGGTACTCTCAGCAAGTTCACAGATGACATTAGGCTGAGGGAAGAGGTAGATATGCTGGAAGGTAGGGATAGGATACAGAGTGATCTAGACAAATTGGAGGAGTGGGCCAAAAGAAATCTGATGAGGCTCAACAAGGATAAGTGCAGAGTCCTGCACTTAGGACGGAAGACTCCCATGCACCACTACAGGCTGGGGATAGACTGGTAAGCGGCAGTTCTGCAGAAAAGGACCTGGGGATTACAGTGGACAAGAAGCTGGATATGAGTCAACAGTGTGCCCTTGTTGCCAAGAAGGCTAATGCCATATTGGGCTGCATTACTAGGAGCATTGCCAGCAGATCGAGGGAAGTGATTATTCCCCTCTATCCAGCACTGGTGAGGGCACATCTGGAGTATTGCATCCAGTTTTGGGCCTCCCACTACAGACAGGATGTGGACAAATTGGAGAGAGTCCAGCGGAGGGCAACAAAAATTATTAGGGGGCTGGGGCACATGACTTACGAGGAGAAGCTGTGGAAACTGGGCTTATTTAGTCTGCAGAAGAGAAGAGTGAGGGGGGATTTGATGGCAGTCTTCAGCTACCTGAAGGGGGTTCCAAAGAGGATGGAGCTAGGCTGTTCTCAGTGGTGGCAGATGACAGAACAAGGAGCAATGGTCTCAAAGTTGCAGTGGGGATGGTGTAGTTTGGATATTAGGAAAAACTATTTCACTAGGAGGGTGGTGAAGCACTGGAATGGGTTACCTAGGGAGGTGGTGGAATCTCCATGCTTAGAGGTTTTTAAGGCCTGGCTTGACAAAGGCCTGGCTGGGGTGATTTAGTAGGGGTTGGTCCTGCTTTGAGCAGGGGGTTAGATTAGATGACCTCCTGATGTCTCTTCCACCCTAATCTTCTATGATTCTAAGTAATGAGGCATATAAATCAGAATTGGTAACAAAGAAATAAAAGGTAAAATGCAACTAACACCTAATTTAAGAAGCTAAGTATATACAAAGCAAAGGTCTCTCTCGCCACATGTTCCAGCAGTCCCACTGGCTGAACCTCTTTCAGTCAGGGATTTCCACCCCAGTCCAATGCTGCGTCCTTTGTTCTTCAGGTGTTGATGATGCTGTGGTATAAAGCAAGGGACGGATTATTTGGTGCCTCTCCTCTTATAGACATTTCTGTCGGGCAAGAATCACCTCCAGTTGATGTTCAGGAGACAAAAAGGTCTATGTGACCAGGAACCTTAAGCTGCTTCCTTGTCAAAATGTAAACTTTTTCCCACATCCTCTTTCCTGCAGAAGAGTGGCCATTTAATCAGGTGGCGGTCCATTTGATCTCCTTGACACCTGGCTGAGGCGTTGGCTAGCCCTTTGTCTCTGGGGAACTTGTTTGTGACTGCCCTCTGGAACATGTTGGAACATGTCTTGGTAATATTATACATTGGAATCGTCTATCTCAAGGGTTCTCAAACTTCATTGCACCGTGACCCACTTCAGACAACAAAAATTACTACATGACCCTAGGAGGCGGGGACTGAAGCCTGAGCCCATGCAAACCCTGCTGTCCAGGATTGTGGGGACAAAGACAAGCTTGAGCCCCACTGCTCCGGGGGGGGGGGGAGGGGGAAGGGGGGGCAAAGCCCAAGGACTTCAGCCCTAGGCAGGTGGCCTGTAACCTGAACCTCACCATCCAGGGCTGAAGCCCTCAGGCTTCGACTTCGGCCCTGGGCGGTGGGGCTTGGGCTTCAGCCCCAAGCCCCAGCAAGTCTAACACCAGCCCTAATGACCCCATTAAAATGGGGTCATAACCCACTTTGTGGTCCTCACCCACAGTTTGAGAACCACTGTTCTATCTTTAGAGAGAATGTTGCCACACTTATTTTACCATGATGATAATGATCAGCAAATCTTGAGTTTTAAAATGATACCTTACACAGTATGCTTTGTACAAAATTTAACATAGTTTTGTAAAAGGGATAGACATATAGGTACAGACTGTCACAGGGTCATACAAAAAGCTTCTGTTCAACTACCAGTCCCTTTGTTTTCCCAGTGAGTTCCAGTGTTTTAATCTAATATAGGCAGGGGCATGATCAAAGCAGGTAATAAGATCCCAGAGTATTTTTGCCAAATTATCCAAGGTCCTAGAAATAAAAATTATATCAATCCTAGAATAAGGTCCATGAGTAGCAGAATAATATGTAAACTCCCTGGCAGTTGGATTCACCTCCCACCAGGCATCCACCAGATCCTCATAAGTGACGGAACAAATTTCTACTTGCTCCTCCTGAAACCTCTTGGTGTACATTTGATCGATCCAAAGTGGGATGAAGTACCTCATTAAAATCTTCCCCCTAGAATAATATGCCCTTCCCTAATTACAAAAATTAGAAGCTTGCCCTTGATTGGGATCATGCACATTGGCTAAGGTGAGCAGTTTACCTCTCAAGGTCTCCTTAATTAAAATATACCCTCTGAATCTCTGAGTTGTGCTGAAATAATACAACTGAAGTGTTTAGTAAAGAGTATTGCCACTTTTCTTCTATTAGATTGCCCCAGAGAGACATAAGGTAGCTGTGTCCAAGAAGTATCCAGGTATTTATCATAATTTTTCTTCAAGTGTATTTCCTGTAAATATATTACACTAGAAAAATCCTTTTTCAGGGAGCATAAAACCCTCTTCCTTTTTGCTGGGTTATTCATCCCTTTAACATTAGCAGGCATGACATTAATAAACTCACCAACGAGTACCAAGTCTGCTCTTGCCAAGTATATTACCCTTTATTAAAAGCATTGAGACCACCCAGCCAGGTCTCCATTATATTTGTTCCTCTTTTTTAAAATAAGACATTTTTTATTCAGTTCCCACCATAAGAAGAGTAATTTTAAAACTCTCACATATATTGTTTTTTTTCCTTCTCTTAACACCTGTGTTCTTGTACACTGATGCTGAGTCTGATTTATCATAATATTTCTAATGTTGAGCCCCGACATTTTTAAATTAATATATTTTCTATGAAAAATTACAATATTTAACATCTGTTTCTGTTCTCTTATTCCCTGTTTGCCTGCCTCCTCCCTCCCTATGCATTCCTCCATCGTCATATGGTGCCTTCTAGCTATGGGAATCTAGGCTCTCCATACTTCCTCCATGAGCATATTTGTTCCCTGCTGGAAGGGGATTTGTTTCTTAAGAACCAAGTTTTATCTAATCTTATCAAACCTCTGTATAACATTGGGCATTATGATATTATTATACCACCTTTGGGTTCACTTATTCTTAAAATTTTCCACCATTGGAATTAATATACATTTTGGAATGTTTGTGGTAACTCTAAAGTCAAACTTGCTTCAGTAGAGGAAATCTGGGTCTGCTGTTATTAACTTCATTTATAAAGCACAGCATTAAATTAGCTATAATGTTGTACTATTTAAGTATACTGTATCCTCATAAAGTGAAATATCTTGAGTGCTATACAGCCCAGCTTCCATTTAATTATATCCCTTTATCATTATAACCACATGGATAGAATATCTATTATGTATTGTAATGTCTTAATCCATATACTAATCTTGTTCATCTGGCTGAAGACTGTTCCTTCTGCTCTCATCTTTGTCTTGTAGTCTTGATGATCCATCTTTTTGAGCTCTTGTGGCACTCTTTGATCTCACTGATTCCCAGTGATTTCTTAGTGACCTGTAGGAGTTGGACCTCTGCTTTTGGTACCATTCAGATTATTGTTGAGCATTCTCTAATTCTTGAGGGTTGATTTTGCAACCTTATTGTTCTTGTAACACTTTATGTTATGGATAGAAACATATAGCGCCCCTCTTAAATTAACACATTAGTTGGTGGAGTGCATACCCCTGATGGTTGTTATCAGGCTAAGGAGCCTTTCATCTGTAAGTCATCAGTGCTTGACAGGGACTGAAAGTTGTTCCCATCTAATGGATGTCTGCTGCATGGGATGATGTTGAAGAGACTCAGCTCTAGGTCCCACATCACCCTCCCCACAATAAGCCTTGTATAAACAGACAGGCTCCACAGAGGAGCCAGAACACACACACACACACACACACTCTCCCCAGAGGCATTGGGTATGGGACCCTTGCCTGCTTCTGGCTTGTAGATAAACAGAGGACTTCCCTCACCAGGGCTGTCAAACCGATGCTTTTCATCCTCACTAAAATCACACACATTTTCAAACTGGAGATTACGGTTGTATTCAAATTTTAAACATGCAGCTGAATTGATTTCCATAAGATGTCACACTTGGAGCTGCAGGAATCTTGGCAGCTATGGTGTAGCTGGGAACATGCCATGTTGTAGCGTAATGGGTTTTCTATGCCTCACTGCAGGTTGGGCATGAAGGTGGTTTGAGAGAGGCTGGGGGGAGTAGAAAGTGAATGAAACAGTATTTTGGGATGTGGTGATGCCTGTGACCAGCTCTAGGGGAACAGACACTGCGGGGCGGGGGGGTATTAAAAAGGAATTTGGATTTAAAGACAATGAGGTCTTGTCTCCTTCATTAAGATAGCAGAGGTGGTGGTGGTGGTGAGGAGGTAGCACCCTTGCTGGTTATGGAGAAGGAAGCAGGAAGGTGTCTTGCATCTGCTGCTATCATACATTTCTGTGCAATTCTGGTGGTATTAATGTGTCAGTGATAACAACACTTGTTAATTTTGTTTACTTGGTTACAAACACGCGCTCTAAATGATTTAGAATTCTGGGTGTAACGGTGGGAGAACTGTTTGTATTCAGGACCCTATATACGGATCTTCTCTCCTATGTATGCTGGAGTCCCTTTGTAACCATCTTCAAGGACTGGTGCAAGGTCTTTCTATTTGGGTCATCTCCTTCTTGGCCATTTTGTCCTTTCCTTCTTCCTTTAAGAATTGTTTTATATTTCACTTCCTTGAAGCAGAGTTGCTGCATCTCTCTGGGCCATTGGGCCCAGGATTATTTTAATGACTGTTCTGTTTAACTTTTGCAGAAATGCAAGGTGATGGGTGTTATGTAAATGAGTGACACAACAAAAGGGCTTTGTTTAGCATGGATGGGGAAGAAAGGGTTGCATCTGCAGCCCTGTTGCTGTGCTCTTTTCCCTGTGGTAAGACCACTGTTGCATGCTTCCATTAACAGGCATGCTCCTCTTTGCTGCTGCTGCTGCTGCCGCCTGCCTCTCAGTGTCCACTGCTCTATTTAAAATGGTTAGGCGGTGAAAGATTGAGGATCAAGAAGATGGACTGTCTTCATTTGCCTGGGTTCCATTGTTCACCCTGTTACTATTAAAATGATTATTGCTTTTGATCAAAACTGCTCCCATCTTTCCTCTGCTGCTTTCTCTTCCCTGTAGCATTACATAAGTAAAGAATAATGCAAGCCCCTCAGAGCATGAAGTCATCCATAAGACCTGATGGCTGATGTGATTGCAGAGCCATTGGCCATTATCTTTGAAAACGCATGGCGATTAGGGGAGCTCCCAAATGACTGGAAGAAGGCTAATGTAGTG
The DNA here is from genome assembly GCF_015237465.2 of Chelonia mydas. NCBI lineage: Eukaryota > Metazoa > Chordata > Testudines > Cheloniidae > Chelonia > Chelonia mydas. The sequence continues at coordinate 50,761,924 of NC_057849.1, read as the reverse complement.
CCCATCTTTAAAAAAGGGAAGGAGGAGGATCCAGGGAACTACAGGCCAGTCAGCCTCACCTCAGTCCCTGGAAAAATCATGGAGCAGGTCCTCAAGGAATCAATTCTGAAGCACTTAGAGGAGAGAAAAGTGACCAGGAACAGTCAGCATGGATTCTCCAAGGGCAAGTCATGCCTGACTAATCTAATTGCCTTCTATGATGAGATATCTGGCTCTGTGGATGAGGAGAAAGCAGTGGACATGTTATTCCTTGACTTTAGCAAAGCTTTTGATATGGTCTCCCATGGTATTCTTGCCAGCAAGTTAAAGACGTGTGGGGTGGATGAATGGACTATAAAGGTGAATAGAAAGATGGCTAGATCTTCGGGCTCAATGGGTAGTGATCAATGGCTCCATGTCTAGTTGGCATCCGGTGTCAAGCGGAGTGCCCCAAGGGTTGGTCCTGGGACCGGTTTTGTTCAATATCTTCATTAACGATCTGGAGGATGACGTGGATTGCACCCTCAGCAAGTTTGCAGATGACACTAAACTGGGAGGAGTGGTAGATACACTGGAGGGTAGGGATAGGATACAGAGGAACCGAGACAAATTAGACGAGTGGACCAAAAGAAATCTGATGAGGTACAACAAGGACAAGTGCAGAGTCCTGCACTTAGGACAGAAGAATCTCATGCACTGCTACAGACTAGGGACAGATCGGCTAGGCAGCAGTTCTACAGAAAAGAACCTAGGGGTTACAGTGGACGAGAAGCTGGATATGAGTCAACAGTGTACCCTTGTTGCCAAGAAGGCCAATGGCACTTTGGGCTGTATAAGTAGGAACATTGACAGCAGATTGAGGGACGTGATCATTCCCCTCTATTTGGTATTGGTGAGGCCTCATCTGGAGTACTGTGTCCAGTTTTGGGCCTCACACTACAAGAAAGATGTGGAAAAATAGGAAAGAGTCCAGCGAAGGGCAACAAAACTGATTAGGGGGCTGGAGCACATGACTTATGAGGAGAAGCTGTGGGAACTGGGTTTATTTAGTCTTCAGAAGAGAAGAATGAGGGGGGATTTGATAGCTGCTTTCAACACCTGAAAGGGGGTTCCAAAGGGGATGGATCTAGACTGTTGTCAGTGGTACCAGATGACAGAACGAGGAGTAATGGTCTCAAGTTGCAATTGGGGAGGTTTAGGTTGGATATTAGGAAAAACTTTCACTAGGAGGGTGGTGAAGCACTGGAATGGGTTACCGAAGGAGATGGTGGAATCTCCTTCCTTAGAGGTTTTTAAGGTCAGGCTTGACAAAGCCCTGGCTGGGATGATTTAGTTGGGGATTGGTCCTGCTTTGACCAGGGGGTTGGACTAGATGACCTCCTGAGGTCCCTTCCAACCTTGAGATTCTATGATATTCTAAAGGCAGTGTCCAACACCTTATACGGCAGGTAATTTTTAACTATAAAACTGTGTTCCAGTAGGACACAACTAATGCTAGTTGGGACAGAGTGAGGAGTTGTACCTATGAAACGTGTATCTGTTAAAAGTGCATCTTTAATTTAACACAGGAACAGCAAATTTTAATTTTAGTGATTTCACTGGTCTGTCTTTGTAAGTAAAACCAGCTTAATAGCTTATTAGCTTTCTGTTGTGAGGAGACTAAGTAGTTCCAGTTGGAGTGTTTATTGTCCCACACTGGCACAGGGGAGAGCTTTCAACAGCCCCATAGCTTTCTCCCTGACTCCTTCCCATTCTACAATGAATAATGTCTCTTTGCTTTTACACTGATTTTATGCAGGAGAGGAGGGAGTTCAGTTCATAAAATGAATGAGGGGCAAGTTTCCAAACAAGGAGAGACCCATGATCAATACTCCAAAATGCGCATACATAAAACATCCCCCTTCGTTTGTATGCTAAGTGGAGTTGAGCATATCAATGGCTAATGATTTGCTTAACTAGTCATTTGTGCATGCCGTCATCCAACTTGACTATGCAGCTACTCATTATGTGTGCAAGTTTAAATGCACAGGTATATGTATTTTACACATGGGCCTCTGTTATCCTTTAATAAAAGCAAAAGCCAAACTGACCCTGAATGTCACAGAGGCGATCTCAGCTTCACCCAAATTAGTATTTCTACACATACATATGAAATTTCACTGTGATGCAATGCAACTTTAGCAAAGTTTTTTCCTGACGTAATATTAATGATGAAGTTCTATAATATTTTCCAACCATTTGTGAAAACATTCTGCTCTACACCATGACCTTTCTATAGTAATTAACATGTCAAAAATGTTTAAAACTATCAACATAAAATGGAAGCACAAAAAGGGGGCTGATGTGCAGTACAGACTGTACAAGACACAGATGAAAATGGGGTAGGATAGTTAACTGCAGCCCTTATATTAGGGCAAAAGTGAATTTAGAATCCTAGTTAATACATAGTGGAAGCAATACAGATTAGTAAAATTATACCATGAATTCTAAGTGGCTGCCTTATACACCTTTAGAGTCAGAGCAGACCTGAGGCTGGATACTGTCACTGCTGCAGCACTGGTTGAATGAGCTCCATTTTGACCCTCAAGTGACAACTCCGCAGGGAGTAACACTGAAAAATGCATGAAGACAGCCATTTAATGTCATTCTCTGGGACACAGGCAGACCTAATGTTTCGGTGTCACAAGAAATAAAAGCTGCATGGACTTTCTTAAAAGGCTTTGTGTGCTCAAGATAAAAGCCAAGGACCTGTTTAGAAACACTTTGTGAAATAAGGGACTATAAGGGCTGCACAAAGATTGTTGGGTGAGTCTCCACTACTTGACTGGAACTTGCATATCAGCCACAATATCACTGTTCCTATATTTGCGCACCCAGTTCACATGCAATGTCACTTCTGAAAATTGTAATTCTGCCGGTTTTCTTCCACCCCTCCTTCACACACTGAGGCATCAGTGTTCCCCTAATCATTGGGCTAGACACAGGTTTTGCTGCTGTACATTTCCCTGACCTCTCTAAAGATGGTGCTCCACGTACCGCTACTCCTATATTGTTCATCCTCTAGTTGGGAGAATGACAGTCACAGCATTCTCTGAGACAGACTGGTTTGTTAATATCTTTCCAGTTTCATGTCTCATCTTCTTGGCCCCATGCGAGAAGATGTCCTGAAGTTGCTATCAAACTCAGATCTCCAACATTGTTAAGATAACAGGATACCACTGTACCACAGAGGCAGCTCGGCAGCTTTGTTTGGTAATTCCTGTTGCTGAGTAGACCAGTTAAACAGAAGTTGCTGATTATTTGAGCCAAAACCACTGCCACTATAGAGCTACTTATATGTAATGAATGAGGGTCGACTCTGCCACCCTTACTTATGTCAAGTAGTACATCAGTGGTACTACTCAACATACTGAATAAAGTTGGCAGAATCTATCCTTTAATGCAGACCTTGGAAGATTTAAATGCTAGGGAACATACTTTAAAAGGGTAATGTCAATTTGACAGAACTCAGTATGCACTCTCTATAAAAGCAGTTTCCTTTGTAGACTTGAAGAGGAGAATTCCCTTAATATGCTTTTCCCCCTTTTCCAGTCACTGCATGGGGAGAATTATTTCATATTGAAAATGGTCATGACTTCTTTTATGACCCAGATATAAACAACTCCATGCATAAGTGCTGTGGGAGAGAATGTGTCTGCTCAGATTTATTTGTAAGTGTAACAAAAGATGACAGTTGCACTATTTTTAAAATACCTTTTTGTACTTTAATCATGTCAGAGGAATTCTCACTTTCATGGCTGCAGAGAAGATGTAGCCCCAAAATAAATCAGTGAGTTTTCAGTCATTGTTAACTGCTATGACATGAAATATATATTGCAGGACATAGGTGGCGGTGTTAGGCCCTTTGTGATAAATTTATGATGTGGCTTAATTTTTGGAAAGTATCTGTAAAATGTACAGAGAATGATATGCTCAATAGGAATTTTAACAGTCCTGGTTAATTTAATGGGGAATTATTTCTCTGCTTCAGAGTTCAATAGGATGGTTTAAAATCACTTACAGAAAAGAATATTATTCTCCGTTAAAATTTGTTTTTAAAGAAATTACATGCAGCCTTACTAATTTCATCTTTAATAAATTCTAAAGTACTTTTCCATAAGAGTTTGACTGCCTCCCCTGTTTTCTGCCAACTATTCCATCTGCCTCAGGACTTATTATAGAACCCTATTCCTAAGCAGCTTCGAACAGCTTTAAAAACAAACAAACAAGTAAAACTTTCGAGAAAATTCTTCCTCCTGCCTCCAAATCATAGAAGTGTAGGGCTGGAAGATACCTCCAGAGATCATCTAATCCACCCCCATCCCCTCCTCTGTGCTGAGGCAGGACCAAGTATACCTACACCATCCCTGACAGGTGTTTGTCTAACCTGGTCTTTAAAAACTCCCAGTGACGGGGATTCCACACGCTCCCTTAGTAACCAATTCCAGTGCTTAACTATCATGATAGTTAAGGGTCTCAATATCTAACCTAACTCTCCCTTGCTGCAGATTGAGCCCACAACTTCTTGCCCTAACTTCAGCTGACATGGAGAACAATTGACCGCTGTCCTCCTTATAACAGCCCTTAACATGTTTGAAGACTGTTATCAGGTCCCGTACTCAGTCTTCTTTTATCAGGATTAAACATGAACAATTTTTTTTAGCCTTTCCTCATAAGTCAGGTTTTCTAAACCTTTTATCATTTTTGTTGCTCTTCTCTGGACTCTCTCAGTTTGTCCACATCTTTCTTATTCAATCTGTGATCTACTATAACCCTCAGATCCTTTTCAGCAGTACTGTCACCTAGCCAGTTATTCCCCATTTTGTAGTTGTTCATTTTCACTTGTCTTTACTGAATTTCATTCTTTTGATTTCACAACAATTCTCCAATATCATTTTGAATTTTAATCCTATCCTCCAAAATGCTTGCACCCCTCCCAGCGTGATGCCAAGCAAAATGTTATAAGTATACTGTCCACTCCATTATCCAAAGTATTAATGAAAATATTGACTAGTACTGGGCCAGGACAGACCCTGTAGAGTTCCCACTAGTAAATTCCTCCCAGTTCAACAGCAAACCATTGATTACCACTTTTTGCATATGGTTTTTCAACCAGTTGCGCACACGCCTTATAGTAATTCCATCTAGAACACCTTTCCCTAGTTTGCTTCTGAGAATGTCATGTAGAACAGTGTCAAAAGCCTTACTAAAATAAAAACATCTCATCTACTGCTTCCCCCCCCCCCAATTCATTAGGCCAGTAACCCTGTCAAAGAAGGAAGTTAGATTGGTTTGGGGAATTATAGACCAGTATCTTTCCAGGTATCAAAGTTAGGCTGACTGGTCTATAATTTCCCACAACTTCTTTGTTCCCCTTTTTAAAGATAGGTATAAGTTTGCCCTTCTCCAGTCCTTTGCAACCTCACCCATTCTCCATGAGTTCTTGAAGAGAACCACTAATGGTTTTGAGCTTGCTTCAGCTAGTTTAAGTAACCTATGGTGAATTTCATCAGGCCCTACTGATTTGAACACATCTAATGATGCTTTAAATTGTTCCTTCCCCCTCTTAGTAATATTCATTTTGTTAAAACAATTAACCTTTTAAGTGAAGATTGAAGCAAAATAGGCATTAAACACCTCAGTTTTCTTAGTGTCCTCTGTTACTAGCTCTCCTTCCCACTAAGTAGCAGATCTACACTTTCCTTAATCTTTCTCTTGCTTCTAATGTATTTATAGAACCTCTTCTTATTGTCTTTTATGTCCTTCGCTATATGTAACTCATTTTGTGCCTTAGCCTTCCTGATTTTGTCTCTACATGCTTGTGCTATTCTTTTGAGGAAGTTCTCCCACAAAGAATACCCATCAAAGACCCAAGATGGTCCAAATTCAGTCCTGAGCTAGTAACAGACTTCCTAGATATGAAAGTGTCATAACTGTAGAGTCTGATACCATTGTGGACATCCAGGGCTAGAAAGGGAGCTTTATAAATGGGATATTCTGAGTGGAAAGCATTCACCTTTAGCCTTGGATGGTTCTGAGATAAGGTTTTAACATTTCGGCATTGAGAGTATAAAAAAAAAAAATGTATTCTAGGTCATGGTTTTAATGGCTCCTTCTGGATCAGGTACAGATGGACTCCTGGTAACTAAAGCACCAGGGTTTTCAGCCAAAGGATAAAAGAAATAATCCCATTTTAAAAATAAACACTCCCTAAAATATTCCTTAATTTTTTTTATAATATAGGTGATATGCGTGGAGTACATTGGATGTACTATGAAGGTTTCATTAGTATGCATTTGGGTTAGCAGAATCATTCACAAGTAGCAAAACTGCAAGTGAGGTATGGAGCTCATCCCAAATGATAGAGATACTATTGGTTCACTGACTCAGAGAAGAGTGCCATCTACTAAATTACCAGTATCACTTCCTTCAGTACATAGGCATACTTTGGAGGACCCATCCTGATACTAATCTGTGAAACTGACAGGTTCATAATGCAAGGTGGAATGGGTGTAAGCCTCACTAATTTATTATTGATTCTGAATTAGCGCTGAAATAGAAATGGACTCTTTGACCAAAACAAACAGCTGTTTTTCTTGCAAGGCTATCTATTTTCTCTTTTAAATACCCCAAATGCATTCCTGTGTATTTCCCCTCATGGTCCAAAGGAGGAAGATTAGTTAGCTGTATGCGTGAGCTGCACTGGAGTATGTTTCGACCAGAGCCTACCTGGCTATGGAGATGCAGTCACATAATACATATGGGGTGAGATTCTGTGCTGCACCTCAAAGAGACACAGCATGCTTCTCACAACCCCCGGAGAAGGGGGCTTCTAAGACAATTTTGTGTCCTTCTGATCCTGGGCTATTCCAGGGGCTGGAGAGGCCTCTGATATAATTTAGATATCTCTGGGGGACTGTCTAAACTCTAGAAGCCTCCCTGGGGTGCCCTATGGGCTGCAGAGCAGCCTGGAATCTCCGCAGTGCTGTGTGATGCTGCAGCCCCACCCCTGAAACCCCCTTCCAGCCCAGCCTCCAGCAGCCTGCTACACTGGGACTTGCAGGGACTCATCAGATGAGCAGCTTTTGGCTGTCTTACATAATGCCTGTGCCAGGAATTGTTCCCTTGGCTGGATATGGAGTTTTTAAATGGTACTCTGGCCCTCTTACATGACATACTGTTAATGTAGGTTCTGCTACACTAAATATAGAAACCAATTTGCTTACCCATAACTGCAGTTCTCTAATTGTAGCTTCTTCTCACTTGCTCCTTGCCACTTGCCAAATATTCCCAAACCTCAGAATATAATTGAGGATTCAGAACTGATTGCATATCCAGTATCAATAAATACAGTTTTTCAACTAAATATGAATATGGGAACTTAGAAGCCAGTTGTTCAGATCTATACTCCCCTTCTTGGGGAATTACTGTATTTCTAAAACCAGTGAAGAGAAAGGCAAATGTTTTAGTTTCCCCCCCAAGTGCACAAAAGGACCAGGATTTCATTAGTTAAAGGACTGAGAAACAGCTTTGCTGTAACAGTCATCTGGTCTGACTTGGTAATATGCTGGATGGTTGGGTGGTGATCTAAGCAAGATGAACGAAACAGAGGGTAATGAAACTTAGGCTGAAACATACCATGTAAATGCGGCACTACTATGTCCTGAAAGATAGTGCAGGTAATATGAATAAACAATTCTTGTAACTCACAAAAAAGAAAAGGAGTACTTGTGGCATCTTAGAGACTAACCAATTTATTTGAGCATGAGCTTTCGTGAGCTACAGCTCACTTCAGTGTAGCTGAAGCTGTAGCTCACGAAAGCTCATGCTCAAATAAATTGGTTAGTCTCTAAGGTGCCACAAGTACTCCTTTTCTTTTTGCGAATACAGACTAACACGGCTGCTACTCTGAAACCTGTCACAAAAAAGAGTGAGAATTTGGAAAAGCCACCTTGAAAAACAAATTCAGAACAGTCATGCAGAGATGCAAAAAAGTGAATTCACTTACTTGAAGGTGACCTTGTTTACCTACCTTAAAGGTGACATTCCAAACTGGAGACTTGTGGTATAGAGAAACCCATGCAGAAATAATATGCAAAATGAATAAGCAAATTGTTTTTTTCCATGAATACTCATCTTCACAGATGAAGATATTCAAGTGCAGACAAGTATTTACTAGTCATTGTCTTCATTTGACATTCAGTAATCCCCTACTTTTAAAAGTTTTTCATCCATTCAAGAAAGAGAAACAATAGCATGCAATTTAGCTGGTCAGTCTCACATCAAGAAAGCCAAATAGCAATCAGAATAGTCAAAGGTAAACAGTTTACAAACACTGCCTAGGCTGAAAATTATTTATATAAATTTGGTTAATACTTAGAGGTAACAAATAAATTCACAGAAGTCAGGATTGGCTAATGTTAATCATATCCCGAGGGATCTTCCTCAGATTTACGGGGAAATGACAAGAAAAATATTCAAAAGACAGAGATGCTTCATTTGTTCTCTGCTGAGGCAAAAGCTTCACTTACAAGACAAAAAGACCACCTGCAACCAATGAAGCTATTTGCTGTGGGAGCAGTACTGCAGACCAGCTAGGTGCACCTTTTGGTTAGTTGGTAATACATGGCTGAAGATATGAAGATGGAGTCCACCATTGCAAATAATAGGTTTTAGACCAGCATTGTATACAGCCTTTATACATGAGAGAAAAATCACAAATTCATGCCAATTAAATCTCCTTGTTGGAAAAACAGCATTCATAGCAGCATGATAGTAGCAAGCACCATATATAGCTATGAGTCATCCATGTTCTACACCATTGGTCCTGAAGTGATTTGATCAAGTATTGCAACCTTGACTAAGGTACCAAGATACTAAATGAAGAGGGTAGCACAGAAAGTGTAACTGACCCTTAAAAAAAAAAAAGTGAAAACGTAGGTCCAGATCCTCAAAGGTATTTAGGCACCTAACTCTCATTGATTTCAATTGAAGGAACCTAATACCTTTGAAAATCTGGTCCTTAATTACTTAGCATATGTCCTTTCTCTGTTTTTTCCCCAGAGCAAGCAGGCAGGAAAGAAATCATTGATGGAGTCTGTGGGTGAAAATATTTCAACATAGGATGTTATAAATAGTATAACCAAAACATTAGTGAGATCAGATTAAACTTCTGTTGCAAATGCTCCCAAGAGCTACAAGAATGAGGCATGAAATAAAGAAATCAAATACGCTGACTTAATAGTCTTCAATATCATTGGAGGAAGAACTATATCTCTCCATTGTCAGTTTCTTCAGGTTATTTTAAAGCTGAGAAGTTGGTTTTATAGTTTGACTCAGAAGATAACAAGGAGTCCAGTGGCACCTTAAAGTCTAACAGATTTATTTGGGCATAAGCATTCGTCGGAGAAGTGGGTTCTTTACCCATGAAAGCTTATGCCCAATAAATCTGTTAGTCTTTAAGGTGCCACCGGACTCCTTGTTGTTTTTGTGGATACAGACTAACACGGCTACCCCCTAATACTTGACTCAGAAGGTAAGAATTCTTTGCAAATTAATCCACACAAGCCATTTCTATCATGAGTGGAAAATATGCTTTTCAAAATGAGTTTAGACCTTTGCTGTTTAAGGTTGAGCAAAGTCATTGTGCTGTGGCAGCAAAATATTTTTATAAATTTCCTATTAGCAAGGGGGGGAAATAAGGCAAATAGCAAAATTAAAGGTAATTTTTATGCTGATTTTCATTCCTTTCACTTTTACAAAAGTGTATAAAACTCATTTTGACTGCACACGAAATCTACTTCATTTCTCATTTTTGTGAAAGTAATTAGGCTTGCTGCAGTACCATAATTATTTCATATACACAAAGGAATTAGTTAGCAGTCTAATATGTGCTTTTGATAGGGGAATGACAGAATTAAACAGAATTACTATGGTCCATATTTGAAGACTTACAGATGCTGTGCGCTACATGGCACAGGAGGAAATAATTTAAAAAAAAAAAAGAAATGGAATGCTTCAGAAGAGTCCTTCATTAGGGAAATGCTGCAGACCCACCGCATTAGTGATTTTGGGGCGTCTTTTCCTGGTAATGGCTATCATGCCATGAAAATCCATCTATTTGATGAAAGCAATAGCATGATATACAGCATACTTCCCTGAGGCCATATAAGTGCTGCTTATCTGGTTGCATACTCTAGATCCCAAGGCCCTGCGCATGGTTAAGCCTGAAACAGTTGACCGCTGTTTTTGCCAAGCGTGTACAAAGCACAATGGACATTGGCTTTTTATTCAAAACTTCCTTTTCTTGCATTATAATATTTTTTTGCCTCTCTGTTTTGCATCTCTCCTTTTTCTTATTTTTGCCTCTTTACCGCATCTTCCTCCTCATGTAATATTAAAGTGAAAACACATGACTGCAGCCCAGCCCCTGTCCATTTACTCAGCTGCACCTACTTATTCAATTTAAATTGGAAGGAGAGTTTACCAACTTTTAAAAATAAATCCAGAATCAGTGCAGAGTATTGTATAAACAACGGTCTAATTTCATTTCTGCTTGGCTTTAAAGATTTTTTTGGGGGAGGGAGGGAGGATTTACAAATGACCTTTCTGCTAGGGAAAAACAGAACATGGCTGTTCTTTACTTGGAATCTTCCCCTTCAAAAAGGCTATGATAAAATTAACAGGCCCTGAAACAAAACTGAGAGTTTAAATTAATGGCTTCTGGCAAACCGTCAGCTGATATTAACTCTATCATTCAACACGTCAGTTTAAGAAGCTTCAGGATAGGGCATTTGAATGTTAGACTCTTGATTAACAGATTAAATGAATTCCACTTTATCTTTCAATGCAGTGCTGTAAACCAGGACACCTGACTGGCTAATCCTCAATGACTTTTTGGTAACTATCCCTGGCTTTATCTTGGATTGCGAGTGCCATAAAAGTAAGGCAAACATAGTAAAGCAGCTAGTTACTAGAAAATAGTAGCTAGACATCTGGTATTCCAACTGGCTAGTTTAGATTCTATTTAGGCTAATACTGGAATAGGCTCACGCCACAGAATCCTGATTTGGATTTCGATACAGCCTACATTTTGGATGTAGTTATTGTTAATATTTATATCATGGTAAAAAGAAAAGGAGTACTTGTGGCACCTTAGAGACTAACCAATTTATTTGAGCATGAGCTTTCCTGAGCTACAGCACGAAAGCTCATGCTCAAATAAATTGGTTAGTCTCTAAGGTGCCACAAGTACTCCTTTTCTTTTTGCGAATACAGACTAACACGGCTGTTACTCTGAAATATATCATGGTAGAATCCAGAAGCCCAGCTGAGATTAGGGCCCCCCTTGTGCTAGCTACTGTACAAACACATATTGCAGGCAGTCTCTTCCCCCAAGAGTTTACAATCTAAATAGATGAGAGGAAACCGGCATGGACAGAAAAAGGACTAGGCCTGTGCCCTAACCACTGGGCCATCCTGACTCCCACTACTGTATCTGTAAATCTCAAGTGCAACCATTTTTCCATAGTTAAAGATGCATTGAGGTTTGCAGATATCATAGGGATTAAATTTACATAGTGAGGGCCATTTTCAAAATTCAGATCTTAGTTTGGATTTTGAACACCCTAGAATTTGGCTGTGTGATTAGATATGGGAGTTTAGTACAGGTGTCTAATTCCTTGTACATCAGCACAAACAATTTACGGGTAGACTGATGTATTTTGGAGGGGCAAACATCAACTTCTCATGATTGAAATAACTAATTTTTAAAAATATTTTTGGGGGACAAAAGTCTAAATTCCTGTGTCAAAACATCCATGTTGCAAAACACATTTTAAAATCATTTGCTTTCATTTTCCTTTCCTTCTGTGGACTGGAATATTCTCCCAAATCACTTCATTTCTGTCTTTGGGTAATTTATCATGAACTTGCAGGATGATTGGGGATCTTTCTGTGGAGGGGGAAATAAACATTTGCTTTCTGTGCTTTATTTAATATTCCCAAATGTACTACAGCCAACCTACTTCTCCCCTTCATCTTTTCTTTCTGGTTTGATCAGTTGCACAAGACAACAGATGTATGCTTGCAGGTGTTAAATGCAGATTTGTTTTCTGCAGGTCTGGCGAGTGTGATCTTCCTTTCCATTAGACACAATGTCAGTCTTTTTGGCTTTAGTTTCTACTGTAGAGCTCCTCTTTCAGTCACCCCTTTAAGTATTTTTATTTTCTTTCCAAGCAGGGTAATTTGTGTTGGTGAGGCCATGACAGTTCATTAACTCCTATCACAAAAAATATTCCTCTATTCCTGTTAAATCTCTTCAAGACATGTTCTAAGTGGGAAACACATCCCTTTGAAGAGCATGCCATCCTACCTCACTCCTTAGATCTCGTGACCAGATATGATTAGAAAGTCATTTTCATGCGTTCCTCAAGAAATGTAACTCTTTTGACCATGCTTCAAACCTTAAAACATTGAATACTTTTAAGTCCCTTTGTCACTGTGCATGCACATCCCGCCCCACCCTTTGGGGCAAGACAGGGTGATGATATCAGCACAGTTAGTCGCCTGAGCAGCTCTTGGGGTGTCCACGGTTTGGTCCAGAAGCTGGGGTTACAGCCTAATGGCCAGAGTCAATATGGCAGGGAAAGGTGGGGGCTGCCACCAGAGGGGGGTGACGGCCCGGGCCCACCCAACTCCACCGGGCCCTGACCCAGGGCCCTAACAGTGACAGAGCGGTCCATCACTGGGTCAGCAGGGAATCCCACTGACCTTACTGGGGTGGGAGATACGACTCGCTCACCCTCCCTGGGTCACTTCCTACCATAGCTCCAGAAGCTGCTGTCCGTGGGGTGCCAGAGTATCTAAGCTCCTCAGTGTGGATGGTCCTCTAGGGCTCCTTGGGCTCCAGGCCTCCAATCCATCTTGCAGGGTCTCTGGGTCTTGCAAGCAAGGGCTGTGGCGGGTCTTCAGCTGGAGCTTTGGCCAAAGATCCTTCCCCTCTAGCAGTCAGCCCAGAATAAGCTGGGCTGCTCTCTTTCATACTGAGGCAACAGTTGGAGCATGCCCAGCATGGTCTAAGGAGAGGGACTTCCACCGCCCACATTGTGGGGTTAACCCTTTTTTCTCCAGTGAGGGGTATACATACTCCGTCATACCCTTGTTGAGTCAAAAAGGATTGCAACACTTAGCGCTTCTGTAGTGCTTTACATTTAAGAATGTCACGACACTTTACAGACATGAATGAATGTGTGGAAGGGAAGTTACCATAGTCATTTAGAAGATGGGGCAGCAACAGAAGCAATAGGTTAAGTGAATTTCCAAAGATCACATAGCAAGTCAGCGTCAGTATAGTAACATCAGTCTGATATTAGTATTCCCAGTGCCACTCATCTTGTCTAAACCACAAAGCGTAAAGGGGCATTCCTTTGGCCTGTCCAAGAATTGATTTATCTCATAAAGATGTTTTTTTATTTATCCTCATGCACTAAATCTTGCTGCTCTGATAGGTGGTAGAAGTCTGGCAGTGCAGTGAGTTCCTGCTCATTGAATCTATGGAAAACTCGTACACTACTAAGAATAAGCTTCCTGGTAAGTCTCTCACTCCTTGCATAGAAGAGTCAGAATCAAATCATTCCATTCTGCTGGGATTCTCTCACTAATCAGTGCTGTGAATGGTGTCACAGCTCTTTGTTTCTGTCAGCTTAATTGTTATTGAATTTCAAGCTCACAGGAAAGTATTGTTGCTTTCTCAATTAAAAAAATACTATGGGTAACCAAGCCACTACTATAGACTCTTCCAGCAACATTGTTTGGCCAGTACAAAGTAGCATGCTACTAATAGAGAAGTATAGGATAAATTGTACAGAGAGGTGACTGCATGGGCATTGCAAGACTGTGTTAGGCATCTGTCAAGGTTCCTTCCCCACTCTGAACTCTAGGGTACAGATGTGGGGACCTGCATGAAAACCTCCTAAGCTTACTTTTACCAGCTTAGGGTAAAACTTCCCCAAGGTACAAACTATTTTACCCTTGGACTTCCACTGCCACCACCAAACTTTATCTGGGTTTCTGAGAAAATGTAGTTTGGAAATGTCTTTCCCCTCAAAATCCTCCCAACCCTTGCACCCCACTTCCTGGGGAAGGTTTGGTAAAAATCCTCACCAATTTGCATAGGTGACCACAGACCCAAACCCTTGGATCTTAGAACAATGAAAAAGCATTCAGTTTTCTTACAAGAAGACTTTTAATAGAAGTAAAAAAGAATCACCTTTGTAAAATCAGGATGGTAAATACCTTACAGGGTAATTAGATTCAAAACATAGAGAATCCCTCTAGGCAAAACCTTAAGTTATAAAAAAGACACACAGACAGGAATATTCATTCTATTCAGCACAGCTATTTTCTCAGCCATTTAAAGAAATCATAATCTAACGCATATCTAGCTAGATTACTTACTAAATTCTAAGACTCCATTCCTGTTCTGTCCCCGGCCAAAGCATCACACAGGTAGACACAGACAGACTCTTTGTTTTTCCCTCCCCCCAGCTTTTGAAAGTATCTTGTCTCCTCATTGGTTATTTTGGTCAGGTGCCAGCGAGGTTACCTTTAGCTTCTTAACCCTTTTCAGATGAGAGGATTTTTCCTCTGGCCAGGAGAGATTTTAAAGGGGTTTACCCTTCCCTTTATATTTATGACAGCATCCCAAGAACAAGGGTGGAACTACAGTGCTAATGCTTTCAGTCTATTCCAGCACTACAGTGGGTGCAGGAGGACCCAGTGCAACATACTACAGGGGTGAGCCATCAGCCAAGATGCTGCATCCGATGAAGTGAGCTGTAGCTCACGAAAGCTCATGCTCAAATAAACTGGTTAGTCTCTAAGGTGCCACAAGTACTCCTTTTCTTTTTACGAATACAGACTAACACGGCTGTTACTCTGAATCCTGAAGCACTTACATGAGAGGAAAGTGATCAGGAACAGTCAGCATGGATTCACCAAGGGAAGGTCATGCCTGACTAATCTAATCGCCTTTTATGATGAGATTACTGGTTCTGTGGATGAAGGGAAAGCAGTGGATGTATTGTTTCTTGACTTTAGCAAAGCTTTTGACATGGTCTCCCACAGTATTCTTGTCAGCAAGTTAAGGAAGTATGGGCTGGATGAATGCACTATAAGGTGAGTAGAAAGCTGGCTAGATTGTCGGGCTCAGCGGGTAGTGATCAATGGCTCCATGTCTAGTTGGCAGCCGGTGTCAAGTGGAGTGCCCCAGGGGTCGGTCCTGGGGCCGGTTTTGTTCAATATCTTCATAAATGATCTGGAGGATGGTGTGGATTGCACTCTCAGCAAATTTGCGGATGATACTAAACTGGGAGGAGTGGTAGATATGCTGGAGGGGAGGGATAGGATACAGAAGGACCTAGACAAATTGGAGGATTGGGCCAAAAGAAATCTGATGGGTTCAATAAGGATAAGTGCAGGTTCCTGCACTTAGGATGGAAGAATCCAATGCACCGCTACAGACTAGGGACCGAATGGCTAGGCAGCAGTTCTGCGGAAAAGGACCTAGGGGTGACAGTGGACGAGAAGCTGGATATGAGTCAGCAGTGTGCCCTTGTTGCCAAGAAGGCCAATGGCATTTTGGGATGTATAAGTAGGGGCATAGCGAGCAGATCGAGGGACGTGATCGTTCCCCTCTATTCGACACTGGTGAGGCCTCATCTGGAGTACTGTGTCCAGTTTTGGGCCCCACACTACAGGAAGGATGTGGATAAATTGGAGAGAGTCCAGTGAAGGGCAACAAAAATGATTAGGGGTCTAGAGCACATGACTTATGAGGAGAGGCTGAGGGAGCTGGGATTGTTTAGTCTGCAGAAGAGAAGAATGAGGGGGGATTTGATAGCTGCTTTCAACTACCTGAAAGGGGGTTCCAAAGAGGATGGCTCTAGACTGTTCTCAGTGGTAGCAGATGACAGAACGAGGAGTAATGGTCTCAAGTTGCAATGGGGGAGGTTTAGATTGGATATTAGGAAAAACTTTTTCACTAAGAGGGTGGTGAAACACTGGAATGCGTTACCTAGGGAGGTGGTAGAATCTCCTTCCTTAGAGGTTTTTAAGGTCAGGCTTGACAAAGCCCTGGCTGGGATGATTTAACTGGGACTTGGTCCTGCTTCGAGCAGGGGGTTGGACTAGATGACCTTCTGGGGTCCCTTCCAACCCTGATATTCTATGATTCTATGATTCTATGAGGAGTCCACAGGAACTTAACTTAACAAACTTAGGGCAGTAGCCCTCAACAGAGGGGATTTTACAGAGGAGCTTCCCTCATGCTACTAGCATCACCTCAAGTTCAACATTAGCCAGCAGCTCTTCATCCAGATGCTGATTTTAGCTAGGAATTGAGAGAGCTGGAGATG
Source organism: Chelonia mydas (assembly GCF_015237465.2). Lineage (NCBI taxonomy): Eukaryota > Metazoa > Chordata > Testudines > Cheloniidae > Chelonia > Chelonia mydas. Next base: position 50,745,491 of record NC_057849.1, on the reverse strand, counting down.
GTGCTATTTACATTTGATGTAAAGGAGATGAAAAGCAGGAGGGCACCCACATAATTCCGGCACTTTTACCCATATTATCTCACCAACTGCTCCAAATAGGTTGATTGCATCCATGGTGGATATTCTTTGTCAAGAATGGCAAATGCAAGAAAACCAGAAGGAGATACTAGCCACCCCCTAAACTACATATGCTGTGAGTGGGGACTACAGTGCAGGTGATGGTGGCAGAATAAGGCTCAAATAGCTCAGAGCTGAGGGAAGAGATGTGTCTGCTCAATAACCCATTTGCCACCCAGCTGGTTCTCTGCATTGACTGCTTAGTTAACATGGGAACTGCCCTTAAGAGTACTATGGGCCATGTCATTGCACAAAGGAAAGGATAGGGCCCATCGCAGGCAGCCCACTTTGGTTTCCACAGAATACAAGAGCCTGAGCATTTAGAATTAGGGGCTCGGCAGCAGCCATAGGACTGAATTATTGGCACTGACTGCCCTTCAAGTTACAGGGATGACTCTTACAATTTTTCAAACTGCCTTTGATAACTAATTAAGGGTTATCTCAGCATTTGTAGTGTCCCTGAGGTATATCACTTTGCACTTCAGTGGTGCCTTCAATCTAAGGATCTCAAAGCACTTCACTTAGCCATATGGTCTGGATCCACAAAGGGACTTAGGTGTTGTAATGCTGAGCTGGAAAACTACTGAAATCCACAAAGCCTGATTTAGGTGCCTAGGCTCCCTATGCAGTGCATGAGGAGAAATAGGCACCTAGGATCTATATCAGGGTGGGCAAACTTTTTGGCCCTAGGGCCACAGTGGGGTTGCAAAACTGTATGGAGGGCCAGGTAGGGATGGCTGTGCTTCCCCAAACAGCCTGGGGCCCCGCCCCCATCTGTCCCCTCCCATTTCCCACCCCCTTCAGAACCCCTGACTCATTCAACCCCTGCCCCCACTCCTTGTCCCCTAACCACCCCCCCCAGGACCCCACCCTCTATCCAACCCCCCCTGCTCCCTGACTGCCCAGACTCCTATCCACACCCCCGCCCCCTGACAGCCCCCCCAACCTATCCAACCCCCTGTGTTCCCAGTCCCTTGACCACCCCCCCTCCCAGAACCTCCACCCCTGCTCCCTGTCCCCTGACTGCTCCCTGGGACCCCCTTATCCAACCCACCCACTCCCTACCCCCTTACCATGCTGCTCAGAGCAGCAGGAGCTCGCAGCCACGCTGCCACACTGCCCAGCAGGAGCAGCGGACCAGAGCGCTGCCCACACGGTGAGGTGAGTCTGTGGAGGAGGGAGGACAGCAGGGGAGGGGCCAGGGGTTAGCATCCCTGGCCGGGATCTCAGGGGCTGGGCAGGACAGTCCTGTGGGCCGGATGTGGTCCATGGGCCGTAGTTTGCCCACCTCTGATCTATATTCTAAAAAAGCCAACATGCTGGGGGGGGGGGGAGGGACAGAGAGTCATCTAGGCTAGCCAATGGGAGATACCAATGAGAGGGGTGTGATCTAAGCCCCATCATTCTCAGGGAGTTCAGCACGTAAGTGCAGGCTTCAGGGAGGTGCCTATTTCTGCTAGCAATCCACAACTGGGAACCCAGCTCCTGGAGTCAGGCAACTTAGGTATCTAAGCCGTTCTTGTAACTACACACAAAATGAAAGAGGAGGCAGTTTCCCTTTACCCCAGTGTGTAGGGTACTCATCCAGAATGTGGGAGACCCCCTTGGTTCCCTTCCTCCCTCTGCCTGAGGAGAAGAGATTTGAATCTGGGTTTCACACCTCTCTCCAGGCAAGATTGATGTTGCCCTGCCTTTAAGGATCATGCTGAGGCTTGCACGTGAGATAGATGACTGCCTGAAGTGCAGGAGACATGCCCAGCGGCAGAAACTTGGGTGCTTAGGGAGCTTTTACAGCAGAAATTTAGGCACCAAGTGAATTCAGGTGCCTACAGGGTGAGGTTGCAGCTAAGCAGGGGTTTTGTGGAAGGCAGTGATGCTGAAACCTAGGACTTATGTGCCTACATGTGGGCTTTAGGTGTCTAAGTCTTTTCGTGAACCTGGCCCTATGTGGATCCTCAAGGTATTGGACAATGTCTCTATAATGTTATTTGGCCAGTATAGTATATAGGATACTGCAAATACCTAGGTAACATTATCTACAACAGGCGTCTAAGGTAAGTAAACCTGTAAACCTTTCCCACTTTAGATATAGCCACCGTAGGTTATTGAATGAGACATAAGCAATGTAATAAAATTGCAGCTCTGGTCACTTTGAAAGCATGTGTATTTTATTTTGAACAAAAGCTTTTGTGACTTTATGCACATGAGATCCATTTTACAAAGTGCAATGCTTACAGATTTAAGGATTTTCTTGTTTATGAAAATAAACTGAAGCAATTTATTTGACATTTATATACTGACAAATGCTATACTCATGTATTGGGTTCACATTTAAAAATGGCTTGGTACTGTATTTTGCTCATTCTGGATTGCTAAGGCCACAACCCCCTTGCTTTGGGGCCCCATTCAGAGAACTAGGAGATGAGTATTCACAATACAGAGGAACTTGAGGAAGTGATGTGTGGGAACACCCAACACAGCTACAGAGGGTCAGCTGAAATGTCATTTGCAGTGGCTCAAGTCCCTAGTGTAGACAAGTCTAGTTGCCATACTTTGTAACAGTGTGGGCCTGTCTCAACTAGTAGTTAAATCATTCTCAGCACCGGGTGAAGGGGATGTGCTGCTGACAACCTCTGTCAGAAATGTGTCTGCTGCTCTCTTATATCCACGGCCATTATGAGCAACAATATATCTAACATGGAGATTATGGATAGACTAAAAAAAAAGTGGAGAGGTCAACAAATCTGCCAGTGTCTGCACAAAAGAGTGAAGAAGTCAGCAAATCTGCCCATGCATGTACAAGTTTCAGATTGCAGCTATCACTTCTTTTGGACATGAAAACCCCAGACATTTAATATAGAGAACAGTTTTATCCTTTCATTGCTAGCCCTCATCCTCCCATGCCATCAAATGTGCTTTATATTGTCCGTAGCACTGAACATTGTTGACTCCTAATAACGTAAAGAAAGAAGGGAAATGTGTTGTGTTTGGGGTTTTTGTTTACCCTGCAATAATGTTGATAAGGCTACTTTCATCTTTAAGCAATTTGACTGGATGAAAGAAATTCTGACTGCATGTATGTCTGAATAACTAGCATCAGATCATAAATCTGAATAATCCTCATCCTCACCTACTGATTTTATGATCACTTAAATTATCTAGCCTCAAGTATTTTTCAAGTATTCCATGTTTCTAACCAGGTATTTGGTGATGGCGAAATGTCCTGTTTTTATTACAAGGAAGGTCCAGGCAGCAGTGAATGGATTTTGCTTTCCTAGGCCTATATAAGTGTAACCCTTCTGCCCATCAGAGTTGGCATCAACAAGGGCCGGGTTCAGTATCTAGGGGTTCCATTCCAATAACACAATGCAAAACCGGCTAGAGCCCCCCACCCAGTGACCTGGAACAAATGCATACCACCCCCCGAGGCACCTCTAAGAGGCAATGCTCCCCCCCTTGCAAGCACAGAGTCTGAGTTCAGCAAAAGCCTTTTAATAACAGGGAGAAAACAATGTGGCATTATGTTGGGGAAACACCACAAACATGATTCGTAACACAAACCATGAACCTGAAGACCCACCCCAAGCAGATTGGGCCATGTCTTTTCCCTTTGGTTCTTGAGTCCAGCAACCCAGAAGTCACCCAAAGTCCCAGAAGTCCAGCAACCTAAAAGTTCATCTGCAGAGCTTACCTCCCAGCCTGGGTGGAAAAGGGGGAGGTATGGGGGCACCTGACGTGCTTCACTGCTTGTGTCGATGGCCAACTGCCCTGCCTCTCTGTGGGGGTCTGCTGCAGCCTTCGCCATGAGCTGCTCCACTCAGCCAGCTGTCCTGCGAGCCATTCCGCCAGCCACTCCTCTCCAGCAGACGTCCTGGGCTAGTCACTCACCAATATAGCTTCGGCCCCCCGCACAACTTAACAGCACTCAGTGATTTCAGCTCATAGGGGGGAAGCCTCAGTGCTGGTACAACATTAGACCAAAGTGAAACCAGCTCAACAGCTTATAACCAGACTCCTAATAGAATCAAAATTAGCTCTGATATTATACAGCAGAGAGAGAAAGAGGATGGAAGGGGGCAAACCACTAAATACAAATGCCTATCAACAGCCTCTCTACATTCACTGGGTTTTGGAACCCATGTCCCTTGCCTAGTGAGTGCTACTTAGTTGAGAGCGAGTCCCTCCATCATAAAATGCCAAGTACAGTTCTACTGTCCTTGATTCACATAACCAGAATAACAACACTTTATTCATCCTGCCCCAATAACAAAGAGACTGGGGATCCCACAGCAGCCAAAGTGACCAGTTGGGCAAGCAGTCCCATCATGCTAGGCGGGGTGGGTGTGCCCATGCAAATGAGATCAGCCCCTGAAGTCTTTTTCCACAACTCACCACCAGATGTCAGGGTAGATCTCATTCTGACTCTGCTTACATCAGTAAAGATAGTTTTCACCCACTTTCTTCTTCACATTCTGCACCTCTTCTCCTTTATATTTATAGTAATGAGTGCTTAGGATAAAATTCTCTCCTCCACAAAGGGCTTACACAATGCCTCTAAAGCAGGGAAGTACTACTTTAGCTCTAAAAATACTGAAGTGGTACATAGACCTTTGTCAGTAGACTTAATGGAGGATGACACTTCTGGTTTGCAACATCTTTTGAGGTTTCAGGATCTGTCTTTGTTCCCTGCTGGAATGAAAAAAAACCTTTCCAATATTTTTGTGGCAATTCAATTGTGTCATTGTCCATTTCCAGACCAAAACCTGTGCGAGTGCACATCTGGGCTCTGGTGTGAAATGTGCAATACTCAAGTTTAAAGCCCTGTTCTCCCTGAATCAGAGTTTTTCTTCCCAGATTGCTCTGAATCAGGTAGAATAGGGTCTTGAACTGGGGTCTCCTATATTCGAAGCCAGTGCACTATCTGCCAGGAATAGCAGGAATTCTGTCTAATGATCGAAAATGTCACCAAAATTGATATGTTTAGATGAAACAGCATATTTCAGCTAAGAAACATCATTTTATGGAAATGTTCTGATCAGCTCTATTCAGCAGACCCTCATCATAGGATGATGTCATTCAGGTCCAGACTTTTTTTGGGGGGGGCAGATATTGTCTTTTGTCAGGCTCTTGGTAGAGATTCTTTATTAAACTGTATATCAATGGATAAAATTGCCAAGGCAATCTGTCAGAATTCAATAATAACTATCCTCGCTTTCTTCCCATCCAATTCCTTTGTGGCCGTGAATGGAGTTCTGAAGCCAGAGGGAACTAAAAAGCCACTGCTTTCAGTGTACGCTTATGTGCGAGGATGTATTGATAGTTTGTTGTGCTAGAAAGGAGAGCTTATGAGTGCCTCTGGCAACTGGCAGTGTGTCCTGATCTTATATAAATTTAAAGATAGCAATTGCAAAGAAAGGGTTTTCTTTAGCTAAGCCCTGTGGTAATAGTAGGAAAAGTAAACAGGGCTACGAATGTATAACCACAAAAGGAACCTTCATTCCTAAACAAACAAACAAACAAACAAATACTACAAAGCCCGCCAGCTGAAGCTATTTAATAAAATGCCAGTAACGTAACTAGAACTAGCAGTAGGAATTGTGATAGATTATTCTTGGTCAACTTTTATACTAAGCACAACCATTAAGTGAGAGGATTGGTCTGTAAGCAATAAAAGTCAGAACTTCTATTTTGATAATCCCTCCTGCTTTTTATTCCTGTTAGTCCTGCAACTAAGAGGGAGACAGTTGGCATCCATCACAATAACACAAACACAAACACAAATACATTAATTTTACAAAAATAGATTTCATTTTAAAATAATATAAAGAAATATTGAAGCCATGAAAGTGAATTTCGGTGGAGTTATTGTGGATTAAGAGTAGTGTATCTGAGGGAAGAATCTGACCTTAGAGATTTAGCAGCTGTCCTAACCTAAGAACGGGTAAACCCACTAATAACTCTGTGGAAACCTCCCTAAATGTTGGGTTGAATTCAGATATTTTTGTAACTGTATCTCCTACCATTCTCCCCCGCAAACAATAGAATATAAGTGGTACAACAAATAAAATTAATGTGTAACAAAGGTTTATATAAGACAAATAATTGTTAAAACAGCACATTAGATTTTGAAATTATTTATTTAGCTTTCTCCAGCTATTTAGTGCCTGGGATCAACTTTATCTCTAAGGCCGCAGTCTTGGAATGAGTTTTGTGTGGAAGGATCCTGTGACAGAGATAGGTATAAAACACACATTCAATTGTTTAATCTATTAATCAGTTATCTCTAGTAGGTTTCTCACTGTTCTTTGGATTAGTTTTCCTTAGGTAAAGTATAGCCTGGAGGATTATTATAAATCAATGGGTTATCCAAAACAGCTTTTAAAGTAGAAAAAATTACAGGAAGCAAAATAAAAATAGTTAGATCATAATGTTCACATTGTCAAAAATTGAATTCAACCTGGAATATTACAGTTTTCAAGACAAAATAAATCAGTGCAATTAATTGAAGGTCTTATCGCCACCTTCTTATGGGGCAAACTTTTATCCTTCTTCTATACTAGTCATTGTAGGTGATTTTTAGGTATTAGCAAGGAACTACGGTTACTTAAATGATGCTCATTATTTATTTCCACTCAATTTTATATGCCAATGGAATTATGGGACTGCTCATAGCAGCTCAATCAAACAACTCTACAGTAGAATTTAGAAATTTAGGCAAGTTACTTAATTACCTTGCCCAGGTGATACTCATAGCCAAACTTTGCCACTTGTACACACACGAGACATTAAACTCAAACCATAATATGCCGGTCATTATTTTGAAGCAAGTCTAATTTCTCTGAAGTTTCAACCAGTACCATTATCTCTTATGCCACTTAAATCACACATTCAAATAGTAGTAAAATCTTTAGTTTATGGGCCAGTTCAAAGCCCTTTTGGTCATAAGAATGGCCGTAATCGGTCAGCCCAATGGTCCAGCTAGCCTGCTAGCCTGCCTTCTGGCAGCAGCCAATGCCAGGTGCTTCAGAGGGAATGAATAAAACAGGCAATCATCCCCTGTTGTCCACTTCCAGCTTCTGGCAATCAAAGGCTAGGGACAACCAGAACATGGGGTTGCATCCCTGACCATCTTGGCTAATAGACATATGGAGGACAGGTTCGTCAATGGCTAAGAGTATATCTACACAGCCTGCAGGAGTGAGGCTCCCAGACAGTTTGATAGACAAGCAGTAGCATGACTTGCACTAGTGTGCTAAAAATAGCTTTGTAGACAACCGTTTGAAGTTGTGGCTTGGACTGGAGTGTGGCCTCTGAAGCCCAGGCTGCAACTTCCACATCCACCCTGCCTAGGTGCTCAGCATGATAGGATTGCTTGCCCAAATTATCACTTTTGGCCGGTGTTGGATCCACAGTCTCCTTGTTATTGGGGCATGAGTAATATGGGGTTGTTATCCTTGTTGTGTGAATCAAGGGCAGCAGAACTGTACTTGGCGTACCCTGACTGAGGGACTCACCTTCAACTAAACAGCACTCACTAGGCAGGGGACATGGGTTCCAAAGCCCAGTGAGTTGAGAGAGGGTGAGGACAGTTATTTGGTGGTGTAGGCTGTGCTTAAGGGTCATGATACCATTTGACCATTCCTTTCTCCACTGTATAATAAAAGAGCTAATCTAGGCTCAATTGAGAATCTTGTTACACACTGCAGAGCTGAAGCCACTGATATCTAGGTCTTAGCGTTAGACCTGCTTTGGGACAGTGTCTCTGATGCAAAAGACTGCCCAGTGTGCACCAGCATTGAGGTTCCCCCACTACCAGCTGAAATCACTGAGAGCTGTGTTAAGTGGTGGGACCTGCGATCGGCTGGCAGGGCAGCCAGTGGAGAGGTGCGGCAATCAGCCAGCAAGGTGGCTGGCGGAGAGGACCAGAGCGGAGCCCGACAGGGAGGCGTGGCGATTGACCAGCAGGGTGGCTGGTGGAGGGGTGTGGCAATCGGCCAGCAGGGCAACTGGTGGAGAGGATTGGAGTGGAGCCCAGTGGAGAGGTGTGGCGCTCAGCCAGCAGGGTGGCTGGTGGAGAGGTGTGGAGCGCTGATTGGCCAGCAGGGTGGCCAGCAAAGAGAGCAGCAAGCAAGAGCCTGGGAAGCAGAGCGAGTAAGGTGCCTTTTTACCCCCGCTCCATCCAGGGTGGGAGGTTAACTCTGCAGATGAACCTCTGAACTCTGGGTCTGTACTGACCAAGTGGAGTGCAGAGAAGGGACGGGCACATTAAATACTTTTGGTTGCTGGACTTAAGAACCCAAGAGAAAAGGGCACTGCCCAACTTACTTGGGGGGTGGGTCTTTTGCTCATGCTTTATGTTTACAAACCCTGTTTGTGGTGTTTTCCCAAATTAATGCCGAGTTATTTCCGTTCTTTTTTTCCTACACTCAGACTCTGTGCTTGGTCTTAGAGGCACCCAGGGGGTGGTTTGTAATTGTCCCAGGTCACTGGATGGGGGCTTGAGCCAGTTTTGTGTTGTATTGTTGAAAAGGAACCCCTAGATACTGAACCCGGCCCTGTTGCTGTCCACTCTGACTGGCAGAAGGGTTACACAAATGCATAGGCATAAAGTTTACCCACAAACTCTTGCTGAATTGCAGTCTAGGTACTTAGCTGTTGACTCCACTCAATATACATCTCCTGGGTGTGAAGCACAGAAGCAGCATCAGATGTTTGACATATTTCAAAGGTTTAGGCCTAAATTATGTCCAGGATCTGGCCTATATGTGGGTGTATATAACAATATTATTAATAAGCTCTATATTTGCTGTGTAATCACAACAACTCATTTGCAGCATCACGGCTTTATTTAACTGTGCCCTGTAGACTGGTAATGGATGTGTTTGAATTTTTACAATCTTCTGTAAGTTGATGGAGTATGGTCAGGTGAGTCTCTGGTCTACACATAGCAACTGTTGTTTTGTGCTAGGAGAAGAGCCACATTATCACGTCTTTTCATGTTGCTCTCTATTTCATCATTATTTAACAAAGAATACATTATTTCAGGTCATAGAGTGATTTTATTTATAATAATTTACATGTGTTAGGATCTGATGCCAGAATCATGTTAAAGTTGAACATTCCCAGAGCATATGCAAAAGATCTCCTGTCTGTATGCATCATATCTGGCACTTAGGAGGCTCATTACGCTGGAAAGTAGCCATTCTTTTTGGGGTAATCTACATTCTATCCAGAATATTGTCGAATATTTATCTGCTTGACATTTATAAGATTGCTTGTTGTATCTTCAGTGTTTTCTCCAAAGCCACCTACTTTCTAATGAGCCCAAATGTACATTTCCTTTATTATATGGCTTAGCTAACCTGTAAAGCCATGAAATCTTTCTTTTTTTATTATTTTCAGTCTGAGGTGCTTGAAAGTCCAGAGTTTTTTTCAGTGGATCCCTTCCAGACCTAATTATCAAATTATGTGTATCCATTCATAAAGCTAAAACATGTATTTGATGATTGAAGCTCACTTTTAATCTTATTCCAAGGTTTTACATTTATTTTCAATTAAATCGCTGAATAATAAAGAATGTTCTTACTGCATGTTCTTATGCATGCATACTGCATGTTGAGGAGCTGAGTGTATTTCTGTGCTTTATCAAATTATTAACAGATTGGTTCATACATTTGGAGGGTTTCTATAATAGCATTTGATTTAGCCAGTGATACTCAGACTGAGGCTTGCGAGCTGCAAGTGGCTCTTTAATGTGTCTCTTGCAGCTCTTTGCAGCATGTGATATTAAAACACTGTGTGATTTAATTATTAACCAATCTAAGTTATTAACCAATCAGGATGCTTTTATTATGTTATTAAGCAACTGTAGGTGATAAAATAATAATACTTGGTCAGTCATTTTGCTATGAGTCATATGTGTGTTTGTGTGTGTGTGTGTGTGTGTATAGATAAACTAAATATTTCCCCTGTCATTCTGTTTAAATATGAATATATAGTACTATAGTAAATGAAACAGTGAATTCATACTACTGTGGCTCTTTTGTGTAATACTGATCACTAATTTGGCTTCTGAACCACTGAGGTCTGAGTTTCACTCATTTAACCCAAGTATTTGGGTCCAAATCCCAATTTTTCAAGTACAGTAAATTGTCAAGGTCATTTAGGCTTGAGTGCCTTTTCTCTAGTTTAAACAAGTTATCTGCAATAAGGTCTGTAAGAACCTAATATTATTAAAGATGGATTTGTCCATCATTTAAATCTTGGTTTAAACTTGGCTGAGATTGGGATGTGTAACCTGGGACATCATCCCATCAATATTTGAAGCACTTATAAAGTGAGCACATTTGGGCACAAAGTTGGAACACCACAGTGGCCTCTTTATGTTTCAGAATGGAACCACATTTGTCTAGCTTCTCTTTAATTTGCAGTTACTTCATAAGCTACTGTACTGTATCGCTTGCCCTCCAATCGTGACCAAAAATGGCTTCCAATCTAAAATTTGGGTTTAATTGTCTCTGTTATAGTTAATATATTGAGCCCTTTTTAATTCTACAATTTTCTACATTTCTGGACATTCTAAAAACCAGTTTTGCACTGCCACAATTTCCTTAGGCACCACGGGCTACATTTACGAAGGGACTGAGGGGTTGCAATGCTGAGCAGGGAGCCCCATAAGCTAGCCAGTTAGAAATGCTGAGGAGTTGGGGAGGGGTCTAGCCCTTGCCCCTCAAAGGGAAATAGGTGCCTAAGTCGAGGCAAAAGGGAAGCGCATATCTTTGCTTTGGATTCACAGCCAGGAACTAGGTTGGTCTCCTGGACTTAGGTGCCTTAGCCAGGACAGGCTTTTGTCATGAAGAACAAAAGAGAGAGCAAGCCATGTCATGAAAAACACCTTTATTCACATAAAATTACATTAAAAACTATTAAAATGTAATAACATTAAAATAGATACACAAAAAGATATTAATAAAATGGAGCAAAACACGTCTGAAGTGAACATTAAAACACAGATCACTAAAGCATCAGCATCACCAAGTTCACGCAAAATACTGTTAACACACCAAATCAACTGAAAAGGGTCCAGGTTACACGTCAATTTAGAAAAGGTGTAATCAGTCCACAGCTGGATCACAAACACTGCTCTGCCCTGGCCACTCTGTTCTGGTGAGACTTCTAAGTTGACAGTTTTGCCTGACCCAGCAAAAAGTTGGCCAGGCAAGAAACCTACTGAATGTGAGCAATAAATATTAGTCATTCTGAGAACAAACAGGGGGCTTGGAAAAAAAGAGTCCCAAACTGCTGAAAAGCTGCTGTAAAATAAAAACCAAAAAGAGGAATCAAATGGGGGCAATATAGGGAAAAAATGAAACACGTCTGAACCCGACCTGAAGGGGCACACCTCAGGGATGCACAAAATAATTGGTTTCTACAGAGCTATGCAGGACCCTCCACTGTAAGTCACTGGAGTATTTAGGAAGAAGAGGTTTGCACAATGTCTTCCAAGCTGGGGACACGGAATCATCCAAGGACAGAGGCATCCTCCAGGCTGTATCAGGGTAGCGTGATGCTGGACCTACACATGTGCCACAGAGCTGCTTCTTGGTCATGGTTGCAAAAGGAAATCCTTCCAGGACAACAATCTGCCTGGCTGCATAAGGATCTTGTCCAAAGAAAGGAAGACAACTGGTGAGGGGAACACAGGATTCCCTCTGGCAGAAAATCCCTTCAACAACTTTCTGCAAATGCTGAACAGCTCACTGCAGGAGTCCCACCTGGAATGGTCTCAAGTTGCAGTGGGAATGGTCTCAAGTTGCAGTGAGGGAGGTCTAGGTTGGATATTAGGAAACACTATTTCACTAGGAGGGTGGTGAAGCACTGGAATGGGTTACCTAGAATCTCCATCCTTAGAGTTTTTTAAGGCCTGGCTTGACAAAGCCCTCAATGGGATGATTTAGTTGGTGTTGGTCCTGCTTTCAGCAGGGGGTTGGACTAGATGACCTCCTGAGGACATTACACAAAAATTGCATAGATCGGCTTCTGGTCTGAACAGCAAGAGCTGTCACCGACTTCCGGCTTGACTGACTAGGAACAACCAGGTGGGGCAACTTGGACAACCCAGCCTGAGTAAAGGCTGAAAACAGGCTCCTAGAGGTGAGAGCTTCAGCTAGAAAAAGTTGGTTAAAAAACAGTGGCTCTTCCGAGAGCCATGAATTGGAAAATGCCTGGTCTGGCTCTGCATGTCACAGAAATCACCAGGCATTAAAACAACCATTATGGAATGGAGGCAAAGGTAGACTCTGTAATTGGCCAAGTGTCAACAAAAATAGGTGACAGGTTTCAGAGTAGCAGCCGTGTTAGTCTGTATCCACAAAAAGAAAAGGAGGACTTGTGGTCTCTAAGGTGCCAAAAATAGGTGAGTGCAGAGACCATCCCCCTCTCCCCACAACAGCACAATGGAAGAGAGAAAAAGAAAGGGACTTCCAGCCAGCAGGGAGTCAGAGTACAGCAATCGCTGAACAGACTGGAGGCAAAAGGCTGCCACTCTGCTGACTAAAGCAATGAACCCCTGGCCTCCTTCATCTAATGGCAGGAACACCAAAGCAGGACAAAACCAGCGGTAACTGTTACAAAAATGGTTAATGTGCCTCTGAGTCCAGTCCAAAAAAACCTGGGGGAGGATCCAGACACAGTAGCCGATACCACAACATTGAGGCCATAAGGTTGTTGGCAATCCATCCCTGAAAGCATAGTCCAGGAAGGAGGCAGTGCCATTTCTGCAGGCAGCCTTGCACCTTCTCTTCTGCCCCCTCCCAGTTCCTTACATTTTTTGGTCAGATCTGAAAAAGACCCCCAGCACCCCCTCCCATTGTATTTGTTGGGGCAACAAAGGGGGAGCGCTACACTGCCAGGAGCCCAGTAAGATCAAACTGCTCTTAACCCAGTTAATGTGGGTAGCATATGCCTGTTCATACACTTGTAACCAAGCGCAGCGTGCCTGCATGTCACAGTCAGATGTGATAAAAACTATCATCAGCATAGGCCGACAAATGAACCAGGAGAGTATTCGGCACCCCAGCACAGAAACACCAGTCAGACGGCTTTTGAGGATGTGCGGGAATGGCTCTAAACGAAGAGCATAAAGCATTCCAGACAGAGGACACCCCGATGAATGCCTCTGAGAACTGGGAAGCAGCAGGTAAGGCCTCCACATTAATCTTTGGGACAGTAAAAACGTTAAAGAAATATGACGATTTTGGATATTTTTATGGAAAGTTGAGAAGGCCTTTCAGCCACTGGGTTATGGCAAAGTGAGTGCGTGTGTGTCTGGTGTGGATGGCAACTACTCACTGTAAAAGACGTTTAAAATATGCTTTAAAAATGGCCACAGCAAAAACAGATGTTTGGAACTTGCGATAGACACAGTCCCCATTAAGGCCTAGGGCCCCAACTCTGCGAGGTACTTGCACACACGTGCAATAAGACTAAGGAGACATTGCATAGACGTTGGTGGGCCTTTATCTGCTGAACTGGGTCCTAATGGCCTTCGGCAAATCAAAGCCAATTCTTTCAGTGCAGCCCATCAACCACACCACACTGTTGTGACATGACCGGTGGGGCATAGCACCAAAAGATCAACTGCTGCAATTCTATCTGTGTGGATGGACTCCTCCCTTGGGCAGAGCCTCACTGTCACCATCTGGGCACAGGATCTGTGTGCGCAAGATTAGGGCCATGATACGAAAGAATTTTGAGCTGCTCTATTTTGTTTCCAAGCACAGCACTGGAAAACATTGCTCTGCCAACATGAACTGAAAAAAGAGCAAAAACTGAAATAACCTTAATGAAATTGGTAAGAAATGTGGTGGCAGCGGTAGACCGTAATATTAAGATGCATAAGTTAACAAATAAGAAATAAGGTCATTGTTTATAGTTTAAAAGTTTGGTAATCGTAAGTGTGCCTACAATGTTGGCACACAGCCAAGGACAGGAACTTGGCAGTTTAAGCAGTTTAGCCTATGGCAGGTATGTTGGTAGGCAAAGTGTGTACTGCGGTCAGATAAAGGTCACTTCAGCACTGCAGGGAGGGGTTGGGCAGGCATGCTCAGTAAATTTGTAGTGCAACAACTTTGACTGCTAGAGTTAGCAGCTATGATTGTCCTATAAGAATGGGCCAATCAGAGAGGGTCTGAAGGTGATGGGATGATAGGTATGCTAATGCTAGGATTGAAAAATAAGCCAACCAAAACAGGCCATAACATTTATATGAGGCAGAGCAGGCAGGGAAAAGTCAGGTTAGGAGCAGGAGAAGGAAAAGGTGAAGATCAGAGAAACCTAAAAGAGCAAAGAACAGCAAGGCAGTTGCAGGGTGATAGCAGCAGCAGTGGGCTGCTGGGACAGAGCAGAAAAGGATCCTGAGACAGAGCAGACGGATCCTTGAGACAGAGCAGAAAGAAAGAAAACTACAGAGAGGAAGTATGTGAGCCATAGTATAGGCTATAGAATAGAAATAGGATTAATGAATGTTTATGATTGGGATAATAAATGTGTGTGTTTGTGTTATCAATGTTTCATTGTACTATATATATATATATATATATATATATATATAAAGGTTAGGGTTTATTAAGATTATCCTGCATATGACTGATCACCATGTGCAGAAAATATCATTCCAACTGTATGACATTATGGTCTTGGGTACTTTAACTTATATACCTTTGCTAAGGGATTCATGTTTACATTTTAATTTAGGTTTAGATTAATTGTATGAGGAAAGGTTGGTTATACTAAATAAAGAAAATACCTTGTTTTGGAAAAGTACTGCATTGGTGTCAATCCTTTAAAGGGAGGGCTGTATCCGTGTCCTCCTGCAGTGAACAGATCTAGTCTGTTCTGGGGAGTTTCCTGAAGGGCATAAGGAAATCCTTGGGCAGGCCCCCTCCTTTCACCTTGCAGGAACAGATTAATATGTCAACATCTTGGAAACCCAGAATTAAGCAAAAGGAGGGCTACTCTGGGATCCTCGAGTCTGTTCTTGGGGTAATAGCCACATAATGTAATTTTTAGTAGACAACTATCTCCAGTTTTTTTCATTCACCCTCAAATCTTGGAAATTAAATGTAAAAGTTGCAAAATTGGGCATGAAAAAGTCTGGACATTCTGTTAACTCTGCTACATTACACATATGTAATAACTGTAATTCCTCTTTCCTTTGTTAAAGTGTAAGCCTAAGTTTTATCCAGTACATATATTACTATTCAACTATATAATATATATAGTTTTCAATGTCTGTTAATACTGAATAATACTCTAATGTTCTGAATATCAGCAACGGGGCTACAATTAGTGGATTGAAAAATGTGGGTGTAAATCACATAGTGAGGCTGTTAATTAAAACTCATGTGCATGAATCTCCTTTACCTTATTTATATGTACTAGTTTTCTTGTAACAGGAGAAGGTTCTCTTGATATTATCAAAAGTCAGCCCTTATCTTGATGTGTCTGTTCCAGATGCTGTTATCCCTGGCAGTCTGAGGGCTTGCTTGAAACATCCTGCTTTCTTGTCAGCAGGGCTGACGCAGTATATTGTAACAAGCATTCTCCATAACAACTGTTCACAGGCCGTGTTTTTGGCTTTACAAGCACAGTTTGTGAGAATCTCTGTCAGGATAATGTTTATTCATCCAAAGTGCTTTCAATAAATTGGGTCTTGCTAGTCTTTCCAAGGGTTAAAAAATGAGGTGTTTTCATTTTCTTCTCCCCTTACTGGCTTAAGGGAAATAGACAGCCTGCTTCTGTAACTGCCCCAGCCCTGGTAGGGTCTGGACAAAGGGTCTAATTCTGTTAGCTATTGCACCACTCACTAGCTACAACTTTCTTTTATAATCAGAATCCTTTGTCTAATTACAGTATCTAATGTCAGAAATTTAGCCAATTTTGTAATATATTGCTTGTGGTTAGTATACTGACTACATCTTTCTGTACACAACACCCCTCTCACCTGAGAGACAGCCGTGCCCAGAGTCTCAAAGGTATTTTGGTGCCTAATTCCCATGGAAAAAAACAGATACCTACCTTCCGATGAAGTGAGCTGTAGCTCACGAAAGCTTATGCTCAAATAAATTGGTTAGTCTCTAAGGTGCCACAAGTCCTCCTTTTCTTTCTACCTTCCACTGTAGGTATATGCAAGCCTCGTGCATGGTTGTTGGATTTTACTCTCAGCTGCATCCGTTAAGGCAGCGTGAATGCCCCCTGGTGCCTCACACTGCTGCACACAGGTATAAAAGGCCTCACTGCCCCGACCTCCCCTCCTCCCCGCCAGCTCCTTCCTACTGGAGAGGCTCTGATAGAAAGGGGAAGGAGGGTGGGTCATGGAATGGACACAAGCAACACATCTCGAAGAACAACAATTCTGGAAAGGTAGGTATCCATTTTTTTTTGTTTGAGTGATAGCACATGTATGTCCATTCTACTATAGGTGACTCACAAGCAGTTCGAACTGGAGGCAGGTTCAGTGTCTACTTGAACAGGGATTGTAGGACTACCCATCCAAATCTGGCATCATCTCTAGACTGATGAGTGATGGCATAGTGGGAGGTAAATGTGTGGATCGAAGACCAGGTTGCCACTTATAAATGTCCAGGATGGGCACCCAGCCCAGAAAGGCCACAGAAGCTGACTGTGAGCTGGTTATGTGAGCCACTACTTTTTATGGAGGTTCCATATCTGCCAAAGGGTAGCATAGATTAATACAGCCCGTAATCCACAAGGAGATTTTCTGCATGGACACCAGGTGGTCTTTTATTCTGTCTGAATAGCTACAGGATGACCTGAACAATTTACTCCAATCCATATAAAAGGCCAAAGTCCTTCTAATGTCTAGAAGATGTAAGGAGAAACTACATTCATTTGAATGAGGTTTCAGAAAGAAGGTAGGTAAGTAAATTTCTTGATTAATGTGAAAACCGGAAGCCACCTTAGTCAGGGACTTAGGGTGAAGCCAAAGGAAGACCTCATCCTTGGGGTATACTGCGTAGGGCGCTTCCAACACCAGGGCTCCCTGCTCTCCTACTCTCTTGAGGTAATCGTGAACAAGAAAGTCACTTCCATAGATATGTGTAATATAGAACAAGTTGCCAATGGCACAAAGGCAGGACCCATCAACTTTGTTCAATCTAAATTCAAACTTCATTGTGGAACAGGACTGTGAACCTGTGCGTATAATCTGTCTAAACCCTTTAGAAATCTAATGGTCATAGGGTTAGAAAAGATCAATCTTTTATCAGCCAGAAGGTGGAAAGCTGAGATAGCCACCAGGTGAATGTTGATGGATCTACCAAGAAGCTCTTGTTATTTCAGGAATAGGAGATTGATTCCGCATATCCTAGCCTAAGTTTGCGCTGGGTGAAAACCTCTTTGTACAGATCAAATGGAGAATATCTTCCATTTTGCAAGGTAAGTAGATCTGGTTGAAGGTATTCTGCTCTAAAGGAGAATTTATTGTACTCCTTTAGAGCAAAGATGTGCCAAGGAAATTAGCCACATAGCATCCACACAGTCAGGTGGGGAGGGCCTGTAGATTGTGATGGAGGAGGTCCAATTGCCTATTGTCCTGGGAGATCACATCCACATCTCTTGGGAGTGGCATAGGGGGTCTGACTGATAAGGCTAGTAGTGATGAAAACCAGTGTTGGCAAGGCCATGCTGAAGTTATTAGTATGATGTGAGCCCCATCTTGTTTGATTTTGGGCAGGAGCAGAACTGAAGGGAAGGCATACAGCAGGCCTTTTGATCAATTCAGGAGGAACGCATACAACAGTGACCCCTGGACTATGACCCACCAGGGAACAAAAAAGATGACATTTCTTGTTTTCTTTGGTGCAAACATGGCCACTTGGGAAGTATCCCACAATAGGAAAAAGGCATTGGACACATCCAGAGACATGCACATAATCTGCCCTCTGGAAGGTAGGCTGCTTTGAGGTTAATGGACCTAGCTATGCAAAAGTTCCAGAGTGAGACTGTCTCTTGTTATAACCTCATTGACTGGGCTCCCTGATCAGTTTACATGAAACATGGCTGTTGTGTTGCCTGTGAGTTCTAATAAACTCTGCCCCCAGTACGCAGGAGGAATGCCATACAAGCTGAAAGGATGGCCCAGCTTTCTTTGATATTTATGTGGAGAGCGAGGTCTTGGGACAACCAAACCCCCTGAGTCTGATGGGAGCCAAACTGAGCTCCCCAACCAAGATCTGATGCATCTGTGACTAGGGTGAGTGTCTTCTGAGGAGGAGCAAAGGGAACTCCTGTGCAAACGTTTGCTGGATGTGTCCACAGGTCCCAGGAGGACAAGACTTGAGTTGATACCTGACCTACCCTGTCCATGTGATGGTGGGCTGGAGCATAGGCTGATGTCACTTATACTCTCTGACATGCAGCCTGGCATTCTGGACCACGCAGGTGTATGCCACATGTGCCGTAGAAGTGTGAGGCACTTTTGAGACATAGTGAGAGGATGCAGCTTTAGAGCAATGATCTGCAGTGCATCGAACCTTTTTGCAGCAGGAATGCCCGGGTTTGTGTGGAGTCTAGCATTGTCCCAACGAACTCTATTCTCTGAAGTAGTGTCAAGATAGATTTTTCTGTATTGATTAGGAGCCCTAGTGAGTGAAAGGCTGACTGGATAGCAGCTATGCAGGAGAGCACTTGAGATCTGGATCGGCCCCTAACTTACCCATCGTCCAGCAAGAGAATACATGGATTCCTGACCTGTGCTGGAAAGCTGCCACTACCACCATGCATTTCATAAAAACGAGGGGCTGCTGCAAGCCTGAAGGGGAGAACTGCAAATTAATAGCATGAATTGTTGCCCATGAATCTGAGGAACTTTCTGTGGCTGCGATGAATTGCCACATGGAAGTAAGTGTCCTTTAAGTCAAGAGCAGTGCATCAGTCCCCACTCTCTAAGGAAGGGATAATGGAAGCAAGAGTAACCATCCAGAATTTCATTTTCTTCAGAAACTTGTTTAGTTGCCTTAGATCTAAAATAGGGCTGAGGCTCCCCTTTTGCCTTCGGGACTAGGAAGTATCGAGAATAGAATCCCTCTCTTTGGAAATGCAGCAATGAAGAGGAAGAGGCCAGTGATTGCTGAGGATGGCCCTTGTCCAATTCTTGCAAAGGAGAGTCGCGAGTAACTGATTTCTCTTATAAAGTACTGGTACTGGCAGAGCAGGAATGGCAACCATGGTGCTCATGTCCCCCTCTTACCCCCAGTATCTACTAGATGCTGTAGGGTGTGGGGTAAAGCCCCAAGGGCTCCCAGATGGGTACTGGTACGATGGTGGGACCAAGCTGTGCACCATCCATTGATCCTTAGGTTGAGATTTGGACCGAGGTGGGTAGACAACCAACTGGGTTTGCTGCGGTTACTCTGTCCTGGAAGCATAAGATCTGACCTTAGAATCTGAAGAAGCAGATGAGTCTACTTCCTTTGACCATCGAAGAGCTGACCCCAACAATACTGGGGGCACCAGTTGCAAATCAATGACAGGCAGTGTTGAACTCATTGCAGTCTTTCCCCTTGATGGACTCTGCTGAGATGCTTCAATTGTAGAAGCCACCCGTTCTAACTGGTGCACCAATACTGGAGGAGGCACCAGTGGATCCAACACACGCATTCCTGGTGCTAGGCAGGAATTTTGTCTCACAGGTGAAACCAATACAGACAAGTTCAGTAGTTCCTGCACTGCCTTGACTGCTTTGAGTGTATACAGTACCGTCAAAGGCTCCTGGGCCTGTGGTACTTGGAGTTCTGCTGATCCTGGGATCAGTCTCAATGGGCTCTTTGAAGGCTATGGAGTCAGCAATCCCGCTTTGCTGTGTGGTTACGCTTGGGGGTCCCTCTTCTTTGAGTGCTCCTCTGTGTCCTTTGCAGCACCCAGTTCCTTGCTTACAGATCACGATAGCCCGTGGTACTGAGGCCTTTGAAGACTTATGAAGCCTTATAGTTGATACCAGTGAGGCTGGCTTGCCTGACGACTCAGCTACAGTGGGCAGAGCACTCCTGACCAACTTGGATGTGTTCAGGACCCATTCAGTGTTGGAAGGTTCCAATGGAGGGCAAAGCACAGATTCCATGAGCAAATATTTCAGCCTGGCTACCCTGTGAATGGGACTTGATCCCTCTACAGATGTGACATTTGTCACCTACATGTGCTTCCCCAAGACATTTCAGGCATCTGGGGGTTGCTGACTGGCATTGGCTTGCCACAGGCCTTGAAGCCAAGAGAGCACAGCATGAGTCTGGTACTGGACTCACTGCTCAAATGAGCACCGGAAAGCAGGCTACACTAAGAACTAGACTATACTTATGATAAGCTAAACTACCACAAGAGGGCCTACATACATAAGAAGGTGAAGATGATTTTTGAACCACAAAGCTCACAGCTCCTATAACTGTCACTGGTGGTAGGCTGGAATAGAAGGGGGTTGGGGCATGGGGAGGCCCTTTATATCTATGTGCAGTGGTGCAAGGCACCAGGGGGTGTTCACGTTGTCCCAACAGTAATGCGGAGGGAAGAAAAGCTCTGAGAATTGTGCATGAGGCACGCACACACCTACAATGGTATGGACGTGCACAATCACTTGAAGAACCAAAGCCTCCTCATCTTCCAGGGAGCAGCTATGATTAGCCGGCTATACGGGCCCCTCAGAGATGTCAATAACACCTCTTTTTATTAAATGAAAAGTAAGACTTTCCTAATGGGATGGGGGAGATTGTGGCCCGTGAAGCCAGGGAAAGGCATTGGTGAGAAAAAATGGGGATCTGTTTGTGTTTGCTTAATAAGTGTTTGTGGGAGGCAGTGGCGTAATGTAATTGTAAGCCAGGGTCTGAATGAGCTCTCTCCTGACATCTCATGATGAACCAGGGGAAAAGACATCAGGAGCAGACTGTATTTGCCTAGACACACCTACGCTACCTAGGTGTTCAGGAAACAGATCTGCTTTGCAAAAGTGATCAATTTTGGCTCGTTTTGGGTTCCAATTCACTTAGTGTTGAATGCAGGAGTAATTAAATGTTATCCTTATTATATGAGTAAAGGGCAGCAGAAATATTCTTAACATGCCCTGATTGAGGCACTCACCCTAAACTGAACCTCAATTCCTAAGCACAGACTTGCACTTCCAAATGCCAGGGGAAGGAGGAATCAGTATTTCTAGGTGAGGATATGGATTTTTAAAGAGTTTCAGATTCCATTTGACCATCTCCTTTGCAGTATTTAAAGGCACAACTGATTGGATTCAGTTGAGTCCTTGTTTTGTTTTGTTTTTTTAAGTGCTTTTTACAACTGAAATCACTGATGACCGGGGCTGTGGGCTAAGTCTTAAATGTGGTATGGGGACAGTGCTGCAGTGAAAGAAAATGAAGAGGCAGCAGCAGAGAAGTTCCCCCTGCTCAGTGAAATCACGAAGAGCTGAGCTAAGTAGTGGGTATTCAGAGTGAAGCATTGCAGAGAGTGGCCAGCAGTAGCAGAGATAGCAACAGTGAACCAGTCGCTGAGGCAGCGGCAGAGACATTGCTTGATGTGCCCCTCCCACCTTTCATAGCTGGGAGGTGAATCCACATGAACTCACCTCTGAATTCTGGGTCCTCGCTGACCAAGGACAAGAAACTGTGTGGGGTGCAGCAGAGGGAAAGGGGAGTGGTGTGTGTTAAAGGGACATTCAGACATTGGACTTTTACACTGCAATGTGGGAAAGTGAGGCAGCAAAGGAAACTGCCCAATGTCCTGTGGGATGGATGGTTGCTTATGGTTACATGATTGTGATGTTTTCACAAATTAATGATGGGCTCCCTTTCCCTTTTAATAAGACATTTTCTTTTGTTATCTACAGACTCACTTCTTCCCCACTTCTTGTGAGCGGGGAACAATTGCCTCTAATCTGGTTAGAGGCAATTCTAGAGAGGTAACTAGTGGTGTTCCCCAAGGGTCAGTCCTAGGACCAATCCTATTCAACTAATTCATAAATGATCCGGAGAAAGAGGTAAACAGTGAGGTGGCAAAGTTTGCAGACAATACTAAATTGCTCAAGATAGTTAAGTCCAAAGCAGACTGTGAAGAACTTCAAAAAGATCTCACAAAACTAAGTGATTGGGCAACAAATTGGCAAATGAGATTTAATGTGGATAAATGTAAAGTAATGCACATTGGAAAAAATAACCCCAACTATACATACAATATGATGGGGGCTAATTTAGCTACAACTAATCAAGAAAGAGATCTTGGAGTCATCGTGGATAGTTCTCTGAAGACGTCCATGCAGTGTGTAGCGGCAGTCAAAAAAGCAAACAGGATGTTAGGAATCATTAAAAAAGGGACAGAGAATAGAATGGCGAATATCTTATTGCCCTTATGTAAATCCATGGTACACCCACATCTTGAATACTGTGTACAGGTGTGGTCTCATCTCAAAAAAGGTATACTGGAATTAGAAAAGGTTCAGAGAAGGGAAACTAAAATGATTAGGGGTTGGGAACGGGTCCCATATGAGGAGAAATTAAAGAGGCTAGGACTTTTCAGCTTGGAAACGAGGAGACTAAGCGGGGATATGATAGAGATATATAAAATCATGAGTGGTGTGGAGAAAGTGAATAAGGAAAAGTTATTTACTTGTTTCCATAATATAGGAGCTAGGGGCCACCAAATGAAATTAATGGGCAGCAGGTTTAAAACAAATGAAGTTCTTCTTCACACAGCGCACAGTCAACCTGTGGAACTCCTTGCCTGAGGAGGTTGTGAAGGCTAGGACTATAACAGGGTTTAAAAGAGAACTGAATAAATTCATGGAGGTTAAGTCCATTCATGGCTATTGTCCAGGGTGGGTAAGGAATGGTGTCCCTAGCCTCTGTTTGTCAGAGGGTGGAGATGGATGGCAGGAGAGAGATCACTTGATCATTACCTGTTAGGTTCACACCCTCTGGAGCACCTGGCATTGGCCACTGTCGGTAGACAGGACACTGGGCTGGATGGACCTTTGGTCTAACCCAGTATAGCCATTCTTATGTTCTTATGGTTTTGTTTTGCATTGTTAAGAGGAACCCCTAAATAGAGAACCTGGCCTTTGTTGTTGCCAACACCACCTGGCAGAAGGGTTACATGATGTAAAATGTGGGTATGCATTAAAAAATACAAAGCAGCAGGAGCAGGGAAAATCTTCAGTGATAAAGGAAAACTTTTTTTTTTTTTTTTTAAGAAATAACATATAAAAGTTAAGAAACAAAACAAAACAACCCAACACATTTAACCAGAAATCCCGTAACCTCATAATTTTGTTAGTATTACCCTTTTCCCCTTCTCCCACTTTTTGTGAAACCCACTTGTGTCTGGTCTCATTTGGATGGTTTTGCAGGACAGGAAGTTCCATTCTGTATTTGCACATAGCATAGCACAGTAGGGTTTCTAGGCACTACTATAACTGTAAGAATTATTGTTAAATGGTTTTTTGTTTTATCACTCACCTCTTAATGACACACAGTTAGCTCTCCGAACATGCAAATGATTTTTTTCAAATAAATCTCACCTAATCTAATGCGGATAGTCTTCACGTAACAGCAACACAGGAAATCATTAAATCGGAATGTCGAGTAGCTGTAAAGCTACAGTATATTTTCTAAGGACTCATCTTAATAAACAAAATACAAAATTGCAGTTGACTTTTTTTACTTGATGGCATGCTGAGGCTGTGATTTTGGGTACTTTTTTGTGTTCATGTAACCAGAAGGTTACAACTCTTAAATTTTTTTTTATGTATCCAGCCTCAGAAAGGCCTAGTGTCTTTTTAAAGGGTTGATAAATGAAGACAACTACCACTAATGTGTACTATATTTTAATAAGGTTTTTGACACGACTCTAGTTTAGATAGATCGGGGTTCTCATACTTCATTGTACCGGGACCCTCCTTCTGACAATAAAGTTACTACATGATCCCTGGGTGGGGGTGTGTTGGAGCCCAAGCCCCCCCACCCTGGCTGGGGAAAAAGGGAGCTGCAGCCCAAACCCTCTGCCCCAGGTGGGGGCAGAGCTCGGGCTTCAGTTTCAGCCCTGGGTCCCAGCAAGTCTAATGCTGGCCCCGGCGACCCCATTAAAATTGGGTCCTGACCCACAGTTTGAGAACCACTGAGATAGATAATTGCTTGCCAGATATTTCTACAAAGGAAGATGTTAAAGCTATGGATCACTAACTAAACTGAAAATATTAACTATTACAGTTGTGTATGGTTTTTATGCTAAGTGTCAGGTATTGAGAGATGCCAACATGGCCTTGATCAGACCTTCACACCTGAACAGAGGTCCATCAAAATGCATGCTATCTGCTCACAAGGATACAAATGACAGGACTGCAGCCATAGGCAGATTTTTAAACCATAAGTTTACTTTCTTCAAACTTTTCTATTTCTTTTTGCTGTTCAGAACAACTTTAATATTTTCTCTTTATGTGTTGATAATCTACAGGATTAGAAATCAAACTGTGTATCAAGAGTTCTTTCATTCCCTTCAGGGACTGAGAACACAACCTCCAAGATATCCATTTTTATACACACTGATTATAACAGAGAACATTTCTTAAAACTATTATTTATTTCCAGTGACGATGTGGATGTTTTGGTGAAAAGTTCAATGAAATAAAAAACAATCACTGAATTCTTTGCATATTTTATTTTTCTTTTTTGGATTTCCAACTCACACACATCTGGCATATTTTACATCTTTGCAATAAAACATGGTTACAATAGCTTAAGGAATTTATATATCCAAAATATTTCACCATGATCTCAAGATGAAATGAACTGGTCTTCCAGATGTTCAGTATTCTCCCAATTCTAAGCTACAAACTCAAGATATTGCTTACAGACTGGTGATGAATAACTTAATCATTACGTTGATTCCCCATGATTTCAGAATCTTTTAAATACAAACAACAATGAAGAAGGAAGTCAGTGCTAAAACTTACTAATACAAGGTGGATAACAAATAAGTAATCACATCAATAAATAATGATATGTTTCTGGTGCAAAGTGCCAATACAAAGAATCCATTATCATTTTAAATAAATGACTGCAAGTGAGTGTAAAGTCTGAGAAAATTACATTCCTGTTACATGCCTCATAGCCCTACCGACACAATATGTACATCTATGACAATACAGTCACCAAATATACAAAGAAGAAACATGAAGTAAAGTGTATATACCCCTGGGTGTGTAATTTGATCAGTACAATGTGTGGAAAATTATTCTGATGGTCATCATTACAGTATTGTAACACATGAAGTGCCTTAGGCTGAGAATGTGACTTCCGGTGAGATTTTCAGAAGAACCTAAAAGAATAACTTATCTTTGCAATAAAAGCTAAGGTTGTTAAACAAACCAAGCTATTCAGAGGACAAATAAGAGAAAAATGTAACTGAGGCTCTCTTCTCTCAGTGGACCGTATGCCAAATGTGATGAATCCAGAAGTATAGCACTCTTGCCGTGTGGGAGTCATTAAGCGCTATAGAGCATTACAAGACTCTTGATGATATAATGAAAATCAGAACCTTTCCACTATGCTCCCTTTCTGACTTGTCTATAAGTTTAAAAGGGAAGAATTTAACTTTCATTGTATAAGTATGGCAAATGATGGCTTCTTATCCAAATGCTTCATGAGCAAAACTCCACTTGGAAGAGAATGAGTTTAGATTTAAAAAGTGAAAAACATATTTTGGTGAAAATGTCAAAATTACTGATTGCACCCAAATTCAACCCTTTAATGCAAGCTGTACCCTTAGACAGATCTCCAGTTTGATTTGCGTGAATACCCCTGTTCCATCAAGACATCAGGTTTAAAGTACATGCAAGTTGTAACTCCACAATAAAATTAAGAAACATTTTTGTTCTTTATACAAGGTTTTACTTTTACAAAAGTATCCCTTCAAAGTTAAGATGTGCATCTGATGTACAAAGTATCAAACATATTTTTTTTTCTCAGCTTGAAAAGAGACTGGAAATGGGATGCATGTTAGATTCACAGACTAAACATTGTAACAACTGGACACAAGGTTCCTCAGAATTTTCAAAAGTCTCTTGCGGCGCATCCTACTACCTTTTCTCAATAAACAAAGATATATGAAATAATTACCAAAACATCTCCTAATTCATATAATTTACATGATACAAGCTTGCTTTTCAGCAGCTGGTGTTCAGTTGTGAAAAAACACACAAAATAAAATGGTTGCTGACTACAATGTACAGCTATTGCTGGGTGTAATGGAATGTACAACGGAGGTCAATGCAGACGTGTTTTTCCACCAGAGATTACGCCTTTCATTGTAGCACTTGTGCTCTCAGCTTTACCTTGGCTTTCAGTTCTTCATTAAGCTTCAGTATCTGTTCTGATGCTCATAATGCCACCGATTAAAATCTATATTAAAAGCTACAATGCTACCAGAAGCCATGCCAGTAATCAGAGTTCTGAAAAAGGTGAAAAGATAGATACTGTACTTGTTACATTTTTTACCCACATAGTAGTCATCTTTTAACTTTCAGAAACTTCAGGTTACGCTGAATATTAAAAATAGTAACAGAACGGGGGCTTCTCTTTGACAGTTACATATAAATGCATATTGTGCTAATTAGGTGTTCTTAAAAAGTTTCATACTGAATATGCTCCTAGTTTCTTTCTTTAGCAGAAATAATTATGATGGATTTCTAGTTACAACTGACCCCTTTAATTGTGAGTCTGAGTTTTTCTTATCTGCCTCCTACAACTGGATCTTGGATGTCAACCAATTGCTGATACCAAACAATACAAAATGCATTTTATCAGTCCCCACTTAAATGAGAGTAATCATGTGCTGAAAGTAAGCCTGTACTTATGTGCATTGCTGAAATGGGGTTTCAGAACCCAGCATTAGAATCAGAAGATAGACAAATTAGTGTAGTAAATAGAATGTGCTATATTTGCTTATTGTAAACAAGAAGCTATAGAACGCAGTTCAGCACTGTAACATAAAATGGCAGAATTCCAAGAGTAAATAAGCCTCGTTCTGTAAGTTAGTTTTGATTTGGCTGAGACAGAAAGCTTGTTTCAGATCATCAAATGATACCTACTCAGTTTATTTGTGTATTTGATGTATGGATATTTTTGGTGCTGCATCAAACAGTGGTACATAGTATAAAAATTCTAAAATGTGTAAATAAAGTAAGCTGAAATGAATACTAAAGGATTTTTAAAAATCCTTCACATTTCCTGAGTGTGAGTTTTGCCGACAAACACCATACTGGCAAATGATGCAAAAACTAAAGCCACTCACAACCCGGTATAAATACATCATTAGACTTACATTTTAATCACACTAAAACAGGAGATTCAGAGATCAGGCTCATGCATCCCTGCACTGGCCAGTGATAATACAATACTCACTCAGGCCCCGATCCTGCAAACACTTATGCATATGCAATCAAGCCAGATCCTTAGCGACCATAAATCAGCGTATCTCAGATGAAGTCAATGTAATTTTCCTGATTTTCACTAAGGGAGGAAATGGTGCATGGGACTGGGACTATGTGTCTGCTTAAAGTTAAGCAGATGTATAAGTGCCTATAGGATTAGAGCCTAAACTGTCAATTCAGCTAGATCAACAGGAAATAACAGAGCATAGTTGTATCACATATTTTAAATGAAGTATAACAGTCATTCAACATGCTAACATCAAAGAGACAGTATTTAATAGTTTTGTTTAATATTTACCAGGTGATTTTAATTCTAATGCTGCAACTCACCTCTGATCATGAGACAAGTCCATTGCTCTTATGCCAGCATCACAGCCAGGGTAAATATAGAGCTGTTTAAAATCACAAGCCTGCCACACTTCCACTACTCCATTGTCCCCCCCAGTCACCAGGTTCTGTCCATCACTGCTCAGGAGGATGGCCTTGAGAAGAGACAACCAAAACCAGTAACTTTAGTTAATATTGGGGGAAAGTGACAAACAGCCCCACAAATAGCTCTCACCAATGGAGTGTATGTTTGTGTTTCTGCCCACATTTAAAGGTGAAGAGAAATACTTAAAAATAACAAAACCTGTTTAGGGACCCCAAATCTTCAGTAAGTTACCTGTGTGCCTTTAAAATGACAAATAAATACATTTCACCTGTGACCTACAAAGCTTTTAATTGCCAAGACTTGAGTTCAGCATGCAAAACTTGGGTTTGCCCTGCAGTATTTGATGCCATCACTAACACCTAAGGCAGAGTAGAGACCTGCATTCCTTACACTGCTTCAAGTGCTACTGGTAGAACAGGTCCTGAAGTCATGTAGTTGCTAATACGTGAAGAAGGAATTAATTTCAAACAATTTTGTTTTAAAGACATATTTCCCGCTGAAATTTAAGTCTAAACTTAAATTCCAGGAATCATCTAGTATCATAAACAATTTGTTCTTATTTATTTTGAAAAAGCATGAGTTCACTGCTGACTTGATTCAGAGTGGCAGCCGTGTTAGTCTGTATCAGTAAAAAGAACCGGAGGACTTTTGGCACCTTAGAGACTAACAAATTTACTTGAGCATCAGCTTTCGTGGGCTAAATCCCACTTCACTGGATGCATGCAATGGAAAATACAGTAGGAAGATATATATATATATACACACACACACAGAGAACATGAAAAAATGGGTGTTATCACTACAAAAGTTTGATTTTTTTCTCTCCTGCTGATAAGAGCTCACCTTAACTAATCACTCTCATAGTGGGTATGGCAACACCCATTTTTCCCTGTTCTCTGTGTGTATATATATATATCTTCCTACTGTATTTTCCACTGCATGCATCTAATGAAGTGGGTTTTAGCCTAAATTTGTTAGTCTCTAAGGTGCCACAAGTACTCGTCGTTCTTTCTGCTGACTTGAGGTGGACATAAAAGGGTATCTATTTGAACATTACATTTTCTGAGAACAGCAATTTTATACATGTTATTTTCTCAGGGGTGAAAGTAAGATAAAAGACTTACCAATATGGGGGCCCAGCTCTGGGCCCCCAGAAGGGGCGGGGCTGGGGGTCAGCCTCCCCCAGCCAGCCCTTCCATGCTGCCTGGCCTGCGCCGCCCAGGGCTCCAGCAGCGATTTAAAAGGCCTGGGGCTCCAGCTGCTGCCACGGTAGGGGAAGCGGCGGCCAGGAGCACACAGCCCTTTTAAATCGCCAGGCCCCAGGGAAGCTGCCCCTTTTGTGCTCTCCTGTCGGCAGCCCTGCTTGTAGGGTGCCTACCCATCGGTGCTTTAATGTGGGCTGTGTATGGGCCAGTACTGGCGGCCACTTCTTACCAGTACGCCGTGCCAGCCCATACCGGCCCACTTTCACCCTTGTATTTTCTCTAAGTAACATTGCAAATACATTCCATTTATTTTAAAAAAGGAGTGCAGTGTCAAACGGTTGTTTGCGTTTAGATTTACCCTGGTTGAGTCATTGATCTCCATCTGAGCTAAGAGTTTGCCATTAATGCTGAAATTGCTGAACCGTCCTCGCTCATAGTAGATGATGCAGTGGCCTTCACTAGATACTGAAATTAAGCGAGGGTACAAGCAGTTTTCAGTCCCTTCAAGTGCTCTCAGCAAATCTCCAGTGATTGTGTGTACCAGACAAGGACCTTCTGTACATTGAAAACAATAAAATATATTATAGAGATGCTTGTTTCACGAACTATATGCAGTATGCATACAGACAATACATACAGACATAGGAAGACATAGTCCTTGACCTAAAATATAACAGTCTACTACTAGTACAACAACAACAACGCGGGTGGCAGACGGAGGAAAAGGACACGGCATATCAGCAGGGTGGTATGTTTTTTAATTTACTTTAACTCTTAACTGCTTTCAATTGTGAGTATTTTTAACTTGAAATACTTGAGAAATACTTGGGAAGCTTGAGAAGAGGAATCGGTGAGAACACATAAGATGGGAGAACTTGAATGTATAAACCATAGGGGCTGGCGTAACTAAGGGAAGAGACATGGGAGAGACAGCTCGGGAGAGCAGAATTTGATGGTGGATTTCTGGGACTAACAGTGTAGGCCCCAATTCCTCTTAATCATTCAGGGATGTATTCTTTCTTTGATATGTAGGTCTTTAGTTGTCCAGCACCCAGTGCCTCTATAAAGAGCTGCATTACTAAAGCCTTACATTTCCATTAGCGTCTAATGCAGCTGTGGATAGTCTACCAGAGATCTCAGCCATAATAATAGAAGGTAGTTTGCAAAATACAGTTCAAAAGGGTACAGTCCTATTGCATTAAAGTAATATGAAGCTGGCTTATGGGCTAAGAATTAACATCACTGCAAGAAAAGCTTCAGGGTAGGTTCCTAGTTACTGTGCTTTATCTCATGAATTTCTTGACCTAGCCTACCCTTCTTATATAATATGTCATTATTAGAATTAATAATTAGCATTTCCTGTTAGAATCTGCAGAATTCAGAGGTTTCAAAGTCAGCTATGAAAATAAATGTTGAGCTCAAAGTTATCATAAAATGTATCAGTCCAACAAGCTTAACTGTGAATGTATGGGGCAGAGTAATCAACCTGGCCTTTTTGCCCTCAGAAGCAACAACCCTTCTTAGGAATTAGTGGAAGAATAAATTCCTATGAGGAGACATGGATGAAAGAGGCATCATCATGAGGAGAAGAGGAAGAGGGTTGGATCTGTGGGAGAAGCAATATATTGGAATTCCAGGAGGAGGAGATGGGACAGAAAGAGAAATGAGGGAGAAGGGACCATGAAGAGTCAGTAGAATAATGTGGAGAGGAGAAGAAGAAAGATCAGAAGAAGGGAAGTAAGGGAGAACACATAAAATAACAGAGGTGAATAGGAAAGGATAAGAAGAAAAAATACGCTCCTTTTCAAATCAAGAAAAGGAGATAAATGAGAGAGAGCTGTGCAAAAAAGATTGTAGATGGAAATAAGAAAGCGAGAAAAGAAACAGAGATGAATGGAATGAACCAAATGGAAAGAGTGAAAAATAAAGGAATGCAATAATGAATGGTCACGCTAAAACACTCAACATTTAGATTGGAATGTTTATTCAATTTGATTACTATAATTCTTTGGCAGACATCTCTACAAGGATGGGGGAAAAGGATGGGATGGCTATTTTGAGAACTTATACTAGTAATTGTTGGGTACTCTGGATTCTACAGACAAATAATTGGAGAAATAGCCAAACAACTGATAATTCAGCAGATGGCTCAAAACTTTCTAGTGGAAGATGGCAAATAACAGTGTCCAGGCTCCTGCTTCTTTGGAGAACTGCCCACCGAAAAAAACAACATTCTACATGTTGGCATCTGTGCACGGACCCATGCACAATCCAACAGGCTCTACTTCTCTTGCCCAGGAGAATGGGGACAACCCAAATATGCCTAATCTTTATCTAAAATGTGACAGCTAACTTGGGGATAGGGGCATTCCTAGCTGGCTCTCCCCACAATCCTATGTTTCCATCTGATGGTTTTTATCATGATACCATTGTGCACAGTGCTGCTACTGGAGAGTAATGTTTTCTGATATACTAAGTGTGTTTGTGCCTAAGTGTCATAGGTATTGATAGAAAGTATTATGTTCAGAGTTAGCAACTTCTGAGACTATCAGAATTAAAATATTTCTTGGTTGAGGAGACTTAGGATAATTAAATTGCACTTGGCTCAAGGGAACACTGAAAAACACTCACTGAAGGAGACTTTGAAATTTTTAAAACTTAAACTATAAAATGACTTCTGACCTTTAGCACCGCTGATAACAAGTCCCAGCTCTGCACAGACCGATACACAGACAACTTCATGGTCATGACCAGTTAGAACAGCTCTAGGAGCAGGATAATCACCTGTAAGAAAACAACAATAGTAAGAAATTACAAACCAAACATGTTTCAGCAACAAAGGAGGAGTTTTGCTGCAATTTGTTTTAATTCAGTAAGCATCAGAGGAAGGTGCAATCTGCATAAACGTCTCATTCTTGGGTTTTCTGTGCGGAACTGCATTTAAACCTTATCAAGGCTCTCATAAAGCAACATTTCAATGCTCACTTGTTCACATAAATATACCTCTCTTATTTAGTAACAGTGGGAAATGTGCTGCGTATCCTGCACAGGATGACAATAAGACACTGGAAATCTGTGCTGTGTGTTCTAACTATACTGAAAAGAGACATGCATTCCACAGAACACATGGAGTATGACACTATTAAAGATAAAAGTAACACAGTGATATGCAGTGTAACATAGCACATACTTCTAGAAAAAAGAAACTTAGAAAATTATGGTGGTTTTTTGAATCCCTTCATCATTCTGGAATCTACGTATTTCTGAATGCCTATTACATCAAGATTTAAAATATGGGAAAACAAACAGCTGGACATGTAATTATGAATTTATTTACAGATGTGTGTGTGTATGACACAGATACTTCACGCACTGACAGTCAGCTACACATGTTAAAAAAGAGGTCACTTACCTGTACAGTAACTGGAGTTCTTTGAGATGTTTTGTCTCTGTGGGAGCTACACCTCAGGAAGTGCAAAGATTTTTTTGTCAGTAGTGCCCACAAGTTCATGCCTGCCCCCTGCATATTCTCATGCTCCAGTGTGAGGGGATATAGGGATGGGCAGACCCATTGCTGCTCAAGTTTCTTCTCAACTATGAAGCCCAGAAAAAAGAGTCTGCAGCAGAGGGGAAGAGGAGCATATGAGGAGCACCCATAAGGACAAAACATCTTAAAGAACTCCAGTTACTGAACTGGTTAAGTAACCTCTCTTTCTTCTTCCAGTTGTTGTTCCTATGGGTGCTCCACCTCATAAGCAGAGGAGGCAGATTCAGTAGATCGAAGAACAACTTTGCTACAGATCACATCCACCCTGGAAGCAGTTACGATAGTGTAGTGCTGGGAAAACGTGTGAACAGATGACCAGGTGGTGGCTGTGCATATGTCCATCATGGGTATATTCTGAAGTAGGGCTCTGGAGGTGGACTGAGCCCTAGTGGAATGAGCAGTCACTTTAAGTGGGGGGTGCATTCCAGAAGCTTCATAAGCTAAAATGCACCCGGAAACCCATTTTTAGTAGAAATGGGCTGTTCCATCATTCTTTCTGTGAAAGAGACAAAGTCTGGGAAAGCCATGAAAGATTGAGTGCTATCAAGGTAGAAGGCAAGAGCCCTACACACATCCAGGGTATGAAGACAAGCCTCCTTTCTTGAAGAGGGAGGCCTGGGGTAAAATACTGTCAATTGAATGTGCTGACTGATGTGGAATTCTGATGAGACCTTAGGCAGGAAATGAGGATGGGGACATAGAGTCACTTTATCATAGTAGAAATTGTGTAAGGAGGGTCAGCCATGAATGTCTCAAGCTCTCTTGGCCTCCTGGCCACAATTATGGTTATAAGAAATGACTTCTTGAAGGATAAATGAAGGAGTGAACAGCTCCCCACGGGTTCAGAGGTTTTTTTAAGGCACTGAGAAGTAGGCTAAGGTTCCAAGGTGAAATAGGCTGCTTGAGGTGAGGAAAAAGGTTAGACAAACTCTTAAGGAATCTAAGAGTGATAGGGTGTGCAAAAACAGAAACCCCTTGACCTGTCATTGAAAACGGCTGTGGATGAAAGTAATGGCAGCGAGATGTACCTTAATGGAGCTAATTAACAAACCCTGTGTTTTTTAATTCAGGTGGTAATCAAGTATGTTCCCGGGGAGAGACTTGTGAAGGTGATAGAGATTGACTGGCACATCAGGCTTGGAAACGCCTCAACTTTTGCAGGTAGTTTTTCCTCCTGGTGGGTGTTGCTCAGAAGTGCAGTCTTAACTTTCAGAGAACAGTCGAATTCTCTGCCTGTGAACGATTGAGGAGCCAGACCTTGAAGTGCTGTGATAAGAGACTAGGGTGGATTATGGTGCTTGATTCCTGTACTGGGAGATCTGCTGTCAGAGGAAGGTGAAGAGGCAAAACAGATATGGGAACCATGCTTGCCTCAGTCTTGATGGTAGCTATGAGGATAGCTAATGATCCCTCTTGTTTTAGAGCTATGAGGATCGATGGTGTTGGAGAGTAAGTGCACTGCAAGGTGTGATGTCAAGGAACGAGGAGGCTGTCCCCTATCAGGTTGCAACTGTAATCTGCCCTTGAGCAGAAGCATTGGCACTTCGCGTTGGATGCAAAGAGAGCTATCTCTGGGATGCTCCAAAACTAACAAATCATCTGAAAGACCAAATTGCTGCGTTCCCACTCATGGTCATGGCAAAAGTGTTTGCTCAGGGAGTCTGCCATGCTGTTTTGCAGTCCCATCAGATAAACTGCTGAGATGTCTATGTGCTGGGACATGCACCAGTTCCATAGCCTTATTAACTCTGCACATAGGCACTGGTATCTTGGTCCTCCCTGATGATTTATATAGTACATGGCCACTCTGTTGTCCAACATTATTTTGGCTCAGTGGCAAACTGCTCTGAGTTTGAGAATGATGATGTGGAGTGACAACCATTAGGGAATCCAATTGCCTTGGGCTGTGAAATCCTGGAGATTTCTAAGGATGGGATTAGGACTGTTAGAGTTACAATCCTGAATTGCTGTGTAAAGATGTACGTGTTCAGAGCCTGAGGTCCAGGACTGGTCTTTAACCTCCTTTTTTTCTTGGGAACCAGGAATGCACTTTTCTTCCTTGGCTGGAAATTATACCTGGAACAGTCAGTCTCTGTAATGTGATTCTTTATGAAATGGGTTTAAAATACAAAAAAAAAAAAAAAAAATTACAAGTAAAGTATAAACTCACCCTCCACAGCATTAACCTCTCAAACCTATCAAAGGGGGAGGTGTACAAAACTGGCAGATGATCTGGCTTTTCAGCTAGGGAGAGCAGAAAGCTGCGAGAAGCAGAAAGAGACATGTGCTGTGTGTATCTGACCAGGGATTTGCTAGAGATTGAGGTTGAGTTTTGGTGGTTTCTTTGTCTATGTGGCTTTTATATATCCAAGGGTATGATGTCTGGGGTGGAATAATCTGAGGAGATGATGCAACAATCTTATGGATTTTCCAGTCTGTGTTCCCATTCTGTGGGTTCTTCTGTGAAAGGGGACTGTGACAATTTGGGAAATCAGTATATGTACAATTCATGAATTTTGTTTGAGATTATGAACTGTGGCCCAGATTCTCAAAGGTATTTAGGTTCCTAACTTCCACTGATTTCAATGGCTCCTAACTTCTACAGATTGATTTAAATGGAAGTTTGAAGCATAAATATCTTTGACGATCTGGCCTTCTGTATACAGCTGTGTCAGACTGCAAACTCTATTTTGAACTTGGGCTTTGTCTGCCTTCTGTCTTTGTACCTCCAGGTTGGACTGGACTTCTGACTCAGGGCTAACCACAAAAAAAGTCATTATATCTTGATAGTCTTCTATTCCAGTGCAAACAGATTTAGACAAAGAAGGTGGCCTTACCAAGAAAACTGGTCCGCCAAGGTAGATGGTAACTGAGCAACAGACCACCTAGTGGGTGACTTTGATTATCTGACAAGGCTGATTATTGGGGTCACCCTCACAGTGGGGATTGGAACTGCATAAAAGGAAGACTCTCACAAGCTGAGAGAGAGAGAGAAAAGAATAAGTGAGTGCGTCCATGTGCACAACCCAATGATTCAGAGAAGTCAAGTGAAGGAGATGGGATCCTGGACATCCTAAAGGACACTGACCAAATCCCAAAGAACACCCAACAGCGGTGAAGAAACTAAATCAGGGAAGGGCATATAGCATATTTATTTCTGGACCTGTACATCTCTTGTGCTCTCTAAAGAAAAGAGTAATTGCTTTAGAATTCTTTTAGAAAAGTCTGTCTATTATGTGCTTCAACCATCATATGTCCATGGAGAAATTAAATGTAAACCAGAGTGCTCACAAGGATGGAACTCTGCGAAAGAGTGTACTTAAACTACCGGAGAGTCTGAGAGATCAGCACTTGTCCTGGATGCAAGGTCCCACATCTGTCAGGGGGTAACAGACAGAATCTGTTCCCATGAAGGGTGCCATAGAGCCAAAGACATAGCAGCTGGAGCCTACTAAGATCAAGGAAAGTTTAAAAGCATGCGGGCCCAGTGTGTGGGACCCAAACACAGCAGCTAGGTGAGTGTCCTGCAGGGGAAGCTTTCCCAGGGCTCTGATGGGGACAATCTAGGTCCAAGTGTTTATTTGGTTGAACAGTTACTGTGATTCAGTATTGCCAACTCTTGCGATTTCATCGTGATGCTAGTGATTTCGGGTGTTTTTTACCCTCTCTTGAAAACATGATGAAAAGATGCCAACTCATGAATTTTCGTTATTCAAGAGGGCCATCATCTCCTATTACTGTCAATGTGGCTAAAGCCAGCAAGATGTCCACCATTTCCTGATAGTTTATGTGGGAGTCCAGCTGCCTTTAATAAAGTTGGCTGCTACTTCCTACTACAGTATTTTCAATGAAATTGAAGCCATGCCCACATGGCTTCCATGCTATGATTCAGGGGGCTAGACAGGACACAGACTGTGAGGAGTGCAGAGACACTATGGAAGGTAGATGAGGAGAGTGAGGGAGAGCAAGGCCCAGGGGGAGCAGAAGGGAGGCTGAGGATGTGGGAGGCAGGAGGGGCACTGAGGAAGGAGCGGGGCAGAAGGAAGGCTGAGGATGTGGGAGACTGAGGAAGGAGCGGGGCAGAAGGGAGGCTGAGGATGTGGGAGGCAGGAGGGAGACTGAGGCAGGTGCAGATGACAGTGGTGGGGTAGGAGATGGACAGGACAGAGTGGCAGTTCCCCAGGGGTAGTGGTAAGTAAAGGGAGTACCCTCCGAGCAGCCAGGGTAGGCAGTCTAGAACAGACTGTGAGTCACAGGATTTTGGCATCTGCAAGAGGAGCTCTTGCAATGACATAAGAAGCAGCTCTGATCCCACGATTTCTCCTCTACTACTGTAGAGATGAAGCCCCAGGGAGCAGTGAGGCAGGGAAGTGGAGGAAGTGCTACTGGGTCTGGGGAAAGGGAGAAGCCCTGGGGAGCAGCAAGACAGGGGATCAGGGGAGTCAAGACAGCAACAGGAAGTGTATGGCAGTTCCCCTGTCTTAGGGATGAGGAGAGGGTAAGTGGAGTCTCCATCTGAAGAACCAGGGAGAGGTGTGCAGTTTGTGTGCATTAAAGGTTGACTTTCAATGTGAAATTATCACACACACAGAGCCAGAAGAGGAGAAGAAAGTTAAAAAAACAAAAGACAGACTAAAAATATGGCTTGGTGATGTTTTTAGAATGTTTTATGATTTGTGGGGCCAATCTCATGGGTTTTTGGGGATCCAACTCATGGTTTTTGATCTCTTGATCAAATTATTATAAAGTATTAAAGATAAGGGTAAATTACACAGTGTCATTAGACTATGAGCAAACTAATAAATGATTAAGTTAAATGATCTCATGTGCTTTTAAATACTGAAAGAAAAGCAGAACATAATTTGTAACAAGATTTTTTCCTCACACTTTGCCAAAGACAACAGTATACTATCTGTAACATGTTATTCTGGAATAGCAAAACATAAGAACATATTGAAGCTGCAAACATTTAATTTTAAATCAGCAAAAACAGAGTTAATGTAGAAAAACAAACATTTTTATAATTAAACTGGATGTTAAATATGATCCTTTTGATTTGCAAACATTAAAGCCTATACAGACTGACGGTGTTCCTTACTACAGATTTTTAAAAATCCTATTTTTGAATATACTATATAAATCTGTAAAATGTAGTCACAGAATTTGATTTGGAGTAACAGTTAAATGGTTACAAAACCTACATTATTTCCCCTTAGTGCTCAAAGAAAGAAAATAAAATTATAGTCAGTGATATTTTTCTACTGGGAAAACTGCAGCATGGGGAAGAGAACCTCACCCACATTACACTTCATCACAAAGAACAGATGTCATGAACCTCAGCAATCATTCAAAATCTAGCAAAATATTCCGTCACTGTCACATCACAACTGATAGATGCAGCTAGAGGTTAAAGGCTATGGCACAGAGGGAGCTGTAGGTGAAACTACCTCACTATGAATTGAAACACCATCACTATAAGCTCATAGTAATTTTCCCAATGTGGCACCTCTGCAAAAGAATCATTACAGGGTAAACAAAGAGAAAATGCACATAAGACTTAGTCCTTTCTTCAGGCAACTGAGTTCTTCAGCAAGGTTTAAGATAAAACATCTTCTGGTCTCTGTGACAAAAATGCAATGCATAATGCATCTGTAAAGCTCTTCTGTGGAAGATGCCATGCTTTTATAGTAAAAAAAGAAATATGAACAATGTCATTATTTGTTCTGATGCACTGGATTTTCTTGCCATTAAAATGCCACTTAGAGGAAGTTACATATAGCTATTGCTATGGGGAAATGTCTCCTAGGCTTCTTTTGGAAAAAAAGGCCTGATTTAGACATAGGGTCAAATTCTGTTCCCATTTCATCACTGACTTTGATGGGAACAAGAACAGGCCTGTAATTGAGCTATAGATGTTGAATTCAATAAATACGTGTATGATACAGAAGCATCTTATCACTGATGCCTTTAGAAAAAAAACACATAAAATAAACTCATCAAAGGTGCTTTGTTTTGGATGTTGATACAAATAATCATCTTTAGTTTTTATAGTCATAAAACATGCACACATTTTGACAAAATTACCAGGCTGAATTATTTTATCTGAAAATAATGCAGCTATTGAGTTAGGGAAAGTTGCCCAATTACAATGAGTTGATGTTTTACGAAGAAAGATTATTGATAGTATTAAGTTCAAGACAAGCTTCACAGTACCTTATCTTGGCAGAACTGTTCCATTATTTGTTCAGAAACATGAATATTGTGGAGCTTTAGACACCCACAAAAATCACAATAGGCAATGAACTGTGAATCTTGCATAGATGGAAGAAAGCTAAAAAGAGGAATGTAGTGTGCTCCAATACAGAGGGCCCAGGTCTCGGAGTCAGGACAGTTGGCTTCTGATCCCAGCTGTGCCACTAACTTGATAGGTGAATTTGGACAAATCACTGTATTGACTCCATCTTTAAAATGAGAGGTAGTGATACCCTGCTTTGAGATCTATTGATGCAATATTATATAAATGCTAAGTACTTTTTATTGCATTACTTCCGATGTGTGAGATGGAGCACTGAAATTAGTGTCTTATCTCAACATGAGAGCCCCAAAAGGGCTCACTTCCCATAGTATATAGGACAATCGTGGAGGCATATTTTGGTCACCAGGCAAATAGGTGAAGGTAGGGCAAATAGCTTCATGCCAACTTTCTTTGGATTGACACAGTGGAACACTGAATGGACCTGATTTACAATGAGGTTCTGAAACCTAGTGCCTGTTATAGCCACATTTTGGATGAACACAAGAAAAAGCCACGTTCAAAAACTGGGATTTAAATTGCACTAACACGTAATGGTTTAAATAAACATCTACACATGCAAGCAGACAATACTGTGACAAAGTTCCTCCTCTGCCTTGGTGGCTCCTGTGCTTTATGGTGGATTTGCTCGTCTCAGCGGTTCACGGCAGCCCTCAGTTTGGCCGCTTCTGCTAGAGGCTCAAACCTGCTGTTCACTCAGCTAACCTCATCACTGGCCAGCATGAGGGAAACGGAGAACAATCCCCGCAGTCTCTGTGTCCCACCTAGTCGGTCGGGGACAGGCCAGATTCCTTTCCAAATTAGACCTTCCCTTCCGGTGTTTCTCACAGACCAGGTCAACTCCTCCTGTGCCCGATCAGGAGTCGGGGGGGATCGGGGTATAGAAGGTCAGCCCGGGTTCCAGCCCAGGGCCCTGTGGATAGCAGCTGTCTACAACGTTCCCTGTATCAGCTGTGTGACAGCTACAGCTCCCTGGGCTACTTCCCCATGGCCTTCCCCCAGCACCTTCTTTATCCTCACTGCAGGATCTTCCTCCTGAAGCCTGATCACGCTTGTACTCTTCAGTCCTCCAGCAGCACACCTTCTCACTACCTGCTCCTTGCACACCCCCCAATAACTGATGGGAGGTCCTTTTTAAACCTGGTGTCCTGATTAGCCTGCCTGCCATAATTGATTCTAGTAAGTTCTTAATTGCCTCTAGGTGTCTTAATTAGCTTACCTGTCTTAATTGGTTCTAGCAGGTTCCTGATTGCTCTAGGGCAGCCCTGCTCTGGTCACTCAGGGAACAGAAAACTATGCATCCAGTGGCCAGTATATCTGCCTTCTACTAGACTCCTGTACCCCACTGGTCTGGGTTTGTCACAATACATATGCAAACATATCTGTGCAGGCATCTACCTATTTGTGTCCACATGGTGCAAGATGTTTTGGGATATGTTTTTTAAAATTTTGCCCTTTCAAGGTTTAAACTTTGCAAATATAGGGTATTAAAAAAATCAAAATATAAAGGAAAGTTTTAGTGGCTCTTCTGAGTCTAAAATAATTCTTCTTTCAGATATAAATTCACAGAACCTTTTTAATCTGGAATGTTCACCTAGAAAGAGTTTAACATTTCCATTTGTGCATTAAATGAAATCAATTTGGTGCACAAATGGAAAATTAAAAACTCTCCAGTTTGCAGCTGTGGTCACCCAGAACAGACCATGGAACATATAACAACTCAGTGCCCAATTCACAAATATGAAGGAAGCATCACAGCGATACACTCCGCTACTCCTGGCACAATTACCTGGCTTAACCACCGAAATGTGAAATTATAGTTGCTGCTCTACATCTACATCAGCCATATGAAGAAGTTGTTTAAAATTGTTGCAGAAACATTAGTTCTAAAGTCAAAGATTATAGTTTGAGGAATTCTCTATCAACCTAAACAAGAGTGCAGGATAATTTGCCTAAGCTCCTTTATTGAAGTTCCCAGCATCCCTTTCAAGCATAGGTACAGATACAATGTACATTTAGCACTTCTAAGAACTATACGTTATAAGAGGTGCACAAATTGAGCTCTGGGTTGATCGACAAAATGTATTTATAATGGTCAGTGCAACCACAGTTAGAAAAAGCTGTGTTAACTCACACTTCTTGTAACTATCCTGTTGGAAGCTATGGTATGTAATGAGAAATGTCAAGTCCCAAGATCAATAAAATTTCAGGCTCTAGGGACAAAACAGGAATAGCATTGATCCTTTTAAAGAACACCAGTCAGAGGCTGAATGTAATATATTGCACAGATAGGCTCAGGAGGATAAGCGGCCAAGTCCAACATACCTACCTGACAAAAAATTCAATCAGCTTTTAGCACTAACTGCCTGCTCCGCTCTCCTTTCTTTCATGCAAGAGGCTGGTTCCAATTAAAGTGTGCAAATTAATTTTTATCACTTCCAAATTAGTGTTTGAATCTGTGTCTGTTTCAGATGAAATCATCTGTCCCTCACTTTTCTGCAGTTCTATCATCTACTTAGGTCTCTATTCAAAGACAAAGATAATTTTCTAGTTTCAAAATCACCTGTTTGAAAGAGCCATTCAATAAAGCCATCATAGCATATACAAATAAAACAGCTGTAACAATACATATTGAACATTAGTGCATATCACATAGTCTTTGGTATGCCTTTTATGAGGAATAATACAGTTACAGTAGCAATAAGCCAAACAAGTGCCCAAAAAATGTTAAAAGTGCCCAAAAAATGTTAAAAGAGAAAAAAAGGACAAACCGGTAATTGGATTTAATGCTGTCTTACAACACTCTGCAGTTATAAGAGACTAAACACAAGAGGGTCACATTTGTTCTTCATGTTTTTAAAACATGAATATCTCTGCTGTATTATGAATTGTACATGTAAACAAACCTTTACCATTAAATTAACTGTACCTTTACAAATGAAAACTTAATGAATAGATTTCTCAACCCTAATACAAAACATTAATGGAGAAGATTTTCAAAGGCAGTTAGGTGTCCACCTCACATTTGTGCCTTTGAAAATCTCCCCTTAAACTATTTGACATATATCGGGCCTGATCTTGCAAATACTTAACACTCAGTGTAGTAATGAGTAATTTTAATGAGGTCATTGAGATTGCTCCACTTACCTTGGAATAAGTGTATTCATAATTTGGCCCATATTGGACCAGAGTTGGCTTTCACTCAAACCCATAGACAGACTCCCACTGAGTTCAGTGGCAGATGGATAGCCCATAATGAGTGTTTCAGACCCATTTGAAAACAGTTTGGAAATATTTCAGACTGTCCTGAATCAATTTTCTTCTACCCACAGACATATATAATGTGGTGATCCTTAAAAACTTGCTACTTGCCTCAAATAACTAAATAAAGTTACTTAGCATTTATAGTATTCACTATTGTAATTTTAGGGAGGGATAGGGAATTATTCAGATACTGAGGCAAATTTATTTCTCTAAGTCTATTTTTATGGGAAACCACTGCATTTTAAAACTTTGTAAAATTTCATTCTCCTCACATCACAGAAAATAACTAACAAATGGCAATTTAAAGCAAAAAAACTCCTTTTTGTTATGGATTGCAGCAACGTATTCTAAGTTATAAATTACTTAATACATTTTGTGTAGAGAAATCCTTGTAAAATTGTGACAGAGATCCCCATCCTTCTTTCCAAGTGAGCAAGTTCTTAATCACTGAGCTGGAGCAGCACATTTCAAGACTCTTACCCAAACCAATTATTTCCCATTCCTCTGATTTAAACCAGAGCTGATCTACTAGTTCCCACACAGACAATCATGAACTGAGGTCATCTGCTAAGCACAATGTCTATACAGATTGTTTAGTAAAGAGTTCTGCATGAGTTTGACAGGTTTGACTATTGACATATGTGATGTTTAGTCAGGATTCCAACTAATACATTAGATTCTCATGAACTGTAGCCAAACCAGTAAGGAGTTCATTCTGACAATCTTTTCTCACAATACATTTGAAAATAATTTATTAATTGCCACAGCTATGTTTTCTTTAAGTCAAAACACGGTTTATGTTTTATACATAAGTACACATACAATGTTTTAAAATACAGAATTGAAAATATTGAATAAAGTATGTGCTTTAGAAAAGAATGTTTTCTGAACCAACTAAAGTTCCTTTTGGTAATTGGATGCACTAAAGCTGAAATTGATAATTAACTGTCTTTCAGTTTAAGAGATCATTATAAAGTCAAGCACCCAGCCCACATAATTACTATAACCTGACATTTTTCTTTGAATTCTTCACCTCCTTACAGTCTGTGATATAAAATATCTTATCTGTGTCTCCAGATGACAGCTCTTAAGAAACTAATCCTTTTCTGAAAATATCATCTGCATCTTTCTAGGGAGCCATTCTAAAGATATTAACTAATTGGATTTAACCTACACAGAACATTTTACTTTCATTTTTCCTACAAGATAAGTCCTAATCTACTAGCAATAAATGCATAAGAAATGTAGCTGCAACAAAGAAATATTTCCTAACAGAACTATTTCATTAACTTAACCCTTGTATCTCCAATAACAACAATCTTTGTGAGGATTGTAAAATGTGTACAAAACACACCATTTCATCTTTGTGAAAATGATTAGTGTGAAACAGTCACTTATTCGACAACTTGAAGTCATGACTATAAGGGATAAAATCTTCCTTGCTATTTCTGCTATCAGACCTCTACTGCGACATTCCCTGGATGAGAATGTGTATATATTATATATGTACATACTAGCCTCCCCTATAGTTCCAAATCTGAGATAATTAATTCCTTCCTTCTATGTAACATAACTGTGTAAAACTTTTTAAAAACTCAGCAAATAATGCAAGCAGAATAAAAGTCTGGGAAATGCATAAATATTGTAAATATTTGCACTTTGGGCTCTTACCATATTCAGCAAAATGTCTACAAAATTCTATAGAACACTCACAGAACTGTTCTACAATTTTACAAATTGCATCTCGGAGTCCATTAGTTTTTAGCTGACAGAACAGTAAACACTTTTACTCCAATATTGAAAGACAATAGCAAACATCTTGATTTCCTGAATGATCAACAAAAAATTCCTCTAATTGCATTCTTAGTGCATTTTAGCCTTTTACTATCTATTTTCTCAATAAGGACTCAGCAAATGATTACCGAATATTTATATCTATCTGATTTACTCTTGTCCCAAGCTGTTCTGGTACACTGTTAGAAAGCTGCCCTTTTCCACCACAGAGGAATAACATAATAAATAATAATAATAATAATACTTAATAATAAATCTAGCCTTCCCTCACAAATGACATGGAAACTTTTACTGACATTTTATTTTTCCCTATTTTTATTCCAACACACCACTTCTATACCAATATTGTACTCCCCTTTAAGACTGTTCCTCAAAGTTACTCATTTGATTCCCTGATATGTGTGACACCTTTGTTTGTGCAGGTTAACATCTGCAATACGGCGTAAAAAGAAAAAAAGGATGGGGGAGGAGATGAC
Source organism: Chelonia mydas (assembly GCF_015237465.2). Classification (NCBI taxonomy): domain Eukaryota; kingdom Metazoa; phylum Chordata; order Testudines; family Cheloniidae; genus Chelonia; species Chelonia mydas. The sequence continues at coordinate 50,700,849 of NC_057849.1, read as the reverse complement.
CTTACAAAATAACAAAAGTTAATGAATTAAAATGGAATGGAAACAGTTACGGGGAAGGAGAAATCAAAATATGGAGATACATATCCTGACTCTTGAGGGTACAAAGCCAACCCTTTTTGTTCTAGTATGTTGCAACAGGATGATAGAGGTGATAGGAATAATTATGAATTTAAGAAAAGGCTCTCAAGTTATGATTAGGCCTTGAAATGATTTATCAAAAATATTTTTACCACACATAAGCCATTTAAATATCTATATTCACTTTTTTCTGAACTAATTTCTCATCATTATTATACTGTACCTGCAATTCACAAGAATAACGTATACATTTTATAATTTTTATTGATGTTAATGGAATGGATTTAAAAATCAAGATACAGAATATAAAGTTAGCAGGTGTTTATCACAATATATACTTACTGCTATTCGGATTATCTCCTATAATATGGTGTCGGCCACTCCAGTACCAAAGAAGCAATGTAGCATCACGAGATCCAGAGACAATATAGCAATCACCACCAATATAGGATTCTGATCTGGCAAGGCAAGTAACTACATCCCAGTGGCCAAAAACAATCTGAGTTAATTTTCCTGCAGTAGAAGAAATTACAAGTTTGATTTCTGTATGTATTCGCATTCTTTTTTATACAAGTGACAACAAGCACATTTAAAAAACAGTGAAACCAAATACATTCAATTCAACATGTTTTTGGCCCTTTTGGACATTTTTAGCCAGCAGTAATTTGAACAGCCCAAAGGCTGCTCTAACTTGATGCAGGACAGATGGCCCTCTACAGAGGCTGCTCAAGGATCAGGGAAGTGCAAAGGTGAGCTTTAAACTATTCACCTTTGCACTTCCTGGACCTGTGCTCTGTGCAGATCAGCCACACCCCAAGCCCTGACCTTAAATGTTAAAAGAACATAAGAACGGCCATACTGGGTCAGACCAAAGATCCATATAGCTCAGTATCCTGTCTTCCAACAGTGGCCAATGCCAGGTGCCCCAGAGGGAATGAACAGAACAGGTAATCATCAAGTGATCCATTTCCTGTCACTCATTCCCAGCTTCTGGCAAACAGAGGCTAGGGACACCATCCCTGCTCAACAGTCATTTCTCCATGGGTTTTAACTTCCTGCTGTGCAAAATGATTTTACATAACAACTGGCTCTGTGGATGAGGGGAAAACAGTGGATGTGTTGTTCCTTGACTTTAGCAAAGCTTTTGACATGGTCTCCCACAGTATTCTTGCCAGCAAGTTAAAGAAGTATGGGCTGGATGAATTGACTATAACGTGGATAGAAAGCTGGCTAGATTGTTGGGCTCAACGGGTAGTGATCAATGGCTCCATGTCTAGTTGGCAGCCGGTATCAAGTGGAGTGCCCCAAGGGTCGGTCCTCGGGCCAGTTTTGTTCAATATATTAATTAATGAACTGGAGGATGGTGTGGATTGCACCCTCAGCAAGTTTGCAGATGACACTAAACTGGGAGGAGAGGTAGATACACTGGAGGGTAGGGATAGGATACAGAGGGACCTAGACAAATTAGAGGATTGGGCCAAAAGAAATCTGATGACGTTCAACAAGGACAAGTGTAGAGTCCTGCACTTAGGACGGAAGAATCCCATGCACCGCTACAGACTAGGGACCGAATTGCTGGGCAGCAGTTCTGCAGAAAAGGACCTAGGGGTTACAGTGGACGAGAAGCTGGATATGAGTCAACAGTGTGCCCTTGTTGCCAAGAAGGCCAATGGCATTTTGGGATGTATAAGTAGGGGCATTGCCAGCAGATCAAGGGATGTGATCATTCTCCTCTATTCAGCATTGGTGAGGCCTCATCTGGAGTACTGTGTCCAGTTTTGGGCCCCACACTACAAGAAGGATGTGGAAAAATTGGAAAACGTCCAGCGGAAGGCAACAAAAATGATTAGGGGCCTGGAACACATGACTTATGAGGAGAGGCTGAGGGAACTGGGATTGTTTAGTCTGTGGAAAAGAATGAGGGGGGATTTGATAGTTGCTTTCAACTACCTGAAAGGGGGTTCCAAAGAGGATGGATCTAGACTGTTCTCAGTGGTACCAGATGACAGAATGAGGAGTAATGGTCTCAAGTTGCAGTGGGGGAGGTTTAGGTTGGATATTAGGAAAAACTTTTTCACTAGGAGGGTGGTGAAGCACTGGAATGCGTTACCTAGGGAGGTGGTGGAATCTCCTTCCTTTGAAGTTTTTAAGGTCAGGCTTGACAAAGCCCTGGCTGGGATGATTTAGTTGGGGATTGGTCTTGCTTTGAGCAGGGGGTTGGACTAGATGACCTCCTGAGGTCCCTTCCAACCCTGATATCTATGATTCTACATAGGCTCATGAATGATTGTCAATATATAAAATCAAATGAACTGTTCCATAACGATATTACATTATTATACTGAAAGAACATATATTTGTCCCACATTAACATCAACGGCAGACCTACAATGTTAGTCATCTTTTTCTAATACTCCAATCAATTTTTAAGTAATACGGGCTTCAAATATCTTACAGTGGAAGTTTGATCAGAACACAAAACAAAAACAAAGAAACAAAAAATCCTACTGACTATGGGTAGTATATTGTGTAAATTTGCTAAGCCATATAGTGACATAAGAGCCCATAAGAAACAGGCTACTGTGTTTACGGTCACCTGTTTCTGTAGAATAAACCCGAAAGCTCTTGTCCCAGAAGCCACAGATAAGAATGTAGCGATTATCTGCTGTGACCACGAAACAATGTGCATTGATCTGGATGCTCTGATCCACAAGGTCTGTGATCTGCCGTTTGTTCACACCAGAGTTATTGGCTGTAAAGAAATGCAAAACACATTTATGAATAAGCCATTCCAACACCTTCCTGTCATGCACTTAAGGGAGAAAATGAATACATTTAGCTTTCAATGAACTGTGAATTTGTTGTTCAGTAAGCATTTTGAATATAAACATTTGGAACTGTCTATACTGGATGTCAGAAATATAAAATTATTGTGAGTCTTCAGGTTTCCCTTTGAATAAGGCAAAAGATTTTATATGCTGTGACAATTCTTGATAAACAGCCTAACACGTATAATATGTGATAATATTTTAAGTATTTTGCTGAAGTATTCTCCGATAAAAAAGCTACACACTGAACTATGGGAAAATGAACGAGGTCCATTTATAATCCCAGTCCTAACATAAACAAACTGTATGGAGTCAATTCTTGGTGGTGTATCATCTGCGGTGAAGATCTCATCTTGTGTTATGTGGCCTTGATGTAACCCACACCTCCAGAGACTTAATTGGATCATAGGGTTAACAGACCCAATCAGATGCAGCTATTTAAATCCTATGTGCATTCTTAAAATATGCCTGCTCATCAGGTATGGAGCCGGCACTGAAGACAGTGTCAGGAGAGGCAATACCAGCAGGAAATCCCCCGGGTGGAGGAAGTCTGAATGGGCTATGGAGCTCAGATCCAACACTTCTAGCTGCCAGCTCTGAAATGGAGTTGTTAGTCAGGAAAGATTGGAAGTAAGGGGCTAATACGCCCAGGACATGTTTCTCCTATCAATGGGCACAGGAACTATGCAGATATTTCTCAGTAATCCAAAAATTCCTATTATCGCTAATTGGGGTTATTCTGTTTAAATCCTTCACTCTTTGATGAGATAACATCTGAGAAAACAATCTTGTTTCAAACTTGGTTATAAAAATGAATATACAGAATGAGAAAGTGAAGGATAAATCTCCTGAATGACTACTTCTACACCAAGCCTTTCAGCAATTAATTAGTACAAAGAAGAGGGAACCTTTCGCTTTGAGACACTTCATATTACCGTCTTGCTTTCACTGATACTTCCAAAAAGTGCTATTAAAAGACCCTCCCACACACACAATTTCTATTTAAAATTTTTGATTAAAAAATCCCACAGCAAGGTTTTACAGTTAAAGCAAAACAATGACCATTAAAAATATAGGCCCCAACAATCCATTCTAACAGAGCTACAACATGGGGCCAAGCACAGAGGAAGTGGGAAAGGTGGTTTGCAAATAAATGAAAAACAGGTGCTGGCATCATGGGAACTGCATCCTCAAGTGTCCCATCAAAATGCCTGCTTAAAACACCCTGGATATCTATGTGGGATGGGAATTAATGCAGTTGTAGAAGGAGAAGGTGGTCTAGGCCTATAATCCCTATTCCTTTTTCTCTGCAGGTCCTGACGGGTAGCCAGGGCAGAGTAATAGAGGGATTACTGGCCTGCAGTGTTTCCTGGAAAGGGCTGGGATGTACAACTTAAGGGACTTTAGAGTCATCCTTGAGTCCTTTAGCCCATGGAGCTTTATCTTTCTCTGTTCCGGAAAGAATGAGGATCACTCAGAGGGCAGGTCCTGGACAGTCTGTTGGACCTTGTGCGGGAACCCAAGGACTGTAACCAGGAACTCCTATGCATGGTCACCGCTGAAGCCATGGACCTGGCAGCCATATCAGCCGCATCCAGAGCAGCTTATAATGAGACCTTTGCCACCAATTTTCCCTCATCCACTAGGGAGGAGAACTCTTGCCTAGCATTTTGTGGCAGCAAGTCTTTAAATTTCTGAATGGAGTCCCATGTATTAAAATCATGTCTGCCCAACAACATCTGCTGATTTACAATTCTGAGTTGTAACCCCCGCCCACAGAATAAACTCCTCTACCAAAGAGGTCTAATCTTATTGAGTCCTTTGATTTTGAGGTTGCATCCTGATGTCCCTGCCTTTCTCTCTCGTTGGCAGCCAATACTATTAGGGACCTGGAGGTGAGGGGATGGGTATAAAGGAGCTGATAACTTTGTGCAGGTACATAGCACTTTTGCTCAGCCCTTTTTGAAGTGGGGGGAGGGGATGCAGGAATCTGCCACAGACTCTTAACCAAGCTCTATAATGGCCTCATTGAGAGGAAAGACTTTAGAAGGACCTGCAGTGGCTAAAATATCAAGCAGGCTGTGGGAGGACTGTTTTACTGCCTCCGTCTATATGCCCAGATTTAAGGCCATTCCCTTGAACAATTCCTGGTGAACCTTATAGTCATCTGGAGGAGGTAACATGCCACCTCCTGAGACTGCCTTGTCAGGGCAGGAGGATGAGGAGGCCAGCACTGGTTTCTGTTGCTTTTCCTCCCTTTCTTGATCTATGGGATCCTGTTGTGCCTGCTCCTGGAGTCTGGTAGCAGGCTCACTACCGGAGTTGGGAAGAGGTGCCCACCTGGTGGGAAGGTGCAGGACGCCTTTTTTGAAGCCACTGAATAGGAGCACCTGGAATATGCCCTGGAAACTGGGGAAAAACACCACAAATTCCAAAAGGGCCACAGGATCAGTGTAAAACACCGGTGACCTCCTGGCCCACCACTTGATGGTATTCCTGTGACTGGATCCAGGGAAGGGTGGGAAGGTCTGGAGATGTAACGAGTGCAGATTCGAGGACAAGAGACCCAATCTCCTACTCAGACGAGGATGTCTCTTTTTCAAGTGACCACAGGGGTGCAGCCCCTGATGGGGCCAGTGATTGGTGCATAGGTGGAGAGGTTTGTAGTGAGGCTAGCATCACAGGTTTCCCCTTTGATGGTAGTGTTGGGCGAGCTGTCATGGGTAGGTGAAGTTTGTCTGGTACTGAGAGTTGTAATGATCCAGCTGGTTCCCCTATGCCTGCTGACACCAATAGCAATAGTTGTTTTACTGCCAGCAACACGAGTACCAACAGCAAGAGGAAATCCCTGGCAGCCGCAAACACCTCGAGCATGGTGAGTACCAAAATAGTGTTGGTACAATGCAGTGCCGCAGATCTGAGAGCTTCTTCTGGCTCTGGACTCAACAGTACCTGCATAGGTGCCGGAGTCAACAGTGCCAGCTTCTGCAGTACTGAGGCAGAGGAGTCCTAGGGATCATCCTCTTTTGGTAGTCTGCTTTTTATGACCCTTCCTAGGCACTGGGGATCGGGATCAGTGCTGGGACTCTGACACAGTAGAAGCAGCTCTCCTTACTGACATTGGGGCACTCGGTGCTAAGTCTGACCAGCCTGGCTCAGATGGAGATCTCAGTCCCACCTTCATGAGCAGAAACTTTAACCTGGCCTTCCCATCTTTTTCTATGTGAGGCTTAAGTTCTTGCAAATTTGGCAATGGTCTCCAGTATGAGCTTCCCCAACACACTTGAGTGCGGGTCACTCAGGAGCATAGCCTTATTACAGGAAACGCAGGGCTTGAAGCCTAGTGACTGAGGCATTCCTTGGCACCGGCGATCAACAAAAAAGCAGATAAACACAGAAAATCTACCCCAATGGGTACCACTGAGAAATAAATATTTCTGGTGATTGTGAGTGCAGTGCGCACACACCAATAGTAGAATGCACACGTGCACGCACTGGAAAAAGAATTAATATTTGCCTATTTTCTGTGTAAAATGAAGCACAACATACAAACATAGTTTAATCAATAATTCTTGAAAATACTGTTTTCAACTATATAACCATACTTTCATCCTTACCAATCAATGGATCCATTTCAATGGGAAGATGATGGGCTTGATCCAAAGAATATCCTGGGGCTCCCCTGAGGCCTACAGATGAAAGAAGGAATAAAACAAATATGGAACTTATGAAATTTTTACATTGTTTTTCCAGTATTAGAATTGTAAAATGATTATACCCCATATAAATGCTTAATTTCTTCCCATTTCTTGTTATATCAGTTTTTAAGATTCCTTTTTCCATGTGACAAAATATATAAGTTATTTACTCAAATAAATAAAATTAAATACAAATATATATGCTAACTTTGAGCCAGCACCTGCTGTTGCTCACTTCAGCAAATCAACTCCTGATTTACAATGGTGTAACAGACCACTATGTTATATACAAATACTGGGACAGAGCTTCAGCGCCATTACAGTGGTACAAAAGGGGAGGGAAATTGGCTTAAACAGCCAACCGGGGATTCCTTTTCTGGAGGGAAATCCATGAGTGGTGTAAAGCTCTAATCCAGCCACTGCTAGTATAAGGAATATTTCAGGGGCCTAGCCAGGAAGTGCCACATTTAGCAATCCTAGTCCACACAAGTGCTACTACAGAGTCATTACTGTTGGTGCAATGAAGAGCTATAATAAAAAAGTCATTATTTGCCAAGAGTCACCATACACTGTATTGCACCAGAGTTTCCTCCTATCCTTAGAAACACATATCTTGAATATGTGTGGTTAACTGTTGGTAGTTGTTGGCTTTTACAATGATGACCCCTCTATGTGTGTGAAGAAGATAACATTGACACATTTCTCTGAACTGAATGTTCAATAATGAGTGATGGAGATAGTTATAAGATGCAGCCCCTCTCCCATCACACATGGATAGTTTATATTAACTTACTATTCTGACAGAACAGATCTATCTTAAATGGCAGTATAATAGTACAAGTGCATAAATTCCATCCATTTGGGGAATAACATTCTAAAGCCACTTTGGGTGGAAATGTTCTGCTCATTGAAATGGCTTCATTATTTTTTCAGTTTACTTAAAAAAAACCTGTAATTAAAAAGAAAATGGTATCTAATTTGCTTTGTGCTGCAAACTGAAATTGTGTAAAGTGAGAAGCACTTCTTATTGTCCATAATCTGTGATGTTTTAGTCAGAATTGACATTTCAGAGTTTTCTACTAGTTGTGGCCAACTTACTGAAAATACATTTATCAAATCCTCTAACAAGTACAACTCTGGACCCAGCGAATCAGTCATGTTGCAAGATCTCAAGCATGGTATCCATAAATGATTGAGAGAGGGGACTAAGATTTAAATTGGGCTCGGGACATAGCATGACGATCTTTTCCACGCCGGACCGCTAGACTGTTTGCCCTTACAATGTATGTAATTTATATATATATATAAAATGTCTGGAAAGTGACACTTTTATTTATTTATTTCCTTTCCTTCCCAAGTCTCCATAAAAGGAAATGTAGACTATTGCAGAATATGAATACACACACATATATGGTCTAGGTATACTTAATCCTGTTTTAGCATGGGGGACTGGACTGAGTCACCTCTTAATTCCCCTTCGATACCTACATTTCTATGATTCTGTATAAGACTCAGAATATTGTGCCCCAAGCCCCTGATTGTTTTAGCTTGGGCTTCTCTAGATGCATTGTCATTGTGAAGTGTATCTGCCTTGGAGAAGTAGATATAGTGAGGTACTTTCAGAGAAAATGTACCAGTAGTAGTATATTGCTGTGGAGTCTCTTAATATAGAGTGAGTTGCAACGGTCTAGTCCTGAGGACACTTCAGTGGTAAAGTCCTAATCTGATAGGGAGAGGAAAAGTCCCCTGGTCAACCAAAGATGTCAGAAAACACTATCTGTTACTGTTGTGATGTGTGTATCCAGGAGCATGGTATATCAATGCCAGACAAATCATCCTTCTTTCTTATACAGGAGTTTGCTATACTAGGCTGTAAACATTAATGATTTTTTCTTTTCTATATTACTGAGCCACAACTTTAGGCCCTATTTATCACTGCGAGTAATCCTCACAACAGGGGTGGGATGGAGAGGGAAACTTGGTGGAGCAAGCACTTGTGAGGGAGGTAGCACAATTTCGGTGCAGGATAGTTGGTGGGGGGAAGGCAAATGACTCTTTCCGCAGGTCAGAAGACAAGCCCAATCTTTTGTAATGTCCCAGACATCTGAAACTTACTTTCACCATACCTTTTAAATTAAGAATCTTCCACTGACAATCCTTATATTTAGTAATAACATAGTTAGTTTCTACTGATGAAATAAATGTCTAGAGTAGCATGTCATAAAAGTAAAGAGGGTCCTCAATGAACCTTGTAAAATCAGTTTTACAAATCAGTAATTTAACATCTCACCTTAGACAGCCAGAGACTTAGTGTGCACAAGCTATTATGGAAAAATTAAGCTGTGTTTACATCTTATGATGGTACCTGAGTATCTCTGTGCACAGTTTTATGTTCATGAACCTATCCTAACTGCTAGATTGTTGGATTATTATTGTTGGAATAATTAAGTAAAAAACACTACAATTAAATAATGCCACAGTTTTATAATAGAATATACACCTTTAAAAGTTCTTGTATAATTTAAACCTAAGTAGGCAAGAGAGACCTTTTAAGACTGTAAACCAAACCAGCAAGAATTAGAAAATTCAGCATTAAGACTGATACTCTGTTCTAAATTATACGGTTGTGAAGTAACAGAAAATGGCACATACAGTGTAAAAGCTAAGAACAGTGTAGGATTTATTTTGAATTTCTTGATTGTTTTGCTTCCCCTTCTCTTTTGCCTTATTTATCCAAAAGGCATTGTGGTATTTTAGATAACTACCAGGTCGCACAAAGGGTGCATGGTTTAGTTCACATATGATTTGTGAACTGAATTCTGCATGTTAGCAAAGAGGTTCATGTTTTACATGTATGTAAGTGAACAAAATAGTTACATGAACCTCAAGGAAAAATCAAGGCCTATAAGGCTTCACTTAACTAAAGCATGGTTGCTAGGGAACACCTGAGGTTTCCTTAGCTACCGCACCAGCTATTATTTACCTTTGTCTCACTAAAGTGGTGGGAGCGGGTGCGTTTCACTACTCCCACTCCTCTACTGCCCACTAAAAGATCCTTTTAAGAAATGGAGGAGACAGTAACACATACTAGGAGGTTCCCCAAGAAGCCTACTAATCGTCAAGGGTGGTTAGCCAATGTCCCCAGAAGACCTGAAACATTTACAAAAGACTAACAGAACAATATTATTAAAACTAGTATTAAAGTACTGTAGGAGACTGACTTGTTTATGGTATCTTACATTGGGTTCCTCAACTGCCAGTGTCACAAATGACTGTAAGCAAATGACTCTTTTAGTCACATGGCCACTACCTGTAGCAGGCTCAGATTACTAATTCCGAACAGAAAACATTTTACAAATACATTTCCATTTCACAGTTTATATATGCCAACGACTACTTCTTGCCCTTCAAACTTTCAGGCTATGGGGATGAGCAAAATTAATATAATTCTCTTTTAAAAACAGATGTTTAAAACTCTGGATAAACTTTGGGTACCTCTAAATGTGGAGGTACCTGATATAATACTCAAAGGTAATGATAAGTCAGATACCTGGATTTGTTTAAACTACCTTTAACCAGATAGCTGTGCATCACCATTGACATGTGTATTGCACAGTGACAGAGCACAGAAACATTTAGAATAGAAGGGAATGTTGAAATAGATCGATGACCACTTAGTTGTTCACAGAGGCAATCATTAAGTTCTTCTACTTCACCCATACCGGACACACTGTAAGCGGAGCCAAGGAATATAGTCCTTTAGTTTTTGCTTGTACTATTGGCTCTTGTGACAGACATCTGAACATAGCTGACACTCCCTCACATACTGAACAGTGATACACACATACTAGCGAGGCTAGTACTACGTATTCCTGAAAATTGTGGCATATTATATATGTGGCGTCAAGAATAATAGTACTGTCCCAAAAATGTTACATCAAAGACTGATACCGATGTAGCACAAAGCAATTGGCTGCCAAGCTCACGTGGTGGCTTTAGGGAGGGTGCTTCTTGGAGTGATACCATGGAAAATGGACACTCTGAGTACTCAATATACACATGGATAAATGGCTAAAAATTTGTTGCCTATCTGTAGGCGAGTGGGATTAACCCAGCTACTCCACTTGAAACTAAATAAGATGCACTGCGTACAGAACGGTTAAATAAGAGATCTATCTATGAGCACATACCTACTGTGTTGTGCCATCTATTCACTGCAAAAAGTCTGCTGCAAGTCACAGTTACCACTGCAGGAATGGTAAGGTGGGGAAGCGTGTTGGCTGCCACATGTGTGACAGGAGAATTTGATGGAAATTTCAGCACCATTATAACATCCTGCTGCATCTGATCTTTAAACATGAGTGGACTCTGTGGAAGGAAACACTGTTGAGTAGAAAGGAGAAGAGAGCAGAAGAAAACAGAAGGGATAACACAATTAGTGAGGAGGTCTGAGGGAAAACAAGGTTAAAGTGAGTAGGCAAACACGTGTACATACAGGGAAAACAATGCTATCTGCACTAGCAATATAGGAGGGAAAACTATTGCTGGATCATTACATGAGGACAAATAGAGAAGAGGTATGGTTAAGGTCCATTAGGTTATCATTACAGGTTGTAAAATGATAAATCAGCATTAATTCAAAAAATCAAAATACAAAATGATCAGAACAGTTAATATTCATACACTGTAGATAGGAGTCAAATAGAAGAGTCAGTTAACCCATTATTACATCAAAAACATAAAATTGTATAAAGTCCAATGGCTGAAACAAGAATTTTTAGAGGAGGAACTCAGAAATCCCACAGATGATTAGTTATATTTCTAATGTATTATAGATTTAAGTTAATCCTTTAGAGAAAACTACATGAATTGACTTTACTTTTTAATTCCTTACAAATCATATTTAAAAGTATAAATGATTATAAAATCAGGGTCATGATTCTGTAGGTAGAACATAATTTTTTTTCATGGCTAGTAACATTTTTATTATCAGTGAGATTATATGAATCATAGACCTCAAGAGGGACCTCAAGAGGTCATCTACTCCAGTCCCCTGCACTGGTGGCTGTACTAATTATCTAGACCACCCCGACAGGTGTTTGTCTAATCTGCTCTTAAAAATCTCCAATGATGGAGATTCTACAACCTCCCTAGGCAATTTATTCCAGTGCTTAACCACCCTGACAGTTAGGAAGTTTTTCTTAATGTCCAACCTGCTGCAATTTAAGTTCATTGCTTCTTGAAGCCCAGTTTGAATGTATTAGATGTCTTCATAAATTAACTGCTGTATCAACTAGGATGAATTCTAGGAAGTTTAAGTAATCGTTTGCTTTTCTGAATCTATCGATTTCAACTGCTGTCTAAAATACATTATCTACATTTTTAAGATCTAAAATATCTAGCTATCATGTAAATTTGCAGATACTGTTTAATTTAAAAAAGAGCAAAACTAAAATTTCCAGAGGAATTGCCATTTGCACAATGTGATTTTCCTTATGTGTAATGGAAACTATGAAAGCTAATGAAAATATTATGATCTATTTACTGAAACTTCATAGGAAGTTTCTTGCCCTCAGCTGTTTACACCAAAGACGCTAATAGAGACAGATATCAGTATTTTTCACTTTGGCTACATAATATAATTCTCTAATGAGCACATAAAAGAGTGCGTTGGTAATTAATGCTGAAGTTCAAATTGAAATTACAAGGACATGATGTGTTCTTTCACAGGAATGGACAGAAGGGTTCCAGCATGATTTGAACTACATTTCTTCATTCATGACAAGCAGCCAATGGTCATAAATCACTCTGGAACGTTTCCCCCTTTTTTTGAAACAAAATGTTTAATATGAGAAAAGCATGCAGTCATTTTTATTTCATGCGGTTATAATCAGCAAATACATATTTATGAAGATAGCAGTTTTTGAATCCAAGATTGGGCAACAGAAGTCAGTGACTGTAGGAAGTTAGAGCTATTCCAACTTCCACCTTGCTGTTTAAGAGCCTGCATGCAATTTCTGCACAGAGTAAGGGCTATGGCATTGTAGGCAACTCAGGGCATGAAAAGAAAGTGTTACTTAAATAGGTATTTTATGACCTATAAAGGATCCTCAGGTTGAAAGGAAATAAATTCCCAACCAGCAGTTATATCTCACCAGGTGCATGGCAGAGCTCCGAGGCGGATGTGGCTCAATAAGCAACTGAGATGGCGTCTGTCCAAAGTTCTGTATCTGTGCCTCCATGGCCTGCAGGGAAAGGAGAGTGATTGTCATAATCAATATGCATCAAAGAGATAGGTCAACACACTATTTGACAATGCAAGCAAATCCTAAGTCAGCCATGAAAAAAGTCCAGAAAATTCACCGGGTGCTCTTCTCTCAGGCTGCAGACTCATCCAAGTGTTAGTATTTTGTAGACAAGCTTTGCTTCTCCTTTCAAGCATGCTTCAGTTAACCAAATAACCATTCTTATTTCCAGTAGCTGGGGTTACATGTGAAAATGTTAACCTGTGAGGACATGCAGTTAAGGTCTTGAGAGATTTCTTTGCACCAAATACAACACATATACCTTAATAAAGTCCTTTGTAAGGAGGAAAGTATGAGGATCTCTAATAAAATACGCCTCTGGGATCTTAAAGGAGGGGGAAAGCAAATTGAGAAACAAAATTCATGGATAATGTATAAGAAAAAAATAATCACAATTTCACTAACACAGTAGTTAAAAATAAAAAAATAATGGAAATATATTGTTTCAAGATACACTATAGCTACAGGAGTTACAATAAAAGTCTTTAGATAACCATCTAACTTCTTGGTAGTATTCCTTTACCAGATAAGAGAATATTTAGTTTTTGTGTTTATTTTGGATCAGTTTTTATACCACAGAATATCGACTGTTGTAAAACCATGAAATATATAATTAGTAATTTCAACTTTAAATTTCAGGACCAAATTCTGCTCCCAGTATATGACACTGAGTAACTCCATAAACAGCAGAAACTGGCCCACAGACCGAAATGTTTCAACCACTTACACAACCCACTCAGACATATAACTGTTTTTAAGCTATATTTAAAACAATTGCTGGCAATTTTTTTTATTGCTGTCTCCACTAATGATACTATTTAAGAACTCTACATGCCTTTCAGACACACAGGCTGCATTTCAGTGGATTTCAGAAAATCCAGAACTACACTTTAAGTTAAGCAGCTGATTTTAAAAAATACTAAGTAGTATATACCCATATATTTGAAAGGACTGTGCCCTAAATAATTTTCTCGTTTGCGTCAATGATTTTCTCACCTTAGCATGCAAAGAAAACAGCACCTGAAAAAGCCCCCTAAAATATAAACCCCATTGATAAATTATATTATTTCTTCTAAAACAATTTAAGAGGCAGTAGAACCTCTTCAATGTGCAGTCTGATAAAATGTACTCTTTATAATCCACACACAACAACTGTTGGCCTCTCCCCATTTCTCAAAAAAGAGGCTGTAATAGATGCCATAGGGACATTTCCTAAAATTTTGGTAATATTTACAAAATATTATTGCAATATATTTCTAATATTCAATGAATTATCATAAATAATATACTGACAAAATAAGAATCTAAGACAAAGTCTAACTGATGTCAATGGATGACTTTCCATTGACTTCAGTGGGCTTTGGATCAGGCCCTGAGTGAATAAAGTCCATTTTGTGATGCGTTATTCATGTTTTTATAATAATTGCTTACTCACTCATTAATTCACAGAACGGGCTAGTTTGCAGCGGGTCTCCTGGGGCCTTATCTTGCAAGGTGCTGAGTATCACCTAGAAACTGAGGAGCACATTCAGTTTCTATTGACTTCATCTCCTAATAGGAGCTCAGCATCTTGCAGGATCACACATGGGTGCAAACTGGCAAGTTTCCATTGTAGCTGTATTTTAAATACACAGAAACTTGATTCAATTCAACACAGACATAGTATTTTATATTATGCACGTTACTCTGTAACAAAACTTTTTATTTTTTGCTTTAATTTGTGTGAATTTGGTGTTCATAAGTGCAAACAAGGACTAATAGCAACAGTTAATGCCAGACATAGTGGGATTTGCAGGCTTCCAAGCAACTCTGGTAATAATCAGTTGAAGCAAATAACTCCCACTTATCAGTGGTTCAGACAATTATCAAAGTTATTACAATAGTGCTTTTTAAGAATCATATTTTGAAATACAAATGTGAGTTGTTATATTTACTACCAATATTGATCACAAAACATACATTCCTCTACCAGCTTTTATAGTGGTTGCATTACTGATACTTTCCTCCTCTTGTAGAAGCACTGCAATTAATTATTACATTTTGTAAACTGATGCCCAGTTCTAATTCACTCATTTGGTCTCATGTTGCCCGGTCTCAGGAATATTCTGATTGTTCAGCTATAAAGTCAATTTACATAAACGTTTTTGACTTTGCCTGGCAGTTCAAGAAGATTTATGATAGCAGAGGATGGAGAAAGGAAGAATACCATGGAAAACCAGGATGACTTGTTCAGATGACAAGAGATGGACACTTAAAACTTACCTGTCAACAGTATCCATTATTTTACAACTAAAGATGTTCTAGTAAATGTTCACTACCTTTACTTTATGCTACTGATCTTGAAAACAATGAAGTTACTGGTAATCCTGGCAGTGAATTGAAGGAGTACCAGGATCAAGGTCTTAATCCGTAAACAGGCAATACTGGGTATTGTTGTCAGCTTCTACTCACAAAGATATTAAATACAAAAACCCAAAACAATCCTAAATCCCTTTGTGAATGATAAGTATTATCTTTTTCTTGTGAAAATGTCTTTTTTTAAAACAATGTTTGGAACTTTTTAAGGAAACGAAACTATATAAATAGCTTTTGTTAAAATGCATGTAACATTACTATGCTACTGCACAAGGGGCACCATAAATAATAAGAATTTGCAGGTCTGTAGCTCTTCTTCTTCCACATAGCTCAAAATACTTTAGAAAGGTAGATAAGTCTTATCATTCCCATTTTATATATGAGGTGAAAACTGAGACACAGAGAGGTTAAATGACTTGCCTAAGGATACATAGCATATCTGCAGCAAATTTGGGAATAGATCACAGTTCTCCTGATTCCTAGCCCTGGGCTCAGTTTACTAGATCATAGCATACACAGATCAAAAGCAGATTCCCCAGAACATCTCCAGTAATTCAAGCAACAGGCAGGAATAGGAAATAGCTATTATAAGCAATTTTTATATAACTGGCAGTGCACTTTCAGTATTTCAAATTAATCACAGGACCTGTAGAGGCATAGAATTGTTTTTCTAAATAATCACATCTCTTGCTTTGTATAATGTTCCTTAAAATTCTATTCCAATGCATCATTTTCCTTTCTCCCATCCACCAAGTCCTCAGTACCAATGTACAAAGCACTACCATCACTCCTTGAAACACACAATCATTCTAGCTAATTTAATATTTTTCTTATAGAATTACATTTACTTTTATTTCACCTTCAAAATGTCCTCAATGGAGAAAGAGCATTAGCTCTGAAAGCACTAGCTTACCAAATTTAAAGCCTTTGAAACAGTGAAACAGCAAAACTACAATTATATTAGTGTTAGCTTACTTAGTAAGGCATTGCAGGAAAGCAATTTGAGGAACTGAATAGAGACTCCCTGCTGTTTTACCATACATAAAACAAGATTTGTACTCAAACACTTTAGGGAGCATTTGGTAGTGTATGGTCAAGCTTTTATATCACAGAAAGATAAAACAAGGTCTTAAGGGAAGGAATTAGGGGATACCTGTCCCAAAGCTGTTAGTTGTATTTCACAGGTCCGACTGAGGAAACAAAATGAATCTGCTAAATTACTGGCTATTTGCAAGTTGAAAAGGACATCCAGCTCAAAGATCCTCATTTATATAACCAGGAGAAATGTAACTTTATAATGTTCAAAATAAAAATATTGCTTCTCCTAGAGTAGATAATGGATAAACATGTTGTACATAGCCCTGGATGCACATCAATATAGACACATCCTGGTTACAATAAGTAATACTCTAAAAATGATGTATTTTGCTCATGAGCAATAGATGCTTGTGTTTATATTTTCACATTTACAGACATGCTCGACATACGCCAGGCCACTGGGAAGCTGAAGGTGCTTTGCACCTTTCAGGATCAAGCCCTATTGTCATCCAGAAGAATGAACATGCAACTATGTTTGTCTCTCTCTTAGTGTGACCTGACTTTGGCATTTTGGGTGAGTATTTATTTTCACATAAAAGAAACAGAAATCAATTCTTCCATTAAATGACAGAGGGAATCTTTGTTTCTTCGAGTGTAGTAGGTAAAAAGGGCACATTTATTAAATGTCAAAAAACCCAAAAACTTAAGTTTCTTCATTACTGACTGAACTTATAAACACAAACAAAAAAATTTTATGGTATAATGGCTTTTTATTAGTTATTTTCCTCCAATATATTTTCAAGATGAACATGGAGAAACACAGGGACTATTATTGAGGAAGAAGCCACTGGTCCATCTAGTCCAACTAGCCCCTCTTTGATAATAATCACCAACGCTGCCTGTGTAAAACATGAAGCATAAATCACTTTAATGCATGTAATTACAGACAACTAAATAGCATGGAAGGAGTGGGAGGATTTCTTAAAATTACTTATATTTTTATTTACAAATAATAAAACAATGATGTTACTGGCTACAGAGCTACTTCATTTTCTTCCCATTTGTCAATTATTCTAATGTCAGAAAAGACTACTGCCAGGTTCAGTTAAGCTTTCTAGGGTATCTTATTTCACCAAAGCTTCATTACGTTTGACTTAATTCCTGTGATACTGGTGAGTCCACTGAAATTTTGTCCTCCATGATCCATCTGCTCCTATTGCAAAGTGCCTTCAGTTATGCCACAATCCAGTGCTCAGTTTGCATGGGTGGAGACTGAGCCCTAACTTGGTGAGCTGGGGGAGGATTATTATTTAATTATTATTATTAATAATTTGTATCACCATCTATTGCACAGAGAAAGGGAAGGAATGAGGGGATATCTGTCCCCAAGGTAACTTGAAAAGGCTACTTGTCCTTAAGCACTATTTGTTGGTTAGTTATGTATGTTAATAAAGTGGCATCCGATTGAATGATTGGGATTCTGTGACTTCAATTAATAAATTTGAGCAAACCACTAATACTGCAGTGAAATTAATCTGTAATTAATCTGTAATCTGAAATTAATCCTACCAACACTACAAGAAGAATTCTGCGTGGACGCCTCCTGAAGGTCGAAACAACAGACTAGACTTCTACATAGAGTGATTCTGCAGACGGGCACCGGCTGAAATTGTGAACAAACAGCATCACTTGCCCCATAACCTCAGACGTACAGAACGCAATGCCATCCACAGCTTCAAGAAACAACTCTTATATTATAATCAAAGGGGCTGACAAAGGAGGTGCTGTAGTCATAATGAACAGGTCGGATTATGAACAGGAGGCTGCCAGGCAACTCTCCAACACCACATTCTACAGGCCACTATCCTCCGATCCCACTGAGGAGTATCAAAAGAAACTACACCATCTCCTCAAGAAACTCCCTGCTATAGCACAGGAACAAATCTAAATGGACACACCCCGGGAGCCCCGACCAGGGGTATTCTATTTGCTACCCAAGATCCATAAACCTGGAAACCCTGGATGCCCCATCATCTCAGGCATTGGCACTCTTACAGCAGGATTATCTGGCTATTTGGACTCTTTCCTCAGACCCTACGCTTCCAGCACTCCTAGCTATCTTCGAGACACCACCAACTTCCTGAGGAAACTACAATGCATTGGTGATCTTCCTGAAAACACCATCTTGGACACCATGGATGTAGAAGCACTTTATACCAATATTCCACACAAGGATGGACTGCAAGCTGTCAGGAACGGTATCCCTAATGAGGACACGGCACACCTGGTGGCTGAGCTTTGTGACTTTGTCCTCTCGCACAACCATTTCAGATTTGGGGAAAACTTATACCTTCAAGTCAGTGGCACTTCTATGGGTACCTGCATGGCCCCACAGTATGCCAACATTTTTATGGCTGACTTAGAACAACGCTTCCTCAGCTCTTGTCCCCTAGCGCCCCTTCTTTACTTGTGCTACATTGTGACATCATCATAATATGGACCCACGGGAAGGATGCCCTTGAAGAATTCCACCATGATTTCAACAATTTCCACCCCACCATCAACCTCAGCCTGGACCAGTCCACACAAGAGATCCATTTCCTGGATACTACAGTGCAAATAAGTGACAGTCACATAAACACCACCCTATACTGGAAACCCACTGACAGATTACCTACATGCCTCCAGCTTCCATCACACGATCCATTGTCTACAGCCAAGCCCCAAGATACAACCGCATTTGCTCCACAGTCAGAGACAAACACCTACAAGATCTTTATCAAGCATTCTTAAAACTACAATACCCACCTGGGGAAGTGAGGAAACAGATTGACAGAGCGAGTACCCAGAAGTCACCTACTACAGGACAGGCCCAACAAGGAAAACAACAGAACACCACTGCCCATCATGTACAGCCCCCAGCTAAAACCTCTCCAGCATATCATCAACGATCTACAACCTATCTTGGAAAATGATCCCTCACTCTCACAGACCTTGGGAGGTAGGCCAGTCCTCGCTTACAGACAGCCCCACAATCTGAGGCACATACTCACCAGCAACTACACACCACACCACAGAAACACTGACCCAGGAACCAATCCATGTAACTAACCTCATTGCCTACTCTGTCCCCATATCTCTAGCAACACTATCAGAGGACCCAACCACATCAGCCACGCCATCAGGGGCTCATTCACCTGCACAACTATTAATGTGATATATGTCATCATGTGCCAGCAATGCCTCTCTGCCATGTACATTGACCAAACTGGACAGTCTCTACGTAAAAGAATAAATGGACACAAATCAGACATCAGGAAAAGGTAACATAAAGCCAGTAGGAGAACACTTCAATCTCCTTGGACATTCCATAACAGATTTAAAAGTAGCCATACTTCAACAAAAAAAACTTCAGAAACAGACTTCAACGAGAAAATGCAGAACTAAAATTCATTTGCAAATTTAACACCATTAATTTGGGCTTGAATAGGGACTGGGAGTGGCTGGCTCACTACAAAAGCAACTTTCCCTCTCTTGGTATTGACACCTCCTCATTATTGGGAGTGGACTACATCCACCATGATTGAATTGTCCCTGTCAACACTAGTTCTCTACTTGTAAGGTAACTCCCTACTCTTCATGTATAATAATGCCTGCATCTGTAATTTTCACTCCATGTACCTGAAGAATTGGGTTTTTTACCCACGAAAGCTTATGCCCAAATAAATCTGTTAGTCTTTAAGGTGCCACCGGATTCCTCATTGTTTTAATCTGTATTTGTTTTTGTATATGTTTATCTTTGTATTCAGTGAATAGTGGCACAGTGTTTCTTAATGTGTTCTCTCACACAGCCAGCATGATTAACAGCCCCTAAGCACTCCGTTCTTCAGAGCAAACATGATTGACAGCCCATTGGTGGATAGCATACACAGCCTGAAAATGTTATTGTTTTGTACTAATGGTGTGAGATATTGCTTTTTTATTTGCGTCTACAGCTGTTAAATGGCATCAGTATCTTCAGGACATTTGATAAATTAGGTTAAGAATATTGATTTCTGTTTTATTATTGCACATTTGGAGGGGAAGAAAGGTTGCATTTTACAAACAAGCAGTGACTCAGCTAGTCTGGATTCTTCAGTGCAGTTGGTTATTTGATCAAGTGAATGAAACATGGGCTCAGGGGTGGATTTAAGTGACACAACTTTAATAATTTAACAGTGGGGAGGGGCCCATCTATTTTACTGGATAGAGTGTGAGATTAAATGGCCTCAAACCAAATAACTGATAATTTGGGATTGAGCCATTTCAGCCTAACCTGTACGGCTCAGTCCACCACTAAATCCTCTTGCCATCCTTTTGTGAGTGGAAAAGAGGCTACAAAGAGGGACCTCAGTCTGTGAAGATTAAAGTCCTTACAGGCAAAAGGTCCAACAGCCACATCCTGAGTCTCTGGAAGCTGACAATTACCACCTTTATCTCCACTGGATACTGGCATAGGCAGTGGGTGGCTAAGGTTATAGGGGGCTCAGACCCCCCCGTCTCAGGAGCACAGTGCTCCAAGATTGTTCTGGAGTGCCATTCATGCACTTGGAATCCAGAATGGTGCTATGCCCTGGCACTTCGGGAAGTGGCCATTCCCCGCAACACACACATGGGCAGTGAAGCCCAAAGACATTTCTCCCTCCCGCTCATATTAACTTGCCAACAAGGTAAAGGGTAAGGCTAGAACACCACCTTAAAATGTTTGTCACTCTTCCTCCCCCTCCATGTGATGCTGGAGACCTTGAGTGAAGCCCATAGGACTGTTCTGAGCTCTCAGGTGAGTAAATCACTATCTGCCCCCAAAGGGCAGTCCTCTTCATCCTGATTGCTCCATGTGGAGCGAAGGCAACCTCATGAGAGGGGGACTTGGGAGAGGGTTCCTCTTCCTGACAGCTCTAAGGGGGTGGGAACAGTTCCATGGAGGTGCTCTTCTTCCTGACTACTCCATGAGGGCTCCCCTTCAGAAGAAATGGCATGTTCATACTCTGATAATAATCATATCCCACTATTCCCTCCACCACATCATCCCCCTGCTTCCTCAGATCCTATCATCTCCTGCTACATCAACCCCTCTGCTTCCACCAAACCATGTTCCCATCAGCCCCCTGATTACCCCATCAGCCTCTGGCAAGAAATGGGATGTGTGGAGCATCATATGGGGAGGGCGCTGTCTGCATACACATAGATGCATCAAGTGATGCTGTGGTGGGTTCCTCCAAATCTGTGAGCAGTGAGAGCCCACAGGCTGGAGCGGGGAGCAGTGCAGACCCACAGGACAGAAGAAATGGCTGTGGGGTGAGTGGGGGGGGGGAAGGCTTAACTCCCCCCAAGAATATTTTCACCAGCTGCCTATGGATACCGTGGCAAGTTACAACACATTTAACATTCCTATATGTCTCTCCTACTATTAAAATTCCCATTCTTACTCCTTTTAAACTAGAAGGTGCCATCATGATGCTGCAAAGAAGGTGAAATCACCTTCTGGACACCCTACAATTAGGCCCACTGGAAAATATTCCCTCCTAATGCAGAAGAACAGTAATTGGTCAGATCCACAGCATCCTAGAAACATAGGTCAACATACCTGAATTACAAGGAGAGAGAGAGTGAGGCAGCAATGGCAGCAAGATGCCCCCTGGGCACCCAGGATGGCTTTTAATTGAGATGGTGAGGCCGGGTGAGAGCCATTTAGCTCTCCCAACTTTCCATTCTTGAGGATCACTACTCCACGCATTTTGAGATAGGAGGAAGAGCTAGGCTCCACCATGTCTGTGGCCAGCTATACAAGTCATCAGAGACTCCACCCCTACAAAGGGGGCAGACTTGGCTGGAAGTGCAATGTTAAAACACACATTATGTAACTACTTCTGAGGGACCAGTGCCTACACAGAACATGGTGCAGTCTCAGCTGTCATGCAACCATAGCCTCTCAATGGGTAGACCATCCATGAGGCTTGTGGACTCATTGCCGCTCAGCCACTATGAGGGCAAATTTGAGCTGGATAAAGTTGTTCAAAATTTTGAAGAATTCTATTCAATTTTTTAAAAAAATTCCTCTCCAAAGCAAAACCAATTTGCTCCTTATTGTAATTTTATATAATATGATTTTCTACAAATGTTACA
This sequence comes from Chelonia mydas, assembly GCF_015237465.2. NCBI lineage: Eukaryota > Metazoa > Chordata > Testudines > Cheloniidae > Chelonia > Chelonia mydas. The sequence goes on along the minus strand of NC_057849.1, from coordinate 50,678,382 downwards.
GAATTATATATTTAGTGGGTGCTATAAAAGATCTAAAGCCATAATTTATATTATGCTCATGTATAATTCCTGTCCCATGATAAAATTTACTGAAACACTTTTCTGTTCATTGCAGCTGTGCCAAATGAAAAAAACCTGATCTTTCATCATCCACCCGAATGTGTATTAAGTTTATAAAGGAAAACCTTACTTTCTATGAGCATTCAATGGCTGAGTACAGTACATTAGAGGAGGATTTCTCTGCTAACTCTAATACAAGCCAGATAAAATAATTCATTAATGGTATATCTTAGTGTCAAGAACAGGTAAGATTGTGAAAGTTGGTCAATCAGAATATTCCATTTTCAGATAATCGATAATTTTACCCAAAAATCACTTTCCTCTTGTTACTCAAATTAGAAAGGGGGAATTACCCTGGAATTTGATTTTAGATGAATGTAGGTGGCAGTTTCTCATCACCCAGCCTGCACCCACATCAGATAACAGACGTCAAAGTCCTCCTCATTGCCCAGGCTCCAAAACTTATGGTTATATTCCTGGGGCTCGATGCAGGAATTACTAGGGGAAGCTCTATGTTCCATGTTGTGCAGGTGGTCAGACTATATGATCTTTCCCTTCAGGTGTTTAATTCTATTAATCAGCTCCTCTTAAAGGTCCTCATCCTTCAATGCAATCTACACACATGGACATTGTTTCACTGATGTGGATTGAGAATGGGGCTTATTATTTTTTGTGACTGTAATGAAGGGCAGAAGGCTCCTACAACTACAGAAAAGCATCTTTTTGTATTTAGAAATAAAAATAAAATAAAATAAAAATATTCTGTGTGCTCCCTGCTGTACAATTCCAGCAAGTTACCACTTGAGTCGCTTGTTCATTAAAAGATGCTACTTAGAACATCATCCTCCCTGGATGCTCTGATTACTTCTGCCTTTCCTGGCTTTTCTGCAATTCCACATCACATTCAAGTTCCGCATCTTTAATTCCAAAGCCCTGCATAACATTGTCCCTGCCTATCTCTCTCCTCTTTCATTTTCTCCCTTTCTCCCCCTTAGCTTCTTAGGTTCATCGCACTACTTACTCCTAGCGACACCCTTTTCACCTGCTTCTATTTGCTGAACGACTGATGAGATACATGGCTAGTAGTCTGGAATGGGGTGAGGAGGTCTTAAAAATGTCTGTTGCCACATTGTTCTCAAAGCCTCTTCCTCCGCTTTGTCTTCCAAGAGGGGGACTTGCAGGTCGGTGTAGTCTAAAAAAAAAATGGCTGTGCTGGAGCTGCCCCCTCCCCACTTTTCCATCTTCCCCTCACATTTTTGGACAAGAAAGAGGAAGGAGCAGAACTGAGTGCCACTTTCCCTTCTCCACTCACTTTAGAAAGCAGCAGCATCCATCTTTGATTACACATTGCTGGATGCTGGTCCAAATGTGGCAAGCAGTTGAAAAGATGGCCACAGATGAAATGGGAGAGTTGCAGTCTTTTTAAAGACTTCCCTGATCCTGCAAGATGGGTGACTGAATGCCTCTGCACTCCTAAGGCCCAGAAGTTCACAGAAGCAGTGAAAGCTTAGCCCTGCTGTTCCCTCACTTGTTGCATCAGCAAGAGCCAGGAAGATGAAGAACTCTAAGTCCCCTAACCTTGTTTCATGGCCTTAATGAATGGTGGGAGTGAAGCCAAGGCTTTGGCATGGTGTTGCCTCTGCCGGTTTGAATGGAGTGTGATGTTACCAAAATTGTCTAACCCCCTAGATTTGTACTAATCTGAACCAGAGATCCCTCCCCATGCTGCAGATTGGTGAGGTTTTTCTGTATGCTATCTGAGAGCTCTTTAATTGTATGTTTGGAGCTGAGTTAGAGGGAGGAGTTTTGTTTTTGGTGTCTGCACCAACTTTAATACCATTTGATAGACCCTATTGCCTTTGGTTTTGCTTAAGACTGTTTTTTAGGTGCTCTGAGGCCTTTGGGAAGGGGCACCCTACCCATAAAAACACAATATTATTATAGTAATACCAGCAGGAGGTTTCAATTAGACTGTGAAACTTTACCCACTCTTTTCTAATTAAAAATGCTTTTCAGTGGCTGTGAGATTTAACAGTGCTTGCTTATAGCTGTCCTAACTATTTTTATATTTTAAAAGCATAAATGTGAGCTTTAAAAATAATTTAAAATTAACAATAAAAAGATGAAAAGTTTCTGCAGGACACATTTGGAGAGGGAGTCATTTTCTTTATTTAATTAAAACAAATTAAATGTCTCCATATCTTTCTTTGATCTTATCTCCATCAACTCTGTTCTTTATTCTCCTTTTCCTTTTCCACTATGTCTCCAATTCAATTTCCCCGATGCCATTTCAATGTTCTATTTCTCTTTCAATCTTCTTTCCTCTCCTGCCCATCCTTTCCTCTCCCCTTCCCACTTTTGAAGATGGTCATGAACCTGAGTTAATAAGCACTAATTCGTATTTCCAAAAAGAATAAAAGACAGGACAGGTGTAGGTGATATAAGAAAAAAAAGAGACGGGTGAGTATTGCTGCCATTATTTGTTTAACATCTGTGACAAGCTCTAAATTCCATGCCAGTTGTTGTGGTAGCAAATCTGCAATAAACGAAGGCCCCTGGTAATAATATATAAATAATGATTGCTGAGCATATTTTTGCATCATATTTTTATGGATCATATTTGCATCATATTTTTATGGATTCCAGTCCATTTGCATCATATTTTTATGGATTCCAGTCCATTCAAATCAGTAGAGGAGCCTGAATGTATCGGATTTTCCAGACAGACTACAACAATGATGATCTTCTAAGGAACCAATCTGGCCATAATGAAAATTTTCCCCTGATAATGAAGTAAGTTTTTTAATGTAGTCCTCTTAATAAACCGCTAATTTAAGTTTATACACAAAAAAGTCATTGGCCTGAAAGCTAAGGACAAGTTATAAAAAAAGAAAAAAACAATTTTAAAAATGCAGTGGATCATGATGGGAGCCAATCTAATTAGAACAGTAAACTCATCACACAGACTGACATTGGGACAGAGTTACTGCCAGTACATTTGGATTCACACTATGGTCATTACAGGCTTGGCAGTGTTACACCGCAGAATAGACGTTACTGATGGAAAAGTTTTAGATCATCCAGTCTATCTTCCTGCCAATGCAAGAGTGTTCCCTATATTTTCTAGTGGTTGTTCATTCTAGTTTTAAAAGACGCAAATAATGGGGATTCCATAATTTACTCTGGAAACTATTTTATAGCCTAATTACATCTGCCAGGAAGTTTTTCCTGAAGTTCAGCCTACATTTTCCTTTTGTGAATATCCTTCCAGACTGTGATAGATATACACTTCTGGTGACACACTAAATAATTCCTCTACCTTACTTCGTTATAGCAACCTTCGGATATTTCTAGATTTTTACTATGGCCCCTCTTTACTCAGTCACCACTTGTCAAGCTCTTTAAATCTTGCCCGTAAATCAATCTTTCCTGTCCTCTCAACATTTTGACGCTCATCAATGAACTCCCTCCAATCTTTCTAATAAGGATACATCCAAAACTTCATAAAATATTACAGATGCCGTTGCACCAAAGCAGGAGAGGGAGATGGACTATTAACTAATAGGGACTTATTCACCTCCATTGGCTAGGGCAGCCAAAGAGGGCACCAATGCTACAGCTCTCTTTAGAGAGCCCTGTTGGTAGAGTTTGCATGGAGTCCCAGCAGAGAGGATAATAGAGCCGCAATTGTGAGTAAACAATAGGGACTGATTTTTGTGCTAGAGCTTTTCTGGTAATTTCTATAGGGAATGGAATATTTTGTTCAAATCGGAGTAATCTTATTTTACATAGTTTAATTTTACTTCAGGTGGTCACAGGCCAAGTGCATCTTTGAATTTTTGGTATATTATAATCTTCAGATGTAGATACATAAATAAATGAAGCTATAGTGTCAAATCTAGAGAATGCTTCCTTGTGGGATAAAAAAGATTAATCGAATATCTAAACTAATGAGTAATGTCTCCCGTCATGAGTTAGGTAACGTATATACTTCGGAAAGCTGAATCGAATGAGATATACACTATATTTTATTCCACTTGCTTTACAATTAAGAACATACTCTGTGGGGAAAGCCAAGAAAAAAGCAAGAAAATAGAGAAACAAATAACAGAGCAGGCCTTTTGAGAGTTTGCAGGAATACAAAAGAAATGGTATTTAATCATGAAGGAATGCATTTTAACCGTGATTTTTTCTCTTCTGGTTTATTATTGAAATAAAACATGATCACCATAAGGCATTATTTTTTAATGCTTGGAATACACAAACAGACACAGTTAGTAAATCAAAGTATATAATAGCCATATTTTAGTATTTTTTTGGTTTATAAAAATAAAACTATATAAAAAATTAAAATGTGATGTCATGTTCAACTGCTTCTAGTTGCTTGTTGAAAGAATAGTAGTAAAACCCATGACTGAAAACTTTTTCTTGCTAATGAAATCCAGTAAATCACATTAAAAAATGCGGCTCTTCTACTCTACTGTTTTTATAATGTTTCCTCTCCATTTTGGTGACAGTAAACCGGAGTGAAGATATTCTATAGTGAACTTTTGGAGTATCAATATTTGCTGTAGATATATGGTATAAACTGAAGGAAAGGAGAATATTAGAGCATTCTTGTGCGTCCCATCCTCTCACTAGTGTTTTTCTCCCACAAGTCTCATCAATCTTTCCTAACACATCCCTTAAATCTTGCCTTCGCCTTTCTCTCTGACCAAAGTGCAGAGACTGTGTCAGATCCTACTGTTTCATGTTATACTGGCAGAAACATCCGAAATCTGGTAGTGCTGGTATGGCATGAGTCAGCCCCGAGCCTTCAACTCATGTACCACAGGCCACAAAAGCTATCTTAGAAAATAGGAAAACCTTCAAAACAAAAAGCTGAAAAGGGACTAATTGGGATGTGCTACAGAGTTACAAATGCTGAAAGGTCAGTCTTAAATATACGATCTGTGAGACCAGAACTGTAACTTGTCTGTATATTTGTTATAGTTTTATGGTTTCACTTTTTAAAGTAGGCTATACTGTTGTTTAAAAAAATAAAAGCACACACAGTAATGTTCAGGGAGCTTAAAGAAATAATTACATTTGGATTATTTCCAACAAAATATTCTTTAAAAATCCACTCTCTGTTCTTGACATAAATTGAAAACTATAATATAGATATGCTCTACCCAGGCTTCAAAATGGCATTAAAAAGGCACATTATCAATATGTTTAAAATGTTTTAAAAGTTTGGTTTTACAGCTCCATAACTGAAATTGCTATACACTTACACTGAGTAATATCTACTCCAACAAATTAATATATGCAAAATGTGTTGAATAATAGTTAATTTATGCTGTGGTAATGACTGTATAATATATCTGAAATCTGCTAATCAAGAAAAAGGAGCCCCTTCTAGCTATTTCCACTATAATCATCAGCCAGTAATTTTCACCCCTCCCACCTTGAGTAAAATATGACTTGAAGTGTCTGGTAAAGTATTTGCTGCTAATTTTTCAAATCAATAATTAGTACCTCTCAACAGCATGCAATAAAAATTCTGAAGATGAAGAAACAGTTTTTATATATAAGCTCTGAATTGTTCAGATTTTTGTAGTAAAAGCTGGACAGTAGTGGAATTATCTGTTTCACATGAATTGTACTGATTACAAATCTAATTTTGAGATAACACTTTAAGATGGCTCCAGAGAGGTATAAGAAGTGAAGGATCAATTTGCTCTCTAGAAGTGGTCATTTGTTACATGACTATTCATTACAAATAATATTCATTATAAATTAAGCCCTCTTTTTGGTTAGTGAAGAACTCTTTTCTTCACTTCTTAATTCAAGAACTCTCCTGATTTTCTGCATTAATTCATCTACAAATAACTATCAGCTATATGAGTTATGTGCAAATTCTTCACTTGGAACATTTCTGTGTTATTTGTGCTGTGTGGTGGGTCATCTAAGTCAGATAGCATTGCTCACCTTCCTCCTCTGTGTGGATGACAAACTTTTTAAACAGGGGAATAATGAGTAGCAAATAAACTCCACACTTTTGGTTTTACTTTTTGGATAAAATCATTTGTGCTACAATTTGTCAAAGTATTAGGAATCATATATTTTCATGACCACCTCAGTTCTTTGAATACTTAGGAACAACAAATAATAGGATTCAGGAATTACAGTGAATTGGGCTCAGTGCTTTTATTCATGAAAATAGTCACAAATCAGTATTTTTCATTATTTGATCAGTTCTAATGTACTCACTTAATAAAGGCACAATGGAGAGTCACTAATTAGTGTGAAATAATGTATTCATACTAGAATAATATTTTGGTTTTAAGGTTATTTTGTGTTCTGAACTCTATGGATCAGATTCTGATTTCTGATTCGCTCGTGTAAATGGCCTATGTGTTACTTATACTGACTCCCCATTGAACACAGAGACTGGTTTGAGGAATCTGTCCTGAATTCAAAGTCTTCTATGGGACTGTGCCTAGCAACAAGAGCAAATGCCACTCCCTCTGAGATCACGATCCCTTTAACCAGTGAAGTTCCACCAAAACAACGTAACTGTGGATTGATTAATAAGAGAAGGCTCATAAGTGCAGAAGGCAGATCTTTCACTGGAGCTGGACCTGAACTTTGGAACTCACTCCCTGAAGAGATAAGAATGATCACAGACACAACCACTTTTATAACTAAAGGCAAAACTCATTTGTTCAAGTTGGCATTCCCAGGATAATTTCTTCATACTCACATGCAAACACACAGAAAACACCCTGAACTAATAAAGGTATTTCTCCTACAATCTGGATGTGTGGTGAAAGAAGGAAATGTCTATTCCGGGTGCTTGGAAGACACAAATTCACAGTGGTGAGGACGTGGAGCTCCTGCTGAAGTCAACAGGATCCATGTATACATTCCTCAAAGCAGAGCTTAGCCCTCAGTGAGTAACAAATAATTGCCATTTTCATTAGGGCTTTTGCATGTATAAGGGTTTTTGCTGTACATCTTCCTTCAATTAAGTTGGAAAAAAGTGGATACTGACACCACTGACAATCTCTCAGTTATTTCACAACTATTCAAAATCATTTCGAACAATGACTACTCCCAGAGAGGAAGCCAGGAGCATCCCTTGTATGGAGGCAATTAGGCAACACTGAACATGTAAGTGGCCAGTATTGTGGGTATAATTCAATGAAGCAGATCCAGAGGGGTGGTTTTGATATTCTGTCAGATCAAAGAAAGAGATCACAGAAGAAAAAAGAAAAGAAATAAGAATAACTCAGAGCAAGAGTAAGAACAAGCACATGCTCGCAAGGGTTAGCAGTGGGTGTCATTATGTAAGTCTTTTATTCTATTTGAATGGTAAGTGTGTTAATTTTTTCCTCATAATTTTTCTAGGTTCAGCCAGCAGGAAAGGCTCCCATTCCAACTCTTTGTTAAAGATATATCTATCTTGATGGTTCTTGACAACCCTATCATGTCAGCCCTCTGTAGTAGCAAAGAGTGTTTCAGCAAGAAAGAAAAAAGTGAAAACTTTGCTTCCTGTGGGCATATTTCACTGTAGCAGATCCAGAGGGATGCTTTGTTGTTCCTGTCAGATCAAAGAAAGATAAGAGAAGAAAATATCATCTAAAATATAAAACCCAGAAAGGAGGGTAACTGAAAAGCACTGCAAGACCACCACATCATTATGACTTTTTAAATCATTTAAATACACTGACTATAAAGTCCACAGTAAAGAAATAAATATTGTATAGGCTGTATGCGCTACTAGCTGCCTGCAAAACTGTCCTCCTAGGATTAGTTTACGGGCATGGATACTGACTGTCAAATGCTAGTCATTTTAATCATTTTTCAATTTGGCTGTGTGGGCTGCAGGTATGCTCAGGTATTTTGACGGGTGACTGCTCAGAACAAATATCTGAACCCAGTCTTCTTCATATTCCTTTGTTTTTTTCTGCAAACATACAATTCATCTTTTGCTGAACATGCCATACATATAAAGGCTAGCAGTTGTAATGCACTGCCTATCTACATTTCCGACTGAGTATGAAAAAAAAAAAAAAGAAAAGTCAGCTAGAATGTGCATACAAACCCAAAACTGTACAGTATAATGCTTCACTTGGTTTTTTAAACACTACTAATGATGAACAAATTGTGTGCTATCAAAGTAGATGGAGATCTGGCAATAGTTTTAAACAAAAAAATAAACGGTAAGCCAAAAATATTGACTTTCTGTGAGTTTATACAAAAAATGTGTTTTCAATGTTACATGTGACTAGTTTAATTACATTTTTAGTCATCAAAATGAGTATCTCCTCTTAATCATTTTCAGTTTAATCCACAAGGCAGTACTGAAAAATTATTCACATGGTTATGTTCATTCTTTTTTAAATGAAACGTATATTAGTGTGCTGTTCATGCTTCAATCACACAATAATTTATGAAGTAGAAGAATAAGGCCCTGGCTTTTCAAAAATAACTAGTGAGTTTGAGTTCTCCCATGTCTGGGTACCAAACTTGAGACACTTGTTTTCAAAATAATGGGTGCTTGGAACTTCTGAAAAATCATTTCCTTTCAAAGTTGCTCAAGTTGCGCACCCAAAAATAGAGGCACCGAAAATCCCTAGTCACTTTTGAAAATTTAGGCCATGAGATTTATATTGAGTAGCCTGTGAAACGGTCATTCCTCAGATAATATAGATGGACAAATAATACAGTTACAATTTTACCTAGTGTGCTTTAGATATCATTGTTTTATGCATTAGCATTTTTAACATCAGCTCTTTGAAGTCAGCTGAACCTGTCCAGAAAAAAAGGGTTTGGATTATGATGTAAACCAACAGTAAAGACAATTCCAAATAACATCTAATGTCCAATATCACTGCTGTTTACATATTAAAAAGAGATACAGACTTTGTACCAGAGATGTTCTGTCATGTTTCTCCACAGGAGAAGGCTGTCACAGTAAATTGTTCATTATCAATTACAGCTTTACATTTACAAGATGAGTTAAGCTGTCATAATTTTCTCAGCAAGAGATCCTGTGCTGTCAAAGAATGTCAATTTTTAATCTGACACAAGGAAGAAAATTATCTGTTATTCTGACCCCTAATTTCTTGACATTTTAATGCCATAATTGCTGTGGTTAGTGCTGCAACCATGATTTCACCTGTCAAGTAAGAATGAATCAATATCCTTAAGCTGTTCTTCAAATTTTAGCATTTATTTCACAATGTATGTTTTTTTAATACAATAGAGACCAGTGATATAAAGACACACCCGCAACTGAGAAATATTAAGATTGTAAAAACAAAAAATTTCCGCTTAATTTGGGCCTGACAATGTTAATTTTTACTACTTAGTTCTTCCTCTTCTTTTATTATAATATGAATACAATTTTGCACTGCGCAGAATAAAAGAGAAGCTACTCATATTGCTAAAAAGACTCTCTTTCAAGTATTTTTATATTCTAAAAATGGAAGACTTCCCACTTCAAATTCAGCAGGGCCTAAGCCAGAAATTTAGGACTTGGATTCACTTTGGGGCACCCAGAGACACAGTTTTGGTTTGAGCTAATTACTACTTGTAATGCATTAGGGTGATTTTCTCCCTCTAGATATATATATATATATATTTGGTGACACCATGAAATCTGAAGAATAAGTTTCAGTAAATATAGAATGTATATTATTGATTAGTAATTCTTCTAATTTAGTGCAGATCTCAAGTTCGCAAAGGCTTATTTCAATGAAGAGACACATCTTGACATATATAGTTATTGTTAATTTAAATTTTAAAAATCAGAGGTGGGCCACACCCATCATGATATTAGGGTGACCACCTTTTCAAAAGGCAAAAGCGGGACACATGCAGGATACCTGCCTTCTCTCTGTGACCCCACTTTCTGCTCCTCCTCTTCTCCCGTGGCCTGCCCCCAGCTCCTCCTCTTCCACCCAAGGCCTCACACCTTGGCCAGGCTGGAAGCCAGAGCCGAGCCCTGGTAAGAACTTCCCAGGGAGCCTGGGCTGCTGTGGGGAGCCCTGGAGCCTCCATCTGCCCTGGATGGGGTGATGGGGTGCCTAAGAGTAGCCCCAGTCCATGTTCTCATGCCCCAGGGTGCAAGGCCCAGGGCAGGTGGATGGTCCAGGACTTGAGGGCTCCTCACAGCAGCCCAGGCTGTCTGGGTGGCTCTTACTACTACCCAGCTCTGGCCTCTGGCCTCGCCAGCGGGCGAGGCCTCAGGGGGAAAGGAAGAGCAGGGGGTGGAGCATCCTGGCAAGGGGGGGCTAAGATCCACCTCTGCTCCCCCACCGGAAAGAGGCTGGCGCCACCTCTGAGACTCGGGCAAGTGCTGAGCAGTGCTGCAGGGAACTGAGGACAAATGCTGTCCTGAAGTCATTCAGCCCAGGACCAGGATTTGAATTCTGCATTTTGGGACTGTCCCACCTAATTCGGGATGGGTGGTCACCCTACACGATATTCATAAAGGGGGAGATGGAGGAACCACTAATAACAGGGCCAGGGAGGTTCTTCTGCACTAGATGGTGATATAATATGGGGAAGATGCAGAAGTCATTTAGCTGACACTGGGATTAACAAAACCCCTGCTGAGCAGCTGCCTAATGTCCCTAGGGATCTAATAGTTTCTGCTATTAAAGTCCCTGAGCAGACTAAATTTCAGCACCTGGATATGCACACAGCCACCTCAGTTTTGATGCTACCCAGCAGCTCAGTGCCTAACTCACACCTACGCCCCTCTTAGTTTACCTCTGGGGCCCCATCTGGTAGATGTGCTCAGAACATGCTTAAACCTACATAAAATGTCCAGAATGAGGAATAAGAAGTGGTGGTGGCCCAGTAATTAGAACATTTACCTAGGAGACCTGGGGTTCATTTCACCTCTTTACCTGATGTACAGCAGAGATGTTAACATTGGTTCTTTCACCTCCAAGCAGAGGCTACAGCAAGGCTACAGATGCATTTTAATTCTCTCTCTGGCTCAGTTACTACTGAAGCATTTATACACAGTGGAAAAAACTCAACTGGAGAGATTTAGAGAGCCCTGTCATAAAATTCTCCATAGGCCAGTGATTAGAGCACTCCCCTAGGAAAAGGGAGATTTGAGTTCAAATCCCTGCTCCGCAAAAGGGGAATTGAACACAGGTCTTTCAAGTCCTGAGTAAGTGGTCTAACCACTAGGCTAAAAATTATTAAAGGGGTAGGGGGTGCCAGTTCCCCCACCTTTGCTTTTCTTGAAAAAGTGCTGGCCTGTCTTAGGCACCTAACTCCAGGAAAGGGTTCATGGCTGAATTCCAAGTGGAGAAAAGCACCTCCCTTTGACCCAGAGTTAAGCACCCAACATCCTTTGATGGATGGGGTATAGGCCTTACCCCTTTCCTTGGCATTTCCTATGTGTTAGCTCAGGCAGCTCTCCTCTCAGCATGACGTCTTTTGTGCATCCCATGCTTAGGCACCTAACTCTCCTCTTGCCTTATATACATAGGTGCTGGAACTAGGGTGTGTGTGTGCTGCCACACCCCCTGGCTTCAAATGATTTCCATCATATATAGGGTTTACATTTTGGTTCAACAGCTATCAGCACCCCCACTATAAAAATTGTTCCCGTACCCTGCTTGTTTAGGGGGCCTGGGCACCTCAGGTTTGTGAATTCCACTTGGTGACAGGGCCTCTAAAAGTTAGACACTGCAATGCTGATCGTGGCAGCACCTAAGTCCCCCTTGTGAATTCCAACCCCAGTGTTCAACTGAGGCACTCAAGCTGGGTCCTAAGCCAGGATTTCTGCAAAATAGCAAATATTTGAAAATAGCGTGCCTCAGCTGTGTGCACAAACTGGCAACTATATGGTCAGTTAGGACACTAATGTACTTTCATAAGAGTTGTTTCAGAGTAACAGCCGTGTTAGTCTGTATTCGTAAAAAGAAAAGGAGTACTTGTGGCACCTTAGAGACTAACCAGTTTATTTGAGCATGAGCTTTCGTGAGCTACAGCTCACTTCATGCATCCGATGAAGTGAGCTGTAGCTCACGAAAGCTCATGCTCAAATAAACTGGTTAGTCTCTAAGGTGCCACAAGTACTCCTTTTCTTTTTTCATAAGAGTGAACATTGTCAAAAGGTGACAGAGTGCTAACTTTGTTGTGTTCCCAAATGACAGAGAGGGTTGTGGATTTGGGTCTGGATCTTGAACCCTCCTCTGAAATTGGGGGTGTTCAAATCTGAGGCATTGGGCCATCTATACTAAAAGATAGCACCAAAATAATTAGTTAGGTGTGAGGATCTGACTCTCTCTTGCTGGGCACAAAAGTGTTTGTACCTAGAAGATATTTTTTTCCTAAACAAAAGCAGGAGCTGGGGATGCAGGGCAAATAATGATTTAAACCCACAGCCGGGATGGAGGGGAAGAATTCCCTTTTATGACTGGGAAGTTTTTATCTTATCCCATCAATCTGCTGATTTGCTGTTCTCGCCTTTTATTTGTGGACAAACTGACATCAGCGGTTGGGGAAGGCAGTAACGAATGATCTTTTATTCAGCCAACCTGTGTTGATTATGTTGCTTTGTGATCAAAGGAAGCCCCACTGGCTAAAGTTTCTGGTAGACCTGAGGTCCGAAACATCCACCATGCATCCTTTCATGCTCTGGTTTTGGCAGATCACCACCTGGCGTGAGGAACTGTTTCTATGTGGGGTTGGATGGGGACTTGACTTTTACAATGATAAAGATTAGAGATTCATGCCCAACTCTTCCCATGAGTTGGGAGCTTGGCTAAGGGACAGTTATTTGGAGCCACATTTCATTGGGAAAAGAGTGCTGGGTTCCTTGTCTGTTTTGAGACCTGTTATGGCCACTGTTGGAGGAGGCAACCACAATAATCTAGCCTGTTTCCCTGATAACAGGTGATGGGATTTCAAGCTAAAAGTAATGGTCTTTTGCTTAAATCATAGCCTATGCTAAAGTCTGTTCACCAACCTCCTAGTTGCAGCACAAAAACTCAGTATTTTCCTTTATTTAGAAAAATGAAATAAGAGTATTTCAGATATTGTGGGGTAGGAATTGCTGGTATATCCTGACTTTTAACAGCAGATATTGTATTGAGATTGTATTGTATTGATATTGTAATGTTCAACTTTTCTTTAAAAAGATCTTTTACATTCAACTATTACCAAGTTAAAATATCAAACACAACAGTTCACAACGTGCTGTGATATAATACATATGACAAAAAGGAATTTGATTTTCTAGTGTTTATATATTTATATTTTATGGGATTTAAAACACATTTAAAATGACCTTCTTGCTTATATATTGTTCGGTGGACTATCTGCTAAAATCAATTGTAAAAATAAGAGAAAAGTATTTAGAAACCTAAAAAGTCCATTTTTTTTTCAGAAGAATGCAAATCATAACTAAAATATGCAGTTGTAATAAAAACATATCATCCATGCCTGAACCACTAATAAATACCGATCCAGATATCAAACACCTTTTTATTGGACAGAGAACCTATATACCAATTTATTTGAGCATAAGCTCTCGCGAGCTACTGCTCACTTCATTGGATGCGTTCAGTGGAAAATACAGCGGGGAGATTTATATACACAGAGAACATGAAACAATAGGTGTTACCATACACACTGTAAGGAGAGTGATCACTTAAGGTGAGCTATTACCAGCAGGAGCACCAACATTCCACACAAAAATGGACTACAAGCCGTCAGGAACAGTATCCCCGATAATGTCATGGCAAACCTGGTGGCTGAACTTTGGGACTTTGTCCTCACCCATAACTATTTCACATTTGGGGACAATGTATACCTTCAAATCAGCGGCACTGCTATGGGTACCCGCATGGCCCCACAGTATGCCAACATTTTTATGGCTGACTTAGAACAACGCTTCCTCAGCTCTCGTCCCCTAATGCCCCTACTCTACTTGCGCTACATTGATGACATCTTCATCATCTGGACCCATGGAAAAGAAGCCCTTGAGGAATTCCATCATGATTTCAACAATTTCCATCCCACCATCAACCTCAGCCTTGACCAGTCTACACAAGAGATCCACTTCCTGGACACTGCGGTGCTAAATAAGCGATGGTCACATAAACACCACCCTATACCGGAAACCTACTGACTGCTATGCCTACCTACATGCCTCCAGCTTTCACCCAGACCACACCACACGATCCATTGTCTACAACCAAGCTCTATGATACAACTACATTTGCTCCAACCCCTCAGACAGAGACAAACACCTACAAGATCTCTATCAAGCATTCTTACAACTACAATACTCACCTGGTGAAGTGAAGAAACAGATTGACAGAGCCAGAAGAGTACCCAGAAGTCACCTACTATAGGACAGGACCAATAAAGAAAATAACAGAACGCCACTAGCCATCACCTTCAGCCCCAACGCATCATCAAGGATCTACAACCTATCCTGAAGGACAACCCATCACTCTCACAGATTTTGGGAGACAGGCCAGTCCTTGCTTACAGACAGCCCCCCAACCTGAAGCAAATACTCACCAGCAACCACATACCACACAACAAAAACACTAACCCAGGAACCTATCCTTGCAACAAAGCCCGTTGCCAACTGTGTCCAAATATCTATTCAGGGGATACCATCATAGGGCCTAATCACATCAGCTACAATATCAGAGGCTCGTTCACCTGCACATCTACCAATGTGATATATGCCATCATGTGCCAGCAATGCCCCTCTCCCATGTACATTGGTCAAACTGGACAGTCTCTACATAAAAGAATAAAGGGACACAAATCAGACGTCAAGAATTATAACATTCATAAACCAGTTTGAGAACACTTCAATCTCTCTGGTCACTCGATTACAGACCTAAAAGTGGCAATACTTCAACAAAAAACTTCAAAAACAGACTCCAATGAGAGACTGCTGAATTGGAATTAATTTGCAAACTGGATACAATTAACTTAGGCTTGAATAGAAACTGGGAGTGGATGGGTCATTACACAAAGTAAAACTATTTCCCCATGTTTATCCCCCACTCCCCCCCCCCCCCCCCCCCACTGTTCCTCAGACGTTCTTGTCAACTGCTGGAAATGGCCCACCTTGATTATCACTACAAAAGGTTCCCTTCCCCCTCCCACCCCCACCCCCACCCCCCGCTCTCCTGCTGGTAATAGCTCACCTTAAGTGATTGCTCTGGTTAAAGTGTGTATGGTAACATCCATTGTTTATGTTCTCTATGTATATAAATCTCCCCACTGTATTTTCCACTGAATGCATCCGATGAAGTGAGCTGTAGCTCACGAAAGCTTATGCTCAAATAAATTGGTTAGTCTCTAAGGTGACACAAGTCCTCCTTTTCTTTTTGCAAATACAGACTAACACGGCTGCTACTCTGAAACCTATATACCATTTATAATTATAGTTCAAATAAATCTGAAAAGACTCCAAATCTGCCTGTATAAATCCATATGATCTTGTATGTGTGATCACATATGGACAAAAAATGAACAAGAAGGTATTTTTATTCTGCAAAGAACACAGAGAAGGATTAGTGTTTGAAGTCTTTCAGGGGAACAAGTATATTATGTGTCTAGGTATGACAAACTATTTATGAGGAAATGAAGGGGATTCAGATTTCTTTTCTATTTTAAATTGAACATTTTGCTCTCAGTATCACTAAAAATAAGCTAAAAATAAATTTTCTTCGTGTGTGTAGAATGAAGCAGAAAATGGAGCTGTGAGAAGTGGTTTAGAATGCAAAGGGAAGCATGAGAAAGAAGAGACATATATGTTAATGACTAAGGGGGCATAGGTTAGACGTGCATGTGGGAGCATAAAAACATCTCCCTGATTTTTTAAAAAAATCCTGACAATAAGTTGTGCATGTAACTAAGCTCACAAGAGAGCTGAAGATGCTCATCATGTCACAAGATGTTAAGCAAAGCACACTGACCTCAATCCTACAAGCCACCCTTTGTGGAGAGGCCCTTGAAGTCAGACACAGAGGTCTGTCCATGCAAATCAGGGCCTTAAGTATTGCATTACCTCTATTATTGCACAGTTACTAGTCGTATTGAACTACTAAGTATTGCACTCCTTTGCCTTCATTGCATAAGCACCTCACTTATACTTTCAAAAATTATTGTTCTTTTGTGCATGCAAATCTGCATTTTATTGCCTCTAATTATGCTCTAAGTCTCTGGAACCTGCAAACAATTATGCACGTACTTAATTTTAAGCACTTGAGTAGTCCCATTGGAATCAATGGGTCTCATCAAATGCTTAAAATGGGGTATTAGAATAAATGTTTGCAGGATCTGAACCTTAAAATACACCTTCTGAAATTCTAGCCCTAAGAATCTAATGATCAGATTTTTTTTAGTCTCTCTATTTTTGGTTAGCAATCTAAATGGTAAAAAGACATTAAAATGCATTATTCCAAAATAAAAAAGTAGCCTCACTGAATCCAAATGTTTCTTTGATAGCTGTTTCTTTTTCACAATCTACTAGTTTTCTGTCTTCAAGATTAAAACAAAAAAAGCGCCAAACAAAACACTCCTCCAAGAAACAAAAAACCACAAAACAAAACAAAACTCATCCTCCTCCCCCCCCCCCCAGAAAAAAGCAATTCCAAAGCCTGGTAGTGTATAAATTATTACTATTTTGCATACAACAGATGGTAGATATCTGGGGGAATGGACGATTGTGTGTATAGCTTCATCACAGCAGCACTCATCTAGCAGCTGTTGTATCTTCACACTTTTCACCTAATTTTTAATCATTTTACCCAATGCATGAATGGTATTTATAGAAATAATTCTTAATAATTTTACTAAAAACAAGCACATTGACTGTAAATAAAACACATATGAGGATAGCAACATGATTCTGCCCAGATGGCTAGTGTAAACATATTTGAACGAAACACCCGCACAAAAAATCCCACAAAACAACCCAACACACACAAAAAATTAAACCTAAAAACCTCCTTTAATGGTAACATTTGATTGCACATTACAGAAAGAAAAACTACAGTAATCTGAAGTAATTCTATTTGTCAGCCTGTAAAGTATGATTCTATTGATGCACATAATTGGTATTGCATTATCTGGAAATGTTACGCGTTTTCCTCTGACTCATGACCACAATGCAAAGTAATCTTTTTATTTCAGCTTTCCAGTTTTACTAAGTGTATCTATCAGATGCTAATTGTAAAGATAGTTCATTTTGTAGAACATAACTTGCACTATAATAAATGGAGTGTGTATTAACTGTATTATATATGACAGTGCTTCCTAGCAAAGAAAATACTGCCCAGCATCTAGACCTCTTTGACATTTAAACATACTTGACTTTCCCTTTTTGGAATCACCTCATATCCCAAGTTCTGAATAAAGTCAATAAAATCAAACCAAAAAGATTTTTTTTAAACTAAAAAAAGATGATACATTAATGATCCCTGGGAGATGACGGCAGTTTTTAGAATGAAATGATAGTAAATGCTTACCTCCCTGAGGACAGGATCAGTGATACTGTCCAGATTCACAGAGCCTTCATATGTTAGGTAGTGGAAAACATTGAGTGCACGCACTGCTTCTGGTCCTCGTTGCTTGTAGCCAAATATAAGGTCAATCCACTGATGAAGTTGGCATGATACAAACTCACTTTCCAGCGCCTGGAAATGAAATTCAGAGTCAGGGGACAAATACTGTTTCTCATATTTACATGCTTAAATTCTGTCTTCACTTTTCTTATTGCCTGAAGAAACTGTACTGTACAGCACTACAATTCTTGTTCATACTTACAGTATAGATCTGAAGTCCTTCAAACAAACATTAAACAACCACTCAACTAATTATATTGTGAAAAAAATTAAAGGACATTACTCTTATTTTGTTCAGTTGTTAATTTCCTTTTCAAAAACAGGATTTGGCTAACTATGATTGTTTTAATTAATTCTAGAGCTGTCCGATAAATGTATTGCCCAATCTGTCTAAAAATTGATGAAAAATGGGGGAAATGAGCAAAAATATCCTGATACGCTGCTCATTTTCCAACCAGCTCTAATTAATTTTAAACCCAAAATGGAAAAGACAGGAATACAGTATTAGTTTTAAACAGCTGTATAGAGAAAATAAGATGTTTTTGAACTCCAAGTGGGGGTTGTGGCTCACTGAGAAAGGGCCAATGTTTGTCTAACCCCTCTGTGTAACACAAGTGGTGAGGAGAAGGTACTAAACTGCAGCCATAGAAGTGATGATAGCAATAAAGGTTGAGCTTGACGTCTCCATTATAAAGAAAGATCTACCTATCTTTAGATGTCACTGCCTGCATTGGGAGCTTTGAAAGGCTCAGAGAAGGCATAGGGTGCCCTTAACTTCCTTCCACTAGAAACCACTTATCTTGCTTGCCCACAGGCTATTATGTGGAAAACATATACAGTTCTCCTCTACAGGTTCTTAGTATGTATGTAAGCATTAAAGGTTACATTAATGGATTTTCTATACCAGTTACTAGGACTGGTCAAAAATTTTCCAATAAAATTATTTTTTGAGGGAAAATTGTATTCAACTAAATAAATTTGGATATCCTGTCATGGTGCCTCCTTGGAGTTATAGTTCGGTTTCCTCAATACGAGTGTAATCATCCTGAATTTTGACTTTAGAATAAAAAGTTCAGTTGTTGAAGGTACAGAAGGGGTCTCCGTCTTTTTGGAGGACCAAGAAGTAAGGGGAATAGAAACCTCTTCCTGGATATTGAGGTGGCATTCACTCTATTGCCACTCACAGGAGAACGGAGTCTGTCTCCTGGCGAAGAATCACCTTATGACAGTGATCCCTGAAGGGGATCCAGGAAGGAAGTTTGCATGGATGGATGGAGGGAAAGAAACTCTATGTAGTATCCTGATGGATAATTTATAAGACCCAACTGTCTGTCATTATGGAGTCCCAATTATGTGCAAAACATACAAGGCATCCCACAGAATAATGTGGGTAGACTGGATGGCACCAACAGGGGTGGGTGGATCTTGACCACGACATCAAAAAGCAGCCCTTAGCAAGTGGCTGGGAATGGGAAGAGTGCACGGCAGCAGAGGTGGCTGAAAACAGAGGCCTCTGAATCCTTTGTAGTTTACATAGTAAGTTGGCTGGGTGTTGCTGGCAGAATGCCCAAGTCCCCGGTAAAGGGAGAAAAACCACCTATATTAACTATACTAAAACTTTAACTATGCTAATATGTACTATAAACTATTTACAAATTTGTTTACAGAGTAATAATAGTAAAAGCTGGAGAAACGTGTGGATGTAGGGATTCTGACTCAGGCCATACGGCGGTAAGAAGGAACTGGAGAGGCGTTGGCCTGCATTGCCTCTTATGCCCTCGGTCTGGAGCATGAGGTGAATTACTGTGCATGTGCAGGCCAACAGTCACTGCTTGCTAGAATTTCCGGACTCACACATATGGCACGCACACACACCTACGTGTGGAATACACATAGAACTCAAAGAAGAAGGTTAAGTTTGGATACAGATGCAAACTTCTAAAAAATTCAGATCAAGTGTTCTGTTTCAGGCCCATCTTATAAGAATATGCCTGAGTACGGTTGCCAACCCTCCAGGATTGCCCTGGAGTCTCCAGGAATTAAAAATTAATGAAAGATGATGTCATGTGATGAAACCTCCAGGAATACATCCAACAAAAATTGGCAACCCTATGCCTGAGCCACAAAATCCAGAACTGGAAAGTTTTTGGAGATTTGGATCTGATGATCCAGTTCATAACCATTCTTCTTTGATACATATGTGATCCACATTCACTACTGTAGCTCCGGTAAAGGCCATTGGTTTGTCCTTGCCGAGAATGTTAATGAACATAGTCTTATGAAATTGTTATCCAATACCAAAACTGCCAAAACATAGGTTAAACGCAAAAGGAAAGTGAAAGTCATACAAAAAAGCTCAACAAGTCTATATGTGAAAGAGTGGTTGATGCTAGAATTGGCCATGGTTTGAACAAACATAGCTGCTAACTGTCATTTGGTGCTCGGGAACCTTTTGTGCAGTGTCATAGCCCTGGTCCAGGTCAAGCAATCCTGGGTGCTTGGGTGTTGGAGACCCATTGATCTGAAGCAACTGCTTGTTAGGCCTGGAGCTCTACAGGACATGGCAAATAACATTATTAGTGGTATGACAAAGGTTGTGGTTCTTTTATTCAAGCAAGCACATCTGTTTCATGATGACTGTTGTGCTCTATGTTGGCACTATGCATTCTGCTCTATGTTGGCCAACTAGGTAGAAGAGGACAGGACAAGGAGAAATGGTCTCAAGTTGCAGTGGGGGAGGTTTAGGTTGGATATTAGGAAAAACTTTTTCACTAGGAGGGTGGTGAAACACTGGAATGTGTTACCTAGGGAGGTGGTGGAATCTCCTTCCTTAGAAGTTTTTAAGGTCAGGCTTGACAAAGCCCTGGCTGGGATGATTTAATTGGGGATTGGTCCTGCTTTGAGCAGGGGGTTGGACTAGATGACCTCCCAAGGTCCGTTCCAACCCTGATATTCTATGATTCTATGATTCTCTCTCTCGCTCTGCCCAAACCTAGACATGGAGCTCTAGAGCAGTTAGAAATATAAACCATTGCGATAAGGCTGTTGCATATGTTAAATGCTGCACTGATTTATGCTGATAATCTGTAAGTGTCTTGAGGATAGCATTTTTTCACTGTATGTTTTGTTCCTGCTTCAGCCTTTTCATTATTCCATTTACAGGGCAAGAACATAATAGTTTTAGGCCCAGCTTCTCAAAATGCCACATTAGTATGGCCACATTAAACAATTTTTTGATATATAGCTGCAATTCAATGAATTGTGTCATTATCTGGCGGAATGTGTCTGGCTAGCTTTAAAAGTGAAGATATTTACTTATCTGGAGTTTAAAGTAAAGGAATTAGGCTCTTAAATTAGCACTTCTAAAAAACCTATAATCATCTTTAATTTCTTGAAAATAAAACCAGCATCAACATAATTTGTTAACTAAACACTTAAATCAGGTTTTCAGTTAATCACTAATTATAGGGGGAGCTGGCAGCAACCCCCTATATTTAGATTGCTTAACATTTTCCTTTGTCTGGCTATGCCGGAAAAGGGACAGGAAGCACCAGATGTGGTTTTAATCAGGCCACAAATTTATTCTTAAAAACCTGCCAGTACTCAGCAGATAAAAGTGTACAGTGCAGGTAATTCCACATACATTTCTATATACTCAAGGGGCTGCTGTCAGCCCTTCGTCTTTCCAATCCTCGTCCCACTCATCCTGCTGCTGGGACCCTGCTACCACTCCCCTCCCTTATGAGGGTTAAGGGGGCTATAAAAGAGGGGTGTTTGAATTTAAGTACATCAGAAGCAGGAAGCCTGCCAAACAATCACTGGGACCACTGGATGATAGAGGTGCCAAAGGAGCACTCAGGGAAGATAAGGCCATTGCGAGAAACTAAATGACTTCTTTGCTTCGGTCTTCACTGCAGAGGGTGAGGGAGATTTCCACATCTGAGCCATTTCTTTTAGGTGACAAATATGAAGAACTGTCCAAGATTAAGGTGTCAATAGAGGAGGTTTTAGAAAAAATGACAAAAGAAACAGTAATAAGTCACTAGGACTAGATGGTATTCACCCAAAAGTTCTGAAGGAACTAAAATATGAAATTGCAGAACTACTAATTGTGGTATGTAACCTATCATCTAAATCATCCTCTGTATCAGATGATTGGAGGATCGCTTATGTGACACAGATTTTTTAAAAAGGCTCCAGAGGTGATTCTGGCATTTACAGACCAGTAAGCCTCACTTCAGTACCAGGCAAATGGTTGAAACTATCGTAAAGAACAGAATTATCAGACACATAGATTAACACCATTTTTTGGGTGAAGAGTCAACATGATTTTTGTAAAGGGAAATCATGCTTCACCAATCTACTAGAATTCTTTGAGGGGGTCAACAAGCATGTGGACAAGGGTGATCCAGTAGATACAGTGTACTGGGACTTTCAGAAAGCCTTTGACAAGGTCTCTCACAAAAGGCTCTTAAACAAGGTAAGATGTCATGGGATAAGAGGAAGGTCCTCTCATGAATTAGTAACTGGTGTAAAGATAGGAAACAAAGGGTAGGAATAAATAGTCAGTTTTCAGAATGGAGAGAGGTAAATAGTGGTGTCCCCCAGGTATCTGTACTGGGTCTGGTGCTGTTTAACATATTCATAAATGATCTGGAAAAGGGGATAAACAGTGAGGTGGAAAAATTTGAAGACAATACAAAATTACTCAAAATAGCTAAATCCAAAACAGATTGCAAAGAGTTACAACTGGATCTCACAAAACTGGGTGACTGGTGAAGAACATTGCAGATGAAATTCAATGTTGGTAAATGCAAAGTAAGTCACATTAGGAAACATAATCCCAACTATACATACAAAATGATGGGATCTAAATTAGCCGTTACCGCTCAAGAAAGAGATCTTGGAGTCATTGTGGATAATCCTCTGAAAACATCCACTCAATGTGCAGCAAAAAAAGCTAATGCAATATTAGGAACCATTAGGAAAGAGATAGATAATAAGGCATAAAATATCATAATGCCACTATATAAATTCATGGTGCACCCACACCTTGAATACTGCATGCAGTTCTAGTCACCCCATCTCAAAAAAGATATATTAGAACTGGAAAAGGTACAGAGACGGGCAACAAAAATGATTAAGGGTATGGAACAGCTTCCATATGAAGGGCGATTAAAAAGACTGGGAATATTCAGCTTGGAAAAGTGGGGAGAAAAGGTAGAGATCTATAAAATCCTGACTGGTGTGGAGAAAAGGAATAAGGAAGTGTTATTTATTCCTTCACATAACACAAGGATTAGGGGTCATCCAATGAAATTAACAGGCAGCAGGTTTAAAACAAAGATAAGGAAGTATTTTTTCACACAACGCAGTCAAGCTGTGGCACTCGTTGCCAGAGGATGTTTTCAAAACTATAATGGGGCTTAAAAAAATTAGTTAAGTTCGTGGAGGGTAGGCCCATCAATGGCTATTATCCAAGATGGTCAGGGATGCAACCCTGTGCTCTGGGTGTCCCTAGCCTCTGACTGCCAGAAGAAGGGAATGGACAACAGGGGATGGATCACTCGATGATTGCCTGCTCTTTCATTCCCTCTAATGCACCTGGCATTGGCCACTGTTGGAAGACAGGGTACTGGGCTAGATGGCCCACTGATCTGACCCAAAATGGCCATTCTTATATTCCCTGATGTACCAATCAAAGGAGACCCAAGCCTCCTTTTCTCTGCTCCTTTAAAGGATGCCTCCTTTAAATCTTTTACCAATTAGTTTTATCTGATAACTGTATGTGTGCCGTATGGAGTACCTGCGCTGGATATCTGCCACAAGCATAAGAAGTTGCGACATTAAAGCCTAACCACCCTTTCTTAACCTAACAGGTCCCTAAGCTGCCGTGGGTTAATATTCAGCAGGGGGACTGTTCCTGAGCTAGAGAATTGTCTTTTGTCTGTCCTAAGAAATTTTGTTCACATTTTACTGAGAAACTTTGGAAAATCATCACTTGTCTTCTCTCGCTTGCGTTCCTCAGGAAAAAGGTGGCAGCCTGCAAAATAAGAACTGAATACAAACATTCTGAACTGCTGTGCTTGTGTTTCTGTCAAACCAGTCACAGCAGCCCAACTACCACAAACCGTAGTAGCCAGATCAGCTATAGCACGGGGAAGGGGAAGAAACCGGGGCCACGCTCTCCATGACCACCCCACAGACTCAGTACATGGCCCTAACAGCCCATCTCCCCTCTGGTGCACCACGTGGGGGAGGAGCTCTCCCATCTCCTGGAGAGAGGGAAAAGGAGAGAGAGGTGGTCCCGGTTCCTGCAACCCAGCATTTCACCCCACCAGTTCAGTATTCTAAAGCAGGTCTTACTGACAATGCCAGTTTTGAAGAGATACTATTTTCATGTGGATGAATTGTTCTTTAATAACTTCTACATCATATTAAGCATAAATGAGCTTCTTTTTAACAGGATAACCACCTTCTACTGCAGCCAGCTAATGTACTTAATCCTGGAGCTCAAGTTGCAGAAGTCTGTGCTGTAGTGCAGAAAGTTCAGGGTTCAAATCAAGCTAATGATGCAAGATGGGAGAGTTGTTGTAGCTAAACAAGAGAATTTTGTTTTTACCTCTTTCATTTAAAAAAAAATCCTAGAAGCGACATAGAAAAATACATTAAACTAATGTTATTTAGGCTGCAAAGTAAAGCACCAAAAAATCAGATTGTCTATGCAACTTTAATTCTGTCTGCTTGTTTGTAGGCACTATGATAATACACTATTTTTTCCACAAGTCCCTTGCCTCACTCAGTGCAGAGGATGGATGCACAACAGGACAAAATTAAGTTTGCACAGGCATCCATAAATCTGGCATTTCATAATGCTGAGTGCTTGACTTCGAAACATAGATAACATTCTTTTAACTTTTTTTTGTGTTTAATAATATTTCAGTCACATATTTCCCTACCTCTTTTCTATTTGCTAGTTCTACATATTTACATTTTTCAAAAAGGTTGTGTTGTGTCTGTATCTGCACCTTACATATTTAATAACAAAATAATTTACACAAAAAAGTGATAATAGGCGTCTGTTTTATTCACAGTAAGCTGTGGGGCACTGAAACTAGGAGTGCTGGGGTTGCAGCAACACTCCTAGCTTGAAGTGGCTTCCATCATATACAGAGTTGACAGTTTTGTTCAATGGCTCTCAGCACCCCCACTATACAAACTGTTCCAATGCGCCTGTGATCATCTCAGGCGAATTGGCCGGGTTTGAGAAAGTAGCAGCAGTTGTTTAAAAAGGGGACAGTAAAATTATAAAAAAGAAAGGACTGGGCCAAATAAGCATATTTGACATACAGTACTATAATCTCTAATATTTTCCCCTCCCCCATCATTGTTGGACGAGTTGGGTGTGTATGTTCCAAGTTGCCCTGAGGCAGTTTATCTTGCATGGCCAAGACTTACTCAGCAGCTCATCATTCCAGAGTAAGTCTTACATCCGATGAAGTGAGTTGTAGCTCACAAAAGCTTATGCTCAAATAAATTTGTTATTCTCTACGGTGCCACAAGTCCTCCTTTTCTTACTAACACTGGCAGTTTTGATGAGGTCATATTTTCACATGTATGAGCTGTTCTTTAATAACTTCTCTATTTTATGAAGCACAAATGAGCTTCATTTTAGAGGTAGAATTTCATATCTTTTGTCTACTTTTTAAAAATTCAACAAGCATATTTATTATACTGAGTATGTGAAAAATCCCATTAAAGTGCTGTATGACTAAATGTGGTAGGAGCTTGTGAGAGTTTTGTGAGGACTTGACTCTTTCATTATTTTGAATTTGAGACTTTAGAGTTCCCAAAGGATTGTAAGTTTTCAAACAATTCCTAACACTATTGGCCTTGGATATATCTGTGTCCCTGAATTACAACACCTCATATACATTTGAATTATAGTAATATAATACTACTACTAATTAGAGACGGGCAAAACATTGATTTTTTGGTTTGGTGACCAACCTGAAAAATCAGAAACAAAAATTTGCGTTGAACCAAAATAGCAAAATTTTTAAATGAAACATTGTTAGGTGTTTTCAGAATTACCTCTCCTCCCCGTTTTTTTTTTTTTATTCAGATGAAACTATTTGCTGAATTTGACCTGAATACACAAACATTTTGATCAAACTGAAACTGGATTTTTTGGCAAATAGACTATTTTTTCCAAAAAAAATATCATTCAGCTTTACTACTACTATCTTTAAGTTAGAAAAGTGCGGGCAGTGATTAATTCCAAATACATGGCACTATCAGTGTGAAGAATTTTGAGACTTCTGTGCCCTAAGAGTCAGCCCTTACGTAAGTAGCTCATTTAGATATTTTTGTGGTAGCAGATCAATATCTGGAAGGGACAAGACAAGGCCAGATTCTGAGAATTCTGTCCAGTTTTCCTCAGTGAAGTTCCAGAGACGCTGTGTGGTGGTAACTTCAACCTGTATTCATGTATAATATAATCAAGTGGGGAAGTATTGGGTCCAGTGTTGACTGACATTAGTAATGCCCTCCTATGGGAGGGCAGGGTCTCAATTTCCCTTGAACAAGCAGACGTTAGGACCTTGCTCAACAAATGTACTATTGGCTGACAATTTCACCAGTTATTGTCCTGACTATAGTCTTCCCTTTTTGGTACAGATTATTGAAATGGCTGTGATAAAGCAACAGAGGTATTCTTTGGAAACCTCAGATATCCTTTCAACCTTTTACAATCTGGATTTGGCCTATGTTTGACTTTTTCCACTGTCAGTCTCGATGCCCTGTTTCTCTAACTCTCTTTGTACTGTATCTTTACTCACGCTATTCACTACACAGACTCTTCTTCCCTAATTTGGTCTACCAAACCCACTACCCTTTTTTCTTTTGAAAATTCACTACTTATATAACACCAACAATGTGTGTATCGGTTTCCTGGAGGATATGTGAAGTAGTATCAGGAAAATGGGGTGTGGGAATTTTTTGTGTTATCATTAATTTCCAGGAACAATTGTAACATAACACACATATTGGTGATAAAATATTTTTAAGATATGTCAGGCTTATTATTATAAAACACAATTTTCATGGGCCATTTCAGCATAATCATTCTTTTATGGCTGGCATGCCATGCATGTTTCCAGCCTGAAATACAAGTAAATACATTTTTTAAAATAAATAAATAAAATGTTCATGATTTTTGTCTAAAGGAAGCACAGCAATAATTAATAACTATTATAGATGTTTACTCTTAAATGGCAACCAGCTATTACCCAGTGTGTTCTCTGTCCATAATTCAAAAATACACAGAAATAAATATTTGAGGGAGGTGTGGAATTAGATTTGTTTGGGGCACTGCTACATATGATGGAAGCTTCATCTTCAAATGGAGACATTCTACCGCCAAGTCACATTTTTTCCTTCATATTTTGTTCTTTTTGGTAAAAAGATTTTAATTATTTTTTAAAAGGTAGTACACCCAAATGGTGCATAAATTGTGCTGATTCCTCCTAGTCAATGTTTTTAAGACCCAAACTTTTCTCTCTTCAACACAGATAAGACTCTAGGTTCAGACCCCAACCATTTCCTGTCTTGATCACTATTATAACCTCTTCTTCTCTGGCCTTAAAACATTAAACATATTGCAATTTGAAAAAGAATTGGTTGTTTAAGGAAGGTGATTGTCTAATAACGGTTGAGTAGAATTGTATTCAATGCATTTGGGATATTTTGGGGTCATCTCTTTCCACAGGAAGATGTTTCCTGAATGGGGTTCTCTATATAGTAAGGTTAATCAGGCTTCTTTTGCTATGTAAACTGTGTTTTCTCAATAATAATTGTGTACAACTGCAGCTGTCATATTTAGATTTAAATTGCTCTGAATTAAATGTGTTTATATTGTGTTAAGTAAGAATCCTGACAACCATACAAAATAATACCAAACAAAAAATTACCACCAACACATCAAAATGAAATTTTCTCATGTTGTGTTTACTCAGTGCAAAACATTGTCAACTCCTATCAATAGATGAAAAATAGGCACTCAACCACCCTATCTACCAAAACCAAGGTTTCAATTTATATATTAAATGTTTGTTAACCAGGAAATATTACCCAAGCTTCTGAGTAGTCATGAAATGATTCAAAAATGTAAATATTAGCTAAAAATTGTGTATATAAATCATTCTACAGAAAGGATGAAAATTCATCCTTAATAACAAATATAGAAGAGCAACAAAATATGAATTACAAAAACCAGAAACTGAGTGGTCTTTCTAAAAATGTCACTTATAGTAAATGCATTTTATGCAACACTATAATTTGTAATATAATACATGCATGTTCAACCATCAGAATATCATTATAATTAATGTAAATTACAGCAGATCACATCTTTTGTTTTTAAACTATGGAATGCTTATTAAAAAGGCTTTGCTTCAATGTTTCACAGTAGAGTTCTTTGCCTCAATTTAACATGCCTGACTTACTGGCTGAATATGTTCTATTTCTGGCTCTCAGAACCCCCAGAAGTCTGCTGGGATTGAGAGGCTGAGTAAGACTACAGATGCACATCTGTGGAAGTTTTTTTTTTTTTAAATGGTAGATTATGATTGATGAACACAGCATTAGGGTAATGTTATCAGGGACACTTACTGCTTCTGTCCTCTGTGACATCACTGAGGTCAGACCATAATCATGTTAGCATTGAACACAATGCTTTATTAATGTTTCATGAGTAAGTCAGTAGTAATCAGTCTAGCTATGTATGGATAAATTAAACTGGTACAACAATCCCTGATGTATAAATCGAGTGCTTTTAGAATGTACCACAACAGCGCTTAAAAGTAACCTGACAATCACTTTTCCAAGCTTTCTAATTAGACCAATTTTCACAAGTTTCATGGCATTTATTTTAATGGACAGCCATTTCCACCACAGTGCACATATTTATTAAGTATGAAAAAACCCTACAAAAACCCCTCATTTCCCAATTCTAAAAAGCCTATTAACCAATAGATTAGATGGGAGCCATCTCTCTAAGTCAAATTCTGTGCGTAATGCTGAAACTCTTGATTTGTTTATTTCTATTTATTTTAACAATCTATGAATGCATAAGCAAGATGTAAATAAGTGTTTCTATCCACATACATAGAATTATAATTTATATATGGCTATGGTGAGCAAAATGTACATGAATATCTGTCAACTAGAAAATACTGAATACCCACACTATGGTTTGTGGTATCACATACGGCTCAATCCAACATAATGGAAAGACTCCCATTGACTTCAATGGGCTCTGGATCAGGATCACAGTGTCTTGAAATAGCCTCCAGATTTCTGTGGCTTCCCTGTAAATATGTACAGTATCCATTTTGCTAAGCCTGCTGAACAAATTCCAGCTCTTGGGGCAAGCTCATCTCATTTTAGAGATATCGGTACCACTCTCATGCTATATTTTTCTTTAGATAGATTTTTGTAAGACAAGCCAAAGTTTTGGGCTAGAGATGGGCAATTTGAATAATAAATCTGCTGAACAATCCAAATACATGTAGAATCAGACATTAAAAATGGGTACGATCTATTAGGACATCTCCTTCCACTCCTCTCACAGTTCAGAAATGTTTTCTACAGTACAGTTTCTTGTATATTGTCTAATCTAGTTTTATAAATGCGAAGTGATGGGGCATTAGAAATCTATTCCATAATCTAATAGATTTCAATATCAAGTTTTTCTGATAAATCCATCTGTTTTTTTTCCCTTTCTAAGCTCAATCCTATTATTCCAAGATCCTTGGTGTTTATAACATTTTTGCAGATGTTTTCCCTGCCTTAGCTATCAGTTAGCCCACTACACACATTTAGCTTAAAAAAAACTCTCCTTATTCTCTTTAAATAGTCCCCCCCCCCTCATTTACATTATTTCTCTTTTCTGAACTTACTCTAATTTGTCAATATCCTTCTGCCTTTTAGTTGCCCAGAAATGAATGCAGTATTCCAGGTGCAGTCTCACCAGAGTCATATAAAGGGACTATCTATATGCTCTATTCCATATACAGGGCTCAAAATTGCACTTGCCATTTTTGGTGCCGAATGAAATTGCATATCAAATTTGCTGTTCATTATCACCCCCAACTCCCTTTTGGCATTACTACTTAACAGATTTTTTCTTCCTATTGAATATCTATTTATCCCTTTCAAGATGAATGTCAAATGTATTTTCTGCCCATTATCCAAACTTCTCTATCTCCCTTTTTATTCTTTTCTTACATCTCCCAATGTAGCATTATTTGTAAATTTCATTAATATGCTGTCCTGCTACTTCTGGTTTACTGAACTATATATGCTGGGGCTTGAGAAACCCCAGGCTCACTAAAGATTCTTCTCCATTAGCATTGGCAATCCAAGACTATTTTCTGCTGTACTATTGCCAAATAAGGACGAGGAAGGACTGGTGGCCTGCTATCTGAAAAACTGTATGGATTTGTGGAGGACTGGACTTAATCTTCAACAACTATTAAACCACTCACTGTGGAAGAGATGTTGGGATGAATAAAGGTCATCCAGAAAATATCTCCCATCAAGAATTGGATAAAAACAGTAGGCTGCTAAAGTCAGGGGAGATAGGTAGGTTAGGATGATATGTGAATTGAATAATTCTTGGATTTCAGAGTCTGATAAATATTCAATCAATTTAAGTCCCTAATTCAACTAATCCATAAATCCTAAAATTAGCCTATCTAGTAGTCTGAGCATACCTATGGGTATACCGAGTTCATTTTTTCCCTCTGCAAGCCTAACATTTGGATGGTGTTTCCAACTTTTAGCTCCACTCCTTTATTAAATGCATAGCACTGTAAATGGCATACATACCATACTTTAAATTCATACAAACAGCTTTATTTTCTCCAACAACCATAAATATCGTAGCACAAAACCTCTACAGACAGAACCCTTTAAGGTATTTTCCCAAAAGCAGAAACAAAATGGCAGCATAGAAATCACAGATTAGCACATCATGCATACATTCAAACTGTTTCTCATCACATATTGTCTTTGTCCCCTATTTAAAATTTTACACCTTTAAACATAAAATGAGAGACCGACTTTAGTATAAAAGAATAAAAAATATTTCTAAAATTTCATGTAGGAATTGAATTGTGTGTGTGTTTAATTATTTTCTCCAAAAGTGGTGGTTTGTTTATTTTATTTCAATAAGGAATAAAAGAAAATGGACCTGCTGCTACTCTCATTGAAGTCAATAGTAACCCTCTTATTGACTTCGGTGAGATTAACATTGGGACCCATACATTGCCATTGTCTCTGGTAACTATTAACTTTTTAAAATAATGTTAAAATAACTATGTCTGTAAAACAAAAAATTCACAGTCAGATATTTTAGAAGGAAAATACCATTTAGTGTCTCCCTAACAGTGCAAGACTGCCCTCTTTCATATGTGTCTAGTGTTTTATTATAAGATAGCGTAGGTGTTTTAATATTCAGTTATTCTTTTGAAATTTAGAGGGCTGTTTTGATGTGAATCCCAGAAGCACCGTTCCCTAAAAGATATATTTCTAGGAATTAAATTGCAGCATTGCTAATGTCAATATGCCGATGGAGTAGCATTTCTCCAAAAAGGGTGTTTTAGGCAGTGGTCTCTAAGTAGATAGATCTATACACCTCTTGGGCACACATATATTGAGGGAATCTGTAGGCACAGGTAAGTAGTGGGTATTTTGATTCAGATCCATTTCAGGAAAATAGTAATTAAGTTGTTGAGAACTGTGATATAGTGTATGAAATACCTTCCTTTTTCTAAAAATGTTAAAAATATATCTTATTATTAATTTTATCATGAACAAATATTAACATATGTAAGAAAACTTGCCAATATAGGCAGATGAAATAAATATAAATAATTTTTACTTAAGATAGATTTTAATTCTAGGAGAAAATGTGTGTCAAAGGTCAGACTATCTTTAAAAAGCTCAGTTTATTATGAACAACCTTGCAAAATATAAACAAGTTTTGATCATGTATGCAGAGAAAACACAGATCTAGGCAATGGAAAACACTACTGAATATGCTCCACTAAAATTCTATTATAATTTTATGAAAAAGCATAAATACACATATCAATACTACTAATCAAGCCACTTTGTCACCAACGTAATTTGACAGACGCCCAGAAGGTGAAATACCATGGCTGAAAACAGAGAAGAAGAAACAGTCTCCTCTTAAAACCTCTATATCTTTTCCTTTGAAAGTATATTAATTTATTATATTAATATTTATTAATATATTAATAAATACTTTATGCAAAAAAGTATACATTACAGATTAAGTGTTTCATAGTGACAATTCTGCACACTTGGTAGTAATTTGAGTTGGAAGGTTACTTTTGCAAAACCCGTTCAGAAAATATAGTACTTGGCACAGTAGCTCAGTATCCCTGCACAAACAATTAATTCCTTTTGAATGGAAACTGAACAGCGTCCAATCATGCAAGGAGCTGAATACTTCCTGCAAACTCCCTTTGTGTTTATTTGCAGCAAATGTTCAGTATTTTGCAGGACTGGGCTCTTAATTCTTCAGGATATTTTACATTGTCCAACTGAGGCCCATCAAATTGCTTTCTCCTGAGGGAGCAAATAACTGAATTTACAATTCCATTATTGGTCCTCATTGAAGAAAAATCATTGTACAATAAAGAGTCCTGTTAAATAAGAGCTGAATGGAAACTCCTCCCCCACTTTTTCTTCTTGCATTTTAACCCTAATTCTGAAGAGGTGAAAAGCCAGTGATATATTAGCTTGTTAAAACACTGAACTTGTTACTAAAGCTTAACTAAAATCCCTCTTACCATCCTGTTGATCCGGACAAAGTCTTCAGGCTTCTTTGCCCAAGGGGGAAGCTCAACATCATTTACAACAACTTCATCCTCTCTGACACCTAGATTATATCCGTTACTGTTGACAAACATCTCTGGTAGGTAGTAAAACTCTGGAATTAACTCCTGGCAGAGAGAAAGCATAGTGTGTTACCTTGCACATGTACAGAACAGCTGCATGATACTTAAAGTTTTCAGAATTTCTGTTTCTCATACAATAATCTTATAAGAAAAACAAACAATCTTTCCCGTTTGCACAAAATCATACTTGCATTATTTTTTATCTCTGTGGACAAGAGATGTTTAAGGAAGCATTTTTATAATATTTTTCTTATACTTAACTTCGAGCAGATATTTTGTTATAATATATTAAACAGTTTTTGTCTTCCTCAATCTTGTTTCAATAAACGATATGAGTTAGGAAGAGCACTACCTTCTCACCCTTTGTTAAATTAAATATGTTTAAATATCAGAGATCTTCCAACTGCTGTTTAACAAAACTATTTAAAAAAGGAAGAACCTGTGAAATCTTCATGGAAAAGAAGGTTATATTTTAATCCTAATTTTTCTTTGCTTTTTTTTCATATTATCCATTGCATTAACAGATATAACACAATTTTATGGATAAAAAGATGGCACATGATAAACAAAAACAGTTTCAGGTGAGTGGACTTTTCTGTAGTCAGCAACATTCAAATATGGAAAGGAAGCTAGCAGAATGGCAAAATGTCTTTAAAATTTAAATACATGCAACTTGAATTATGAAAGCTCAGTAAACAGGAAGCAAATCTGAGCTGGTATTAATATTTAGTAGTGCCCACTGTGAAGTTTATCACAGTTTAAAGGAAGTCCTAAGCTGAAATTCAATGATTTTGACACCATAAATATCACAATTTGTAGGTTTCTATTACTGAAGCAGCTGGTACTGAATTGCAATAATAGAAAAAGCTACAGCTTTAAACCCACCATCTTTTCTCTAATATCTAGATAGGGATTAAATTCACTAAATTACCTTATTAAAAGCATTAGGGCATTCTGTTGTGTAACATGATCAAAACTGATGACACAGCACCTGAAACCTTAATCTCTTTGTGGTCTTTTCAAAGGCTGCAGACACACAGAGCATAAAAAATCACTGCAGACACTAAAGTATCTAATTAAATCTGATCCACAACTCTACAGAGAATAGAGCAGTTAAAGCACAGAAGGCCCTTTCAAGTTTTACCATTAAAAAACAAATATATGAATATTTACATACAAATTTTAAGTATTTTTAGTGGAACAATTTATTTGGCTCTCTTATACCATTCATGCTGTATGACAAACACTATGATTCAAATTAGACTAAAAAACACAACACTAATTAATATTTAGCCAACGTAAAATAGTAATTAAATGAGACATGCCTGAACATGCATTATGCTCATTATATAGCTTGTAACTACATAAAACAATAACATTTTAAAAAAAATTTCACACAGTAAACAGTAAAACAATGTAATGTAAAAAAGATAAAAACCCTGCATATCATACTGGGTTAAACACAGACTGTTTGGCTGGGAATCCTAACTTGTTATATTATCACCTCTAGTTTGTTTACTTGAGGAGTTTTCTAAAAATTCACTCTGATATGGCTGAAAACAACCTGTCCATTCCCCTTCTGACTCTCATCCCATGAGTTCTTAGATTCTTGAAGACCCCTATTTGTCCATTCTCACAGGGACAGCACAGGGTCTGATTATCTTTCCAGAGCTCAGCAAAACTACCCCTAACTGTGGAATAATGAGTTGCTGCAAAGCAACACATGCTGTAGTGCAAATCACAGCCCTCAGAGGTCTTTCAGATGCCTGCTGGCCTAAGAGTATGCGAGTGAGCATATGTCATCTCAAAATAATTCAAATGAAATGGAATACAACAATGGAAAAACTGACTTCTAATTTACAAAATTTTCATTTAAATTTTGAACAAAATCCATGCAGTGAATATTGCTGATTTTTTGACTGGCTATAACATTTTTACACACTCGGCTGTTCTTGTAACATATAAGAAGACATGTAGTCTCTGCAGCTTCTCAGTTGTAGAGCCAGACTGTGAAACTCCTGCAGCTGATGTAACTGTACATTTTGCATTATCCAAATAAATGTCCAATCTTTTTTTGAACCCTACTAACCTCTGGCCCTCAATGATACCTTGTGGCAAAGAGTTCTACACAATTACATATTAATAAATTACCAATTTAAAATTTGATGCCATTCATACAAATTCAATGTTTCTTTGTTCGTGTAGGGTGAGAAAGGAGCATCTTATTTACCCTTTATACAATTTATTATTTTGTAGTCATTTAGCATGACCTCTCTTACTCATCTTCTCTGGAAAGTAAGCAGTCCCAGTCTTTTAATCTTTCCTCATATGGCACTCTCTCCAGGCTGCTAATCCCTTTTTGTTGCTCATCTCTGAACACCCTGTATTCCTGATAAATCCTTTTTTGAAACAAGGTGAGCAGACTGATCATAGTATTTCAGGTGAGGGAATAATATCCATTTATGTAAAAACAGTATGATATTTCCAGAATTATTTTCATTCCTATTCATTATTAATCTTAACATTTTGTTTGCTTTCTTGACCACTACCTTGTGGCATCCCACTCTTAACTTTCTGCCATTTTGAAAACTGACCATTTATTCCTACTCATGTTTTTTTTACCTCTTCGTCAGTTTCTAATTAGGACAATATTTTACCTCTCACCATATGACTATTTAGTTTCCTTCAAAGCATCTTCTGAGGAATCTTATCAAAGGCTCTTTGAAAGGCCAAATGAATGCAAGCTGGTTTTCCTTTGCTATTTTGTTGACATGGTTATAGAATTCTAGTAGATTAGAGAGGTAAGATTTTCCTTTACAGATGTATTGCTGGTTTGTCCTTATGTTATGTTCATTTATGCGTTTTATAATTCCATTTTTAAATGGTAAAAAGAGAAGGAGTACTTGTGGCACCTTAGAGACTAACCAATTTATTTGAGCATAAGCTTTCGTGAGCTATAGCTCACTTCATGGTTAGTCTCTAAGGTGCCACAAGTACTCCTTTTCTTTTTGAGAATACAGACTAACACGGCTGTTACTCTGAAACCTGTCATTTTTAAATTTTCCTGATAGAGAAGTCTGGTCTGTAATTCCCAAAGTCACCCCTAACATCTTTTTTAAAAACAGATGCAACATTTGTTACACTTCAGTCCAGTTCTTTGTTATTTGGATACTAGAAATAGTCTAAAAAGTCTTCTATCCTTTGTGATAAGTACTTTCTATATTGTCTACCATGCAGCTAAAGATAAATCCTAGCTAAATTTATCAAATGCTTCATCCCAAATGTCTAAATAGTTTTCATCTCTGGATGCTGGTAAATTTGTAAGGAGAGAACAACTTGGAACTCAGAGAAACTTCTGAATTTTTATTTCAGGCCCAATCATATGTTCCTCTTTAATACAATGTTCTTCAGTGTTATATTGTACACATTCAGCTTGAACTTTTAATTGTCATACTTGGTCAAAAGCTTTTAACTGTCCTTCCCCATTTGAGGTTATAATTCTGCTTATAATTCTCAATAATTGTTGAGGACTAAATAGAAACTCCATTTGGAGTTTGTCAAGATTAAATAAGATCATGGCCAGAAAGCAAAATCAAGTATACCATTCAATTAAGATAAGCACATCACCCTGAAGGACATGCCGTAATCTGCTAGGTTGGAGATCAGGAGAGGAGTAACTAAACCCAAGTCTTGCATGTGGTAGTACAGATACTATCTACTTGAGCTGTCCAGTGTCAGACCAGGATATACGCTTTTAGTTTATAGCATGTGGATATTGGAAGCAGATTATTTCCAAGATGTGCATATCAAACTTTACAATCACATAGTTTAGACCGATTGAGCCCTGTTACATTTTGTCAAATATATATCACCCAGAAAGAAACTAAATACGAGCATCTTCATTGACTTCAAAGGGCTTTAGATGGAACTCTAAAACCTTAGCTAAACCAACAGTATCTCCTGCTTCTCATTCATTTGTATGGATTCTGTAATTTTCCATAAAATAATGGACTGCTACAAACCCCCAATTTCTGTCCAGTAGAAAGGGAGCACTGGTGAAGAAGTTCATGTTTAAAGCATCTTGGAATACTAGTCAAAAGCATCTGGCAGTTCAGCAATGGTGTATCTACCGGAAGTTGGCACGCACGGCTCTAGATACCCTAGGACGTATTGTCTGTTGATGCTTTCTATAAACAGATTGCTTCAATCCAAGCTATGAAGTTTCTCACTGTTCGAAGTGGCCATGGTTTAAGAAGTTGATCTTTTCAGAAAAGCGACCAATATAGGGTAAAAATGCTGATGAGAGCAAATCTAAAAGTATTTTCTTCCTAAACCACAGCAACTTCAAACAGGATGAAATGGCAAACATGATATACCAGGGGTGGCCAACCTGAGCCTGAGAAGGAGCCAGAATTTAACAATGAACATTGCCAAAGAGCCACAGTAATATGTCAACAACCCCCACATTCGCTATCCCCCTCCAGCCCACAGTGCCTCCTGCCCACCGGCAGCCCCGCCAATCAGCGCCTCCCCCTCCCTTCCCATACCTCCCGCCTGCCCCAATCAGCTGTTTTGCAGTATGTAGGAGGCTCTGGTGGGGAGGTGGGAGGACCAAGGGCATGGTATGCTCGGGGGAAGGGTGGTGGGAGTGGTGGCAGGACCTGGGGCAGAGCAGGGGGTTGAGCAGTGAGCACCCCACAGCACACTGGAAGTTAGCATCTGTAGCTCTAGCCTCGGAGTCAGCGCCTATGCAAGGAGCCGCATATTAATCTCTGAAGAGCTGCATGCGGACCCGGAGCCAAAGGCTGGCCACCCCTGTGATATACTGTAACAGAAAAAGCTTCCCTAAGACCTATACCAGCTTGTAAGTATCAAATGGGGCAATGGGGGGAAAACATTCACAAATCATAAATATTAAATAAAAACCGACTTCTTAAAAGTATCTATATACCTACGTATTTTCTTTACAAATATGTTCTTTATTGTATTTTGTTCAACTGAAGTATACTTTTGCATAGACTAACATATGCAGGATAGTTACTGGCTTCTTGACTATTGCCAAAATGTAAAAGCGTCCAAACAATTTATTTCAGATGGCACAATCTGTCATGTATTATTACTTCTTACCAAAATAAATATCTAGCGTTCAAAGAGTTAATAAAACTAGGGATTCTACTGATCTAAATCCATTTGAGATAATTTCTATCTAGTACGCCTTTACATCTCAGAAACTGGTAACCTCCTCTGCTCCTCTTTCATTCACACATCTAATAAGACAGGTTAGTTTTCCATCACTTAATAGCCAGCTACCTTTCAAGCAGCTCTAGTACCTTAGATTTTCTCAAATGAAGAATGATGCAGTAAAGCTATGAAGGAGTGTAAAAATGGTCAAATGAATTTTATAACAGACATTTCGTGTCTGTAAATGTGATCTCTAGTTTATTTTAATAGCTATACTAAAACCCCAAGGTATATTTAATAGTATTATATGCCTTGTGTCTTTGTATGAGAAAGCATCTCCAAACACATTTTCTAATTTACTAGCGTGTGACAAATCCGAGGTGCTTAGGAATTAAACTTTAAAAGTACATCTTGGGGTGATAGAAGACCACTATTAACACTACCATAATTGTATACCACTTGCATCAAATCTGACATTTCATTTTAATATGTTTTGCTAAGAGTATACCATTTTATGGCCTACTAGTAAAATCAAATCCAACACAGACATTTTCACTTTTCTAATATAATTCACTTCAAGATTTTAAGCTGCTATTTCTTTCTTTCTTCCTTTCTTTCTTTTCCTAAATGGTTGATCCCCTGGCATCCATTAATTCCACAACCACCTCGTATTGGGTCAATGAGTCAGTCATGAGTATCTCCATTAACTGTATTAATTTACACTATGTCACCTTAATGACATTTTGTCATAGCTACCTTTTCTGACACCTACATACTCTATTCAAAAAGTAATATGACAAGTTTGAGAGGCAATAGGAAACATTACTGTTTGAACAGTAAGTTCTTTGGATGTCAGTGTTACCAAAAACTCGAGGAGAGGAGGGAAGGGGAAAAAAAAAGATGTGAAAGCTGACTGACCAACTTATGGTCATTTCCGGGTGACTTGTTTCCTGAAAGGTCATTCTACTAACATTCATTCTTCTTCCAGCTTGCACTGATTACCATAGGAGAAGGTCGACATTAATAAATAGAGACACAATAAAATAAACTATTTTATCCAGGTTCTCCCTTGTGTATTACCATGCTAATATAGCACATGCTGTATTAATTCTGTTCTATTCAAGTCAGGTGAATGGGTTTCTTTGAAAATGAACCCAAACAGTTCAAATACACTGAGCAAAAAATGTATAAATAAAACTTTAATCATGCATTTCACATAATTCTATAATATGTTAGATTTTTCAAAGGTATTGCACCTAATCCAAGGGATAGCATTAAGTGCAAATTAGGGTTTGCTTTTTACAGACTGATCAGACTACCACAGCCTTATTTTCATTATCTCAATGTGAAACAATTTAGCTATTGAAGAAACTGCAAGAAAGAAAGTGTGTCATAACAGCAGTTTTTCAAATAAATACACATTGACAGGTAAATGTCAGATGGTTATTTGGTGTGATTTAAGCACTATATTTTTAAAAAGAGATTAAAATATATTTAAAAGTATTAAGATTGCAGCTGGAAAAGTAGAGCAGGCTAATGTTGTGGGTTTTCTTTGTTTGTTCAGCTTTAGAATTTCAATTTACAAAACTACATTGTCAATTAAAAATTACCTGATTCATCCTCTCTCTCAAAATAAATCTCAATATCCTATCAACATATTCATAATATAAACTGTTAAGACTTTTTATCAGACAGTGTGATAAAGAATTTTTAAAAGTATGAATTTTCCTGAATGTACGTACATTACATGAAAGCCAAAGCTATGGTAACATTCCAGCACATAATACTACTAATTTTAAAGAATATATGCGCATATATGTGTTATTTTTGAAGGAATTTGTAATCTCTGCCATTTTAAATTGCTCAGACCAATAGGTTTTCAGCTCAGATTCATTTAAAAAAATGAAACTGGTGCATTTACTGTTTACATTACATTTAATGTTACTACCAATTTTCGAAGATTTTACTGGTTTGAGTGGTATTTTATATCTAATACACATAATGGTGAATATCAGTAGAATTAGTAAAACTTTTATAGTGAACACCTTGTATGGTAAATGGGATTACATTAACAAGTAATCTCCTCCAAAGAGCCACATGTGGAACTACAGGAATCATAGGTGGGGCTAGAATGAAGTTTTAGAGAAATTTGTTGCAAACTCTGATATAGTACACACATTAAGCATCATATTTATTGTATATGCAGATGCATTCACAAAGAATTTTTGCCTCTGTACACGATATTTATTTTCTTCCCACCTTAGTCCAATGACTTTCAGACCTACTGTGTAAAGAGTAGAAATTATGAAGCAAGAGAATGTGGATGTTTAGATATTTCAAATTGAGAGAGCTCCAATTACTTTTAATTAACCTAGTTTACTTCTACTAGAAATTTTCAGTCTCCATCTCCCACCTGCCCCACAATATATGAAGACTAAAAATCAGCATCTTAAGAATGTGACAGTAAGACTAACAATCTAAATTAAAGAATAAAAATTCTGCAAGAGTACTTGACAACATGGGTCAAAAGTATGCAAAGAGATCCAAGCAGCAACAAACAGATCTCAAGAAATGGGATATTTCTATAATTAATAACAGTTCAACTTCCTTTCTTTTCGTAGAATACACTCTGAGTCGTCAGGAGAAATTCATCCTGATGTCATGGCATTGAGAAATGCACCTCATGAAGATCTTAAGCCATAAGCAACAGCAACAATTAGCTGCTACATTCACTCTTGATTTATCACTAAGAAACAGACTTTAGAGATGGAAAGGTCCTAGAGGATCCATCCTCTTGCCAAGTCATGATTGCTCTAGAATATATTTCCTAGTGCTTTGCCCAGTCTCTTAAGAAATAGGGCTTTGTACTACTTCCATTGAGAGGCTGTGGCACAATCAAATAAATTTCACTGTCAGCAAGTTCTCATATTATGTGGCCAAATACTCCTTTTATAAATTTCATCCCATTACTCTTACTTATATCTCTTTGTCCATGAGAAATTCCTCTTCTTCTCTGAAGTTTTCACTCTTCATCTGAAATATTTGTATACTTGTTCTGTCCTTTAGAATCATTCAGCCAAACCATATACATTTCTTTTAATTTTTCTCTGTAAATCAATTTGTCCAGCTCCTTAATCATTTTGCTGCTCGTCTTAGTACTCCCTGCAGTTTGTCTACATAATTAAAGTAATGAGTTGTCCAGCAATGAAAGCATAACAGTTGCTTTATTTGGCATCTATAAAAAGCAATTTTCTCTAGAAATATAAGATCTGTGTAACAGAACTGAAAGAAAACCAGACCACTTAAGGTTAAATTTTGATAGAGTGACATGTTAGCTATTATAATGCTAGTCTTATAACTTGTCTTCATTAAAAGTCCTCCTATTGAACTGGACAAAGTCTTCGGACCAGGAAGCTCAATATCATATAAGAAGGAGTTTATACACTACAAAAAGAAGGATTCTGCGTGGACTCCTCCTGAAGGTCGAAACAACAGACTGGACTTCTACACAGAGTGCTTTTGTCGATGTGCACGAGCTGAAATAGTGGAAAAACAGCATCACTTGCCCCATGACCTCAGCGATGCAGAACACAATGCTATACACAGCCTCAGAAACAACTCTGACATCATAATCAAAAAGGCTGACAAAGGAGGTGCTGTAGTCATCATGAACAGGTCGGAATATGAACAAGAGGCTGCTAGACAACTCTCTGACACCACGTTCTACAGGCCATTACCCTCTGACCCCACTGAGGAGTACCAAAAGAAACTACATCATCTGCTCAAGAAACTCCCTAAAGAAGCACAGGAACAAATCCACACTGACACACCCCTAGAGCCCTGACCAGGGGTATTCTACCTGCTACCCAAAATCCATAAACCTGGGAATCCTGGATGCCCCATCATCTCAGGCATTGGCACCCTGACAGCAGGATTATCTGGCTATGTAGACTCTCTCCTCAGGCTCTACGCTACCAGCATTCCCAGCTATCTTCGAGACACCACTAACTTCCTGAGGAAATTACAATCCTTTGGTGATCTTCCTGAAAACACCATCCTAGCCACTGTAGATGTACAAGCCCTCTACACCAACATTCCACACAAAGATGGACTACAAGCTGTCAGGAATAGCATCCCCGATACCATCACGGCAAACCTGGTGGCTGAACTTTGTCTTCATCCACAACTATTTCAGATTTGGGGACAATTTATACCTTCAAGTCAACAGGACTGCTATGGGTACCCACATGGCCCCACAGTATGCCAACATTTTTATGGCTGACTTAGAACAATGCTTCCTCAGCTCTTGTCCCCTTAGACCCTTACTCTACTTACGCTACACTGATGACATCTTCATCATCTGGACCCATGGGAAGGAGGCCTTGAGGAATTCCACCAAGATTTCAACGATTTCCACCCTACCATCAACCTCAGCCTGGATCAGTCCACACAAGAGGTCCACTTCCTAGATACTACAGTGCTAATAAGCGATGGGCACATAAACACCCCCCTATACCGGAAATCTACTGACCACTATACTTACCTACATGCCTCCAGCTTTCATCCAGACCACATCACACGATCCATTGTCTACAGCCAAGCTCTAAGATACAACCGCATTTGCTCCAATCCCTCAGACAGAGACAAATACCTACACGATCTTTATCAAAGCATTCTTAAAACTGCAATACCCACCTGGTGAAGTGAAGAAACAGACTGACAGAGCCAGAAGGGTACCCAGAAGTCACCTACTACAAAACAGGCCCAACAAAAAAAGTAACAGAACGCCACTAGCTGTCACCTACAGCCCCCAACTAAAACCTCTCCAGCGCATCATCAAGGATACAACCTATCCTGAAGGATGATCCCTCACTCTCACAGACCTTGGGAGACAGGCCAGTCCTTGCTTACAGACAGCCCCCCAACCTGAAGCAAATACTTACCGGCAACTACACGACACACAACAAAAACACCAACCCAGGAACCAAACCCTGCTACAAACCCTGGTGCCAAGTCTGTCCACATATCTATTCAAGGGACACCATCATAGGACCTAAACCACATCAGCCACACCATCAAGGGCTCGTTCACCTGCACATCTAACAATGTGATATCTGCCATCATGTGCCAGCAATGCCCCTCTGCCATGTACATTGGCCAAACCGGACAGTCTCTATGCAAAAGAATAAATGGACACAAATCTGACATCAGGAATCATAACATTCAAAAACCAGTAGGGGAACACTTCAGTCTCTCTGGTAACTCAACAACAGACCTAAAAGTGGCAATTCTTCAACAAAAAAACTTCAAAAACAGACTCCAACGTGACGCTGCAGAACTGGAATTAATATGCAAACTGGATACCATCAGATTAGGCCTGAATAGAGACTGGGAGTGGTTGGGCCATCACAAAACATAAATTTAATTTCCCCAATACTAATTTCTCCCTACTACTCACACCTTCTTG
Organism: Chelonia mydas; assembly: GCF_015237465.2. Lineage (NCBI taxonomy): Eukaryota > Metazoa > Chordata > Testudines > Cheloniidae > Chelonia > Chelonia mydas. The sequence continues at coordinate 50,635,066 of NC_057849.1, read as the reverse complement.
TCAACCGTCTGTAATGGGCCACTCTCTTACCACTTCAAACGTTATTTTTCCTCCCTTGGTATCCTGCTGTTAATTGATTTATCTAGTTAGACTGACCTCACACTTGGTAAAGCAACCCCCATCCTTTCATGTATTTATAGCTGCTCCTGTATTTTCACTCCATGCATCTGCTGAAGTGGGTTCTAACCCACGAAAGCTTATGCCCAAATAAATTTGTTAGATTCTAAAGTGCCATAAGGACTCCTCGTTATTTTTGCTGATACAGACTAACACAGCTACCACTCTGAAACCTTTATACACACTGTTTACTCTAAGGAAATGATTTGTACTGTAGCACAGGTATTGGGCTTTGTGTAAGTCAGGGGTCTCAAAGTCCCGGCCCGGGGCGTGGGCCATCTATGGCCCAAGAACCTCCCCACTGCAGCCTGCAGAGGAGAGACCCATGCAGCCATGTTGCCACCTCTGTCTCCTGCAGGCACCGCCCCCTCCCCCCCCCCCACAGCTCCTATTGGCTGGGGGAGAGGGACAGAGATACCATCACTAGTCGCTGGGCACAGTCAGCCATGGAGGCAGCATCATTAGTCGCCGGGCAGAGTTAGCCATGGAGGCAGTGTCACTTTTTTCCACAATGAATATAAACAAGTCAAAGTACCGCACACAACTATCTGATGCACACCTTGCTGCAATCCTGAAGGTTTCAACTGCTCAGTCACTGAGGCCAAACATCAACAAACTGATAGAACTGAAGTGTTGCCCAGTGTCTGGCAAACACTAAAAACTCTCTGGCAGGTGAAGAATTGTATAAAGTTGTACGACAGTTTTATTATTTCTAAGAAATTCGAAATAAAACATACAAAATAAATGTTTTCTTTTCTGAACACCATCTTCAGTGACATTATTGGCCCACTGGGAGAATTTGAGGACTGGCTCTGGGCCTAAGGTAAATTGAGTTTGAGACCCCTGGCGTAAGAATTCTGTAAATACATTAGGTAAAGCAGTATACTGAATAGTGGTACCAAATATGCCAGCAAGTTTGGCCCAAAGTATGTCTAATCTAACTGTAAAAGCCTTTTATCACTACACTATCAAACTAGTGTATTTTCATTTACTAAATATGCTCCTCTTAAAGTATCATCATATTCACGAACTATGTGAAAAACACCCCATGTCAATATGTACTTTTAATATAATTTGAATACTTACCGGGCAATTCTACTTAAACTAAAGATGGAAAAAAGCAGAACTCCAGATCTGAAAACCTTGAATTTTGAGCAAGTTTTGGTCTTCCCTTCACAGAATTGGCTATCATCTCTGTAATGGGTGGAGGAAAATCCCCGGGTCCAACTCCCCTCCCCCTTCCCAGATTCTTGGGGAAATTTTATTTTGAGTCCAAATTCAACCTTTGCCACTCACTGGACCATCTCTTCTTTAAAGTACATAAATAGGATTCCCAAAATGTAGTGACAGTGTGTAAGCAATATTTGGCACAAGCATTAATAATACATTCTCATAAGGGCATGCTAGCAGTAATAGTTTAACCATAAATTTACCAGAAACTAAAGAGGATTTAATAGTAAAAGAAAAAACTGAATGTTAAACATTAAATTTTCAAAGCACCTTTATGGGATTTTAGCCACAATTTCCATTTGCCTTTAATTTGGGAATTGTATAGCTAAACCTCTGTGCAACTCTATGACATTTTAGGTGTTAATCCCTAATTTGAAACTGCATTATGTTTTCTATAAATTATAAGAAAAGGTTACTCACCCTGTGCAGTAACTGTGGTTCTCTGAAACTTGTAACTTTGTGGGAACTCGACTTCAGGTGCAGATGCGTCTCTCAAGCCCTTGATTATAGATCTTTTATTGAGCGTGTATTGGGCCTGAACTTGTATCCTATACATCCTCATACTGTGCACCGACACGATACATGGTTGCACAGGTGAATCACCCTCAGTTTCTTCTCTATCCAAATCTCCCACAGAGAACAGTCCAAAGCAGAGGGAAAGGAGGGCAGGTAGTGGAGCACCCACACAGACACACATATTGAAGAAAAACAGTTATTGCACAGGGGGAGGAATTTGTCTTCTTTGAGTAGTGGCCCTATGGCTGCTCCACTTCAGGTGACTCCCAAACAGTATCCCCACAGGAAGGAGGGAGCTTCGGAATTGAGTCCAGAATGGATGATAGAACCAGAATTCCCAGTGCCACCTCAGATCTAGCAGCACGGATCAAGGCACATTGCTTAGAAAATGTATTTATTGAAGTCCATGAAGTGGCCTTACATATCTCAGATACTGGAATATTTTTGAGTAATGCCATGGATGTTGCTTGTGACCTGGTAGAGTGCACTATCACCCTGTGGGAGCATTGAGCACTGGCTTCATCATAACAAGCAACAACAGACCCAGAGTTCAACATAGACAGTCTCTGGGTGGAGATTGTGAACCCTTTGGATCTGTCTGCGATGGAAACAAACAGTCTAGATGACTTCTGAAATTGCTTGGCTCTATCTGGATAGGAGGCCAAGGAGTGTCTGAAATCTAAGGTATGAAAAGAGGTCTCCTGTTGAGACTTATGTCATTTGGGGAAAAACATCAGTAGATGAATGGTTTGGTTAAGATGAAAGTCCAATAATACCTTAGGTAAAAATTCAAGATGTGATCATAAAGAAACCTGGTCTTTGAAGAACACCATAAAGGGGGATCTGCCATTAAGGCCTCAATTTCTCTGACTCTATGGGCCAACATTTAGCCACTATAAAAGCTGTCTACATCGATAAGTGAAGCAAAGAATACATTGCCATCAGTTTGAATGGAGGTCTCGTGAGGCATCTAAGTACAAATTTGAGATTCCATGTCAGGTGGTAGGGGTCTTTGACCTGGGGGTAGAGGTTCGCCAAATCTTGAAGACACAGGGTAAGCAAATACAGAAAACCCTTTTTATCTGGAACATGAAAAGCTAATATTGAGATCATATGAACCTTGATCAAGCTAACTGATAATGCTGATTTCTTTAGGTCCAACAAGTTAACCCATGCTGAGAGAGAAGAGAATCTGGATACAAGCTGTTGTCATTGACACCAGTGGCTGCATCTCTTCCACTTCTACAGGTAAATGACCTGGGTTGACTCCTTTCTATTGAGCAGTAACACTTGTACTTCCATAGAACAAATAGATTCTAACTCCACACACCATCAAGGAACCATGCTCTGAGGTGGAGGAGCCCCTAAGTTGGGGTGACGTAACTGACTTGTGTTTTGGGAGAGGAGATGGGAAATGATCAGAAGTTTGGTGGATGGATAGGTGAAGCAGATAAGCATATCAAGCTTGTCTTGGCCAAGTTGGAACTATAAGGATAACCCTGGCCTTATCTTGTTCATCACTCTCAGTATTAGCAGTGTTGGAACAAGTGCATAGATTAGGTCTACAAGACAGTAGAAAGGCATCTCCCAGAGAGTAATGGCCTAGACTTCCTTTTGAACAGAACAGATGATACTTCTCGTTCCTGGAGATGGTGGAGAGATCCACCTCTGGTAGTCCCTAAGTTTGGAATATGGAGAATTTGAGAGTCCAATTACCACTCATAGTTCTGGGAGAAACATCTGATGAGTGTATCAGCTGTGGTATTCTGAGCTTCATGGAGATAGACAACCGAAATATGGATCTGATGGGTTATATACCAGTTCCATAGCTTTATTGCTTTGATGGACAAGGAGGTGGATCCTGCTCTCTGTGCTTGTTAATATAGAACATGCAGGCTACATTGTCCATCATGATTCTGATTGATTTGCCCCGATGAGGGGTAGGAAATGAAGGCAGGCATTCCTGACTGCCCAGAGTTCTAACAAGTTGATGTGGAGACTGGTTTTCTGAGGTCACCATCTGCTCTGAGCTGTGAGTACTGAGGTGAGATCCCCATTTCAACAGTCATGCATCCACTGTCATGGTGATTGTCAGAGTTAGACGAAGGAAAGGAATGCCTGCACCAACACTGAATTGATCTTTCCACCACTCTAGGGAGTTCTTTACATGACTGGGAACCGAGACTTGTTTGTCTAAGCTGTTGCTGATCAGTGAACAGACCTTTTTGACAGTTCCTTACTGAGGTACAAGTTTTAACTAGTTTCAGCCAGTTCCTGATTGGCTTCAGGTGTCCCAATCAACCTAGCGTTCTCCCTGCCTTCTGGAAAGTTCTTAATTGGCCCCAGGTGTCTTAATTGAACTGGAGCAGCTGCCATTTAACTTATCCTGGTACCAGGGATACAAGGGTTCCCTTAAATGGTCCTGACCAGATTTAATAATGTTATGAATCTGTCCCTGGGGAGGTAGGCTCTGGCTGTCAATGAATCATAGGATGTCCCTATAAACTGTATTTTCTATACAGGGTTTAACATGGATTTTCTTACATTGAGCAGAAGACCCAATTTCAGGAAAAGAGAAAGGGCTATCTGAATGGTTGACAGTACTGCTTCATATGATCGGCCCTTGATCAGCCAATCATCAAATTATGGGAAAACTAAAATTGCCTCCTGATAAAGGTAAGCAGCTACTACCGCTAAGACCTTTGAGAACACCCATGGAGCTGAGGAGAGGCCAAAGGGAAGTACTCGGTATTGAAAATGATCTTAGCCTATCGCAAAGTGTAGTTATTTTCTGTGAGATGTGTGTATCACTATATGGAAATGGGCATCTTGTAGGTTGAGGGCCAAAACCCAATCTCCTGCCTCTCATGAAGGGATGATAGCTGTCAACATCACCATCCTGAAGTTTTGAGACTTTATAAATTCGTTTAGTAGTCTTACATCCAAAATTGGTCTCCACTGTATCTCTTTCTTTGGCAAAAGGAAATACCTTGAATAGAACTCCTTTCCCTTGTGAAGAGCTTGGACCAACTAATGGTCCTAACTGAAGCAGGGAGTCTATTTCTTGTCTCAGTGAAAGCTCGTGAGAAAGGTCCCTGAAGGGGGATGGAATGGAGAGAGGGACATAAAGTGGATGGTGTACCCTAATGTTATGACCTCTATGTCTCTGGTGATCCACTTCCATGCCTGATGGAAATGGGAAAGTCAGTCTCTATACTGGGGGAGGTAGGCAAAAAGGTGCAGCTGTTGAACTAGAGATGTGGGAGGATTTGAACCCTTGGCTGATGAATCAAAACTTTTTGATGATAACTGGGTATTTGAAGGAGGATGGGCAGCTCTCTTCCTCTGGAACTTGTGTCTCTTGCAGGGGGATTCGGTGGGTCTGTGAAACCCAGAGAATTAAACCAAGCAAGATATCTGGGCAGTTTGTGACCTGCTAAATCTTCTTTTATTCTTAGGTGTGTAGAAAACCAGAGATAGTACATTTTAATGTGTGAAAAAATTAATTCATGGTCTCTGAAAATAGCTTCAGACCATTGAAGGGGAGGTCTTCTACAGTGTTCTGAACTTCTCTCAAGAACTCTGGGAGTTGGAGCCATGATATCCTGCACATAACTACCACATAGAAATGAATCAGGCTGCAGTGCCTGCAGCATGTAAGGATGCTTGAAACAACGATCTGGCTAGTAACTGATCCTCAGTGATGATGGCCTAAAATTGTTCCCTTTGCTCCTGTGGAAGATGATCAATAAAAGCTAAAAATTTACTGTAATTTGTGAAATTGTGTTTAGCCAAGATCACTTGATAGTTTGTGATCTAGCATAGCGAGGTCATGGACTTTTGTTCAAAGAGGTACAAGCACTTTTGGTCATAGTCATATGGGATAGACTTGCTTACCTTATTCGTTAATTGCATCCATCGCTATAGAATTAGGTGGAGGTGGGAGAATAAGAATTTGGAGTTCTTGGATGGGACAAAATATTTTTATCCACCTGTTCTCAAGTAGGCAGAACCATAACAGGTGTTTGACGAACAGTCTTTGCGAGGTCCAGGACAGCCTCGTTAATAGGTAATGCAGCTCCAGATGGTGCTTCTCATTGTAAAATGTCAAGCAACTTGTATTGCGAATTCTTGATTCTTGCTATTCAAAGACTGTCTGCAACCCATTTAATGAGGTCCTGAAATTGCTGGAAATCACTGGCCATAACTGGTGGTGGAGGCATGACCACCTCAAATTGTGATGATGATGATCAGACAGGAATCTGAGGGGTGGCCTCTTTATCTGCCCTAGCCTCTTGCTCCTCAAATGTCTCCTTGTGCTGCGGTCTCTATTGAGGAGAAGAGGATTGAATGTCACTGTTGGAGCTGGTGGTCTGGCAAATTGTCTGCACGTATCTCAGGGACACCTATATGGCCATGCAGGGGCCCATATGGGAGATGGGGTGGCATCCTTGGTTGATCTCACCACCCATGCTGTTGTCCACAAGTCTTTTCTGTTGGTATCAAAGAGTGGGTTCCAATGTAGATGTGTAGGGGAACCCTGCACAACAATAGACAAGACTGAAGGGAGGTCTCCTTCCTCCTCCTCAGTATCTTCAAATGGGAAGGAGAGGCACCGGCAGAAAATGCTGGTGAATCCGGTGGTACCAAAGAGTGATGGTACCCTCGGAACTAGAATCTTGGTACTAAGAAGTGTTTGGTACCTACAAACCATGGAAATTCTGGTTCATCTGCCAATTTCAAGTCTTTCAAGCACCTAAATTCCTGTTGTACCATATGGAGGACTGATACTAACATAGTAGTCTACTTGGTTATTGCAGCAGACACTGCCGTAGGTTTACAGCATACTAAAATTGGTACCGATGGTGTCTGATGTTTCTGTTTGCATGATACCAAGGGCCCTGACTTGGCAGGTACTGATGATGGAGCTGTGCTCAATGGTTCTGGTCGAGTTCTTATCCCTACCTTCCTTGTAATGTGTAGATGGTACCGAGGCTCAGCTGGAGCTGTGTTTGTCCTTCAAGCTCCAGAACCTTCCAGCCCCATCAGTACCAAGAGGAATCATTTTCCTCTATGGTACTGAGCTGAGAGGTCAAGGCTTCTGAGCCCATCAAGCTAGCGGGGGACTGAGGTCTTCTGGAAACAGGCTCCTTATGAAGGGAGTCAGAGCTCCTCTTCTTGAGAGCCTGTGCTGGTATCTCTAGAGTCTTCCCATTCATAGGGGAGACTGGAGGTGAGGTCAAAGGAGCGCTTGATCTGCCCAAAAACAGGTGTTCAGGGGGTCTCCTGCCATGATTCTGAAGCAGCCCCAACTTGATCTCCCAGTTCTTTCTTGCTGTGGATTTAAGGGCCAGGTGGAAGTTACACTTCTGGGACATGTGAGACTCTCTCAGGCAGCAGACACAATTACAGTGGCCATTGCTTACTGAGATTAGCCTCCCAGTAAGAGAAGGCAGTGTTTGAAACCTGGAGAGCTGGGCATGTCCTGCCAGGCAGGTAAGGATCCCTGAAGGGAGGGAGACGAACAAAGTTAATTCTCTCACTATTTAACTATCCACTAACTATTAATTATCTTTTGCTAAATTAATACTATAAACAAGAACTCTAGCCAAGGCACACTTAAGGCAGACACAATAAGACTTCATATTTGACTAAGGCAGTTCAGAAGAACCTGAGAATGATTCACCTGCAAAGCCCAATACAGCCTTGGTGCATGGCTCAAGGATGTATAGGATGCATGCGTGAGCCAAAGAGACTCTGCTAACAAAAAAAATTCTGATCAGGAGAGGCACATGCACATATGAAGGGGAGCACCCCAGGAACACTGCTCAAAGAAGAGAGCTTGATCATCGGTTCTCGTGAAGAGTCTGGCTGCAGCTTCACAATCTGGATGCAAACTACTACCACGGCCAGGTAGCTCTCATCTTGGTGGCAAAGTCTCTTGGACTTAGCCTTCTGACTGTCATATACATTAGAGGTACTAAGTTGACATTATGGGAAGCATTCTTTCTACAGTGATCTAGTGGGATGGATTCCTCCATAACTGAATGACAGCCAGATTGCTGGGGACAAGACTGAATGACTTGTGTGGCCCAAACTCATCAGTTCAGACTGACATCTCTCAAATCTTGTGAAGTAACCTGAATCTCAAAACATAGCAAAGTTTATTCCCTGAACTTCCTTAGAAGAGAACTGATTGGAATGCCCCAGTACAATGGTGTACCGAAGTGGAAGTTATATATACATTATATACACTGTTCCTGCTCTTTACAGGGATGAAAACATCTGTTCCGTTTTGGTAATAACTTAAATGAATAGGCAAATATAAACTCATGCTTCAGGACACTACCATAAAAGTATTTTAAGTGTTTCTGACCTCAACATGTTTCAGGTCTCTATCACCAATCACAAGTGGGGAAACAGAGCACAGAAAATATCTTGCCCAAGGTTACACACAAAGAACAAGAAACATAACTGTGCAAAGTGAAATATTTGAGAACTTAGTCAACTTAGGCCGGGTTTAGTTGAAAAGACAAAAGCAAAACACACTTTAAATTTGAAGAAACTGCTACACATTTTTATACAGAAGAAGCTCATTTGAAATTCCAACCCAACAGGCACTGAGTTCCTCACTTTGTACTATACAGTATGTAAAACATCACAGATGTCCATGGAACACACATAAATAAACTAAGCCTCTTCCATCTCATTGTATATTTGTTTCCTCAAGTTAAGGCAGAAATCCAATTAATAAATAATGTTGTAGTACCTAGATATGCAGAACAAATGGTATATAAGATCACAAACTCTTCTGAGACACTTGTAATGTTCACACAAAAAGAGGTCCAGAATAAAAAAAGAATAGCAACTCTATAGTCCCTTTGTTTTGTCAGGTCAATTCAGATTCCTAATGTTAATATAATCTTGGTGTTTATACTTAATAATCTCAGTGGCAGTAATGGAACAATAAAACCTCTTTTAAAATTGCTTTAAAAAGAAAAGCATGCACAATTAATATGGATGCTCCAGCTTTTGAATACAACCTTATTACTAGAGAAAATGAGAATCAGGAAGGGATCTTATTGTTTTACATATTGGAAGATATGGGCTTCCTTTTGACAAGGTCCCATGTATATGTACAATAACCCTTTGTATTTAACAATAGGTAAGTAATAACAACAGTAAAATTACCCTGCTCTCCAGCTGTTTCTGTATATTGTGTAGATGTTGGTTAATCTAATGCGTATTGTTGCATAATATCCCCAGGCACAGTCAAGTAAAAGCTAAAGCTGTACAAAAAAGCCTACATTTTAAATGGGTCTTGTCATTAATGCTTTATTAATTGCCCCAGGCAATGCAAACCCAGAGCTAGGCAAGCTATAACAATATGACACTTTAAGGTCAAATCCAATTTCTGCTGCGTTTTATGGACTGGGCCAAATATTGAGTTAACAGCAGGAAAGAACAATTTATTGGGCTTTTTTCATATTCTGAATTAGATCAGTTTTTTTGTGGAAACAAAACAACTTTTAAACCCTTAACATCATAGAATCGTTGACTGTTTTCTATTATGGCAACAGTATTTTCTAACAGTCACCTACTTAAAGTATGTATAATATATGGGGTTTTTATATAAAGGGACTAAATAAAAAAGCTTCTATAAGCCTATGTGAAACAAAACATCATTAATGAAAATGCATAAACTATAGCTCCACATTATGTAACACAACACATTACATGAATTAATATATGTAAAATTAAACCTACCTTCACATCTGAGGTATCTCTTTGGCTGTTTCTCCAAGATCTTGCCACTGAAGAGAAGGTTCGATCTGGATGGTCAAATTTTGCATCATTTGCATTAAGAAAGAATGTTGTGAAGGGCTCCTATGACCAAACAAATGAATACACATGTAACACAACAGTACAGCAGAATGGATCACACAGCAGTTTCCTAATGAAATATGAGAAATTTTAAAGTTTAAAATGAAAACATAAGAGTAGAATAATATTTGGCATCTCATTTTACACACACACACACACACACACACACACAATTATTTTGGTAATGAATTTTGCACCATACAAATCTGATTGCTGGAATGGAAGGATACAATATTGCATACTCTGTCATAAGACTACTGTTGCCATGATAATTGGCAGGCAGGTATGCTCTGGTATGACTTCCATTGAAATCACCGTAAACACTCTCTTTGTTACATATATTACTATGCCTGATCTGAACAGCACAAGACTGTGCATTCAAATTAGATCACATGAAAGCACCTACACAATTTTTATTTTCATATAATGCCACAGTCTATGCCTGTTTTCTTCTCAGTTGGTAGGATTGGGGGTGGAGATATGGTGACGCTTTTGACAGGTTACTAAGATGGGCAGGGGTCTGGCTTTATTGTTATTTTTGGGGCAGCTGATTGAATGAGGTATGGATTTTATTTTGTTCTATGAAATATTGATTCTTTGTTCATGGTAATGAGTGAAATATAAAGATAAATAACTCAGAGCCAAGGAAGGACACTAAAAATCAAAATAAATGAATGAATGCCATCATTTTATTTTTTTATATTATGCTATTCTGAACAGCTATGATACACTCTACCAAACTAGGATTCTATATCTTCAAGAAATATGCTACGAAGGGTTTAGCTCAGAGGTGGGCAAACTACGGCCCGCGGGCCACATCCTGCCCGCAGGACCCTCCTGCCTGGCCCCTGAGCTCCTGGCCTGGGAGGCTAGCCCCCCTCCCCTGCAGCCTCAGCTCACTGTGCCGCTGGCGCAATTCTCTGGGGGCGGGCCGGGGCTGGGAGCTCCTGGGGCAGCGCAGCTGCAGAGCCCAGCCTGACCCGGTGCTCTGTGCTGCATGGTGGCGTGGCTGGCTCCAGCTGGGCGGCGCGGCTGTAGCACCGCCAGCCACCGGTGCTCCAGGCAGTGTGGTAAGGGGGCAGGGAGCGGGGCGGTTGGATAGAGGGCAGGGGAATTCAGGGTGGTGGTCAGGGGGTGGGGGTGTGGATAGGGGTCGGGGCAGTCAGAGGGCAGGGAACAGGGGTCCCGGGGGGGCAGTCAGGAAGGAGAGAGTGGGTTGGATGGGATGGCGGGGGCCAGTCAGGGGCAGGGGTTCCAGGGGTGGGCAGGCGCCAGGGAGAAGGGGTGGTTGGATGGGGCAGGGATCCCAGGGGGCAATCAGGAATGAGAGGAGGGGTTGGAGGGGGTGGCGGGGGGGGCAGTCAGGGGACAGGGAGTGGGGGGGGATAGATGGGGCAGGGGTCTCGGGGGGGACCATCAGGGAACAGGGAGGGTTGGATGGGGCATGAGTCCCGGGGGTCCATCAGGGCGAAAGAAGCAAGGGGGGTGGATAGGGGGCAGGGGCTGAGCCACACCTGGCTGTTTGGGGAGGCACAGCCTCCTCTAACCGGCCCTCCATACAATTTCCAAAACCCGATGTGGCCCTCAGGCCAAAAAGTTTGCCTGCCCCTGGTTTAGCTCTATTTGTTATCGGTATGTTATCTATGCTGTGGAACATGCATCAGAACAAGACTTGTGTATAACTAAGTCACTGTGTAACCTATATACACATCTCCCTAATTCCCCACTTATTGTTTGTGCCTCTGACTTGTGTCATATCAACCATTAGATAAAATAGCAACTATTAAATTTAAACATTTTTACAAAAAAGGACTGTATCCCAGAAAGCACTAAATTCTCAAAAGGTGTGATAGTAGATAACTGTTAGGGGGGTCAAATTGAACATGACATCCCAGTGTGATGCTACAGCTACAAGGATGAAGATTTCCTTACTTGTTCTCAGCCTGGGAGCCTGGCCTTACTCCTCAGTGTCTGTGAAGATGAGTATATTAACCCATTATACTGTATAGGATATGATATTCTTCCTGCTGTCTAGCAAATAATTCCAAATGATGGAATTTTAATTCTATCCTTTTCTCTTTTAAATGCCTAGGAAATTATGCACACACAAAAAGACATTAAAGGAATGCAGGTTGCAGAGCAAAGGCACTCTAAACCCTAGTAATGGCAAGTTTCCCCATGCATATTTGTCCATGCAACTTTGAAGCTCCCAATAAAGTCTGAATTAAAATAATCACATACTGTTTTGGTTTCAGGACCCTAATACATGTTGCACAGTAAATAGTCCAGAGGATTTCCCACCTCGTTATTGTGGGAGTCAGACAGGAAGCGACAATGAGGCAGAGAACCACATATTAAAGCAGGGGTAGCCCAAGGGCCAAATACAAACTGCCAGATACTTTTGAACGGACCCTGAAATCTTTTTATTTACTTATTATTTTCATTATTATTTTTGTATTTTCTCTGGCGTCTGGACCTTGACCAAAAAATTTGTACCTTGACAAAATTGACTCCCACATATTAAAGTGAGGATAAAAAATATTCAACACTGGCACATTTGCTGAGCATTGTCATAACACCAGACAATCAGAATGCAGATAGGAACAGAGTTAAACTTGGGAGGGCAACTTCAACTTTGATGTGTCCATCAGAGCACTTTGGATTGCTTTACCTGGAGACCTTCATGTATGAAATAAGTATCCAGTGGATTCACATTACATGTTTTAAATTAAAGACCATTCTTATTTTGGTTTACAATTGAAAAAGCATTCTGTAATACTTACAATGGCAAGTTTTGCAAACTATGCCACTTTCCATCCTATTGACCCTGTGAACTTTAGATCTTATTAACCCTGCTTTCTAAAAGCCCCAGCCTATCTTTTTTTTTTTTTTTTTTTTACATTTATACTTTAATTTGATTTGAAGACCATTGGGAAACAGTTTATTGATGGATGCTGAAATCCGAAGCAGTTGATGGATTAAAAAAAAAAAAGCAGAAGCCAGAAATATGATATAGTTACAGTAAATTATGTAAAAACATTAATCCAAAATTCCATGACATTATTTTAAGCATCTGAGACAAATATACAAAAGCAAGAAAATTCACAGTCAAGGATTAAACCTGTAATAGTTGAGCACTACAGGGTGCCCTATTACGTTATTCTGCTATGACCTGTTGTGCCTATCTTTGTGAATGCCTGAGAACTGCCAGAGCAGCTGTGGTGTGGGGGTAGGAAGAAAAGAGCGAGGGTGGGCTTCCTTCAATGACATCACCACTTCCCTGGATCCAGCATCCCATCTCATGTGGCACGCACTTTCACAATTCCCGGGGATGAGGAGACGAGAGAGAGACAGAGAGATGGGGCAGGTTACCCGATCATCCCCCAGACCCAGTCATTGCCCAAGTGTCCTATCTCCCACACAGGGACATGATTTGGGACAGATGTTCCTCCACTCCTGGTTGGAAGGAGGTAAGAGAGCCACACCAGGATCCCCTGTATCCCCATATCTCTCAGATCCAGTACATGGTCCCAGTAACTCATACCCACCTCTGAGGGCACCACAAGGACTAGAGCCCCCATGTCTGGGAATGGGAGAAAAAGAGGCAGGCCGAGCTCCCCCTGTCCACCCTCTGAACCTCGCATATGGCACCAGTGCTCCAACCCCCTATGCTAGGATAACAGCTTCTTCATGCTGCCAGCTAATGTAGTAAGTCCTGAAGCTCAAGTGGTAGAAGTCTGCCACAGTGCTGAAGGCTCAAAGTTCAAACCACACTGATAATAAAGGGCGCTGAGGGACTGTTACAGTCACACATAATAGAAATTATTTTTACCTAGGAAATTACATGTAAAAAAGTATGTTAAAAGAATATTATTTAGACTGCAACATAAAGTACTCAAAAGTTAGGAAATTGCAGGTTTGAGGTGACCCCTACAACCTAAATTCAGCTCACGCTTTAAGTACATGATCATATGCTATTTTTTCCACAGGTCCCCGGCCTCATTCAGTGCACAGACTGGACACACAAAAGGGCCAAATTAAGGTTGCATCAGCAACCATTAATCTGGCATTTCCTAATTGTTTAGTGCTTGACTCTGCAACCTCAGTAACACTCCTTTAACGCAGTTCCTCACAGCATCGTGGAGGTACAGTTGGGGCAAAGAAGACTAGGATTTGTAGTTATTGGTTGTATGGTGGGAGTCCCATAAAACTCCATTGGACACAGTTACATGTCTAGTGTGAGAGTTGGGTGAGTGTACATCACCTGTATCTTGCGTTAAGGTAATAAAGTTGTGGCCCGCCATTTAAAATCCATTCTAATGTCTGCCTTTCAGTTACCTGCATATCCTGAGTAATTCTGTGGAGCTCAACAAAATTTACTTGCAAAATCCTATATCTCCCTGTCTAACACAGTGCAACCCATTTTAATGTGCTAAGGTTGCAAATCTACACACACAAATATCAGGACATTAAAAAGTTAACGTATATTGTCCACATCACACATATGCACTCTTTTTGATTATTGAATAGGCTATTGTTGTACACTTTCTACTGTGAGTACAATATGAGGAATTTAAAGATGCTCTTACTGACTTAGGGCCTGATTCAATATCCACTCAGTTTAACTGAAAGCCTATTAGCTTCAATGGACATTGGATCAGATCTTTAACTTTTTCAAATACCCTGTCTTATTTGTTTACTAGTAAGAATCAACTATTATAAAGCAGAAATTTAAAATTTTAATGTCTACATCTGTTCTACTGCATTACATATTGAAGGCGAGATCTACACTATCTGGGGAGTCTCCGTGTGTTAAATCTAACTTGCACCACTGTATTATATCAATGACACCATAGGTGCACACATTCTAAGATAGACTCACACAAACTGGCACTTTTCCACAACAGTCAGATATGAAAAGAACATGCAGGTTAAAGGTCAGCTTCAATGAGAACAACAGGGCTGTGGACCTGGGAAAGGCAAACTTTTTATCTCATCATCCCAATGGTCATCACAATGTATTTACTACTGAGTAATGGATTTTATTGAAATGTGTCCATAAATTGTGTTAACTTGGGCTGATTTTTATCATACTATTAGTATGTACCTGTAAAGCTGGTGGGTTGTTTTTTTCTGAAATCTATTGTCAGGTTAGTTAAATCTCTATTCAAGAGCACCTAACTACAGCATATATTTACATTTTAATGAAAACAACACAAAAAAGAAGCCAGGAGACTTCAAAAATCAGCTGAAGGAACAAAACAGGAAGATCTAGTATCACAGGATAGAAGTTTGAAAACAAATGTCCTGCACTTCCTTTGTTTTTACGTTACTGTACATTTTTACTGAAGCAGATAACTTATATGGCACAAAGTCTATGAAAATATTTAGACCAAGGTCTCACGAAAACAAACAACTGAATTAGGCTGTAGGATTGTCTGGCTTCAAATACAGTGCTGGAAACTCTTAGCTGATAACTTTGTGGTGCTTGGTGTACTATAAATATCAATGCTTCTGTGATGGAGATTTGTACCAGCTTTGTTTCAGTTTTTGGAGAATGACAGACTGAGGAGGAACACAGTAACAGGGAAAGAGTTACCCACGCAAACCTATGAGATTTTTTTCATGCCCCTTAGTAGTTGGGATGCATGTGCTCCTAACGAAGTGCACTTTATAGATTTAATCATAATCATGTCATCTGGAAATATCTTCAAAATGGCCAAACATTTCTTCTATGAAACCATAAATTTCTTCCATGAAACCAACCAAACCTACCCTCCATCGCAAACCAGCAGACAAAAAGAACCAAGGCTACACTTGAAATTCATGGCCACACTGAAGACTTTCAGGATGTATGTAAAATGCATGCTCTACTATGTCTGATTTTTTGTTTTGGTGAACATCAAGACTGTTGTTCCTCAAGGCCAATTGATCTCAGGCAATAATATCTTGACATTCACCCCAACAGACGTCTGGATATTTCAGATTTTCAGATTGGGTAATATTGCTATGTCTCACAACCACTTTAGGCTGTGCTTTTTTCCCCTTTGAATAACAAGAGCTTCTTAAGTTAACTAATCATTTCATATATAAAGATATGAACTAATTTTGTCACTGTGGTCCAATAGTCTCCATTAAACTGAACAATACTACAGTAATTCACTTTGTAATTACTATAAAGTTTACTAATTTAATCATTTTATTTTAATAGTTGCTTTTGAAAAATGATATTTTATTACGCTCTATAGTGTTGACTAATGTATGATGGTTAGCATACATACATATTATGCTGTTAACACTACCCACAATATATATTCCAAGCATTTAAGTAAACATATTATGATGCATTAGTATAGCAGTTATAAAGCCCAAATTGGCCTGTACCTTTGTTATAATCCTGTATACTTATACTAAGTATCCCATAACACCTTGCATTAGCTGAAGTAAGCCTTGGCTTGAGTAGATAGGAAAACTCTCAGGTTATTATCAGAATGCAGTCTAAAATGTACAATGTATTAGTTTAAATAGAGGTTAACTAGACATTAACTGCTTTTATTCTGTTTAGCATTAACAATTCTTAATTGTATAACTTTTATTCTATATTATCTCGGGTTGGGAGAGTTTCTGGGTCAGCTGTACCACTCTCGTGAGTGGATGTAAACAACTCTGATGAGGTCTCATCATGCTGAACTGACCTTTAAGCTGTATCAATTTTTAGGGTATTCTTGGGAGATGAGATGACGTGTCCCAGAGTTTATACCAAAAGATTTTAAGACGTATCGGGGCAGTTGTTTTCATTGTAATATGTTCCACTTATTAGCAACCCCTTGGTTTCCAGCAAAAAGTTGCCATTATCTGACAGTTGCCCAATAAGTGCAAGACAGGCTTGTGGGGCTGCAGCCAGGGAAGGAAGCACCGGGACTTGCCTTCATGGGCTGCCTGTGGGTGGGGCAGCAGTGAGGAAGAGGCTGCAGCTTGGATGACAGGGCCTTTCCACAAGAAGGAGAGACTGTCCAGGGCAGCAGCAGTGCCACTGGGAGTTTACAGAGCTGCACAGTGCCTCTCCCTGTGGGTAGGACAACAGTGGGGAGAAATACTGTGCAGCTCTGCAGGCTCCCAGCAACCCCATGCCCTGTGGAAAGCCCTGGCACCCAGGCTATAGCCACTTTCCCCATTGCTGCACTGCCCAGAGCCTCCCCGCCCAGCCCACAATGCCAAGATTCTGTCCAGGGCTCCCTCATCGGGCAGGAGGTGGGTGCTCTAGCGCCTTATCTCCTGTGCAGTCCCAGGGCACAGGCAGGTTTGCAGGGCTGTAGCCAGGGAAAGCACATCCCACCGCTTCCTTTCCTGGCTGCAAACCTGCCTGCAGCCGGGGCCTTTCTTCCTCCAAAACTTCCCATAAGCTGCATGCTATTGCCAATATCTGTATGCCATTAACACTAAAGATGGGATTAGTTCACAACAAATGCTGGTATTAACTGGAAGTTGTTAATATCAGAGTTGCTCTTAAGTGGCATCTAATGAAGGTTTGGATCAGTAGCAGAATGGAGGTGAAAGCTATTGACACCATAAGAGTGGATAGAGTCAGGGACAAGATCTGAAAGGCACTGAAAGTAAGAAAAGTCCAACGTATTAGAGAAGGGTGAACCAGTGGTGGAATGCAGAGAGGGGGTGATTGTCACAGTGATGAGCTAGAGAGATTTTTTTAACAACATTGTTTTGAATTGACTTGAAGGGAGCATGATTGCGTCTGTCAGTGCCAGAAAGGAAGAAGTTATAATAGACAGGACACAAGTAGAACACTTACCATTTCAAAAAATGAATTAAGAATAATACCTAAAAAGAATAAATAAAACCCAAACTATTATGTTCTGCATGCAAATTGCTAAGTCCAGAAGTCCCAATACATATCTGAAGCCCACAAATCACAGTTTCATGGTAGTAATTACCTGCTTCTTTATACACGCTCTCCTCAACCTCTCATACAGTCTTTGATACTGTGGATCTATCCCTCTTCTCTTTTCTTTCTTTCCTTTTATTTCCCTAGGTTTCTTCTACTCTGTACTATTTTTGTTCTCTTCCTACTTTGACCACCTAGCTCCCAGCACACTTTGGTAATTCCTCTTCCTCCTCCTTCCCCCCTCATTTTTTTCTTCTTTTTCTCACAGTACCCATTCTTGGGCAACTCATTCTGCTCCATGGATTTAGCTACCACATTCACTGGTCTCTCTCTCTCTGTCCCCTCTTTCTGCATCCGATGAAGTGAGCTGTAGCTCACGAAAGCTTATGCTCAAATAAATTGGTTAGTCTCTAAGGTGCCACAAGTACTCCTTTTCTTTTTGTCCCTTCTGTGTAATCCTGTATCTCCAACATCTCCTCCTGGTGCCCTGCCAATTTCTCAATCTACAAATTGAGCTCAACTTTACTCCATTTGACCACAGACAACTCATTTACACTCCTTGACCTAAGATTGCAAACTCCTTGGTATATTTCATTCTTACGTAGTCTTCTTCCCTCACAACTCTTGTCAAATCTTATCACCAGCTCCCAAATCCACCACTTCCTCTATGTCCTAACTAGTAAACCTTTGTTTTATCCCTTATCTATCAACTTACAGCTCTTCTTCCTTGGTTCTATGCTACAGCCAAAATCATCTTCTGCAATTACCATTCTGACCATATTACCCCCCATAGTCCTAATGCCCTTTTACTATCTCTTTACACATCTGTCCCAAAGTCTTTATTCTTGCTTTCCACACTATAGAGAACTCTGATCACAGTTTGAGTTTCTTCCTTCTCTTCTCCCTTTTCACTTTGCCCCCTCTCTCCCTCACTTCCTTTGTTTCCTTCCATTCATGACTGCTTTTTTTTCTTTTTTGGCATGCCATTCCCTGTGCTGGGAACACTCTATTATCCCTATGTGCTCTCTCTTCTCTAAATACTTCCTCAAAATTCACTTATTTTGGTTATCTTGCCATCACTGGTCTCCTCTTTGGCACCATCTACCCCCTCTCTAACATATAACTACATTAAAGTATTTTAAAACAAGAGAAAATCATGAAACAAAATAATTATCTTAATCCTTGAAAATAACACTATCCTGCAAGCAGTTTCTTTCATTCTTTCTCCTTGTTTCCTCTTTCTCTTCCCTATGGTCTTATTATATCTCACTATGTTACTTGTCAGATTTATATGGCAAGACCATCAAGGCAGGTACCTGGCCCTCTTCTTTCTTGGTTAGTGCTAAATAAACAACAACTATAATAATAATGACAAGATATTAGCTTAATATAAGAAGTGAGTACTTCTTTGTGTATTGTACATTCAGTCAATAAGAGGAAGTTACTCATGTTATGCAGTGATGATGGTTCTTCGAGATGTGTATCCCGATGGGTGCTCCATTGTAGGTGTATCAGCGCCCCTTTGCCTCTAATCGGAGAATTTTGGTAGCAGTGTCCGCTGAGCCGGCACATGTGCTCTCCCTCCCTCATGGTCTGCCTAGAGGCTATCGGGCACTGCATGGGCGAACTCCCCTCAATTCCTTCTCTGTTGCAGAGCTCTTATGGAGAACTCTGAAGTAAAGGGGAGGAGGGGAGGTACACACACCTCAAAGAACCATTGTTACTGCACAAGGTAACTAACTTCCTCTTTTTCTTCAAGTATTGTCTCTATGGGTGCTCCTCTGTTGATGATTCCCGAGCAGTAACCATCACTGGAGGCTGGGACTTCAGAGTGGAGTCTGTTACTACAGAGAGTACTGTAGAGTTGAAGATGCCATCAGATTCTGAATTTCCAGTGATCGCATAATGTTCTGCGAAAGTGTGGGTAGAGGCCCAAGTTGCTGCTCTCCAGATTTCCATAATAGGGACATCTTTAAGAAATGTGACCAAGGTAGAAATTGATCTCATGGAGTGCATACAGACTCTGGATGGAGGCAGCAGGTTGTGCCCTTGATAACAATGATTAATGCAACCAGAGACCCATTTGGATAGTGTTTGAGCCAATACTGTGCAGTGTTTGAATCTTTCCACAAGTGAAAGGAAGAGTTTAAGGGACTTCCTGAAGTCCTTAGTCCTGTCCAAGCAGAATGCTAATGTTCTTCTAACAGCTAGCATATGCAGAATCGCCTCCCTGATGTCACAATGAGGTTTTGGGGAAAAAAACAGGAAGATGGATCTGTTGATTCATATGGGAAATGGAGGCAACTTTAAGGAGAAACTTGGGTTCAGCCTCAGAGTTACTTTGTCTTTAAAAAAGACTGCACGGTAGGTGTGCCATCAGGGTTGCTATTTCTCCTATGCAGCTAGCTGAGGTGATGGCAATAAGAAATGCTGTATTCATGGACAGGTGTAAGAGAAAGCAAGCTGCCATTGACTAAAAGGGAGGTTTAGTCAAAGCCCTGAGAACTAGGTTAAGATCCCAGGCTGGAGTGGATGGTCTTACAAGCAGGCAGAGATTTCCAGTGCCCTTAAGGAATCTATGTGTCAGTGGGTGAGCATCCATCTACCTGGTGGTGGAAAGCCATTTTCTCCACAAGATGTACCTTAAGGGAGCTGACTGAGAGTTTTGATCTCTTGAGTCTAAAACGTAGTGTAAAATCAGAGGGAGAGAAGATGAGGTTGGGTCTATGTGCTTAGGATGACAACAGACTGGGAATTGTTTCAATATTGTAGGTGAGTACACTGAGTGGTCAACTCTGGGCTGTATAGCAACACGTCTTTCACCTCACCAGAGCATTCTGCCTCTAAGCCTTAGAACCAAGAAGGAGCCAAGCCTGGAGGTGTACTCGCAGGTTGGGGTGAAGGATCATCTCATGGTTTTGAGAGGAATGGGCCAAAGAGGAACTGGAGGGCATATTGCCTTTTGTGTCAGGTAAGGAAACCAGACTTGTCTTGGCCAGGAGGTGCAATCAAAATAACTCTTGCTTTGTCTCACTGAATTTTCAACAGATAGAAGAGGAAACTAGATAGAATAGGAAACTGGGGAAAGGCATATAAGAGGTCCCCATCCGATGGGAGGATGAGGGCATCTCCCAATGAATGTTTCCGCAAGCTGGCCCTGGAGCAATAATGAGGACATTTCTTGTTCCAGTAAGTAGCGAAGAGATCTGTAAGTCACGGTTCCCCAAAGGGTGAATATATCTTGAAGCACTTCTGAGTTCAGTTCCCATTCAGGGTCATGAGAAAAATTCCAATTGAGACTGTCAGCTGTCACTTTCCGTATCCCTGGCAAATAGACAGCTGAGATGAACACATTTTGATGGTTACACCAATTCCAAAATTTGAGTGCTTCCATGCAGAGGGAGGGAGATCTGGCATCCCATTGCCAATTTGTGTACAACATACAGGTTACATTGTCCATCATGACTTTTGTGTGGGTGTTCTTGATGAAAGGCAGAAAGGTGCACAGATGTTCCTTAGCTCCAAAAGATTGATATGGAGGGTCACTTACTTCTGTGGAAGGCCACTTGCCCTGAACCTTGTGGTTGTGTAGATAAGCTCCCCAGCCTATTAGGGAGGCATCAGTCTGTGAGTCTGTGTAATGGAAGGAATGCTCTCACTTGTACTGCATCGAGGTTGACGCTGATAAACTCCAGTCGCTGTACTGGGGTTAATGCACTGCTATGATGGAGAAAACCTTGGAGAATATCCTGACTGGAGCAGTCTGTACTGATAATGGTCCTGCCCAAAGGTTAACTGTAGGAATCTCCTGTACTATGGTTGTATTGAGATATGGAAGTCGACATCTTGTAGGTTGAGGGCTGGAAATCACTCTCCTTGCTCTAGAGCTGGAATAATGGCTGCTAGCATGACCATCTTGAATGTCTCTGCCTATCCATTTTTGTTTAATGCTCTTAGATCTAGAGTGGGCCTCCAATTTCCTTTCGCCTTGGGGATCAGGAAATAATGGGAGTAAAACCCCTTGCTCCTGAGCTGCACCAGGACTGGTTCTATGGTCCCTAGGTATAAAAAATGATCTATTTCCTGATGAAGTAAGTTATCATGAGAATGGTCTCTGAAGAGGGTTGGGATGGGGGAGGGACATGAATTGAATGCCATAACCCTTCAAAATAATCTCTAGGACTCATCTGTCAGAGGTGATATTCTCCCAACTGCTGTGATAGAGGGCCAGGCGACTTCTGAAGGGGCGTGACAGTTCTGTAGATGGCAGCTGTGTTGCAAGGAATAATTGTTCGGGACCTCAACCAACCCGTTAAAAGAGCTCAGAAAAGGTGGTCTGAAAGGTTGCAGATTGGGGTGCTGACTGCTTCTGCTTTTGAGCCCTGGTACTGAGTAATGGGGATTGCGGTTTTTCCCCAACCATCAGGTCTCCAGAGTACCAGAGCTCATGCGGAACCATAGGTTCACTCGGTACCACAGAGGAGTGTCGGTGGTACTTTGTCGGTACTGATGGTTGAGAAAGTGCAGAGCACTCTCTAGATGAGAGTTTTGTCGCACCCAGTAGCAAAAGTTTTCTTAGTGCCTCTTTTTTAGAGACGGTAAGGTAATTGCCTTCCCCTGGTTACTGCGGCCCTGGAACTGAGTAACGGGGATTGTGGTTCTTTCCCCAACCATCAGGTCTCCAGGATACTGGAGCTCATGCAGTACCGTGGCTCACTCAGTACCGCAGAGAGTGTCTGTGGTACGTTGTCAGTACCGAAGGTTGAGAAGGTGCAGAGTACTTCCTAGATGGGAGTTTTGTCACAGCTGGTACTGAAAGTTCTCTCTGTGACCCTCATTTAGAGATGGCATGGTAATTGTCTTTGTCCGTGGGGGAGTGGTACAGCTGCCTCAGAGCCTGAGCCCCTGGCTTCTCCAGGCGGTGCAGCAGAGCTCACAATGGAGGCCCCCTTCTGGGAACCATGCTTCAGAGCTGCTGGTGTCATCGATAGCAAGGTGGCCCACTGGGGAACCCCTCTGGCTGGCCAACGACTCAGAGCCCATTTTTTCTAGCCTTTACAGGGGGAGAGTGTTGGGTTTTTTTCCATGACTCTAACCCATTTGAAGTTAAAGGCTCTAGGGATGATCTGGGGTCAACACTGGAGACTGAAGTGCCTTCTCCATAAGAGGAGTTTTAACTCCAGCTCCCAGTTCCTGAGAGACTGCAGCTTTAGCTTGGCAGGGGAAGCATTTCTGAGGGATATGGGAGTCTCCCGGACACCAGCCACAGTGAGAGTGCCTGGCTCACAGGCGCCAACTTTTGTTGGTGCCGGTGGGTGCTCGCGCCCCCCCTGCCCCTATTGGACGCCTCCCCAAATCCCCGCCCTGCCCCTGCCTCTTCCCTGAGTGTGCTGCATTCCTTCTCCTCTCCCCTCCCCCGCAGCGCTTGCAGCACAGAACAGCTGTTTTGCGGCACAAGCGCTGGGAAGGAGAGAGGAGAAGCAGGAAGTGGCGGCGTGCTCAGGGGAGGAGGCGGAGGTGAGCTGGGACGGGGAGCTGCCGGTGGGTACAGAGCACCCACCAATTTTTTCCCATGGGTGCTCCAGCCCCGGAGCCACCCATGGAGTCGGCACCTATGGCTTGGCTGTTACAGGAATTGACTCCTTGCAGGAGAAACATCTCTTGGAGCCAGGAGAGCCGGGTATGCCCCTGGGTGCGAGGCTATCACCCTCTAGCAGTGAGGAATGCAGAAGAAAGTCTTCTTTTCCTCTTTTTTTGTTAACTGAAAAAACTTAAGAGTCTTTTTAATGCCACCCCTCCCCCCCCAGACACAGCAGGCAATTTAAACAAAAGTTCTTTTTTCCCCCCTTTAATCCCAATGGAACAAAAAGGAAACACTAACATTTAAGGAGAACAAAAGAAACAAAAACAACTACTACTTATGCTAATGATGCAGATAAGGAAGGGACAACTGCTTGCTCTGTTTGAGGCCAAAGGTGGTTGAGAAGGAACTGAGTGGGGGTCACCTGTACAGTGCTAGATAGCTTGTAGGCAGACCATGAGGGAGGGGAGAATGCATGTGCAGGCTTAACGGTCACTACTACCAAAAATCTCTGATTAGAGGCGCAGGGGCGCAAATACACCTACAGTGGAGCACCCATAGGGACACTACTCGAAGAAGAAGCAGAGTCTTCATATTAAGAACTTTCAGACAAACAAAAGGCGCTCTTTTCTTGAATACAGGCCAAAATTAGTAGGCAAATATGCAAATGAAATCGCTCTTTTAAAAACACTGGAGGAAGACAGTGTACAGGAACCATATGTGAATCACACAATGTATTCACAGTACATGAATAATTTAGCAACATTTAAGAAGAATATAGCAATCATCAAATACAGCAGTTTAATAGCCAACAAGTTCTTTCCCTGGGGTTTGGGAGAACTATACCCTGAATTTGTAGTGAGATGAACTCTTTGATCTAATATATATTAGGATTTTAAGATATATTAAAGAGGTTATTTGGTAAAATAACGCTCAAGACTGGCCTCAGGTTAATTGCTTTACCCTAAGCAAAGATAGATTTTGGTATTTTCCCTACTAATTGCTCCCTGTATTCCTCTTCCCACCAGCTCACTCAGAAACGTACGAGGTCATCTGTCGTCATTTCCTTCTCAGAACAATATCTCAGCTTCTGATCAGTCATGTGTAAGAAGTACTCTTAAAGTTCTTGAACAAACGCCAAAAAGCTAAAGATTCTTGGGCATATGAGAGGTGGACACTCATAGTTCATGACTAAGCAGAAACTTCTAACACCTTTTAGAAGGGAGTTGGTGGAGTTGACCACCACCACCAGAAAAAAGGATGTTGGAGCTGGCCCAACCGCAACAGCCAGTGCAGTCCGAGCACTATTCTAGTGTTTCTTCCCCAGACACATTGCCTTAAGTACCAGACTACTTAGCCTATGCCTAAGGCTACTCTTGATTATAATGATAAATGAAGTATGAAAAATGTTCAAGAAACCCTGTCATCACAAGCAAATGAAAAAAATATAAAACAAAAATACCATTATTTTCTGAGCACTGCATATAATGTTTTAGTTACTCCCGTCTTAACTCCCTCCAGCACAAAAACGATAACATTTAGAAAAAGTAGCAGTACAAGGAGAAAGAGAATAATGTTTCAAAGATTGTATATTTTTTAAAAGTATAATAGTGGTTATCTTGAAAAAAGTATAGCTTTTAGGTTTTTTTCTTCTGTGGACTGAGATTGTGGGACAAGAGTGTATATTAAAAGTTCTACAATCAATTAATAATTTACTGCTAAAATGGCACAAGGAAGTGGGTGTTTGTTTTTAAATAGAACAGTATGTGTGCATTGGGTGTTTATGACTTGAGTATGGGTAACTGCATTGATTAAAACAGTACATAGAGCAGACAGGCCAGTGCAAGTGTCTCAGGCAGCTCTGCCAATGCACCTCAGTCTCAACATGCAACAATCCACTGTTCTCTTCCTCACTCTCATTTGAACAGAGGCTGCCAAACATGCAAACTCATGTGATGGTTTGGGGAAAATATAAAATTGACTACACAGCTTATGAACGTTGGTTGATCACATCCAATGTCCTGATTATGACAAAGAGGTCAATGCAGCATCCAAAGTTTCAGAAGAAGGTGCAACTTCCCCAGATTGCATCAAGTCAACTGTGCTGTTCTGTATACAGGGTGAAGGCGGGCAGGGGATATATTTCCTGACCCTTTCAGAAAATTATCTCAAGTCACAGAATTTGATTATTGTAGTTTTCATAACTACACATGTTATACTCATAAAATTATCTAACCCTTTAAAAAAACAGTTAAAGTTTTTCTCAATTAGAAGGGTTTCAGAGTAGCAGCCATGTTAGTCTGTATTCACAAAAAGAAAAGGAGTACTTGTGGCACCTTAGAGACTAACCAATTTATTTGAGCATAAGCTTTCGTGAGCTACAGCTCACTTAATCGGATGCAGTAGAAGGGCATTTAATCTCACGGGCTTATTATGTGCTATGTCAAATAGCATTTATTTGTTCTAAATTTGCCAGCTATTAATTTCATTGAGTAACTCCTTGCTGGTAATATCATTGGCCAGGAAAAAAGGAAGGCCAGTGGTTTTTTTACTATTGCTTTTGTAATTTGGAACACAATTCTTTTTAAACTAGAAAATCCCAGTTTTAAAGCTACCATATTTTAATCTTGCCATATCTCTATTTCTGCCGCCCTTCAACATTTTACTTACTGTAGAATTTTCTTAGGGCCAGAGGACCAAAACTAGACCAGGACTCCTGAAAGCAGCACACCATTATCCAATGGAATTTCACTGTTCCCTTTTCTATCCACTGAGCATTCTATTTGCTTTATTAACTGCTAATGAACATTGGATACAGAGCTTCATTGAGCGATCCCCAATGGTATCTAAATCTTTTTCCTTAGGGGATCTGGCAAGTTCATGGCCCATAAGTATAGATAATAGAAAGTTTAGAGTATTTTTGCTAAAGTGCATTTCATTGCATTTATCCAATTTGAACTTCATTTGCTGTTGTGCTGCCCAATCTCCCACAGCATTTATGCCTATCTGGAATTTTGCACACTCCTTCACATTTTTTATTAATCAAAACAGTTTAGTGTCATCTGCAAATTTCAACAAACTTGTGTCCAATTCTCTAGTCAAATTAATTGACACTACTTCCAAAGCTGAACTCTGGAGAAACAGGCATTAGAGGAAAGATAATAAATATTTTCACTTGTAACCTAAGCAGGGATGAGTCCTATAACCGCAGATCTGAACACTCTATCATTGCCAATATGGGAAATGCACACTCTAGTCAGCAGGGTTGGATTTTGATGGTGACAGGAGCAATAGAGGCACCCCTTTGGTTTAGGGAGGTCTTTGGGTCAGGGAAGCATCCTCATCCTGTTTCTTCCCCTCCACCCCGAA
Source organism: Chelonia mydas (assembly GCF_015237465.2). Lineage (NCBI taxonomy): Eukaryota > Metazoa > Chordata > Testudines > Cheloniidae > Chelonia > Chelonia mydas. The sequence continues at coordinate 50,608,469 of NC_057849.1, read as the reverse complement.
CTCTGCTGCTTGGATTTGGGTGGGGCATGATATTTGTGTTGGGTGGCGAGGGAAATAGGGTGTATATCGTAGTAGTGTCTGGGATGGGGCAAACTTTGGGCCATGGTCCCTGACTGATTGGCTCCCACCACCCCATTTTGGACAATTTAGGGGGCTTCCTGGATTTGAGCTGCCAGCTTCTGATGCCCTTAAGTTGCTCCACCCTTTCCTTGCTTCAGATAGATTCACTGGATCTCCTAGGATGTCAAGGGCTCAACTAATCACTTTTTTCAGGCCTTCAAGAGTTTTTCCCACAAGGTAGAACTTGCAAACTGTTTTGTGGGTGTTTTCACCTTGTTCTTGACACAAAAGAGGCCTGGCTGGTTCAGTTAGAGTACTGATTAATGCAAATTGTGGCTAGTTTCTAGTGAAGATTGCAGGGTAGCAAGGGTCATTTGGGGGACCTTCCAATTGTGGAATAACCAGGCATTGTTCTGGGGTATTGGCATGGAATGGCAGATATGTGCAGTCTTCAATGTTTGTGTACCTTGAAGCTCCTCTCAACTCAAGTCTCCAATTTCCTTCAAGGAAATGGGGGAGGAGTCTGGCTTTCCATGTCAGGTCCCATTGGCTGGCTGTGAGACAGGGTGGCAGTGTCTCATTATTGATACATCGTATGCAATCTGTTTTTGTTGGAGTAGAGTGCTGTTTTAACTCAAGTTCAGTAATTCTATAATAATTTAATTTTATAGTAATTCCATAAAGTTGAAGCCTTTAATCCATATTTCTATGTCTATGCCTCATTGCTCTGGTGTTCAGGCTGGATCCAAACTTTGTAGTTTGGACCCATTGCTTAATCCATTTATAAAGATTTATTTAATTTATTTAATGCCAGGTTTCCAGAAATGAAAGAACATTTCAGTACCTTAATGTGCTGTGCACATTTCAAAATATCTGAAAATATACACTTGTTTTTGATTCATTTGGAAATATACATTTTATTTTTCTGTCAGTGGGAATAAACCTTCAATTTCAGTGGCCCATAATTTTATGTCTGTTTCAGTATAAAACTTGAGTTCTATAATGACTGCATCACAACTAAGGTGGGGCAGAGTTTGTCTGGGCCTTACCCAGGAAGGACAGCTCTGCTTTATGTGGGGGGCAAGGAGGTCAGAAACTGCTATAAAAAAGGTGCTCAGTAGTCAGCTTTGCAGCAATGACTCTCCCCTGTCCCCCAGAATGTGAGGTCCAAAGGGCATAAAGGTATGAAACCTGGGTAGGGCAAGTCTCTTTGTTCACCTATACGGACCTCCATGGAGGGCGGTTGTTGCAGTACCGGCTCAAGAACAATGCAGCTGCTGGTGCCCCTTGATGATCACACATGGGACAATGGGTTCTTTCTCCCCAGTAGGGCTGCTAGGCAAGAGGCCATTTGGAGATGTCTGGGAACCTGGCTTGGTTGTGGGGGAGGCAGCCAAGCACATTGCTGGTGCCTCCTTGTGGTGGATGTTCAGTGCAGGTACTCCATAGGGAAGGCAGCCAGTGACCAGATAAATGGCCTGGTAAAGGACTTAAAAGGAGATACTGGAAAAAGGAACAGAACGGGGGAAGGGGTTGGGGACTCCTCTGATTGGTACGGCAGGGAGCCAACCCCCATTCTCATAGCCCACCTTAACTCTCTTACGAGGGTGGTGGATGGTAAGGTCCAAGCCATGGGTCGGCTGGGGGACCTGGATGGAAACAAAGGGGGGCTGGCGGAAGCCCCAGAGAATTGATTTGAATAAGCATGGATTTGCCTGCACTGTACACTTTATCTGCCGGGTAGTCCCAGACATCTATATAATAAAGTTGCAGCCTGATTGACATCCATAACAAGTTTCTCCTGTCCTTCTTGCGGTGTACCCAGACAATTCCCCCACTGGTCTGATAAAGCCTAAGGTGTTTGCTGTTGTTGGGTATTTTTTGTTTACTTTATTTTTTAAACTTCATGACATTGCAAAGCCCACCAGTACCTCAGATATTAAACTGAGAGGGTAGCTTGAGTGGGTTGAACGTCTTTTACTGTTTAGAAACTTTTCTTTGAGTTGACTTTTCTTTGTTAAGTTAGTTACTTGTCCTAGTTTCCTCCACACTTCAAGTTCTAAGCATGCCTCTGATTCTTAGGGCAGTAGGACCCTCCCCCCACCCCAGTGGCTAGGGATTAGTAGACAGAGTGCAGATGGAAAATTTGTGAGGCTTTTAAATGACTAGACATTCATCGGGAGGTTCTGATTGGAATGTATTTATATAACTTGAAATATAGGTACATATATACTAGAGAAAGAAACAAAGTAAACATATTAAATGAAAAGCAGGATCCAAAAAACTACTTACAATACGAACAAGCCAGGACAGTGTAGAAGTAGATGTTGAATAATGGGTGTTGTAGTGATAAGGTGGAGTCTGATCATCTTCCCAAGTCTCGTAGCGCTCAGCATAGAACACCGCTCTCTTTGGGTTCAAAGCACCAATGGGCTGCAAAGACATGAAAAAATGAATAATTATAACAGATGAAGGGTAGTATGCTTTGGATCTGTGTGTCACTTTTATTCTGCATACATTAGCTAAGATTCACTATAGATGAAATTCAGCAGCCAAGTGTAGATAATTTATTCCACATTGTGCTAATCCATTTAGATTACTGAGATGGATTTGGAATTTTATTTCAAAGGCTGGATCTACTAAAACTCTCATAACTTTTCTTTTCTTTTCCTTTTTTAATTGACAAATATATGTGATCCACATCTGCAAAGTTTCAAAGACTTTCTTGAAGTTAGAGTTGTTTCCCAATTAATGCAGTAACATTGTTCTGGAAATACACTTTTAAACAGCATTTAAAATGCATTAAGACCAAACTAATATTTCTGTTATTGTCATTCACCATAATGATACAGCTAATGAAAAGCGACTTTTGCTCACACGGGATACTTTGTAATGCACATTTCATGATGAAAAGATTTCACGCAGAACTGGTGGTGGTGTTTGGTGATCCTAAGCAGAAATACTTGAAAACATTCATAGTCCTGCAAGACAGCATCTACATCTGACTGAATAAAACCAGGTTTCACAGACAGAAACCAACAATCTTCTTACTTAAAAGAAATATGAATGCTTTGTGAGTTTTAATTTCTGTCATAATCCTTTGTAAAATGTACTTGTTATGGCTGCCTGTCTACATTATGTGGCTATTGTGGGAAAATACAGAAAGGTCCTGGGATAAAGAAAATACATTGGGAAGGAATATATATCAAACAGAGATAATACATGTAAAGTGATCTTAAATATGTATTTTTCAGGTAAGATATTACTAAATTATTTATCTAGTATTAACAACTGTAACAACAAAAGGAACAGTAATCTGCTAAGAACTGTCAAGGATTAATTTTAGTATTAAAATTAATAAAATGTGGTTTCACATTCAGAGGAACACACATTACTACAAACTAGAATGAATAGTTCAAAAATGTATTGATGTTTTTATTTATTAGAATCCCAAAAGACTACTTCATGTACATTACAATGATACAAATAGTTAAGAGTTTTGGTGTTTTTATAATAAACCCCTATTAATCAGGGGTTTACAACTTGAACATAAGCATTTACTCATGGATTTTGTAATATTTTTCTCAAAATACTAGAAGTTGTTCAACATTATTTTGAACCAATCAGCACATTTCAATATATACTCAATATCCAATATTTTATATCAAAGCTATAACCTCAAACTTATTTTACTTTATTATTACATTTGCATCTTTTATAGAAAATTGGTCTGGCCATTGGAAAAATGAAAAATGTGTGCTCCAAATTTCATTCTGGAGCATATTTTTCATGGTTAGTTTAAACTCATCTTACATTTGGAAATAGTAGACTATCAAACCAGTACGAATGCCATCATCATAATATTATGTATATCACTAAAAGGTATTACTAGCAGAGTTTTAATTAAGTATCTACTGTTTCTGAATTTCCCTGGTATTTTGATATGTCTGCGTGTTAATAAGACTGAAGTAGAGCACATTTGTTTCGCAATTTAAATAGTGTAACTAACTTCTAAGATAGTTAATATTGTTTAATTCTGTGAATAATTATACTTCAAGTCAATGCTGTACCAGCATTTTGATTTACCCTAAACATTGAGTGCTTAATACTTTGCTGTGTCATGGGTATGCTAATAGCTTTCTCATATGTGTAAAATGTCTGAGTAATCCCTAAGGATCAGCCTTATCTGATACAGATTGCACTGCAAGGCCTCACAAAACATTCTTGAAAGAGAAGCATGACCCATTCCCTAATCTCTTCCAGGCATCTTCTCAACCACTGAAAAAAGAATAAAATAAATATTTACATTTTTATTTTACTCATGTGTCATCAGTTATTCAATCTCTTCAGTCTTTTACAGTTTAGCTCTTGTGTCTACAGAAAATGCTCAGACATTGTTACAGTACATAATTTGCAAAAATCTTTCCTTAAACAATTAATGTCTAGGAAGAGTAACTTATTAAATGACTATTTTCTTTTCCTATTGATCTGACATACTATACAAATACACTTCCAGTCACCACAGAATTCGCACTAATGTCTGGGGTCACTTTGTGATTAAATGAATTCTGCAAAAGGGTGAATGAAATAAAAATGTACTGACCAGGAGCAATCTCACTGCTGCCAGTTAGGGTTCACTTCCCAAATCCCTATGGCTATTTGAAAGTTTTAAAAGCTTTATTTTCAATTGCGAGGGTATAGTTGATGATGCTTGTTAACAATCAATGCTCATTCCTTTTGAGAAGCAAATACAGAATGAGTTCGCGTGACAGGATTTTGTATCTTCCACAATGTAAAAGCCAGTGAGAGTTCTTAGTCCACTGTAACAGCACTGGCAAATATTGGGAGCTTCAAATGACAAAGATGTGACATATCAAGGTTTTATTATAAATATGTGCAAGATGGCCTAGTTGGGAGTGAATGTGTCTAATGGTTAGAGTAGGTTGGGAATCAAAGCTCTAGAGTTCTAATCCTATATTTAAAACTGATTTGCTGTTGCATGGCCTTCACCAAATGAATCACAACCTCTTTTGCCTCAATTTCTCCATCTGCAAAATGGGTATAAAGACAAGGGGACTTTTGTGAGACTTAAATGATGCTTGAAAAGTATTTTGAAATATTTTAATGGAAAAAGTTATACACTAGCAAGATGCTGTTATTCTCTTTAATGGAGATTTACAACTATATTTCAAAGATATATTTCTGATGTGAGCTTCTATGCTTTTGTCACATTTAATGTAAAACGTACTGATGCTTCTGTTTCTCTCAAGCAGCTGATAAAATGATTTCCAAGAATCATAGAAAACATTGATGCAAACACCACTGTGCTTCTGAGGTCTTTTAGGCTGAAGAAATGATATTTCAATTTAGCAATCTGATATTAGATATAAGGTTATACACTATTATTTTCATGTCATAAAGAGACAAACTACTGCTTCTAAAAGATACATGTTCAATCTACTTCATTAAACTAAAAAGTTATGTTCTGAAGACTACATTTATTCTCATCAATATTCTTTTCAGACTTAGAATTCAGCTTTCTTTCAATTACCTTAGGATTCATTGCGAAGGGGGGATCTGAATCACACATAATGTGTTTGCTGAATAAAATGGAAATTTAGGCAAAACCTAATTGTCACTTCCTGCATGAAAAACCATGGAAGAGAACTCATGTAGAAATCTCCATGAGGAATCCCTTGTCCCAGAGAGGGAACAAAATGAATGGAGAGAGAGATATGAGGTTTGTTTCCATATGGAAGGTGTCAACTTGACTCTCACCCTCTACCCTTTACAGGTCACAGACTGCATGGTGAAAGTATGGGTCAGTAGCTGGGGAACTAGCCTGGTACTCTGAAGACCCATCTTCAATTTCCCACTGCATCACAGACTTCTTGTATGGCTATGGATGAGTCACTTCGTCTTTTTCTTTGCCTCAGTTCTCCATCTGTAAAATGGGGATAGTACTTGCCTACCTCAGTTGGTGGTGCAAAGATAAGTCCATAAATACTTGGGAAGCGTACAGATTTTGCAGGGGGCCATAAAAGAACCTTGACAGTTGACTTTGTGTGTTGACAATGCCTCCATGAGCTCTGGGGAATGTGGCCAACCACCCCTATACCTTTTGAATGACTGTAGCATAAGCTTCTCACTCTCACGAGGCTATTTCTGCTGACCAGTGGAGAAGGCACAGCGAGGGCATGGTCTTGCCCATACCCCTCTCATTATTTCCCTCTTTGGGGATGCTAGCACTGCTGTGAAAACTAGCCTTGAGAAGTTCTAATGCTTGCTGAGTGTAAGAACTGGATAGTTACTAGACTAGATGATCTGTGCAAAGGGTACAGTTCGGAATCATCTTGGAATATGCTTCAGGTTAGGAATCTGCCACTTATTTAAACAAATTTTCTCTTGAAGTAAGTCTCTTAATTTTGCTAACACAAGCTAAAATTTTCAGATGAATCTGCAGAATGCTTAATGAAACAACAAAAATATGATTTAACTCCACCTCCATCCTTAGCTTTCCTGCCCCAACATGTCTAATAGTCATGCAGAGAGAGATTACACCCCATAGCCGAATATGTGGAGAGGTCCTCCAGACATGGATCTCCCCTCACCGCACAAGAAATGAAGTGAATGGGATCAGGAACTTCCTAGGCATTGTCCCCACCCCAGATTTTCACAGAGAGTATCTATACAGCCCCCATTATCATAGCATCTGAGCATCTCACAGCATTTAATCAATTTATCACTAACACCATCCCAGTGAGTTAAGGGAAGTACAGTCTCCATTTCACATATAGGTCACTGAGGCACAAAGGGATTAAATGACTTTCCCATGGTCACACAGGAAGTGTAAGGCAAAGCTGGTCACCCAAATATCCTGAGTCCCAGTCCAGAGCCTTAGATGCAAGTCTAATTTACTAGAGGCTAATTCATTGTTCTGACACTTCATGTTAAAAAATTTATTATAGGAATTGTTACAAAACGGCCATTTAATCTAAATATATTGTTTCCTTTGTTTTATAAAAAGAGTATCTTCATATTTCTTTAACTTTCTATGTTTAACAAACCTCTTCTGCATAAGGCTCAGATCAAATAATATCTAATTATTCACTCTACATGAAGAGTTTCTAAAATCTACCAACAAGGTAATTAACTATTTTACTACAGCCAAACACTTATCTCTGTAAGTTTGTAAAATAACAGATTCTATAGCCAACCATTTTACTTTTAATGTACTATACTGCACAAAAAACAGGTTGTTACAACCTATTTTAGTCAACACAATTTGTGCTGAATTTTTTCCATTAAAAACAAAGTTAGTATTTGGTTTAATTTAACAACAGAAAATTGCTGTTATTTGCTCCATGGCATGTTATCTGGATAATTGACTAATCTCTTTTGGTTTCCAGTCTTTCAACCAGAGTATTGCCGATAAATTTAGTGCTTTTATCCATTGGACATGTTATGCTAGCTCATGTGGTATTTGCCATTCTACTGGCTGTATTTATAGAAGTACATTCCTCACTACAGTAGTGCCAAATTTATCCTCCTATTGGTTTGGTCACTAAAATACTGCTATTATATGGTCCTGACCTACACAGTATCTATTTTACTTATTTATCTGCAGTTCTAATGCATGCAACAATGTCGTATTTGATTGCCAAGGAAATAATACCATGTGTAGATTTAATTTGGCTCAGGCTAAACAGCTGATTTTTTTAATTGATGTAAAACAACACTTTAAGGTAGAAAATTTTAAAACTTAATTGAAGAATTCAAATGCTAAAAACTACTTTAAATTTATCCAAAAATATAAGCTGTTTTATGGCTAGTAGATTAATATATATTTTTCTTACTCCATTAACAACTCATTCAGATTCTGAAGTATAGGAGTTTTGTTCAATACATTAATTTTTAAAGTAAGAAAAGTAAATGCTTAATTTTGTGGCTTATACCAGACTGAAATTTAACTCATTTCCCTGTTGGTGGTATATTTACATGTGGTAAGGGGCAAAATTAAAAATAAAATGAAGAAATTTGTGCAGCTTACATCTGGTTAGAAAGGCTTTGGCTAACCACATAAACTCCATTACATAGTATACAGACATTTGGCAGTATTAAGTGTGGTTTTCCTTGAAATACTCACACTTTGGTGCGTTCATTTGCATTAAGAAGCCTTGAGGCATTATCACTTCCTTTTCTTAAAGTGGCACAGTAATATGGGAAAGTGGTTATGCTTATCATCATCTGTCAGTCAAACACCTTCCGCATTAACAAAATATAATTTTTCCACTCAATGAATGGGCGTGTGATGGCTCATACACATGTCAATATTAGTAGGACTCTGCCTTACGAAGAAATCATTTTATTTAACAGGATGCATGACTGGAAGTAAATGAGGAAAAATTCCCATTTACACTTTAATGAGCAGGGACAATGTAGCTTGTCAAACTCATGCACTCACTGTAATTTAGGAATAAACGTCATATAATTTTACACAAACAAATCACATTAAATTCTAAGTGCTATCCTTAAAGACATTCAGTGTACAATATGACCTGAACACACATTTTCTCTCGTGAATACTCACTGCCACTGGTATTTTTGCATGGGAAATCTCAATAAATGAGAAAATAAACAGATCACCTGATGGTTTGGTAGTGAAAAGATAATCTATGTATCTATGACAGCCTCTTTCATTAGCTTTTCATCCTGTCAAACAATAAATATAACCTTTAACCTTGTATATGTAATGAATAAAACTTGAGCCTACACTGTCTAATCAAATGAGGGATCCAATATATCTTACAGCTACAGCACCTTGATTGCTCCCGTGCCCTTTTTTATAAATCTCCAATTAAGCATATAAGGGGGAAAAAAACCAAGGGATAGAAAATTTGACAAAATACTATGAACAAAGAGAATGTGCTTATTTTTAAACTAGTATTTAAATTTGATTGTTTGTGACTGGACAAGCAGTTCTTTAAACGTATGAAGATACTATGATGATAGGCGCCGTATAGCAACCTGAACAATACAGAATGGAAACACTACCATAGCATGTAGGCTCAAAATTATTTTGTTTTGTGGAAATGTAAATATTTAACTATGGTACCAAATAAATGTCAAAAGGAACATGACTTACTATAATACTATTTATACTTGTCACTTATATGGTGAGCAAATTACCCAAATAAAAATTATTTCCCACAAAATATAAAACATTAGTATTATATAACATACCTGACTCAAAGTAAACAAAGATATGGAAATGTAAGGTAGCTGAATTTTTATTTCCTTGCTTTTGTGGGTTTGTGTCATATATGTTAAGTGTGTAGCAACCCTAAGTGCTTCTGGAAGAAAATTTTAGGGTATTAATTTCCTACAGGTTTTTTTTTTAAAGAATGGGGACTTGGGCAAGAGGGTTGAAGGCAGACCTGTGAGGAGGCAGAAGTGCAGCAGCTAACAGAGAAAATTTTATCTATCAGTGGCTATGCAGGAAGTCCTTATGTGCCAGCAGGAGTGCAGGAACATTTGTTCGTTGTAGATTAAAATCTGACAGAAAGGGATAGCTCCTGATGGAGAAGATTTTACATGTGCCCATCTCCCCATCCATCTGACCTGTGTGCATAACACATAACCTTTCAGCTGTAATGTGAATAATGACTAAAAATAGCAACTCCATTTTTTTAAACCCTACCCATTGCACTAGACCTACTCAGGATCCATCTCTCTACCAAATTTTGTGGAGACAGACAACGAAAGTAGGATTGCCAAGAAAAAATTTCAGCCACAGTCCAATGACAAAGACTTCCTATTGAAAATGTATGAAGAGGAACCAGACAAAAACTACACAGAATAGTCAAAAGGCCCCAAAACTAACCATGTGTGAAATTTCACATTGGCTAGTCAACTACCTTTAGAGAAAAATAAAAATCTATGCTCCATTTAAAGACCATTTTGAAATGCAACCTATTTAGTTGCTACTAGGCGCCACCAGAATAATGTGTTAATGAAAGCTTATAACTGCTTTCCTTTTATCCATAAGAACCCCCAACATGGTTTGCAGAATACATATAGGGATGACTTTTCTACTACTGAATACACCCCACATCTTGGTTGCAATGCAGCAGCCATTCCGCTGCAGTAACACTATATACAACAACAGGTTTCAGAGTAGCAGCTGTGTTAGTCTGTATCCGCAAAAAGAAAAGGAGGACTTGTGGCACTTTAGAGACTAACAAATGTATAGTCTAAGGTGCCACAAGTCCTCCTTTTCTTTTCACTATATACAATGGATTTCAACAGAGGAACTGCTGAGCACTCTGAGCTTTCCCAGTTTGAACTATAGGGTAATTTTAGATTAACAAAGTAAAATTACCCAAATTGGGCAGTATAGGATTCTGGGGTAAAATATTATTGTAAAAGTGGCATAAGATTCTTTAATGAACACAAGTAGTCAGGGACTTGCTTTTGAATCTCCTCTAAAAGAACAGCACAGCACTCCTTAATATCACAATGCTAATTCACTAATGAGTCACTACTGACTCAGAAAGACAGAAAGAAAAATGAACCTTCTAAATCTGTAAGCTACTCCCTGTAACAGCTATGTTCCTTGATCGGATCCCATCCAAATATGGACTCAATCAGACCTAAATTGTTTAAAAAAAATCTCATGAAACCACACTCTGGAGTAATTTCAGTGCATTGTCCTATGCAGGCTGCTGCATGCCGATGCAAATATCAGGAAAGCAAACTTAGAGATTTTGAAGAGATGAAGATTCTTATTCATATATTTTATCATCATCATAAACAATACTGAAAAGTGAAAAACCATTTTCACTTGCTTGGTAAGGAACTGACAAACTGGTACTATCAATGCTGATATCCTAATATTGTAGATTTTGTTGTCACTCGTGATATAAATTACAGTCTCATTATGTATTTGCAAAGAATTACTTTGGAAATTTTAAAATAATATTGTAAAAGAGCAGAGTGCCCTGCATAACCTAAGGCTAGACCTCAACCAGTTTGTTTAGATCTGGCTTTTAATTTAATTTAATTTAGGTATTTATGTTTTTAAAGAAAAAATGGGATAATATGCGGGTTTACCATTGAATCAGTCCCTCCAGCTGCTTTATCTATCCATACATGCCAAGTGCAAAATTAGTCTAGACATGTCATGAGAGAAGGCTTCCCAACAAGATTACAGTATTTCTGGCTTCTAGAGGTACTGCAAGGAAAGTCCTTCTAGCATTTATGCTTCCAATCCCCTCTGTATCAAGGAAATTCAGAGATGCATGGAAATGAAATAGATATTTAAGAGTTAACTACATGTGTGTCTAGAGATGTTTATTTCTATTTATCTGTCTCTCATTTTGTAAAATTGCTAATAAAATATTTTTTGTTTACAACTATTTGGACGAGATCTTGATATCTAGGAATACACAGAGCTACCCTCCTATAGCCAATCAATAAAGGACATAAAAACACCACAATATAAAGATTCAGTATAAAACAGAAAAGGCTTATCTGGGTGACATCCTAAAAGAACAAATTATGTGCCATAGAAATTGCCTTCTACTTACGAAATTATTTTGTCATTTATTCTTTTAGAGTGCCATGTAATGGCAGCCAAGATAAAGAAATCTATCTTTATAAATCCGAACCTAAAATAGCACAACTGCAAAAATGGTTCTGACACAAGTGCCAAATTTTGTCTTTAACAGGGCGTGTTGGGGATTTGATGCTTGCTTTCCTAAATCTACATTTGAATTTTTACCCAAGTCCATTAGGCTGAAAACCATTGATTTCAGGAGCTATGGAAACCTTTCTTTTTATATTTACAGAGGTTTAATATGTCTCAAACTAGTTTTGCCACTGCTCTCATAAAATACCCCAGACACCTTAAAAAAAAGTTCCCATTTAAAACGTATTTGATATAACAAAACAATACCAATCTTCCATAAGAAAAAATATCAAAATAACTTCATGAGCCATTATAAAATAATTATCTTTTCCTGCCAAACATATTAATTCCACCTATTTAGTAACAAAAATTAAAAATATTCTATTTCATTAAGAAGGTTGGCTAGATTTCTTTAACATAAATGCTTGAAAAATACCTTTGAAAGATCCCTGAAGTTGCCTGGTAAGGTCAGGTCCAACTCTTCTGATTCATAGTTCGTTAACACCCATGGAAATACAGGATATTGGTTTAGATCATTGTATGTTCGTCCTAATGAAGAAAAAACAATCTTGTAAAAGTTATGAAATATTGCCCATTTATGCTACTGATAAACAATCTAGTAGTAAATTATCTTTATATTTTTTGCATCTTATGTTCCCAATTATCTGCTATTATATTAATACAGTTATCACCTGAAGGCAAAAACATGTTCCCAGTTGCATGTGTGTGAATGAAAATTCAGAAGACAGCAGCCACATAGGTTATATTTAGGAAGAAGAGAATAATGTTCAGAGGTGGCAAAAAACCAAAAATCACATGCCACTTAATCCTATTTGATAGCCTCCGTTAATGACATTCTACAACATTCTTAAACATCTGTTGAAATTTAAAGTTGGAAGAATCATTTTTGTTTTCACATAAGTGTATCAGTTGTGAGGAGTGTGATACAGATGGTAAGTAACAAATAAAAGAAATGGGTCCAAGCTGCAAAGTTCAGAACTGGATCTAGTCTTTTCCAAAGTTTGGGAGTTTGAATCTCAGATTTTGAGGTTTGGGCCTATCTCTCCTAATATTGTTTTATCCTAAGGTTTAACTACACTCCATCTCCCACGATAGTGGAGGGTGCCCTTCCTGAGAAACCGGTGAAATTCCACTGCAGTGGTGGGACTGGGACTGGAGGTAAATGTGGCACACTGCCTGCCCAGCGTGAAGCCCTGTTCTCATGAGTTTTTTACATAATAGCTCAAAGGGAGTAGGAAATCTGCAAAGAGCCAGGAGGATCTGCTACTATGCAGATTCTCTTATCTTCCCACCACTAGGTGTGTATCTAAGCCCCATGGAGGCTCCTGCAGCCAGCAGGCTTAAATAGCTTCTGCAAGGCAGCTCTGTGCTTGCTTCTCAATTCAGGGACAACTGCGCTCCACTCCTTGACCCCAATATATGTCCAGCATCCAGCCCATCTACTCAGGCTGGGTATTAGGCTTGTGACGTGAGCCTAAATAAATTATATATTATCCTCTACACGTTGGACTTAAAATCATGGAAGAACATTGTGGAGAACTATCTGGACTACATACACAAAGTAATGTCAATACCATAAACTGTAGTTTAATCTAAAGTATTGAATGGAAGGAGGGAAGGAGAGTATGTATGGGTGTGCATGAGTGTCTTGTAATCCAAGGTATCAACCAAACTTGTATTACAATAATGTTGATCTGGGCACGGTGGCAAATGAGAACAGACACAGGAATGGATTTTAAGCAGCAGCCCACATCTTCATTAATCTTAATGCAGGGGAGGAGCCCTATCCTCCCTGTCACATGTACTCACACACCAGGCACTTTAAGGGGTTACAGGTACATATAATCCATAATTCAGAATAGCTTCTCATCTGCCTATCCCAGGACTCAGCTCGCTCATCTGAGACCTACCACCCTCACCCCCAATTTCACGAGTGGGACAAAGGGTATTAAGGGGGACCTCATCTTGTGAAGATCAAGATTTCCCCATAATCCACAAACACAAGGCCGAACAGCAAAATCCCAGGTCTTTTACTTTTGGGAATCGTTTAAACCACACTAGAAACTGACCACAAGTTGCGATGAACTGACGCTGCTACCACGAATTACTAAATCTTTATTCCTATTTAACTTAACTGCTCCTCAAGGATGCTGAGGGAGAGTGGTTGCTGAAACAGAGCAAAAAAAAAAAAGACTCCACATGGCCAGGGTTAGGGTTTAAACTAATGAAAGGAGAGAGCCAGGGGCCAATCAGCTCCCTTTCTCCTCCAGCTGGTCAAGGAATAGCTAGAACCTCTGGAGGAAGAGGGAATACCCCTGCACCTCCCCAGCATGTATTCTCCTCCTACCATCATCTGGAGCTGTCACCACTGGCCCCATCAAGTTTCCCATCCGTTCAGATGGGTGGGTGGAATTTGTTTTAATGTTACTTCCTAACTATTGTCAAGATTAAAAATCTCCTAAAAAAGACTGAACTTAACTCTAACTCCAAGGCATCTCCCCCAAATCTAAGAAACAAATCCCCATTACCACAAGTAAGTAGTTCAAATTAGCAAAAGCACTTTATAGATCCAATTCATAAAAATAATTTGCAGTTAAAATCCATCAATTGAAAATTCTGAATGAATTGTCAACTAGAAGATGGTAAATAGGAAAGAACCTTATATCCACATCAACTAGTAGTTAGTAGTAGTAAAAAAAAACCCCTCAATTATAAGAAACATTAAAAAAACAAGTCCCTTAATCCTGCACCAGCTACCATATTGACTTACTGAGAATCACATAATATGCAACGTGATTCTTTAAAAAAAAATCATGTAATAAATACGTGTGTGTGTGTGTGTGTGTATTAAACTGACAGACTGAAATAACCTACGTTAACAATTCCCAGTCCCGCTGCAGATTTACAGCCCTGTCTCACTAACTGCTTCCTTCCAGATTCTGGACAGATTCCTGGGGTACAAAACCCGGCACAGGGAAACACAGGCTTCCTTGTTCTGGGCAGTTCTGCAGAAAAATCATGTCTGCTTTAGTGAAATATAAAACTTTCATTGCTCCACAAACACCCTATTTTTTCATGGATGTTGATGAACAACAAGCATTTCTCTATTTTTACATACAGCCTCATTGATACCAGTAAACGTTGGCATTATTAACAGGTTTTGTGTTATTTTGTACTTTTAATGAATCAGTGTTATATCAGTAAATATCCAATTAATTTAGCCACAAAATAGAAATTGGAAGGGAATATTGATCTAATACCTATATATGGGCAATGTACAAATAAAGAAGAAATAAATGCAAATATAATTCTTACATAATCTCAACAATTACTACATCAGTGAATATATGCTCTGATAAGACTCCTAGAGCAGATGAACATTTATCAAACATATGATTCAAGGAGCATACAAGAATTTACCAGCATAAAGGAGAGAGGGGAAAGGTGTTCATTGGCTAAAGCACAGGAGTGAGTATTAATAGTTTTAGGTTTTTCCCCCCTGTCTTTGCCAAAGTTTTGAAGTAACACCCTGGTATAGTTGCTTAACTTTACTGTGCCTTCATTTTCCCCATTTGTAAAATGGGGATATTAATTAATATAAAAGGCTTAATTAATATTTGTAAAGCTCTTGGAGATCCTCAAATGAGAACACAGGAACATAAGAGTGGCTATACTGGGTCAGACCAATGGTCCATCTAGCCCAGTGTCCTGTCTTCCAACAGTGGCCAATGCCAGATGCTTCAGAGGGAATGAACAGAACAGGCAATCATTGAGTGATCCATCCCCTGTTTTCCACTCCCAGCTTTTGGCAAAGCAAACAGAGGCGAGGGACACTGAGAGAATGGGGATGCCACTGATGGATCTATCCTCCATGAACTTATCTAGTTCTTTTTGGAAACTAGTTATAGTTTTTTTTAAAAAAACTGTTTGGAAACTAGTTATAGTTTTTTTAAAAAGGTGCTGTAGAACTGCAAAGAATTTTATTATTTTAAAATAAATGCGCTGATGTTGCTTTCCCATATCATAATATTGATTGAAGCCAATGGGACTACTTGCATGACATAGTTAGCAGTTTGAGCCTGATGTTGGGCCATCACAGGAATCTTTCTCCCTGCTTTCCTCTGAAATCTCTGTACTTCAATACTACTGTACAGGTTGTTCTTTCATAAATGAAGAAGAGCATAATAATGCCACATCATAAAGCAACTCAAGGAGCAAGACTACAATAAATTATAAAATATTTAAAATAAAATAATGTAACTATTGAATACATAAATCACTCATATAATTTATTCTAACATTTATATATACATATTCACTGAGAGGTAGTATGGCCTGGTGGATTAAGCAAACAATCGTAAATCAGGAGACCTGGGTTATGACTTGCCGTGTGGTTTTGGGCAAGCTACTTAATCTTTTTTTGTTTGTTTCTGATCTATAAAACGGGGAGGATAATATTTCTCTCTCACCCTCTCGCTGGTGTATTGTATTAATTAGTTAATATTTGTAAAGTAGTTGATTATATAAAATACTATATAAACACTAACCATGGCTGGTACAAATGTTGTTATTTATAAAAGGTTATTCAATATTCATTCAACAATTTTATATTATTAACATATAAAATAAATTGGGTAAATGAATGTTAATATACATTGTGAATGTAGACATAGTATGTACAGGATGTTATGAGGTACTGTATTTATGAATATCTGGATGGACAACAGTGATTTAGTGGTATTATGGGATTATATATCCATAATTCTAAACACGCATAAATATCACTGTTTTAACTCCACAAGGAACAGTTTCCTGATTGGTTTTGATTCTCCTATGATCATTTACTGACTATAAAGAGCAGACAGTGTTTCATCATAATACCACTTGTTTGGTGTTTGTACACAAGCATTGCCACTGTTTCGTTCCTTAGTTGAATAATTATAAAACATAAACCTGTACTGCTTTTGGTAGACATTGTACCTTTTCAGCAGCTGCAGATTTTTCACTAGCTAAGCTTTTAGAGATTAATGTTAAAGACTGAATATTAAATATTGCAAGCCTATGACACTAATCTACTTGAACAATAAAACTGAGGCACAGTAAATGAGATCTCAGAAATACTGGATATGTTTCTTCATTAAAAAAAACTTTTTAATTAAACCATCCAATTTAATGTTTTTATATGGCACTTTAGTTTTGAAGGTAAAGTGATCTAGAGACAGCTGACAAAGAAATTATAACTGCAGTTCCGTGGTGAAAATGTTAATGACAGCAAAATATTGTTTAATTAGATGATTGCAGCATCTGGATTAACACTCTTTAAGAGCGATGTTCCTGTGCTTGTCTGCTTCTTCACACTTTACAGACATTTTGTCATCTCTAGGTCATTAGGAAAGAATTTTTAATGATTTTTCTAGAAGCAAGCAGTTCGAGTTACATCTAATTAGATGACAATAATAAGCCCAACACATGCAGTATCTAAATATATACATAATTAACCAGTGCGGGCTTGTACATCACAGGGTAAAAAAGTGGAAAATGCTAAACAGGAGAAAAAGAGAAAGGGGGTAGAAGTTGGTCTACGTTCATTACCTGAATGTACCATTTCCCCCCACCAACTTTCAAAAAAGAATAATCCCCAGCCCTTACAGGAAATCATTTAAAAGAAACTCTGTACATAATTACTCCGCATATTTGTTAGAAGCCATGGCATACAGGGATTTTTTTTTTTAAATGTAAGGTACTTTACATATCTCAAAAAAAGCAGAAATCAGTTAAAAGTCTGGGAATTAGATCTCAAATTTAACACATTAAAATCTGGGCACCACAGAGAGACCTCAGCACAGATTTGTAGATATAACACTCTCTCCCCAATTCTGATTATTGTATCTGACTGTTTTTTGATTATTTTAAAGATTCCCCCCACCTATATTCTTAC
The DNA here is from genome assembly GCF_015237465.2 of Chelonia mydas. Lineage (NCBI taxonomy): Eukaryota > Metazoa > Chordata > Testudines > Cheloniidae > Chelonia > Chelonia mydas. Next base: position 50,590,761 of record NC_057849.1, on the reverse strand, counting down.
CAAGTGAGAATAGTAAGAAAAGACCTTTTTTTTGTATCACCTAGAGTGTTCAGTTTACCCACATTCTGTTAATATATCATAAGGCCTTTTTTCTGTGAATTTGGAGAAAGAACACCAAGTCAATTAGTATAGTTACTACTCCTTCTACAGCTTCAAAACTAAGGAATCCTTGAGAAGGGGGTGGAGGGAGTTTGGCCAGGAAGACTTATGTCTACAAAACTAGGACAAAAACCAGGGGCACAGAGAGTATAAAACTGAGATTGATTGATAAATAACAGAGTGCAGTGTTTACCTTTGGGGAAAAAAATCCAAACTCCCTCAAAAAAAAAAAAAAAACAACCAAAAACCAGAGCTGTAAGGATGATGAAATATGCTCAAGTCAGAAGAGAGGGCAGAGAAGAGGTGAAGACCTTAAAAATAGAATAAAAAGGCATGAAAATAGAAGGCTTGGAGGTTACAAAGACAGGTTGAAACAAGACTTTGGAGATTTTAGAAAATGAAGAGGGCAATTTTGAATTGAATTTCCAGAGGGACAGAAAGCCAGAGAAAGTTATGGAAATCACATGTCCTTGAATGCGAGTGTTCTGGACTACTTAGGCTTCGAGAACAGTGATTTAGGAAGAAAGCACTACAATAGTTGACACAGACTGTGATTAAGGTCTGGCTAAAGATTGTAAGAGAAGCAGAGTGAAAGATGAAAGTGGACAGTGTTTCAGAGGAGGTGATAGGCAGACTTACAGATAAGAAATAAAGTGGCACAATGAAGACTTTTCAATGAGGAGTAATCAGTATATGAAGGATTGATTAGGAAATTATGCAACAGCTAGGAACTGAGAATGTGAAGACAGGCATATTGTTTCATCAGGGAAAGAGCTGAGGATCAAGTTGTAGATTTTGGTGTTTGGTTCAGTGATTCTGTTGCAGAGACAGCAACCAATTATCCAAAGCTAACAGTATTACCAGTGGGCAAAGGAGATCTTATGTGAAAGGACAGAGTCACAGATGTCAAGAGAAAGGAAATGGGTTTGAGTCAGAAATCCCACTGGTGAATGTATCCAGCAGTTCCCAAGGCTACTGTGTTTGAATGATTACAATGAAGGATAACATGAGAACATGTGGAAGATTTCTTAAGGTTTCATAAAGTGCTAGACGCCAAAATTGGTATAATGGCAGGAAGGAGGATAAGCTACAAAAGAATGGACAAAAGAAGTAACAAAAATATTTGTGAGTTGAAATCTACTGTTTTTGAGAAGAGGAAATATAACCAAAAGAGCTGTGAACTATTTACCAGGATACAATTTGGCAAACATCCATGCTACTTAAGTGGCTAATGTGTGACTCAGATGAACCGAACAAGTCAGTTAGCAGATGCACAGTGACAGAAAAAAAAAAGAATTAATGGGGGGGGGATATCTCTCTGTGGTTAAAGATGAGGATACTAAACAGGATGGTGCCATTTAAACAAACAGCTAATGGTCTAAAACTAGCCCATCACTGTCTGCATGAACATTCTTGGTAAAAAAGCTTACACCTTTAAAACAAATATTTCATATTTGTTCCCACTGTGAAGGACTATAAATCTAAAAGTAAAAGAGAGTGTTAGAAATCACACTTTCAGAGAGAAAGCAAATAAAATATGTAATGTCTCTATTGAGCAAGAACTCATTTTTACCACAAGATTTTATAATTATATTAAATGTTCCAAAGTTGCCTATGAAATTGCACACACCACATTTTGTTTTAATTGACGCACATAGTTTATTGAAGGTGTTCTCCTGCCAGCAGTGGATATACCTTTTGCTTGAAACTTGTGCATTTGGACAGTTATTATCTCTACTGTTTTCAATATAGGGAAAATGTTTTGTAGGCAAGTGCATTCCCATATCCTTTTAAGTCTATAGTTTCTTTTTGAACTGAGCAGCTGATTAGGCTGTCAATGATAAATTTTATTCTCCCTTTCAAAACAAAACATAGAAAACATTCTATGAGCAGCAGAAGGCAGAGAATATAACAGCTTTTGGAACTGAAATGTATTCTGTAAATTAACAGTTTTGCTGCTTACTAAATGAACTTTCAAAAGGTAAGAAAGCAAGATAAATATGATTTCACGATGATGAAGATGCATTTGTGGTTTTTCATATGCACTTTGCATGGAAGGCCACGCCTATTTCATAATAATTTTGCACCATTTGACAGCTGCTATAGAAGAGGTTAAGAAGATTTATCGTGTCGCAAGAGTTATAGGACTATTGGAAGAGGTGATAGGACTACAGTGTATGAGAGCTGGAATGAGCCATTTTCAACAAAGAAAACACTAGTGTTTGCTCCCAGCCCTGCAGGAGGGATCTGGCCTCTTCTTAGGTATCTTTGTAGGGGAGTTTTAGGAGATGGTATGGTGGTACTGCATTTTCAACACAGCACAAAGGCTAACACTGCCCAACTTTGAAAAGTGAAAAGTGATTAGAGAATTTGTAGATCATTAAGGAAGAATCTGGCAGTAGTTCCAAGCAATGCAGACTGGTTTCAGAGAAGGAGCAGCTTTAATTAATGTTCTGCATGATACAGGAAAGCTCTTCAAACATTAATTGCTTAACACCCTATTCACATCCTACTCTGGGTAGTGTGCACAGGAGCTAATGAATGGAACTCATTTAACATAACATGCATTATGGTCTTTGAATCCTTTACTAATCAGCACATTGGTTCCCCACATAGAAAAGACAAATTGTGTTAACATGTGTGGCATCAAGACATCATCAGCAAGGGTGAGAGAGTTAAGAAATACATTAGTCAATCTAAGATTGACCAAAAGGATCAGGGAACGTAGCTTATCTTCTTCTGATGACCTAGATCTTTACACAGGTTAGGCAATATTACATGTGGATGAAACATCCCTTATCTAAATTTTAGTTTGAATGTCTATTACAGAAAGGCTTCATTAAAGTTGGATATTAATCAGCAAAACGTGGGAAACATTTGGTTAGACAAGGCGCACTGCATCCATTGCACAGTGAGATTGTGAGGCCATGTCTACACTGGCAATTGAATAACAAAACTTTTGTCTTTCAGAGGTGTTAGCACTCCCCCCGCCAAAAGACAAAAGTTTTGCCACGACAAATGCCAGTGTGAACAGTGCATTGTTGACCGGGGCGCTTTCCTGCTGACAATGCAAACTCCGCTAGTTGGGGATGGACGTTTTTTGTCTGCAGAAGAGCCGACAAACAGCGCCTACACTGCACGACTTTTAGTGGCACGGCTGAAGCGACACAGGCATGTCGCTAAAAGCTGTGTAGTGTAGACATAGCCTGAGGCAGACGGAATTTGCAAGCTTTCAGAAATTTGATGAGCTCACAGCTGGGTGAATACAGGTGAGTCACTTCACAAAAACACACCATCAAGGTAGCGATCAATTCTGTGTTCAAAAAAAGGAAAGAAGAAGATAACAGAAGCACATAGACAAGCAAAAATAAGAAAAAACAAACCAGTATTTCTTCAAATCTTGCATTCGGTAGCAGCTGGGTATCTAGAGTGTATATGTAGGGCCGCACCGTTACAAGAGAGTTGAACGATGTGAAACCAATAGCAGAGAAACCTTCCTGAGGTCCCCACCCAAATGAGTAATAAAAAAAGCCTGTCTAGCAGAGATAGTCTTTAACTACAGGTTAAATAACAACTTTACTGGAAACTTTTGGGATACTTTAAAGAGGTCTTTGAAGTTTGGAGCTTGTCTATTGAGGGAGGCAACTGTCAGCGTAAATATCATTGTAATTTCTATACCACTTTAGACATAAGAATATCTTTCAAGTCTGGATGTGTTGGTGATATCTGTAGGCATAAATGAGTGGGCATTTCAAAACTGATTAATAATGTACAGTGATTTATCAAGAATATGCTTTAAAAAGGAGCTTTGGAGTGTGTCCACTATCATTCTTTGACAGGGTAACAAGCCTTGGGGATGGGGGGAAGCAGTAGACATGGTACATCTTGACTTTAGGAAAGCTTTTGATTCTCGCATGACCTTCTCATAAACAAACTAGGGAAATGCAACCTAGATGGAGCTCCTATAAGGTGGGTGCAAAAACTGGTTGGAAAACCATTCCCAGAGAGCAGTTATCAGTGGTTCACAGTCATGCTGGAAGGACATAGTGAGTGGGGTCCCGCAGGGATCAGTTCTAAGTCCAGTTCTGTTCAATATTTTCATCAATGATTTAGATAATGGCACAGAGAATATACATATAAAGTTTGTGGACAATACCAAGCTGGGAGGGGTTGCAAGTGCTTTGGAGGATAGGATTAAAATTCAAAATGATCTGGACAAACTGGAGAAATGGGCTGAAGTAAATAGGATGAAATTCAATAAGGACAAATGCAAAGTACTCCACTTAGGAAGGAACAATCAGTTGCACACATACAAAATGGGAAATGACTTCCTAGGAAGCAAGTATCAGAGCGGTAGCCATGTTAGTCTGTATCCACAAAACCAATGAGGAGTCCGGTGGCACCTTAAAGACTAACTGATTTATTTGGGCATAAGCTTTCGTGGGTAAAAAATCCACTTCTTCAGATGCATGGAGTGAAAATTACAGATACAAGCAGAAATATATATTGGCACATGGAGAGAAGGGAGTTACCTTACAAGTAGAGAACCAATGTTGAAGGCCAATTCAGTCAGGGTGGATGTGGTCCACTCCCAATAATTGATGAGGAGGTGTCAATACCAAGAGAGGGAAAATTGCTTTTCTAGCGAGCCAGCCACTCCCAGTCCCTATTCAAACCCGAATTGATGGTGTTAAGTTTGCAAATGAATTGTAGCTCCGCAGTTTCTCTTTGAAGTCTGTTTCTGAAGTTTTTTTGTTGAAGAATAACTACTTTTAAATCTGTTATTGAATGTCCAGGGAGATTGGCTCACTACAAAAGCAATTTGAAATTTAAACAGTGTAACGCTGTTGCAAAAAAAGTGAACATCATTCTGGGATGTGTTAGCAGTAGTGTTGTAAGCAAGACACAAAAAGTACTTCTTCCGCTCTACTCTGTGATGGTTAGGCCTCAACTGAAATATTGTGTCCGGTTCTGGGCACCACATTTCACGAAGGATGTGGACAAATTGGAGAGAGTCCAGAGAAGAGCAACAAAAATGATTAAAGGTCTAGAACATGACCTGTGAGTGAAGATTGAAAAAACTGGGTTTATTTAGTCCGGAAAAGAGAAGCCTGAGAGGGGCTATCATAACCTTTTTCAAGTACGTAAAAGGTTGTTACAAGGAGGAGGGAGAAAAATTGTTCTTCTTAACCTCTGACGATAGGACAAGAAGCAATGGGCTTAAATTGCAGCAAGGGAGGTTTAGTTTGGATATTAGGAAAAACTTCCTAACTGTCAGTGTGGTTAAGCACTGGAATAAATTGCTTGGAAGGTTATAGAATCTCCATCGTTGGAGATTTTTAAGAGCAGGTTAGATAAACACTTGTCAAAATAGTCTAGATAATACTTAGTACTGCCATGAGCGCAGGAGACTGGACGAGTTGACCTCTCAAGGTCCCTTCTAGTCCTATGATTCTATGATTCAAAGGGGCTAGAAACAGATGTTATTTACAAAAGCTGCTGAAAGAATGATATTAAAAACATAATAAGGAAATTATGGAGGAAGGATGGTTTTGTGGTTAATGCACTGGACTAGGACTCAGGATATCTGAGTTAGATTCTCAGTTCTACAACAGACCTCCTTGTGTGGCACAGAGCAAGTCACTTACACTCTGTGTCTCAGTTTTCCAGCTATATCATGATAACACTTCAATAGCTCACAGGGGCCCCTCAGTCTCTTCTGTTGGAGCTGGTGTACTTTGTATATATAATTTAATATTTATTGAATCATAGAGAGACTGAATGACTCTAGAGCCTGGTGGTTAGGGAACCCACCTGGGAAAGGGGACACGCAGGTTCCATTCCCTGCTCCAGTTAATATTTAATTATTATACAAAGAAAGTAGAACAATTTCAAGAGAAAAGATTGAGATCTACTCCAGAATATCTTCCTATAGCCTAGTGGTTAGGGCATTCACTTAGAAGGTGGAAGATCTCGGTTCTAGTCTCTGACTCACATCTAGCAGAACTGGGATTTGATCCTGGGATTCCTGGATAAGTGCTCTAATCACTGAACTATTGGGCAAAAGGGGTTCACAGCAGAACCGCCATATTTCCTTCTTTCTTCTCCAGTGGTTTTGTGAATCTATTCCCCCCGCCCCATCTCGTCTCTCCCAAAATGAAAAATAAAAAATTGTGGTGCCAAAATTATTTGGTGAATTATTTGGCATTTTTTGGCAAATAGATTATTGGTGTGAAAAAATTCACCCAGTTCTAGTCAGAGTAAATGAACAGGTGAGGTGTTAAACCTGGTTTTGGATACATGAGTTCCTTCAGCTCTCTGGCCTGAGGAACATATTAGGGAGGACCATCTCAAGCATGAAAATGAAAACTAAGTCAAGCGGTGTGTCAACTGTAACACTGGAGTACAAAGTGATGTTGATATGCTTGGTGGAGTTAGTGTTATTCACAATTAGAGCTCACTGGTGTGGGATACATGAGAAAGTTTTCCTATGGTGAGATTCATGAGCAATTTATATGCTGTGCTGCTGGAGAAACAACAGTGACTGGTGTTCGGTACATTTTTTGTATATCATACAGAAAGCTGCATCTTTTTACATTTCAAATCACTCCTGTTACCAATATATAGAAAACAGGAAGATGGAAGTGGGATTGCCACTATTACTGTTTAATTAGTGACAACTGCCAGAAAAACTCTTCTTTTACTAATAAAGAATGGATATCTATAGAAGTTATTTCTCATTTTAAATACCTAATCTGATATTATAATTCAGTACAAAGAACTAAAAGAGAAAAGACACTGTAATCTAATCATACCACAATCCAGGTGACAACTGTACTAGGCAGAATACTGTTGTTATTCTGCTGTCTAGTTGCTGTTGCTGAGAATGACAAAGTAGCGAAATTACATTTTCCCATTATTATTTCCAGACACACTCTGGCAATGGTTTGTTGACTCTAATAAAGCTTCAGACAAAGCTGTCAGCAGAGGAAATGGCAGAAGCAGAGCAAGGAACTACCTTCACAACAATAAATGAATCTAAAGCCTCAGTGATAGGTTGTGCGTTTTCTGATAAAATTTAATGTGAGTGTTTCAGAATCTATCATAAAACTGCAGCTGAATTCCAGAGGGATAAATATATTCTATCAAGTCACGGTACTCAAGATTTTGACAAACATAAACATATTATGAGGGATTAAAAAAGAGTTAGAACCTTACCGGCTATAGTATTGAGGAACATCAAGTATTCAAAGTTAGAAATCTCCCGTCGCTGCCAGCGCTGAGTCATGTTGGAGGACTTATAAAGCTGTCTGGGAGTGGCCAGAGATATTCTCCTGGGAATTAAATTTAAAGAATGTTTATTTTAAGAGACTTGTTAAATTTTAAAATACAGAGCAAACTTATTGGTATGATTTACTTGACGGTGTCTCAAAGCCTTTTTATTTTGTTTAATGAAGTCAACAAAACACTACCACTCTTATTTGAACAATAAATATTTCTTATACAGAAATCTCTATATATTTTATTTTAGCAGTGCTATAGCACTGCTAAAAATGCTAAATCCTCTGTGCCTTGGTTTTCCAGTTTTAAAATAGGATAACACTATTTCCATATATCACAGGGTTATTTTGAGGATAAATACATTAAGGTGAATGAAAGATGGCTTTGAGTGCAATATATTCCAGAATCACAGATGGAGGATATTTACACACCAATGAAGTTAGTGAATCCCCTCACTGCAGCCTGCCTACCCCTGCTTTCAACCCCAACAAGCTCCAACACCAGAGACTTTACCTTATATTTACTGTAACGAGGGCAGGGTTTGTTGAGGAAATAAAAGAGGGTGGTGTGGAAAAAGGCAGGAATTATTCCCTTTAACTGTTGGCGTTAACTGTATTCAAAATTAAGAGTGGTGTTTGCTTGCAAATCCTGAGAACTGAACTTCAGGGCAGGTATTTATTAATTATTTATTATTAATTAATTAATTAATAATAAATAATAATAATAAACTTTTATGCTGTGGTAGCATCCACAGTCCAATGAAGGATCAGGGTCCTATTATACAACACATTGTACAAACGGAGTTAGACACAGTCACTGTCCCAAACAGAGTTACCAAAGTACACATTTTAGCTCCAATACACAGCCATAATAACCCCATATTTATGACTTCCAGACTTTATTACTGAGATTCCTATCTAGTAATGAAGCTACACCTCATAAAGCTCTGTTGGTATGTCTATAGTCGGAACTCTGGTGTGGAAATATGCTCGCACTCATTGCCAAAAACTGTAATGTAGCCATGGTAGCAAAGGCAGCTACCCAAGTACATACTCACGGTGTCTGGACAGGTTTGTACTCAGAGCCGCTACTCCCTCCTGCTGCTGCTTGTGCTACTACAGCTACACTATTTTGAGTGCACTAGCTCAATGTGCGCTAATACGCATATGTCTCTTCAAGCTGGGAATCACACCCCCAGCTCCTAGTGGAGACATACTCTAAACGTTATAAAACATAGCAGCCCATCATCTTAGCAACACATACAGGTTGCTAAGTCTATAATCTCCGTCCCTCCATAGGCATAATGCTAGCTGTCTAAGAGATTGCGTTGAGCTCCATGAGCATGAACGTCCACAACAGCTACATTTCAATGGAAAAATATAATTGTTGACTAAAAAGGGGAGATTTGAGTCTGCAGGAAACAGAACTTTCACAGCAGCTTGACCAAGTCTCTGGAACTTATTCCTACAAAAGAGTGCCTGTGTACCTCACCACTTTCAAAATTAATTCAATACTCCTTTCTTTGACTTAATTTGTCCTGAATAAGTTCTTTACGTACACATATACACACTCTCTTTCACACAGAAACAAATAAATCCAATAAACTAAGCAAGCTATATCCCCTACAAGCTAGAAAGGAAGAATGAGATTGTTATTTCTATTCTTAAATACTTTGGAAATGCTCAGATATTACAGTTCTAAGGCCCATATTAATACCCACATATATAAAAATATCGTGTACATATATTTATAAGTGAAAAATATAATTATGTATTTACAGATCTCTAAAATGAAGATATTGCTATTTGAAAAAGATACCTTTTAGAAATACAGTATGATCACATTTATGATAGACCGTATTCTGGTACTGACCTCAACCTTAGCTATATTGGCCCCCGGCTTTATGGATGTTTGTATAAGTTTATACTTAGGGACTTTTATATTACAATTTGTGACATCTAGGCCCTTTTGGACACAATTTGGTATATGGATTCTTGACTCAAACACTAATATCTCTGCTGTTGTAAAGAGTCCTGCTCAGAGATTTCTCAGTCCGTAGATGGCTGAAATAATAGTCCATAATGGCTCCAAAGGAACCAGTCAGGTCTAAAGATGTTAATTTAGCTGACGTGTATTCAGGCTTATGTGTATGCTGCGCTGCCCTTTTAAAGAAACAAAAGACAAAAAATTCAATGCTGCAAAGTCACCAGAACATCTATTATTTGAGTTTCTGTGGCTGAGGTTTCAGATCCACCTTTCTGCCAAATAGTCTTAAATCCCTGCTTTCTAGTGTCTACTATATGCCTTATTCTTGTCCAATCCACAATTTTCCCAATCACATTTTATTAGTGAAAAATAACATAAAACATTATAGTAACTGCAACTTTTATTATAAGTAAAATAAACAATATGCAATTAAAATGGGGGGATCTGAAAAGTTTGACCAACTATGAATAAATATATATAAATTTTATTTAATTATTTGTGGCCTACATTTTCAACAGTGACTAGTGATCTGATGTTTCACAAATTCTGGATGCCCACCTTAAGACACTTTTAAGTGGCTGATTTTCAGAAGATGGTTGCTGAGCACTTTCTGAATATCCGGCCCCTTTAAAAGTGTCAAGTTGGGCAAAAACATTAGTCATTATTGAAAATGTGAGCCATATATTTGCACACACAGATGTTTACATACCTGCATATAGAGTGGGACTCAATTTACAGATCAGAGAATGAACATTTGTATGCTTAATTTGAACGCACAGTTACCTTGACTTGTGGATATAAATTACCAGTGATTTGCGAAAAATAGTGGTGCTTACTACCTGCTCACTTATTTGAAAACCTTAGCATCCATCTCTCTTCAGCAGCTGCTGAACTGTTGCCAGTTTTTATATTCTTATTTCTCTACAAAATCCAATGGTACAATACATCTGACAAATATGCAGCATACAACGCTCAGATTATTTTACAAGAGATTTCCATTATGTTGTGTGTCCCCGCCCCATAGCCTTCTGAAACAATGTGAAGAACTGATTAAGCATATTAGTAATTTATATAAATTATACATAGATTAACAATTAGTTTGTAAAGTGTAAGCCCTTCCCCTAAGACACTGTGTGTACTATCAGATACCAAAAATACATTCATTAATTAAAATAAATAAATAAAATACTACTAATAATAATAAATAAAGATCAGTACAATCTACTAATTTATTTTAACTTGACCCAAAGTCTCCAAGGGATTCTCACAAATCTACAAAATGTCCATGAGTGCTACATTTTGCATTTGAATATCTGATTTAACTTAAACACATAGGAAAGCAAATGTACCCAGAAAGCTCCCTACTGACTATATATCTAAGGAATTTCAAAGAGTGTAAGTTATTTCAGCAGGGGCTGAAATAAATTATGCACAATAAATTGGTTCCATACCTACTTGTTTCAGGTAGCACAGGAAGAACCTACTGCTGTATGTTTTGCTAAATCCTCCCATCTTTGATCAAACTACACCTCTTTTCGGAAATGCTATCACAAATATGGAGATGTTCATATGGATCTGCTATCCTGGCTTTTTGGAAGATAGTAAATTCCCATCAGATCAATACCTTATTGTGCAGATTGCAGGCAGACCGCTGATATACAGTAAGATATTCCAACTTGTAGAGCGGTACAGTATTCTAGGTAGATTTACTAAATATCCTTATGACACTTTGTAGGAAAAAAGTTACTACATAAGTGTGGTAGAAGCTCTTTTATTACATTCATTTTCCACTTAATTATCCCCAAAGCTGTCTGATACAAAATCTCCATTAGTACCTCACTAAAAAGACAACACCTGGGAAGAAAAGGCTTGGAAATGTCACAGGCTCTTTCTGACTGAGGAATAGTCAATGTTCACTCTTAATCAAAGCTGTAAAAGGCTCTTTATGCTAAAATGACATCCAATTTGATTTTCTCCACCTCTCCTTTCACCAAGAGCAATGTCTACAACTAGCTTGACTGAGGTTTGGAAATCCGTAACTAAGTCACTGACACAAAACAAGAGGCAGTACTGAGCTGACAGTGAATTGAGTCACCATGCCAGCTGAAAGAGATGTTGTTCTTCATCAAGTGACTTCATCATTTGTATTTTCCCCCCTAATAACTTGAGGTATTGTTTTATATTATGCACTATGGCCCGCACAATTTCAACTTAAGGTGCAAGGACATCTTTAACAGTGAAGCACAATAAAGCATCTCTTACCAATTCACTTTGATTTTTGCACTCTTACAAATTAAAAATTACAAAATCAAGTATTTCAATTCTGAATTAAGGTATGCAGGGATTCATCCATTTTTTCCACAAACAACTTCAATCTGTCAAAAGAAAGGTCCTCAACTGTATTTTGGACTTCCCTTAGAAAACTAGAGAGCTGAAGCCAGGAGGCCCTCCTCATGACTATCACCGAGGTGATAGAATCAGCAGATGTATCAGCGGCACCCAGAGAGAAGCCTGGAGAGATGTTCTTGTGAGCAGTTGACCCTCTACGACAGGGGTGGCCAACTTGAGCCTGAGAAGGAGCCAGAGTTTACCAATGAACATTGCCAAAGAGCCACAGTAGTATGTCAGCAGCCCCCCATCCACTACCCCTGTCCATCCCCCAGCGCCTCCTGCCCACCGGCAGCCCCACCAATCAGCGCCTACGGGTCCCTCCCCATGCCTCCCGCCCACCGCAATCAGCTGTTTTTCAGTGCGCAGGAGGCTCTGGTGGTGAGGGGGAGGAGTGAGGGCATGGCAGGCTTGGGGGAAGGGGCAGAGTGGTGGCAGGACCTGGGCCTGAGCAGGGGGTTGAGCAGTGAGCACACTGGAAAGTTAGTATCTGTAGCTCCAGCCTCAGAGTCAGTGCCTATGCCAGGAGCCACATATTAACCTCTGAAGAGCCATATGCGGCTCTGGAGCCACAGGTTGGCCACCCCTGCTCTACGATGACCACCTGGAACTGCTCCCGCTGGTCTGTTGGTAGATGCTCAATATATGCATTCGACTTTGAATAGTCAGTATGGCTGTATTTCACTACGAGGGCTTGATAACTGGCAATCTTTAATGGTCACATAGCCAGTGAAAATGACTTACACCCAAACAAATCAAGATGCTTTAAGTCTTTATTGTATGGAGTCGATTTAGCATCATGCTCTCTGCCATGTTCATTCTCAGCATCAACCACAAATTCAGAGTCCTTGGAGAGGCCATAATATTTTTTATCTGCCTTCTTACAGGTGGGTAGTACTGTACCCGGGCTATGTCAAATTATTTTTGCAGGGTCTATCAATTCCTCATGAATAGGTAGTGCGATGCGGGCAGATGATGAAGTGTACAGAATATCAAGTAATTTATGCTGCGACGTCCTCCAGTGGAATTTGCAAAGATTCCGCTATCTTTTTAATGAGGTCCTGGAACTGTTTATAATCATCAGACAAGGACAGTGGAGCAGGCATGACAGCTTCATCTGGGAAGGGGGAAGAGATGTTAGTTGCAGAGGTATTCTTTTTGTCCAATCTCACTTCCTGCTCCTCAAAGGTCTCCTCTTGTAGATCAGGAACCCTAGAGAGGGAGGCTGGTGAGGACTGTCTGCTCTTCTCCTGGTGAGAAACATTAGGGGCCCTTGAGATAAGCTGTCCAATGGTCCTAGTACTGCCACTGATCAAGCGTGGAGGCACCCAAAGTGGCCATATCAGCCAGGTGGAGCATGACTCTCACAAGGATCACCCAACTCCTTAGAGGTCTCAGGATAGAGAGTTCAATGATAATGGAAGGGAGAGTGCTGGACAGAAATGTGGGAGACTGAGGAAAAGTCCCCATTGTCTTCCTCATCAACATCACTTAGTAGAGGTGGAGCAATCATAAAGAAAGGCAGAAACTCAGTTGGTACTGGGAAAATCTTCAGGGATTGAGAGGTGGGTCAAAACTGAGAGTGGGTCGGTACCGAATGAGAGATTCAGGTGTTTCTATTACTGCCAAGTCCTGAGGAAATTGAAACTCTTGAGGTACTGGAACAGTGGATGGTACTAATGAGACAAGCTGGGCACAGGTAACGGTGGCAGATGGGTGCTGATGGTACCAAAGGTCTCATGCACTATGATGAATAATCAGTAGGTGTCAGTCTGGTCTTTTGCAGAGCCGAAGGGCTGTGTACTGAGGTCCTAGTAGAGACTGTTGGTACTGATTTAGAAGAGCTGGTCTTCTTCTCTGCACCAGTCCAATCACCTGATGATACCGATTTTTCAGAGCCAGAACCTTTAGAACCTGCAGCCTCGTTGGTACCAAGTCGGAGATCAGTAGGTGCCAAAGCAAGACTGCTTTCTAGAGTCCTTTTGAGAGGATTCCAGGGATTTCCTCTTTGATGCTCTAAGGGAGTGTTGCACCGAGGAGGTAGAAGCAGTCGACCTGTTTGGAAATCATTGTACCAGGGGAGTACCCTGGCTGGGGTCAGAGGCTGATCAAAGCAAACTCTCCATCATAAGGAGATGTAGTTTAAGTTCCCAGTTCTTTCTAGCCCCCAACTTTAATTGCAGACAGAAATTACACTTTTGGGGAATGTGTGACACCCCAAGGCAGTGAACTCACTGGGAGTGTCCGTCACTGATTGGGATAGCCTCTCAGCATGAAAGGCAACATTTAAACCAGGAGAACTGTGGACACCCTCCCAGGGTTTAAATTCTCCTGAGGGGGAGAAACAAAGAAAAATGGATGGAGGGACAATGGTCCTTATCTAAAAGTATAAGTAAAATCTTTTATTTAAAGTTTTTTTAAATTATAAAATTACTTCTGCTAACTAACACAAAGGAAACTTGAAGAACTAACACTAACTATTAAGAATGATAGAAAATTACAGTTAAGGTAAGCTCAACTCAAATGCTGCTGAAGCTCCGTCTCAGGCTGAGACAGTTGAGAAGGAACTGAGATTGGTTTGCCCACGCAACTCTACATAATCTTGGTGGAGGGCACAAGGCTGCGGGGGGTCCATGCATGGGCCAAACAGACACTGCTACTTAAAATCTCTGATCTGACACACATGGGGCACAAGTGGACCTAGAGTGGAACACCCATAGTGACACTACTCAAAGAAGAAGGAAGAACTTCTTCACACAATGCATAGTCAATCTGTGGAACTCACTGCCAGGGGATATTGTGAAGAAGTTACTCACCTTGTGCCGTAACAATGGTTCTTCAAGATGTGTGTCCTTATGGCTGCTCCACTGTAGGTGTATCTTTGTTAGGCACGGGGTGCAGATACACCTACAGTGGAGCACGAATAGGGACACTACTTGAAGAAGAATACCAAAAGTATAACTGGGTTCTAAATAGAATTAGATAAGGAGGATAGGTCCATGAATAGCTATTCATCAAGATGGTCTGGGATGCAATTCTATACTCTGGGAGAAATAACAGGATCCAAGATTTTAAAAAGTGACTTCTCTTTTATCCTCAATTAACAGGTGCCCAACTTGAGACACTTTAATGGAACCAGATTTTCCAAGGTGGGTGCTCAATACTTTCTCAAAATCAGGCCCCATTAAGGTGTTTCAAGCTGGGCACCCAGAAATTCAGGCACCTGAAATCACTAGTCACTTTTGTCCTAGTCATATTTAGGAATGTGTGAGGAAGGAAGAGTATTCATCTTGTTCATTCCTATGGCTGTTGGGATTTTTGTTTTTAATTATCTTATTAACACTATAATCCCTGCTCTGGAGGTGAGGACCTTAATGACTGGGCTATTGGCTGTTCTGGAATGGGCTCTATTTCACTTCAGCCACTGGAAAGGCAAAAAATCCAAGCAAAACTGTTTGGCAAAATCAAAATATGCCCGACCTCAGTTCATGTCTTTAGTTTTATTACTCAAAGCAGCACATCAATCTTTGCAAAAATGTCACCTCAAAAACAAACAAGCACACCGTTTAAATAACAAATAAATAACAAAGCAGCGTTTAAATAACAAACAATTTCAATCAGCTGTATTCTGTTTGCTCATTGGAGTGTGCTCGTTTACTAAAATGGTAAAAACAATTGCTGATTTAAAATACTTTTACATAATGCTGGTTTTCTATAACAACATAACACATAATTAAGTTAAAAATATTGTTGCTCAAGAGACCCTGAAGTGATGGGAATTCCAGACCCCGTGCAGGAGTGATATTTTAATATTCACAAATATCAACCATTCTGAGTTTGCAAGCATATAAACACAATACGGCATGAAATATTTTAATGACAATTACCTTGCTTGCGGCAAACCATAGCTGGTCCCCACTCCAACACGAGGTAAGCTGTACACAACTTTTTTTACTGTTGCTTGGTCAGGAAAATTAAACATAACCGAGGCTGTGGTAAGAAGAAAAAACATGACTTAAAACACCACAAAAGTACAGAACTCTGTTTCTCTACCAGATAATTCACAATATATTTTCAAAAGGCTTCTCAGAATTTATTTGGAAAGATAATCCAGCTAACACATTTATCTTCCTGTGAACCAAGGGTCTTTAAAACTTTCAGTATTCTCAAGGCTGGAGAATGGGTACTTCTGAAAATGTTCTGTGCTTTGAGTAATACAGTGTTAAGCTAATTATCTTATTTTGCATTAATGTGTATCCCCATCTTGCAGGAAATATAGATTGTGTGTTGCAGGGGAAGGGTGGTATGTCACACATTCAAGTCTATCGTTAGGTTGTAGAGCCTTCCAATGGGTTGTATGGAATTTAGTCCAGTGACTAGTGCAGTCAAAACTTGCCAGATCAGGGACTGGCTGAATACCTCCCCTCTTCAGCTGAAGGGCAGAACTTACATCACTGCTCCCACATACTGCCTAGACTGTTCACACACCTCACCAACCATCTGTTCCCGAGTCTGCTTCAAGGTAGCATTTACACCTTTAGAAAACTGATTGTTTGGGCCAATGCATAATGTTTGTTGAAGTGAAATTCCTGGCACGCTTCCAACACCTATTTTTAGGTTTGGCAGAATTCTATTTTTATTATAATTTCAACACATAATATCAAAGTTAATTTTTAAGCTTTTAAAATCTTTATCTCCTTAAATTTTCACAGATGTGCAAAACTGGTGCATATTTAAATATATATATATATATTTTAACTTTCACAAATATGGTAAAGTATGGGGTGATCAGACAATTATTTATGACAGAAGATGTTGAAATTCAATAAGTCAAAGCTTTATAACCATTAAAATACAAATGATCTACATCACATATCAAAATATACAAAGTAAACAGCCTTAAAATCAAAGTCTAACAAATTCTCAAGAAGCACTTTTCTTACTTTGTCTATCTGTAAATTTTGATCATCAACAGAAATATTTTTCATGAATTTGTGTGTCCCCAGTAAAATTGATGTTTACCAACTTTTACTGATAAAACTTTAATCCTTCCAAGCCTAGCTTTGTTCAGCATGAAGGGAATTTTCCCCCTCAGAAGCCTGGTGGGACAGTGGTGTTTTAACACTTTCCAGTAGCGAATCTAATAGGTGCTACTGATTATATTAAACTTTTGTGGTAAAATCATTGTATATGGTAGTTCTGTGTGCATTTTGGGGATTGTGTTCTGGAGACCCACTTAGTGGAAAAGATTTTTCTGGTTTGTCAACATGGCAGGAGTCAACTGGAGGTATTGTATCCCAAACGTGAGCACAGAGCTGGAGATGAGATAGCTATGGTATGCAGTGAGTATTAAAGTACAGATGGGCTTTACTATTGTGTACAGTTTAAAGCACCCCTAAGTCTGAGTTCAGTTCTTCACATGAGAAATGGGTTGGTTAGGGGATTTTGGACTTTTTCCATTGGATTGGATTCCAAGTTGGTTTCTGTCAGTTTGGGAGATCAATATGTGCAGTACCACAGAAATAGTATGAAAAGTGATTTACTTTCAGATAAATTCTGAAACTCGACATCTTTATTTATTTCAATAAAGGTTGTGGGCCAAACAAGCTAACTAGACACTGTGTGGAGCAAACCTAGCCAAATAATTCAAAACAAAATTATTTGACAGATGTCAACTCTTTTACTATTTTTGAATTACTCATGAACAGAACTGCAAATATTTCAAATTAATTCATTATTCAAAATTATTCACTTTTTTCAACAAATAAATTCTAGCTCAGAAGATCTTTCATTAACAGTTCATTGTGAATAGTCAACATTTGTGCTGTTATTGATTAGCTTTGTAAATTACATGCTATTTTGTTAACTAAATAGGCAACTTGGACAAATAATAGTACAAATTTCAAATTGTATTTTAAAATATAAAATTTGAAAATTTCACTTGGTTAATTAAGCTATTAAAAAATCACTTTTGGCATATATCAGCCACTCAGGCTTAAACCCCCTCCTCCCCTTGTTGTTGTTGTTGAGTATTTGCGCTAGTAAATTTCACTAGAATATTTTCAGAAAATGAAAGCAAAGGGTATGAGGACATAGCAGAAGCAAATCTGTTTAAAGTTCTGAACAATAATGCATGTGTGACAGAGTGCATGGTGTGAACAGATGAGCCTGCACTCTGATCACTCAGCTGTTAATTAGGTGCCCCTCCAGAGGAAACTGACTGGGGTAATCAGACTGGCAGGTTGGGTGCGATAAACATTCAATTAGCCATCAGCCCAAGTCTCATAAAGAGGCACAGGAAGGAAGTGCCAGGGGAGGGGGAAAGACAGAAAGGAACAGGGCTAGCTAAGCCCAGTCATATAAAAGCTTCAGAAAAGGGACACCTCTGTTCTCCCCAAGTCCTGAGGAGAGGGCCAAAAGCACTGCATATATTGTAAACAGATTGTTGTATGGGGACTAAAGTGATATTGGTGGAGGGAACTTGAAATAAAAGGTCACTGACTGCACACCTCATGCAGTCTGTGCAGTTTCTGCTGGGAAATAGATAGGAGAGGAGCCGTGCCCTGTTACAGCATGGAAAATAGTAGCAGCATTTACCAACTTCAGTGTGTAGTCTTTATTCATAAAACTTGCTGTCAGAGTGCCAAATTAAAATCCATATTAATGGCCCATTGGCAAATATTTTCTATATCAGATGTAGTGAATAAATACAAGTGTGAGGGATTACTGAAGGAAAATAGCATTTTTCAAAACAAATGACAAAGTTTTAATTTGGGGATGAATGGATACCATCCATAAAACAAGCAGATACCTTATACCAAATGAATGAACAACATAAAGACATACTTCTATTTGCCATAAACACTTCCAAAGCAGTGTTCTGGAGAAGATAACGTCTTGAAAAAACAGCTCGAATCTCGCTGAACATCCATTTTCCATGAAGGCCTTCTGTGTAGGCAAGAACCTAAAATAAATAAGGGAAAACAGACACTTATTAGAAGATGTTTTGACAGTACCACAAGTTTTATGCTTCAACAAAGTCAGGGTAAGCTTATCTTGTTGAACTTTATGGCACTCAAAAACATTAAGTTCAAAGGTGGACTGAAATGTTTTTAAAAGATAAAGCCTGGTTATAGTCAGAGATGTGGCTGTAAACATGGCACCTTCATAATGTGTATATATGCTTCTCATGTGTCATATCAACTTATTTTACTTAGATTAAAAAAAAGTCCTGCAATCAAGCACAGGGGAGTGAATAAAGGTCACTTACAGATAAGCAAGCTATAGTCTATTTTGCCACATGCATGAGACAGAATTGCCTGTTAAGTTCTGAATCCACAGTTTTATTGTTGATGATGTGTTGTATAAAGTAAAGAAATAATACGACTTGATGGTCAAATCTCTAATTTGAGTTTACAGGGCTGTGAGTTAGAAAAATCCGGGAACCAATATATGAGAATAATTGAAGTGCAAGATGTCATTGTTACATTAATTTTTCTAAGATGAACCACATTTTATTATTCCAAATCATTACAAAGATATGGTGACATGTATTTCCTCTGTAATTTTAAACATAATATGAAGATATTTTAAAACATGGGCTGGAAAGTAGCACTGCTTTTCTAACTTGACAAGTCCTAAATTTAAGGTTCCGTTTGCTGTAACACTTATTGACAAGATACCTAGACCATTTCACTTTTCTGTCATTCCTCAAACTGCTTGAAGTGATGTCTCTTCATACTAGTGCTTAGGTATTAATGATGCATCTTCATATATACAAAGCTGCTTAGTTCAGTTTTAGAATATTCCATTTATGTTCAAGTTACATATATTTTGTTAGAATACCAGAAACTTAACAAATTTTTGTTAATCACTTCTTTTCTTCTTTGCATAATAAAAATGACAATCCATTTCAGAAGGAATAATAATAATAATTGTAAATCAGCTTCTGAAACAGTCTCAGATATTAGCTGTTTCTTAGAAGAAAGCTGGACAGGAAGAGCAGTGAACTATGATGTTCTTCACGGTCTGTGTAGGATTGATTTGAAGACAACACCAAGTGCTGATGGTACAGTTCTATTTTAGCTCAGCTGTGCACAATTCCTAACACTCAAGATTCACAGAGTGTTGGAGCAGTGGCTTGTTGGGCTGACTTTGGTTGGCAATTCCCTGGATGGATGCCAGGGGCTCCTTGCCCTTTCCAACCAATAACAGTTTAGCTTGATGTCAAGCCGCATGGTAAACTTCCAATGGTTAATTACATTCAGTGTTAAAAATTTGCATTTTATTTATACTTTGAACTTCACTGACTTCAACTTCCAGCCACTGGCCTGTCTAACTCCTTTGTCTGCTAGATTAAAGAGCCCTCTAGCATCAGATATCTCCTTCCTGTATAGGAGTTAGAGACTGATTAAGTTGTCTCTTAACCTTCTCTTTGATAAGCTCAATAGACTGTGCTCTCCTTTTGTCTTTCATTGAGATCAGATGCTAGGGTACACTTGACATCATGTATGTGGTAGCTAAGGTCACCAAGAACAATACACCTCAAAGATTCCAGCACCACACTCATTTGTATTTACTTGTATCTACCACCCTATAATACACAATTTTTGATAAATGTGTGTGTACTCAAGATGCTGGGAGGCGATAAGGAGGCAAATCTTTGGATTTAAAAAGCTAAAAGCAGCTAATGGACAGTAGCTAATATAACTGGACTTTTTTTAATCAGGTGTGTAAAATGTGTACAGTTCTAATGAGCGTCCCGTTTATGCCGCAGCTAGTGGCTTTGCCACAGAACTCATCCCTTAACAGAAAAATTGTGCTCCAGTACTTCAGCTTTCATTAAAAAAATAAATATTTCTAGCCCTCACATGAGACTTGTGATGGGGTGGAGTTAGGAAAAATATTTTATTTACTGATATTACCGGTCATTTACAATGAAATATTTCAGTTACAGTGTCTTTGCATATATACGTATTCAAAATATTACAATATTTTGTAGAATAGTAACAATATTTACAAGCATATTATATATTGACCATAGTTTGATATCTCATTACTCCTTTTTTCCCCCCTCCAAATTATTCAAACACAACCACACAACTATAACCGGATATACATATATTTAACCATTCCTATTTACTTTTTTACTGGGAAACTGAATGTTCTCTTGGGGCAAAGGTGTTGAGTGTCAGGAGACAGAAAGCATGGGAAATTAGAGGAAAGCAGGATGTATTCAATTATTGCCCTCTATTTCCTTCCTGACTATCTATTGTTATTATAAACATAACATTATTGTGTCCATATCATAGCATCTCAATTATTTAATAGAAAAAATCCCACCACACATCATCAGTCCTGTTTGGAGTTCTAGCTAGCATTTTATTTATTTATTTCAGCATAGATTTCCAAAACATTTTTACCATCCAGCATTCCCATATCTTTGTAGGAAACAGGTTCTGGCTCTTTTGCATTTCATACAAATAGCTGGGGCAACACTGTATTTTTTTATATATAGATGGAGAAGCATAGATTCCATGTACCAGATAGTACTGAACGTGTACTTTCTGATTAATGCTGGATCCACTACTTACTGTCTGCATTATATCATTCCAGCCATTCTTTTGTTACTTCACATTTACAGTCTGCACTCCATAACTTAACAGATTCATGCAGTTTGTCTCCTAAAAAAAGAGTCATGCAGTTGGAGAGACAAGTTGGGCGAGGTAATATCTTTTATTGGGTCAACTTCTGTTGGTGAGAAACACAAGCTTTCATGTCACAGAGTGCTTGTCTCTCTCACCAACAGAAGCTGGTCCAATAAAAGATATTACTTTACCCACCTTGTCTCTCCAATTTCCTTGGACCAATACTACTACTACAACGCTGCAGAGTCATGAAGTCGTATATTCTAGACAGACATGTTGGTTACTGAAACTTCAAGCTCTTGTATGAAATTTTCAAATGAAGAATACTTTGTTCCTTTCTTTTCTGAAAATGTTTTAAATACGGTAAACAATCAGAATAAACTCATAGTGCTTTTTTTTTTAATATCTCCTACATCAATTTTTTTAAGGGTAGTCCATCCCTGAAGAAATCATAGACCCATAGCCTATATAAGGTCACAAGAGACCATCATGATCATTTAGTCTGACCTCCTGCACATTGCCACAGGAGGCCACAGAACCTCACCCACCCACTCCTGTAATAGTCCCCAAACCTCTGGCTGAGTAACTGAAATCCTCAAATCATGATTTAAAGACTTCAAGTTACAGAGAATCCACCTTTTACAGTAGTTTAAACCTGCAAATGACCTATGCCCCATGCTGCAGAGAAAGGCGAAAAAAACCCAGGGTGACCCGGGGGAAGATTTCTTCCTGACCCCAAATATGGCAGTTAGACCCTGAGCATGTGGGCAAGACCCACCAGCCAAACACCTGGGAAAGAATTCTCAATAACAACTCAGAGCCCTCCACATCTAGTACCTCATTTTTCCTTCCTTTATGTGATATTTGTCTCAATTTTAAAATAATTCCTTATGTAGACCATGTTTGAAAGCACTATTTTTTTATTTTTGATATTACTGAGATCTGCTCTTTTCATCTGGTTAAGTGCCCCACACGTTTAGGCTTTTAAAGATTTTTTTATCTCTGTATTGATTTCACTGTACACACAAACTGACAAAAAATATGTTCATCAATAATAACTGAAATTTACAGACAAGCAAAGTAGAAAAATCCTGCTTCGGAACTCACTAGAGTTTCATTTAAAGGTATTTACTTTATATATTTTGACAAGTGATGTTGAAAATGTGTCTTTTAATGGTTATAAAGCCTTATCTTTTTGAATCTCAATGTCTGTTGTCATTAAATAATTGTCAGATTCCGCCCCCCCGAATAATTTCCTACAACTGTGTAAATTTAAACCAATAAAAAGACAAAAAAGACTTAAAAATAAACTTCAATATTATCTACAGAAATTATTTTAAAAAATTGAATTCTGCCAACCCTACATACATTCAATTACTATGTACATTTTAAAATAACAGGTATTGTTTTATGGGTGCTGGAATTTTGAACTATGGAACAGAATTATATAATGAGATTGTGTTTGTCAGTTTCAGTTCTTACACCCTATGGTTTCTCTTGATTAGAGATCCATTCTAGTTCTGCCTTGATTTATGCTGCCCATAGTATCTCTTGAAATTTGGTAGCACCAGGCCTCCCATCTCACTTGATCATCCCAATCATTCCATTTTGATTCATGGTTTCTGGTATAACCATCAAAATCTCTGCATAATTTTTAATTTTGTGGTAAAATTTTTTTTCCAGTCTGTAAAGGGAATCATGGAAAATGTACACAGAACCATGGGTAGGACATTCATTTTAAGTACTTTAATTCTACCAATCAATGTCATTGGTAATCATGTCCCCTTGCCTATGTCATAGTAAATAATTTTCATTAATGGCTCAATATTTAGTTTAAACGGCTCCATCACTTTAAGTGATACATTAATGCCTAAATATCTAATTTTATTATCCACTATTTTCAGTGGATATTATTCATTTCAGTATCTCTGATTTAGAATAGGTTAGTCTGTACCTTGATTCCTGACCAAACACTTCAATTATTTCTAGTAATACTGGAAATGTATATCTTGTATGAAAAGCATAAGATTGTCAGCATATAATGAAACTTTGTTTGCTATTCCCAATACATTTATTACCTGAATTTCTTCTGTGTCCCTGAACTTTTGTGCTAATGGTTCAATAATTAAGTGAAATAAGGTTGATCAGAGACATCCTTGTCTTGTTCCCCTGCGTAATGATATCAGCTCAATCTTTGTAACACTTCCCCAGATATATGACAGAGGGTTTTTATAGACTATTTTAATGCACTGCTGAAAGTATAAAACATTTCTCTTACATTCTGAATAAAAATGGACATTCTACTGTTAGTCCCATAACATTCTGGGGGCACCAGATTGTCTCTGACTCTATTTTACCCATTTTTCAGAATATTCAGTATTGTCTTTCCCATGTAATACCTTTCCCATCTTTTCCCACCATAACCCCCAGATATCTGTATCTATACAGTATTTATTTATCAGCTGCCTTTCAATTACATTCAATATCACCCCTAATTATAACAACCTTAATTTATACATTTCAAACAATCTAGTTTCCATTTTCTCTTTATATGTTGTGCTATATTTTCTGATATCCTTAATAATTACAAACATTAACTTTTGTACCATTATTTGTTGAAAACTCTTACCTAACAATACTCCTTCTAATACATGTAATATAAAAATTACTCTATTATATGTTTGCCATCAAGGCAGTACTTTTCTTACAACACATAAACCACTGTATTTTACCATATTCAAAAATCATTCCAGTTCCCCTTCCCCGATATTTAGCAAGTCCTCACTTGAGATATACTTATCCTGAATCTAATCAGTTCCCTCTACTACTTCATCTACCATATTTGGTTCTGAGACTGAGGTCAGGAACTTTTGGGCTTCCCCATGTGTAGAAAATGTGGGTTTGACCCAGCTGACATATTTTTGAGATTGCTGGAAACATCAGGCAAATTTAAGCTTTTCCTCAGGAGCTCTTTGCAGACTTTTGTAAATTAAGCCATTGTCCGCCATATATCCATACAATAATCTTCATAGAAGAATCCTCGTTTGCCCTCCACTCTTAATTTTGTCAACTTCCTGGCTGTATGTGAAGAATCAAAACCAGGTCTTCTGAAGTTGTGTAGTCATACTATGACTGGATGTAGTCTAGCTGGATTTCTGTTGTGTGCTGGTATGTTGATCCGGCGTACCCTTTCAATCAAAGCTTTAAGGAGCCATGTTTCTAAGTATCATAGGGAGTATTTGCCTTTGGTCCCCATTGGCAGTCCTCGAATCCGATTTCCCATATCATCTGTTTTTTCGGCCAGTGTTTTAACGTGACCACAATTCTCTCCACCCAACCTTGCATGTTTCTCCTCAGTGTTGATAATTTGAGAGTCCATGTCTGTAATGGCTACCACTAGATCATTTTACTACCCACCATGGACACTTTGTCATTTAACTTCTCTTTGAACTTGCTGAAACAGGTTTCTAGCACAACATTTAATCTGAAAGTAATCTGTGCTACTATTTTTCTAGCTATCCCCACAACTGCTGATTCTTCTGACTCCGACTCCTTGGTTTTTTTTGCCCTCTTTTCTTTTACTCTCTCTCTCCCTTCTTTGTGTTTTTCATCCAGAGCTCCCACCCATTACCCAAATTTCTGGGATACACACATTAACTACAAGTTTAGGAAGAAGGATGGGGAGAGATAGCCCTCAGTTCCTGTTCATTCCTCTTCTCAGCTTCCTGGCAAAAGAGACAAACTTGTCTCCTGCTGCCATGTTACCAGTGTGCTTGGCTGGGGGAGAGGAGTGGGGGAGAGATGGCCCCAGGCCTGCAGCTTTGACATCTTCTGGCAAGGGAGGTGGATGGGCCTCTGTAACAGAATGCCTCTCTATAGTCACACACTACACATCTTTGTAATAATCTTTGTATAAAATATGCCTTGTAAGGTATCATCTGAAAACTAATAACTCTCTGGTCTATAATATCAGGATGGAATGTGCATAGCAACATTATATGGAAAGTTATAGACTCCCCTTGAATGATGTTGGTAGCACATGTTCAAACCCATGTAACTCCAGTTAAGCAGGATGGGTCAAACAGGTCTTAAAGAAAGGACTATGTGTTTACCTCAATTCACATATAAGTTAAAAACAGGGTCCTCAGAAAGTGAAAGGGGGAAGACAGAAGACAAGGAAAATCCACATTTCAGCAAACAGAGGTGAGACAAAACAGTGTGCAACCTCTTTCACCACCAGACACCATTGTCGCCTTCTTTACTGTTTGAATGAACTTTAACTAGGGATAGTCCTCACGAAAATGCATTTCAAAGGGTGACTGAACTATAGAAGTGAGGGGAAAAAACACCCCAAGTTAGCTTTCCCTGTCCATCTCTCTTTTTCACCTAAGATGACAAAAGAAACAGACAATGGACTTTAGGAGCAGATTCTGACCTGGGAGCATGTGATCAGAATTTTATGTGAACCAAGTCTAGTTTGATAAATTTAACACTAGAAAACATTCTATCTTTATTTCTCTAGAAACCATTTCTGACTTTAACACCCTATACTTGCACTCACTTTGTAGTTAAATAACCTTGTTTTATTCTTCAATTAAAACTAATCCAGTGTTGTTAATTGTTTGGGTAACTCCATTTAGGATAACAGACTGTTGTATACTGATCCCCTTAGAGGTGCAACTGGCTTAATATATCCGGACTGTCCAGAAGAGGGTTCCCAAACCTGAGCCGTCTTTTGAGGGTAACAGATCTGAGGAATTGTCACAGATCGAAGTGTCAGTAGAGGAGGTTTTGGAATTAATTGAGAAACTTAACAGTAACAAGTCACCAGGACCAGATGGCATTCACCCAAGAGTTCGGAAAGAACTCAAATGTGAAATTGCAGAACTATTAACTATGGTTTGTAACCTGTCCTTTAAATCAGCTACTGTACCCAATGACTGGAAAATAGTTAATGTAACAGCAATATTTAAGTCTAACGTCAGTACCAGGCAAACTAGTTGAAACAACAGTAAAGAATAAAATTGTCAGACACATAGAAGAACATAAATTGTTGCACAAAAGTCAACATGGTTTCTGTAAAAGGAGATCATGTCTTACTAATCTATTGTGTTCATTGAGGAGGTCAGCAAACATTTGGACAAGGGGGATCCAGTGGACATAGTGTACTTAGATCTCCAGAAAGCCTTTGACAAGGTCCCTCACCAAAGACTCTTATGTAAATTAAGTTGTCATGGGATAAGAGGGAAGATCCTTTCATGGATTGAGAACTGGTTAAAAGACAGGGAACAAAGGGTAGGAATAAATGATAAATTTTCAGATGGAGAGGGGTAACTAGTGGTGTTCCCCAAGGGTCAGTCCTAGGACCAATCCTATTCAACTTATTCATAAATGATCTGGAGAAAGGGGTAAACAGTGAGGTGGCAAAGTTTGCAGATGCTACTAAACTGCTCAAGATAGTTAAGACCAAAGCAGACTGTGAAGAACTTCAAAAAGATCTCACAAAACTAAGTGATTGGGCAACAAAATGGCAAATGAATGAATTTAATGTGGATAAGTGTAAAGTAATGCACACTAGAAAAAATAACCCCAACTACACATACAATATGATGGGGGCTAATTTAGCTACAACTAATCAGGAAAGAGATCTTGGAGTCGTCATGGATAGTTCTCTGAAGATGTCCACGCAGTGTGCAGCAGCAGTCAGAAAAGCAAACAGGATGTTAGGAATCATTAAAAAAGGGATAGAGAATAAGATGGAGAATAACTTATTGCCCTTATATAAATCCATGGTACGCCCACATCTTGAATACTGCGTACAGATGTGGTCCCCTCATCTCAAAAAAGATATACTGGCATTAGAAAAGCTTCAGAGAAGGGCAACTAAAATGATTAGGGGTTTGGAACGGGTCCCATGTGAGGAGAGATTAAAGAGGCTAGGACTTTTCAGCTTGGAAAAGATGAGACTAAGCAGGGATATGATAGAGGTATATAAAATCATGAGTGGTGAATATCGGAACTAGGGGCCACCAAGTGAAATTAATGGGTAGCAGGTTCAAAACAAATAAAAGGAAGTTCTTCACTCAGTGCACAGTCAACCTGTGGAACTCCTTGCCTGAGGAGGTCGTGAAGGCTAGGACTATAACAGGATTTAAAAGAGAACTGGATAAATTCATGGAGGTTAAGTCCATTCATGGCTATTGGCCAGGGTGGGTAAGGAATGGTGTCCCTAGCCTCTGTTTGTCAGAGGGAGGAGATGGATGGCAGGAGAGAGATCACGAGATCGTTACCTGTTAGGTTCACTCCCTCTGAGGCACCTGGCATTGGCCACTGTCGGTAGACAGGATGTTGGGCTGAATGGACCTTTGGTCTGACCCAGTATGGCCATTCTTATGTTCTGATGACAGTGCAGAACACATGTTTTGGGGGGAAATCTGGGACTGGGAGTGTATTGAAGTCACCCTGCAAGTAGTAACTAAGGCTGCTGGAAGTCAGAGTGTGGCTGGTATTTACTAACAGGTTGCTGGGGTCAGAGTTGTTAGATCAGGGCAGTAGCTTTACACAGATACTTAGGGTGTGATCTGCATGCTGTTTGGGAGGTGCCCAGGTTGAGAGTTACAACAAAGCACAGTGAGCCACCTCAGGCAGCAGAGCAAGAGCGACACAGCCCCTCACTGGTCTGGATTGCACCCATTCCTTTTCTCGTCTTCCCAACAAATGAAGTTTGTCTCCAGCAACTGTGCTACCAGTGAGTTCAGAGAGAGAAAGAGAGGTGTGCGCAACCACTGCCTTTCATGCTATATACACCGGCAATGAGGCAATGACCTCTCACTCACTTCTCCAACAATACTGATGCCATTCCGCCAGTGGGTGGGGCAGGGAGTCCCTCAGTCCACTCTCATTGTCATATCCACTCTTGCCCCTTTCTGCCCTATTCTCACTTGCCTCCTGTTCTTCTGGGCTCCTCCAGGTCTTAAGCTTAGGTATAGGATCTAGTGGGAGGCTTTGCTGAGAATGCTACTGGTAATTAGGGAAGGGAAGAATGCGAGCTCATCAAGTGTGCTTCCTCACTTGGCCATGACAGGCATATCACCTCCTAGCCCTCATGGTTGTGAAGATAACCTTGAAAATATTAATGTGGTGTAAACTAATGCAGCAAAGTTTGCCT
Organism: Chelonia mydas; assembly: GCF_015237465.2. Taxonomy (NCBI): domain Eukaryota; kingdom Metazoa; phylum Chordata; order Testudines; family Cheloniidae; genus Chelonia; species Chelonia mydas. The sequence goes on along the minus strand of NC_057849.1, from coordinate 50,562,192 downwards.
GAGTCTGAAACAATAGCTCTGATAGGTGGGAACTGCATCATGCATTTCAACTAGGGCCCCATGGACCAGTGAGCCAGAGAATTTGGCATTTTTCCAAGTTGACACAGAATTTAGCACTTTTGCTGTAGAATTTGCTATTTTTCTGTAGCCAGGTGGCTATCATTTCCCCCAGCCTCTCTGCCTTGTTAGGACCTGCTTGCAGCTGCCTCTTTCTCTTCACATTTGTCCATAAGAGTGAGTTAAATATGACTACAGTGCCTGAAGCCTGAACAGAGTCCACAATTCAAAAACACCTTTTTTTGTGCATGCATAAGCAGAAGGGGAACCAGAGGAAACCATCACAATCACTCAACATCATGGCCTGACTCCTATCTTCTAGGTACAACAGGAAACCATAGACAACAACGCTTTTCACTCACAGAAGCAACAAGCCAGGGTTAATCATTTCTTAAGTTGCTGGGAGGCGTAGTGGGACCAAAATGGCCAGCTGACTCTAATCTAAAACCAGAAGACCATTCATAACTAACAAATATGACCAACTCCAAGGAAGACTATAACCCAGACTGGAGCCTACCTAATAAATCACTAATGATGAACTGTATCTGGAATTGAATAGATACTGCTTCTCAATCTCCTGCTCCAGAAAGAGAAGTTTGTGACTTGGTGGTAATTGACATGAATAATGTTTTTTCTAAAAGATATGTTCCAGGAATTATTTTAGGGAAGTTCTCTAGCCTGTTGTACACAGGAGGTCAGACTGCATAATCAATGGTATATGGTTGCCAATTTTCTAACTGCACAAACCGAACACCCATGCTCACCCCCACGCCACATCCCTTCCCTGAGGACACGCTCCTGCCCCAGCCCTTCTCTGAGGCCCTGCCCCCAACTCACTCCAGCCCCCCTCCCACCCTCACTCACTTTCACTGCGTTGGGGCATGGAGTTGTGGTGAGCGCTCTAGCTGGGGGTGAGGTCCCCAGGATGGGGCCATAAATGAGGTGTTCGGAGTGCGGGAGGGGGCTCTGGACTGAGGAAGGGGGGTGGTGTGAAAGGGGGTGAGGACTTTGGCTGGAGGTGGGAGGGCAGGGGTGCGGGCTCCGACTGGGGCTGTGGGCTTGGGGGTGGGACTGGGGATGAGGGGTTTGAGGTGCAGGAGGGGTCTCTGGGCTAGAGCCGAAGGGTTTGGAGTGCGGGAGGGGACTCGGGGGGTGGGGACGGGCAGGGGGTTGGAATGCGGGCTCTGGGATGAAGTTTGGGTGCAAGAGGGGATTTAGGGCTGGGGTAGGGGATTGTGTGGAGGAGGGGGTGTGGGCTCCAGGAGGAGGCTCAGGGCTGGGGTAGGGAGTTGGGGTACAGGCTCCAGGAGGGAGTTTAGGTGTAGGAGAGGGTTCTGACCTGAGGCAGGGGGCTGCGGTGTGGGTGGGTGTGCGGGGTCTGGGAGAGAGTTAGGGTGAGGGAAGGGATTACGACCTGGGGTAGAGGTGCGGGATCTGAGAGGGAGTTAGGGGGTTCTGACCTGGGGCAGAGGGGTCAGGTGGGGCGGGCTCCGTTTGGGCAGCACTTACCCCGGGCGGCTTCCAGTTGGCAGCACAGTGGGGCTCTACCTTGGCTCTGCGTTGCTCCTGGAAGCAGCCGGCATGTCTGGGCTCCTACACCCCAGCAGCTCCCATTGGCCATGGTTCCTGGCCAGTGGGAGCTGCAGAGCCAGCGCTCGAGGTGGGGGCAGAGCGCGGAACTTCCCTGGCAGGCCCTGCGGCCTCGGAGCAGCAGGGACATGCCAGACACTTCCGGGAGCTGCGCGGAGCCAGGGCAGGAAGGGTAACCTGCCTTAGCCCCGCTGTGCCACTGACCAGATTTTTAACAGTTGAAAACCAGATGCCTGGCAACCCTACAATGGTCCCTCCCGGCCTTAGAAACTATGATTCATTCCAGAGTCAAGAGTTTTTCTTGAAGAGAAAGAATATTTAAGGACCACTGGCATTCTCCCCTGGTTGAGAGACATTAGTAATGCCTGTCAATAATGACATCACATCTACACTAATGGTTTTCATAAACAGATTAAGATCCTAAATATTGTATATACTCTTAAAAATTAGAAACAAACATAGGCAAAATAGCTGAAAATCATTTTCTCTATCATCTCCCAAGACACTGAATAGACTTAAGTCTTTAGGTCTAGCAAGAATAATACAAATACTGTAACTAAACAGGTAAAATAACTGTACTAATATATGTAAATATATAAGGGAAGCAAAATATATATTTTTAAAAGACAAAAATAATTGCTCAAAAGATGAAAACATCATGTGTATAAATTCCTGGAAAAAGGGAAAATACAAATGCAAACAGCCAGTAACCACACAGCTTAAATGAAACTAGTAAAATGCTCTTTAGAACGTTTTCATTGCCATTTCTGGATTTTCCAGGATTATAAAATGTATTCGGGCCATTTTGGTATCATCCACTCTTTTTGCTTCAGTTCCCAGACACAATAAAAATAACCACTTGTAAGATCTCACCCATTATATTGTTTTATTTTCTGTACATTTTTTAAAGTTCACAACTGTTTTATATCTTCATATATTGACCTCACTTCCTTTTGGTTAGATTGTGTTTTTGCCTTTCTGAACTGCTTTGGTGTAAGGTTTTTTATTAGTAGTAAATCTTAATAGCTTTTCTCAAATAGTCTTGGAGAACTGTGATCTCCAGGATGAGCATAGAATACTATGTACTATTGCAATTCCTCAGTCCACATCAGTTTTTAAAACCTCTCTCAGAAAGTTTTTAAACAAATATTGGCACTGTTGCTTCATTTTTCTCCTCCTCTTTGGGGTTTTCAAAAATGCAGATATTTTTGTGGTTTTGGTTCTCTTTTTCCTTGCCAAATTTTACTCGGCTTGTTTTTCTCCTTCCAACACTATTTTTTTAAACTTTTTTTAAACTTTCAAGAGGTCACCTCCCAATGTTAAAATATGAGGCTCTGCTCATTCCATTCTTTTATAAGTTTCTTTGATTGCCATGTTCAGAGTACTTATCCTTTTATATCCACAAAAACAATGCCCACTTGTCTGATAAATTCAGTACTGATGACTGATTTTCTCTAATTCCCACATTCATTTTTCAGTGAGTCTGAGAGCTACTACAACATTGGACATTTTTATCTCAGCCTTATTTCCTCCTTTTGTGAGCAAGGTGTTTTTGCTACACCTTATGATTGTATGTTCTGTGGAAACATTGGCTAGGATATGATTGGGAAGCAGCAGCAGCATGTAACTAAGTAGATTGCCCTCATTTGAATTATTAGAATAAAAGGCTATTTATAGATGTGCAAACAGTCTTCTTGAACAATAAAATCCTGGTCAAAATAGTTCACTCACATATCACTAAAAAGAAGATCTTAATTATTCTAAAGCCATTATTTCTAACTTAGCTGTCATTTTGAAACATTGATGTATGGTACAAAACAAGTGAATAATTGTTACTGACTTTGGGTGTTATTGTCCTTTCAAATACTGCGGATTCTAAAGAATGATTTTATAGTTTAATTTGTGGGCATTACACATCTGTGTGCATATGGAGCTTTTCCCCTCTGTATGATCGACACACACATCACTAATGCAGATAATTCTTGGAATGCTGGGTATGGTATGAAATTCCTGGAAACTCTTAGTATCACCAGGGAAAGATGGAACAGTATTGGACATCACTACCTCAGGGAAGGTAAACACGTGGTGTTTTTGTCTCCTTTTCCAAATCAAATTCTAACAGTAAATCCTTCAGACAGACCTTTAGGAGGATCTTCAGCTTAAGAATTCTGGAGGAGGCTATGTGGTAACAGCACATGTGAAGAAGCAGAGGACAACTGGACCCAGATAATGGCATAAAAGGCTATATGGCGCATGGTCAAACTTTAAACAGAGGGATTGAGGGAAAGGGCTGTCATTGACGAAGTGCAAAACAGAGAGGGTTAAGGAGGATTAGCTCAAAATGAAGCAAGTTGTGTTCACACCCCAAAAGGATCTTGTACTGGGGTCAAGAGTACAACATTAAGTTGGACTCAATTCTGGTCAGAAATTTGAAAAGATCAGACATTTCAGTTGTCACTAAACATTCAGTGCTGTGAGGATGACTTCAACGGGCTAGTGGTAGGTGCTAGAGTTGGTATCAGTAAGGCTGCATGTCTGTCACAGACGTCACGGATTCCATGACTTTCCACAGCCTCCGTGACTTCCGTAGCTACAGCAGACAGTGTGGCTGACCCTGGGAGCCGGCTGCTCACGTGGCCTTGGGGAAAGCCACACTGACCGGTGCTGGAGCAGCCTTGCAACCAGCCGCTCGGACGGCCCCACAGTCAGGCACATCGGCCACTGCTGGAGTGCCCCAAGGCCAGCCGCACCAGCCGCTGCTTGGGCGGCCCCGGGCAGTTGGCCCCAGCCACTGGCCCCGGAGACAGCCTGAGTAGCGGTTCTGGAGGTGGCTGGAGCAGCATCCATGGGGGAGGCCAGAGCAGCCGCTGCTCGAGCGGCCCCAGACAGCTGGCCCTGGGCACTGCCTGAGCAGCAGCCAATGTGGCTGGCCCTGGGAACCATCTGAGCAGCGGTTCTGGGGGTGGCCGGAGCAGCGGCTGGTGGGCAGCCTCAGAGGTGGCCAGAGCAGCAGCCTGGGGGCAAACGCACCAGCTGCTGCTCGGTGGTTCCTGGCAGCTGGCCCTGGTGTCCGCCTGAGCAGCAGCTGGTGGGGCCAGTACCGGGGCCCCCGCAGAGCAGCGGTGCCCCTGGGCAGCTAAGATTGAGTCAGGGGTATTTATAGTAAAGGTCATGGACAGGTCACGGGCCTGTGAATTTTTGTTTATTGCCTGTGACCTGTCCATGACTTTTACTAAAAATATTCCATGACTAAATTGTAGCCTTAGGTATCAGTCCACACCATGCAACTCAACTACACTGAACGCTTCTGCTTCAGCATCACATTTTATGAATCACACCTGATGTTATTTCCAGATCCTTCCCAAGGATTTATTTTTCTTTTATCCCTTAGATAATACTGTGTCCAAGTGGGAATTTGCAGTAATATTTTTATTAATGATATGCATGGCAGTGACTTACTTGCCTAGGGATTGCTACTCAGCAGATGCAAAAGGGTTTAAAAGCTGCTCTTGGGGCAGAGCAGGATACATGAGATGTGTGTGTCATGTAGCTCTACTGTCTGGGGCAGTATGATTGGGTCATTAAAGGACTGGCTGACATGAAGGATCCAGAAAGACAATGGGAACCCCAAGGACTGAACAATTGACACCTAACAACAGTAAATTTCAGCAGGCCGAACTTGTGAACTTGGCACAGATCCTGCAGGAGAACAATGAACTGAAAGTTGTCAGATGACTGTGTTAAGAGTTGGCCTTTGGAGAGAGACAGAAGCTCTCACCTGGGACTGAGAGAGAGCAAGGGTGCATGCCAAAATGGATTCCACTTCACTGTAGCTGGGTAGAGCCCTGACAATGGATATCTGTCTTAACCTTTGCTTCTCTGTGCTAACCTAAGGACTTTCCAATGCTGCATTCCAGTTGACTAAGTGTGTCCACACTGCAATGTAAGCCCAGGCTCGGACTCGGGCTTACACTCAAACTGTAACCCCTCTTCTGTCAACACACAAATTTCTTGGACTCGGGTTTATACCCAGGTCCTAGGATACTGCCAAGCCCAAGTCAAGGTGGGACCCAGGGATTAAACCCTGTTGTTTTGCAGTACAGACACATCTCCCATGCACTCAGGTCTTTGGAGTCCGCCAAAAGTATCCCAGAATGCTATGGGCCAACTTCCTTTGTCCCCTCTCTCCCAAGAATCATCAATAGACTCTGGGGAAACAGAAGCACCCTCTGCCTTTCTAGAACAGCAGCTTGGCATTTAATCCTTACATTTTATTCTGACTGCTGAGCTACAAACACACCTTAGGAGAACCTTCTGCGTTTGCAATGGATTGCAACCAGAAAAAATCCTTTAGAAAGCATGTTGCATTGTGGTCGTGGGAGCACAGCCAGATTTTGGTTAATCTCTGGTGCAAGGTCAGCCAAACAATTGATTTTAGTAAGAGCACCAGGAATGACCATGCACACCAGAAAACAGTGAAGAAACTGACAGTGTTGGAAATTTACCAGGCTGATGACTAGTGCAGGGAATGGATTAAGCAACTCAGGATTGAGTATCAGAAAACCAAAAACCGGAATCACACTTCTGGCAACTCACCAACACCATGCTCATTTTATGACAGGGTGCTGGGGACAGCACCGAACATGAGCTGGTGGTACACAGTGACTTGGTCAGCCGCAATGGCAACCAGCTGGCTCCAGAAGCCAGCATGGGAACCAATGGTAGCCAGCAGCAGACACTGAAAGAGGCAAATGAAGTGAGTCTGCTGATGAAACCAGATGCAGAGGAGGCTTTGCCTCAGGAGCAGCTGCAGCACACCCCAAGGCCCTACTTGGAAGAGCCTTTTTGATGCACCCCTGGAAGAACAGCCCACTGTGAAACCAGCAGCAGAAATGGAACAGGAAGAAGCTGCCCTGGACCCTGATAAGTTTCTGGTTCCCATTTCTGGGTTTACTAATCGGAATGGGAGGGATTTCCATGCTATGCTCCAATACAAAAGACATTATATAAACCCCAGGCAGCAGTGTGTATCTGCTAATGGATAACAGGAAATGCAAACAGTAAAACAAGCATGTAAAAGTGAATTTTTTTAATGGCAAGGTTCACATTTTTGCTACTATATTCCAGTTTATTAAAATAAGAACCTTACATTACCTTCTCTGTACATATGCTACTAAAAGGTTCAAATATAGTCATTTTCAAATGCAGTCCATTTCTGTTAAATGTAGTCCATGCATTCCATGGGTGGCAAAATCATTAATCCAGAATATAACAAGGCACTTGAATTCAGTCTAGAAATTTGCCAGCGGGGCAAGGGAAAGGGAAATGGCAATAGAGTTCTGTGTGTTTGCATGCAGTCCTAAAGGCTGCATCGTAAGCTGTGGAGAAGCACTAAGCCATGTGGATGCTAACACAGCATCATGTTGATTCCCTCATGAATTCTGACCAAATCCTGGGTGCTGAAAGCTTCAAACTCTTCCAGTAGCAGGAACTCCAGATAGGTAGGCACGTTTCAGGAATGGGCTTATTTTTCAGGGCCACCTCAGTAGCTCATTAACCCACTGCACTTGTAGATGTTCTGTTTAGTCACCAATTGGGCACCATAAGAACTGTTATGGCCTCCAACATATGCAATGCCTGAAATGATAGAAAAAGCTTATGTAGCACAGTGTGCCCACCAACCTAAACCCAAACTCAATTTTTGGTGGGGAACCCTTCAAAGTTGTAATTTTTAACTTACCATTCTCTCAGCACTTCCTTCACTGTGATTAACCTGGCTGTGTCCAGGGAGCTTTTGTGGTCTGAAGCAGCCGTCTGCCAACATAGTGAAGTTCAGTTGTAAAAAGTAATGTTTTCTGTCCTTGAAATTCCAGAATGACTTTTTTCTGTGCTCCTGCACTGAGCTACTTTAGACAATAACCCTTTGTGTCTTGTTCTACTCCAGGCTCCTTCATCTCTACAAGCTGCAATACCCCCAAAGCTTGCCCACACTGCAGAAATCTGGCTCCCCGTACCTTTGTGGACTGTTCCAAGAGGAAGTGTTTTGTGATTAACTTATTGTTGAAGTTCTGGACAGGGCCACCAAGCAAGCTGAGTACCAAAAACAAAAGGACTTGTGGTAAGAGGAAAGACATGCCGAGCAGAAAGGCTAAGGCTGGCTTCACAGCTTGAGGACAGAGTAGCAGTGTGGAGTAGACACTTGCTTCACAGTTTCTGGAACAGGAGAGGCAATTAAGGGAGGAAGATATAGCGCAACAGAGAGAACAGTTAGAGCAGCAGCTGTCTCTTATGACCACAAGAATGCAGACTCCTGCTGTGCTTGCACCATGGGACCTGCAGTACCCTGCATTCCAGGAACAGCTTGGACAACTCCATGGCTGGGAGGCCCATACAATCAGGCCCTATAAGCAACCTCATGCAGGTCTCAGTGCTGAAAACCTCTAGTGTGGGTGCCACCACCCACCTGCCCCAGCACCAAGTACATGGCAAACATGGAAAGAAGGGAAAGGAGAATGCAATAGTAGGGGGGTCTTGTACATAGTGTCACTGTTTTCATTTATTTATGCACTTTGTTCTTGGTTATGTTTAAAGCTTTTGGTGTTTTGGTGTGCTAATGGCAGCTAGCCTGCCAGGCAATGGTTTCATATTGTACTTTTCCAATAAATGTGTAAAAATAAAGGTTTTTGTTTTATAAAGAAATAATACTGCCGTCACTGCAATACATCATATAGGTGTATTTCAGATAATAAAGGTAAACACATGATCAGGGACAACTGGGAAGCTGTATGCAAAATCCATGTCTCAATACAGCTGTATATATCAATCCACACATCAATTACTGACATCAGTCCATACTGTTTCCGCCACCTGCCCCTCATTTCATAAGTGGTCATGTCATTCATAAGTACAATGCATGGCAATCAACTTCCCATCCCCTCCTCAAGGAATCAACACCCCCTCCCAAACACACACATTCATAAAGATACTATTCTCCCTCTTCTGTTGGCCCATGCAAGTCCATAACATGGGAGCACAAAACATCCCTGATTTCTGTTGCCTGGGGGCATCCAGCTCCAGGTGTCGTAGGTGTACTTTCTGGTTGAGTGTACCAGTTTAGTGGCCTCTCACTGATAGGTCCAATCAGGGGGAAATGGGTCACCTTTGGCTTCACAAAGATTGTGAAGAGCACACGGTGCTGTGGAGAGCATTAATGACACTAGAATCCAAATGGGTGTGTAGACATTGCCAGTGGGATTTCAATCTACCAAATTCACATTCAACCACCATTCCACACCTGCTGAGAGTGTAATTAAACCTTCTTTTGCCAGGGCCTCTGAGATCAGGGTACAGTTTCAGAAGCCAAGGCAAAGAGGGTACATGGTGTCCCTCAGAATAATAGTAGGGACAGTAACTCCATTTACGACAATGTCATGTGATGGGAATAGTGTCCCAGCCTGTCCATGAATGTAGACTTCTGATTGGCAGAAAACCTTGGCGTCATGAACTTTTCCATTGACATTCATAAATTGGCCTCTTTGGTCCACAGGGGCCTGCATAAGTACAGAGTCAACACTGTGGTTTATGTACTCATGTTCTTCTTGAGGAGGGCAAACTATGGGCACATGAGTCCCATCCATCACCCCAGAGCAGCTTGGAAACCCCATTCTCGCCGCAATTACTTTGGGAATATCTCTTATGTCTGCCACCTTGGGGTAAACCACATGACTAATTGCCTCAGAAACCTTCACCACCACTTTACCCACAGTCATCTTTCCAAAACCAAACTGGTTGGCAATGGGCCTATAGCAGTCTGGGGTAGCCACTTTCCAGATGGATATAGCAACCTGCTTCTGGACCAGCATGGTCACCCTCATGCTGTGTCTTTACACTGGGAAGGGTTGGGATAAGCTGCTCACAAAGCTCCAGAAATGTATCTTTCTTCATGTGTAAGTTCTGGACGTACTGCTGGTCATCCCCTTGTAGCCCTGCTCCAGGAGCATCAGGCCATATAGGGGGCATCAGCCACTATACCAAGTCTCATAAGCAGCATCAGCCACTTTGAGTCTGCAATGTCTGTGTCCTCTTCCTGCTCCACCATTAGCTCTGTCAGGTGCCTTTGGTGGGTCAGAGGACACCACCAAACTGTCCACTAGCATCCCACAGAAGTTCTGCCTGTCTCCTGAAACAGGTGTGAAAGCCCAAGGCAAGAGAAATTCTTGAAGTGTTGACTCCTCCATGTTGCTGGCTCCAGTTGCCGGAAGCACACAGACCAAAATGATGTGTTGACGGGCCAGTCAAACTTCCTGTAATATGCAACATGGATAGTCAAGTTTTCACACACTGCACCATAAACAAAGGGCTAAAGCAGCCATATTTCAGGAGAGTGCTAGAACGTCTGGGGTCTGGCTGGCTGGACTCAGGTCTGTGTACTGCACTGTTGACACCAGAGCCCTGGGTTTGGGCCCAGGTAAAAAAAATTCTTAACCTAGGGTTGGCAATATGTGTAGATGCTCAAGCCCTGGGTTCTCAAAGCCGGGGTTCGTTGACTTGAGTTCCACTAACCTTGGGCTTACATTGCAGTGAAGACACACCCTAATAAACCTTACTCAGTTTTGAAAGGCTGCCTGGTGTCACTGCATGTACTTGCTGAGGTGCATAGATCCCTGAAGAGGGCAAAAGGTCTCTGGAAAGGAGTCTACCTCAGTTGAGCTGGCTGGGTAGAGCTCATGGTATCAAACAGGAGTGTTGGAGCCCAGAGGCTCTGTCTTGGAAGTGTTAAGGCTATATGGCCTACCATTAAGGAAGAGAGGGCTCTGTTAGGGATCTGGCACACTGAGGGGATTTCTCCAAGGGACTGTTTAAAAGCTGGGGCATAGCACAGATCCTGTGGTGCTGTCAAATGCCAAGAGTACAAAAGGAGCAGACACAGATATACTTGTGCAGAGGGTGAAGATACCAAGGTAGTTATAAAATCTGGCATAAAAGCACTCCCAACTAGCAGCTGTAGCTTGAGGATTAAGGAGGTATGTGATTCTCAGAATGTTCCTGTCCCAAACACAGCAACTACAATGAATGCTGGTCTTAGAGGAACAATGTATTCTACATATTTTGCAGAACTTGAGTGCTAATTTATTTCCTTTGGGGACCAACATGATAAAGAAATTTCTGAAAACCCAGAAGTTTACAATTATGCAAAATTTTAAAAATTATAATAAAATAGGACAACTAAACTTATGAATAAATATAAGAAAAATGTGAAAACTGAGTTTGGTGAAATTTTAGCAGTTTCAAATAAAGACAGATAGTAAAAAAAGGAATTGAGGGATCAGGGTTATTTCCCTCCTTCTATAGTTGTGGTCTTGATGCTGCACAGCAGATACATGGAGACTTGTAGCTTGAGCCAGGCTTATCGTATTTTAAGTCAGATTTAATCAGCGCAAGGCCCCCAAGAGCTATGATCTATGGAAGCAATTTGGAAGCAAGCTGAAGACAGCAATTTTTCTACTGCATAGGCTAACTTTTTCTAAATTATGCTGATACCATCCTTGCCTATATAATGTTTGACACCCCTCTCCCCCCAAAAAACCCCAACTAATTCTCTGTTGTGTTGACTAACTTCATGTATAAAAGTAAATGCACTTGCTTCACTAATCCCAAAATTTGGGACTACCTTTTGATCAATTTATTTCTTTGAGATTTTAGCTGTTTTTAAAATTATCACATTTGTTGTACAAAAATAAATGCAATACCTAATTTATAAAGGCACATGATGTTAGATACCACATATATGAGATCATCCTTACCAATCCCTGATCCACAAAACAACTTCCTCCAATGCAATGTAGCCAAATGCATGAATGGGGAAAAATTTAGGGTTATGCATAATGTTTCATAATTGAGATCCACAAAACTCAGAAAATTCAAAGTTCTGTGGTTAGAACCTCAATTACACCACAGATCTGCTCATCTGAGAGTGGAGAGGGCAAAGATGGCCTTTGCTCTACTACCAGGAGCTGTTGGAGGCCTATTTGTGTCCAGTGTAATTCAGAGCTGTTTCAGAGCTGCTCTAAATTATGCCAGCTTGTAATGGACCCCAACAAACCATTAGGATGACCAGAAATCATTGGAATGAAGGGCATTCCAGCTACACCTCCTTCCCCTGACTCATCCTTTAGTTGCCCATTTAAAACAACTCCATAGCCCATTCTGCACTGCTAGAGGAGTACAAAGAATGTCTAGCATGGGAGGAAAGCTGGACCATGGCTCCTACAGCAAAACTCAGTGGTATTTTCTGTTACTGTATATGCTAATTATTTTCATGCCTTATTAAATTGTGTGCAAGAAGACAAAGCAATGGATATTTTGAGACTCTGAGTATTCTGACATAAGTGCTAGTAAATTTCCAAACCATAACTAACACATAATTATATTTTGCATTTCATTTTCCTTGTTTTGCTTAAAAGGGAAATAAAAATATGCATACATACACATTTTAACACACATTTACCATATAAAGCACCTATCACACTGCAACTAAGCACTGCACAGTAAAATCAATGTAAAACATTATAACCACAATATGCAGAAATCAATATAGAATATAGAACCAAATGATTAACATGTGGGAACACTACATGATTTTATTTCAATGTTCTCAGTATGTAATCAGTCAAATAAATCACTCAAACACAGCTGTATTTATGTATTTGTCCAACAGGGTCCTGGGCATGATTAGGCACTATCGTAATATAAATAATAATAATTGTATGTACAGATATTAAGATATATGGTTTGTACACTCATATTAATTTATCAGCTTCGTGTTTAATCTGAACCACTGTAAAGTCCAGGCTGCCTGGATCCGTGCAACATTTTCTTAAGGTCCAATCCTGAGCCAGGCTTTACTCATGAAAACTACAAGGGAGTGCTGGAAGGCTGGTGATAAGGGTGGAAGGAATCCTCAGTCTTAAACCAGAAACAAATTGCAGGGCATCCATCCAGCCCAGCCATGTTCAGCTACTTATAGGTATGGATGGGGAGTAGTACACATTACCTATTACTCTCGCCTGTATGCATTTGTAGCCATGTGGAAGTGTGCTATGTGCAGACCCACAGGCCATAACCTTCGGCATACTCATGACCTTCCCTGTGGTGAGCTGTGGAGCTCCAAATGTGCAGATTACTGCAGCACCTGTCAGGATGCAGAATTACTTTGCATGATCTCTTCTCTGTTTATTCCCACTCTCGACCCCTCCAACACAGCAGAGATTCAGCTTCTTAGCAGCTGTTGGCTCTTACATGCCTGTGAGCAGGTGTGCTGTTCCCAAACTTCTCTCAAACATAATCCCTACATGGTGTATGGTACAAATTCGCCCTTTCCTAGGGTTTGATTTTATAAACACAGAAATTAGCAAAACAAAGTTCAGCTCAAACCTTCTCCTGGGCTTGGTTATTCCTAGAATTCCAACCTTGGGACTGTTGAAATCCACAGCCTAAATTCTCTCTCACTGGCCTAGATTCCCACCTTCCTTATACCCATGAGGGTAACAAGCCAACTGGTTCAGTGAGTCAACAAAACTCCTAAAATTGTATGGGAAAATATACCGTCTGCAGAATGACTGTTTCTAGCTATTGATATTAAGTCTCTGACTTTGATGAGCATTACATTCAATCTAAGAAAAGAATAAAAATGTACTATGCAATAATTTACATACTGTAGACCCAATTCTGAAAGGTGCTGAGCATCTTGTGTGTGCTGCTGAGCATCGTCAACTCCTACTGACTTCAATGGGAGCTGAGGGTGCTCAGAAACTCAGAGGAAGAACTCAGCATCTTGCAGGATTAGGCTGTGTTACTGAAAGACAAAGAAATCTAAACACACAAAAAATATTAAAATGTTTTGGTTATGTCAGAAGTTAAGAAACAAGAAAATTGATCTGTAGTGAAATGTCTTATACCCTTCAGCATATGAGGGTATGCGCCTCTAAACTATTTGTGCCTAAGTGTTTGAGGACACACAGCATTTTCATTTTGTGATGATCTTTGCTTTTGTTTTATTACAGTAATGTTATTCTATTCTAAGTTTTATTTGTGTGTGTGAATGTCACTATTACTAATGGAATACTCTAATACAGGTCAACTACATAAGGAAAATCTATCATAACTAAAGAGATTTGAATCAATTATTTGAATGTTTACAATCTATTAAAGAGCTTCTATTCTGTCTCCCATACACGTGCATTTTTTAAACACAATTCTGATTGCTAATTGCCATTCTCATGTGACTATTCTCAGTCACTATACTCTATACACAAAAGTCTTGCTGTGCATGTGGCTCTGGGAGAAATGTATTTTTGTTCATAAAGTCTGTCTTCAAATAAATGCCTATCCACTCATGCATAAAAAGAAATCCATGATAAGTCCAAGCTAAAAATAATTACCACTTCCCCCTCAACATTTTAGCACCAGGACAGGTTACTTTCATAGCAGTCTTTAAAAGAAAATCCAACACATGCCAGCTGACAATTGCAAACTAATCCCTAGCCTGCTTTCTATTTCTTTTTATGAACTGCAAAGCAAGGTCCAACAGACAGCCTCTGATGCATCTCAGGTCCAGTACATGCTTTTCAAACCTAATCAAGGGGGTGTAAAAATGTATATAAAAAGATGAAAGTGCCTTTGCCGTTATACATATGGCAAAAAAACAGGGAAAGGCTGAAAAAGAAGTGAGATGTTTCATAGGGGAAGGTTAAGTCTGATGCTAATGCTTATTTAAAATGGTGACAGTCTGGAGTAGTGAAGCCTTGCTGGGCTGCTTTAATTTCTCCCTGGAATAGCTCTCTCCCAACCTTCTGCAGCACATCAAAGTCTCTGGAGCTCAATTAAAATTGGATTATATTGAAATGCTCTATCTATGGGACTGTGTGCTCACTAACACTTTTCTCTCAGTAATACTCCAGATGACAGTTGCCCATCCCAATTTAAACAGTTGTCATAGAGACCATGAACTAAAGCAGCAGTAACTAACGATACAAAGGAAAGGTAAGTAGTAGGATTTCTGTGAATGAAAGGCTTGGTTTTCAGCAGCACTGTTTACACCATAAATGGCTAAATACACCAAATATAAAAGGCTGTAACACTCTAAGCAGAGAAGCAAAGTAAATGAAATAGCACAGATTTTCATTTGTTCAACCCCCGTCCCCAATAACTAGACAAGTGTCTTGAATATGGACATATTTTAACTATTTAAAATATCCAGAATTAAATGACTCTCTCTAAGGAAAGCAGCAATCAGCAGGTAAGGTTGTAGACCGACTATTGACAATGGTCTGTAAATTAAAGATGCCAACAGCTACTTTCTAATTACAGGTTCAACATGATAAGAATAATTACTAGGTAAAGTATTTAGGTTTTTTCAATAATTATAAAAGATTATTCATTTTTTAAGAAGTACAAAGGCTTTGTTTCCGTGACTAAGTATAAAATTGGTAAACCTTTGATACAAATGTATAAAAATTATAAACACAGTTTGAATCCATTTAATTAATTTTGATAGTAACACACAGAGCTATTCAAAATACAGCAACTACTGATAAAGTCTAATGTTTTCAGATTACAGATCACAAAACAATTAAACCCAATTAGAAAGATATTCTAGTTGAATTTTGTTACATTCTATCAAAGACTGTCAATGCCACCAGCAAACTCTGGAAGCTTCCAAAAAGCAAAATAATGAAGACAGTTTAAATTTCCGACAGCACCAGAGAGCAACGTATTTAACAGTCTAGATTTCTTGTAATTATACTATTTTCTCATGTAGATGGCATGTTTCTGGCACTATAAAAGTCTTAACTTTTCTTGTAATTAGTTTACTGAGAGTCCCAAGGTTGGTTTTTTACTCCCATTGTTGTTGATCACCATGGAAATGAACAATTATTGGTATTTTTCTGTATTGCTCTATTTTTCTTTCAAGTCCTCAGTAAGCATGTTTCTTGCTCTCTTGGGAAGACAGTGTTAGGATTTTGAAGCTGCAACAAGGCAGAGTGCAAAGAGTGCAGGCCAAAGGGGATGAAAACAAAAATATGTCAGAAAATCTAAAAACTGCACAGATCAAAATTTGTCAAAACAAGGCCTTGGTTTAAACCAACAAGAAGGCCCCTTCAGCTTGGGCCTTGACAAAGCGCAGCCTTTCTTATTTTATTTTTATTATTATTTTTAGACCAGCTGCAGAAAACACCATCTAATGAACCTGTCTGGGGCTGCTGTCCCCATCCTGTCAGGCATGTCAGAAAATGACAAGCACTGGGGACAGGCCGCCGCCAGTCATAGACAGGTCTGCCAGCTGGAGAGTTCAGCCCCAATCTAATCACACCACCAGAAAATAACTTTCACGCTTTCAGCCTGACAGGATGGGCTCAAGAAAAATAATAATAAAAATTACAATAGAAATAATGCTTTTTGTTTCAATTACATATCTTTTCCACAAAGAAATTAAACAGAAGATACTAGGAACCGGCATTTATATGGTACTGTACTAGAACCAGCCAACATTCATGCTGGTTCATATTAATGGAACCGTATGCTCATGTCTTTATTAAAACAGAAGCACATGTACAAAAGTTAACCATAACTATCATACAAGATGTCAAGATAAGACTATATATACTGTACCTATACCTACAGTTGCCTCTCCCTCTCTTTACATGCACATGTGCATGTGTGTGAATGAAAACACACACGTGCTGTCACTGGTGAAGCTCAACTTTTGAAAATCTGAGACGACTCATATTTTTATAATTTCACCTTCTACAGACAATGTTTCTCCAAAAGCAAGGGTTCCTACCAAGAATGATGGCTTTTTGAGTATATTGCCACTGCAGATCCACACTCTGGGATGCAAATGCCCACAATGCCATTGATCAAAACATTCTGGAAAGTTACGGTTGAAAGGACCGTTTGAACTCCCCAAGTGGAACTGAACATTTACGCCTAATAGTAAAAATGGGAGCAGAGTCCCTACCCTGAACATTCGCAGCTCTTTCCCACTCATTCAAAGATTCATTCAAAGACTCTGAAGAATTGAGGAATGAAGGTGGGGCATATCTCTTTAAGGCAATATACTCAGAGAACCACAGTTACAGGTAAGTAATGTTTCTTTCTACTTCAAAAATTGCCTCTGCTGATCACCATTCTGGGAGATTAATGAGCAATAAACCCCCAAGAGGAAGAGCTGACAATTGTTAATTTAACAAAAATTACAGAAATGCTCTGCGCAAACAAGCCTTAGACTGAAATACTGAATAAAGAGTGTAGTGCTTCAAACTATATGAACAGAGCAACGTGCAGCCGTCTTGCAAATCTCTACTAAAGACATGTTGCAGACGTGCCACAGAAGCTTGCCTTGGAACTGGTGAAGCAGGAGTCTCAAAGAAAGAGACCAGCTAAAAAGCAACAGGTCAAATAAAATAATCCAGTTCGAAAATCTGTAGATGGAGATAGCTTCCAGTAGTCTTTAAACACAACGAAAAATCTAGAGATTACTGAATGTTCCCACTCCCAAACAGTAACTATATGCTCATTTAACATCTAATTCTATATATTTTAGCATTTTCAATTTAGCAAGCTGGTTACATGGTTTTGAAAAGAGAACTGGGAGAGAAACTCACTGGTTCAAATGAAATTCAATAACTACCTGAGGAAGAAATATTGAGTGAGGCGGTAGGACCTCACTACCTTTCATGTCGGGTGGAAAAGAGAAACATACTGCCTTTAAAATCTGTGACTCAAGTTGTCTGTCAAACAACTAACCTCTGAAAGATTCTGGCATGACATCCATCTTCAAAAAGATGCAACACTATGGCATTATGTGTTTTCCACAAAAGTCAACAGTGTGTCCTCTATTTTGTTTATGAGAAAAACCTTATTAAGAGATGTCATTCTGATAATCTTGAGTGCGAGGAGGAGTTTGCCTTTCTTCTTCTCAGGAAAATAAGATGAGAGAGCCTGTGCTTTTTAAATTGTTATGATTTTATCTGATCAGTTTTGGTATTCAGATCTTTTGGGCAGGCCCTCAGAACCTCCAGTCCTGTTATTGATAGTCTAGATTGGTTGTCTCCGAATCATAGCAAGATTTCAGTCCAGTCATGAAGGGTGCCCATTTAGCTGCTTGGATTCTTGAACTTCTGAGGTATGGGTACTGAATGGTCTACAGAGATACAGTAGATCCTTCTTCAGATATACAAACTATTGAGAAGAAAGTCTTATGCATTAGTGGAAGACATTTTCTGACTTGTCGTCAAGTGAAAATATATTGCCATTTCTACTTGGTTTCCTAAAATTTTGAATTATCTCCTTGTAGTGGGGCAGTCATCCTGCTCTGGTGTGGAAGGGGTTAAAAACAGCCCTGGGAAAGGCTGCCCCAGGGAGCTAATCAGGGCTGGGCTGGGAGTATAAGAAGGCCTAAGGGAGGAGCTGGGTCACGGTCTCTCTCCAGCTTTGGAGGGAGAAGGACTTAGCTGCCTGGGAATAGGGTACTTGAAAGAGAACAGAACAGAACAGAGCAGGGCTGGGGAAAGGCAAGAGGAGCTGGGGAGCTCCAGCCTGGCAACTCCCCAGGCTGAGGCCTTGATAAAGGCCTATGCAGGTACTAGGGCTGGGAGGTGCAGCCTGGGAATAGGCAGAGGCAGCTGGTCCGACCCCCTTGCCAATGATGAGTGACCTTTACAGACTGCAGTTTAAGAGGTGGCTAGATGACGACTGGCAGTAGTCACTGAGGCAAGGTGGATGTAGAGGGTTGGGAGTTCCCCTGGGAGGGGAGACGCAGCGTGTGGAGAGGTTACTGCAGTGGGCAGAACCCCAGGGTAAGGAGCACCGGGGTCCAGGAGACGCTCAGAGTACTGGATGAGATAATTCCCAAATGACCAGCAGGAGGCGCCGCGCTGGTGAGTCCTCACTCCGTTATACTCCTACACTACTGAAGAGCATTATTAGCCATTTTTTCAGTATGTGTATATACAGCAGCTGATTCTACATACCTCTATCTCTCCTGGGTCATGTTTTTTGTTAGAGGAGTTAAGCATGCCTTTCCTCCAATTCATTACTCTCCATTCCAACTTGGTATCTAAACTAAAGTTTAACAAGATTATTATAGCCTCTGTTTCAGTCCAGGAAACAGAGGTGTTATAGACAGCAAGCTTTAAAAGTGGCCTTTCTGGTAGCTATCCCATCAGATGAGAGAGTGAGTGAACTTCAGGCTCTGATGGTTGATCCTTGCCTTACATTATTTTATGGATAAGTCTGTCAGACAGTAGGTGACACTTACCTTTACGGTGAAGCCTATAATATAAAGTAAGAAATGAACTGGCCTTTAAGAATGATACAGGAGAACAAGCATGGAATCCCAAGTCCTGAGACCTCTCTTCCGGAGGGGACAAAACCCTGTCTGTACCAGGAAGTCACAGGCAGACAAAGTAAAAACTCAACTGGGAATGGCTATCCTCAATTTAAAATATGAGGTACTGTCTGTGAGCAGTCTAGAGGGAACTGTGGAATTATGCTTCGTTTTGGGTGAAAGTGCCAACCACACATGAGAACCCAGAGAAAGGAAACAGAAGATTTTCAGTCTTTGGATGGGTATGTTCAAGTTTTTGAAAATCCTGATCGAGGAAAAAAACTTCCTTTTGGAGATTAGGAAGTAAAGAAAGAAGAAAGCTGGATACTTCAGAGGAACTCCTTTATATCGATCTCAGCTGAAGAAGACAGCAGCTAAAAAGTTGCCCACTTAATATTTTTAGGAGATAAAATGATGCCATACTAGACAGGATGACATGGAAACCAGATAACCTGCTGTACATGTTGGTGCACCTTGACATACTGAGGGCTAGCAAAGTGGTGGATTTCAAAACTGCTGTACACACACAGATATTCTCCTGTGACTAGATGTAGAGTAACAATAGTACTTTGCATTACTGTTTAATCACACACAGAAATCACCACTTATTCACCAATGAAACGCATTCACCACTGGGGTAGAATGCAGCAGCTGCTGAACAGTGTAACACCACTACACAACAGCGTGGGTCACAAAGTGATAATATTATATCCTTCTGAAAAGACAAACTTTAAGTACGCAGAATATAATTACTAAAATTAGAATTTGGCCAGAACATCAGAATAACACCTCTGTAGTTGTGAAGGGTACCATGGGAACTTTAATGTCCGCAAGTGGTCAGAATATCCATTTTATGTTCTATCTGAAAAACAGATGAGACATAAAAAGGCATTAGTTTGTAATCACATTTATAGACACAATATATTTTTCCAGTACACTGTATCTTTATCTAAAACTTCCATGTACTGATTTGTCATTAGCTTCCGTGCTGCTGCATTATGGTAGCATTATTTAATTCATTTCATTCATCCAGAAGAAAAGAGAGCTCTGGCCTCCTGACCCCAATTTTCACTTAAAGAAACAAATTTCTTTTTTGCAAACTAACTCAATTTTTCTCCTGTCAACCTTTAGCCTCGCTTTAAAATAGTAACCTTTTTTTCAGCTTGATAAGCACTCAAGTTTCTACTATCCAAATTTAATGTTAATCACTAGTTTTTATCTTTTGTTAATGTTATTTTCAATGTTAGCTACCTCTCTCAAGCACTCTGAAGTAATGTAAAAAATAAACGTCCCTTTGGAACTTAATAATATTTCAGCATTTTTGTACACATTCAAAATATGTAAATCTAATTTAATGAATAGTATTTCTTTTGAGCTTTATTGCTTTTTTATATTTTGTACTCCAGAAAGTAAGCTAGAAGATATGCCATGGCTATGAAGGAGGAAAACAGACAAGTGGAGTCAAAGTCTGAGGACATGTTTCCAAATGGATGGTTCTGCAGTGAAAATAACTCAACAGCATGGGAAAACAACATCCTTACTTTCCTGCCCTTATGCCTGCAGTCATTACCCAAAATAAGCATATAGTTGTATAAAGGGAGCAGGCATAGCTGGAGGAAGACTGAAGAAGTAAAGCAGCCATTAAATCAGCGAGCCAGTTTTCTTCTCACTCTTATACTGGTGCTGCCCTACTGATTCATTAGATGAGCATAAGCAGTATAACTGAGAGGAGAATTCAGCCCATGTTATTGCTATGCTTAAATTATTTAATCTATGCTCATTTAAGTCCACAGGTAACAGATATAACAGCAATTTTCTCTAAATCTCTCACAAATGAACAACTCCTTAATATGCCATATCAATTACTGCAAATATTAGCGCTGATTTAGGGTTTCATCCTGAAAAGTGCAGAGCGCTCTCAAATCCCATTGATTTTGGTGAAAGATGAGAGTACCTTGCAGGGTATATACTAAATAATACTGTAACAGGAACACTTTGATTTGGAGAAAATGCCCAGTGCTAGAAATGTGATAGAGGCAATTGTGTTTTGCCTTTCGACAGTCCAGAGAGAACTGCTGAGCAGATACACCCATTTGCTTCAGAAGGCAGGGCTATGCAAATTTCTCTTTATTAGCAGTAGCCTTTTACCCTTAAAAACCAACATTAACATGTAGCTTAAAGATTATAGCTCATAATCAAAAAGGCGACCTAATAATTAATTTATGAAATAGCTCACTGAGTCAAAATGGAGACTCACTGTTTGGACAACTTAATCTTCCAATGTATGTGTACAAATGAAAAACACATGTGCCACAACAATGATTGTAATGCATTTACCAAGAAAAGTGGCAAATTGTATTTTAAAAATAAATGACATTAAAGAGATTATTTTTAGAAAACTTTAAAAAAATCATGTTGTTTGCCATTGGAGCTACTTAAACAAACAGTAAAAAGAAGGGGGGAAGGGAATTTGTACAAATTTTTAATGAAAAATGTTCAAGTTTCATTTTTTTCTTATTGTTGAAAACTTTCAACCACCTCAGTAAAAGATCTGAACTTTTTTGATGATCTTTTTATCAATTTTAAGGGTATTTTCCATCAAAGATTGAATATTTGAAGGAAAAATTCATTCAAACTCAAAATTCAGGAAGCTTCAACAAGGTCTAGTTGCAATCTTTCTTTATGGTCTTGAGGAGGACAACATTCCCTGGACAGTTTCTAAACTTTTATATCTTTCTGTTGCAAGATCCCACACATAGCGATCTGTCTTTCTGCAGCAACAAAGGCAGCTAAATAAACCTAGGTGAATGTAAATAATGCCCTTATACACACTTTAAATGAAAACAATACTTCTCATGCTGTAAAAATGATCATGGGGAATTCCTGTGGATGAGCTGTATCTTGACAGAAAGCTGAAATAACCCATTTGTCCATTTGGGAGGCAGAGGTGCTCTTCACATGGGAAAAAAATTATGAACTGAAATATCAGCAATATACACAAATATCATAATATAAAAATATTCTATTTTAAAAATTAACACAAAATGTGAAAATTGAAATAAGGCTAGGAGAAACCTGGCAGCAGTATGATCTTGAACAGGTTTTTGGAGACAAAGTCAATGGAAGGAGATGATGGTATGGCAGACAATCAGTATGCCCAAGGTGTGAAACTAAGGGATTTGTAGTCACAAAGGATGGGAACATTTTCTGTGAGTGACAACTGTTCAGATTCAAACAATGATACTCAGCTTGTGGCTTCAGCTTCTGGGCATTATACTTAACTTTGCATGAGTTCATGGTTTTGATCAAAATTCTTAGCCTACTTGATTTCTGTCATAAAAGGCCTGATCCAAAGTCCACTAAAGTCAATGGGAGTACTTCCAGTAACTTCCATAAACTTTACATTAGACCCAATGAGGGGAAAGTTGATGACAAAAACAACCCCTAACACAAATAAAGCAAAAGTGTGGGAAGTAGCATTAAGATCCCTACCTGCCTTTCTAAGCAGAGACTGAGAAAAAGAAAATACATCCACCCATCCTGTTCAGTAATCAGCAGGGCTAGGAGGAGGAAAGGGACAATTTTATAGTATTGAATGGAGATGCAAAGCAATATTAATACAATATGCTGATCAGGCCTCAGTGTTTCTGTGATTTATATCAGATAAAGTGCCCTCAGTTTACAAGTAAAGGATGAGTTTTTTCTAAAGACATGCAAACTCAACGAGGAATCTGAAAGTCAAACTGGATTCTTTCTTGCTTGCAGATCATCATGAGTAACTGTGATCCAACTGACACGTATGACACATGTACCTGTGGTATAGTGGAGGTGCACAGAAGGTACAGTAAATTCTTAGGGATGACAATTATGGGGAAATAGTTTATTGATGTTTTATTTTACTTGTAAGCTGAGTAAATTTACTTCTCTGTGACTCCAGGTCAAAGAGACAAACATGGAACTCCATGATGCTATTTTGAGTGTCCCTTTTCTTAGTAGAAGAGGGAAATCCTTCCCTCCCTACCAACTCACAGGCCTGGAGGATTTTCTTTGAAGTCAGACAAGTGTGGTTCTGCTGGGTGGTGGTGGGAAGAATGAAGCAGGATTTGGGGAGTCCATGCAGCAGGTGCTCACGCTCTGCATATTCTAGAGTTTGCTATGCAGGGGCTTCCTGCAAGTCAATGTGCTGTAGGGCTTTGAGGATTGGGTGAAGTAGGCCAGGGGAGGGGCCTGAGTGATTAATCCACTTGCATCTTTCTTTCCTGAAGAGTTGGAGACATCCACTGGCTTCTCTCTTTCATGAGAGTTATGATTAAGGAGGAAGATTCCTTCCCACCCAGCCCCAAGGAGATCTGCTGGGCACAGCCAAATACTCAAGATGCATGCCGGGAAAAGGTTTTAGAGATTTCTGCAGCCTAACCTCCTTGGTAAAACTAGCAGGAGAGACATTAATTTGGCTTTAAAAATCTGGCATGTCTCTTCAGTTTGAATCTGTTTCTGCTATTTAGCTTCAGAGTAAAATGAATTCTTGCTAGGCTTAGAAGGGTTGTTTGATTGTGCACTCGGGATGCATGTAGTTTTCAGCCTTTCAAATGTGGAAACAGAATTGCAAACTATGAACAAGTAACTGAACATAAAACTGAACATAATCTTAACTACTGAGCACAAAGGGACAACTTGTCTGAAGGAGGGCCCAGTTTCTAAATGAAAGAAAGAATGGTTTCAGCAAGGTGTTTTGATTGATGTCTGAGCGTGTGACCTTGTGGACTCTAAGGAAACCAATCAAGTGATGGAATTTGAGCCTTCTGGTCCTGTCTGGACCTCATTTGGTTCCTTCACTGGTCTAGTCTGCTAGGACTACCTGCCCATAGACTCCTACTAGTTTAATTATATGGAATGGTAATACTGAATACGGTTTCTGTCTAGTCTTTCCAACAGTGTCTGTCCTCGTTCAAACATGTCCTGAGCAATATAATGTTAAAAGAATCCAAGAGCTAGCTTATTTTCCTTTTTAAAATTATTTATTTATTAGTGTTTGCCCTGCTATTATGAAAGCTGTTTCTGAATAAAAGCCTCCTTCCTTACCTCCCCTAAAAGCTTCTCCTACAGTCTCATTCAGTGAATGTGGTGTTGGATGCTGGAAATCACATATTTTGCTCTGATTCCTAGGGTGGATGCTGTACTCTAGATTTGCCCATTACTACACATGAACAGAGTGCTATTTGTAAAGGTGCATAACTTGATCAAATCAAAAACAGGTTTCATCAAAGAAACCCTCCAAAAGGCACTTTCTTCATCAAGGACTGTTTCCCTATCAAATTTCAACTTTCCACTTGCAGCAGTTCCAGTGCTGAAGCTCATTGAAAAATGTCATTTTTTAAATAGTGGGGAAATACATTTTCACTCCACTCTCCTTATACTCCAGAATGTCAGAATCATTCTTAATCAAACTTCCCAACTGCCCTGCCCCCCAAATCCACAACCCCCTCCTCTCCTGTCCCACAAAAATAGCACTCCATCAAACACATCTTAGGAAGAGACCAAGTCTGTAAAATTTCAGCTTGAAAGATGAAAGTTTTGGAAAGTTATGAATGTTTAAAAATAGTATCATGGAGTGGAAACAGTTATGTAACCTTAACTAAAGTGCTCACTGCCATTCTAAAGAGAACCTTCTTTACTAGAAAAAATATGTATTTGCATTGAGCAAAAATTTAAGTTTCATAATATGCCCAAACATTTCAAACAGCAGTCAAAATACTTGGTGGGTTTTTTATTCTGTGACAAACAGTTGCTATTTTGTTAGAAATATGCATACCGAAATTAAGAAGGACAACTGAATCTATTGGTCTAATGCTGGCAACTCTTACTTAAACAACAATTTTCACAGACCTCAGTGGAAATTTTACGTAAGTAAGGATTGTAGTTGCAGAATCATTTTCTGCCTCTTCATTTTTACAGTAATAGAAAACGCTTGATTCTTTGACACAATTTTGTCTTTCATAGCACTACCATCACTAATACTACAATAGGTCCCAGACTACCTTTTTGTTCAGGAGAAGGTCTTCTACACACCACTCTTATAAATACCGGTGTTACATTTAGAAGGGTGCAAATGCAAACACTGTGTACAGGACAACCAATACATTTCCCTCCTATCAGCCGATAGAGGCGTCTAGTTTGAAAGGCTGAAAAAAAAAAAAAAAACCACCAGTAGCTCCAAAGAAGAAAGAACCTACCACTGGTTTCACGTTGTGGCTGCTGGAACACGCAAGGAGTAATAGCCATTGTGTGTTTATGGAAACTGGGAGTTGACTAAAAAGTGCCCCGTCAGTTTTCTGCTCATTCTTGCCAGCTGCATTAAAATGCAGCCCTGAGCAATTTTTTTTGTCTGGAATTTCAGGAGCATAGAGTACAAAAGAGCTGATGAGCAATGAATGCTTCACCCTTCCTCAATTAATCTTGTCTCCCTACCTTTGCTTTTGCTTTCCCTCTACATGAAGGTAATAATGACACCCTCATCCATTATCCTTTTATCCCTGTTATTCTCGTGAAATTGCTTAATAATATGTTACAGATTCGTCTTCACTCACATAATTCTTCCTGTCATTTGCAGTATATCATCCTGCAAACATACAGCCCACTTTCACTGGCCGTTCTTTGAAGATTATTGTCAGTGACATCTTCAGGATGCGTTTGGAATCTGGAGCATCATTTCCGTTGCGATGGGGAATTACACTGACTTATCTGTCATTGCCAAAAGCACAACAAGCAATTCAGTGTTAATGCAAAGGTAACACAGGTTTTTATCATGCCGCCAGAACAAGAGCGCTTGTAAATTTATGCTAATATGGCCCTTTTATAGTTTAATAACCTTCTTCTCTACTGGAAAAAGGCACATACACGTGCATGCACACACGCTGGTAGTTTAATAATCTGTGTCAGAGTGTAGTAGGTAATTTGTAGCTGATCCTCTTGTAATTATTTATTTTAAATCTTTTTATGAAGGCTAATCTCATAGCACAGCAGATCCCGAGTTTTGTTATAGAGAAGTAGTAAGAACCAACAGAACAGTCTCTATTTCTAGTGGCAGAAATTAACTGTAAATTGTTCCTGGAGCATGAATTCTTTATCTCTTAGTAAAATAATGACAGATCTGGAAGGGAAAAAAAAGTGTGTATGGCTGCTAATTCAGTTTGCTTTCCTCACCAAAAGATCAGCAATACTACGAACGAGCAGTTGTCCCTGATCCAGGGTGGCATTCCAGAGGGACCCAGGCTATCCTGCATGCATGCCAAATCTGACAACACATGACAAGCCGGTCGGCGTGCAGTAATTTGACTAATTATACCGGATTAGAGCATATTAATGCAAGCTGTTTTCTCCAGAGTTAATGACCTGCTGACTGGGTTCTGTAAGGCCTCACTAGGTCTACAGACAGCTAAAAAACAAAACCCTGCTTTCTAAGCCCTCGTCATTTCACATCAGCAAATGAGTATATCAAACTACTGAGCAGCAAAATTCAAGCGACATTTTGTCTGCTACAGACCCATGCCGTCTTCCCTAACTTTCCACCTCAAGGGTTTCTTTGATATAAAATTAAAATCAGCTTTTGTGGGGTGAGGGCTCTGCAAAGCAGAGTCCAGAAACTGAGGAAGAAATGCCTTTCTAGATTTTTTTTTTAAAGGAGTAGGAGTGGACTCTGGATATAGTGAGATAAAAATAACTATCAGCCCATATTGCATAGCCATGTGATTTCACTATGATGTTAAAGTCTACACTTTTCCTCATATAACTCAGTACTTCAGAAAAAAATTAACTATATAATATAGTATTGTCACCACAAGATATTAGTGATGGCTCTGGAGACCCTTTCATTAAAAGCCACTTTTTTCTTGTAACTTTTGGAAAAAAATAATCTTTGGGCTGGCTTTTTTATTTGCTTGTTTTTTCTGAATGCATAGCGTGTTTTTAAATAGTTTAGCCATTCTGAAGAATTGAATATGAATTAAATACATTTTCCATATTTGACTGGATCATTTGAAAAAAGTTTCATTGTAACATTTAAAACTTGCAATACATTTAGATCTTAATGGTGACGAGAACTTTTGACATGTCTGAAATAATATGATTTAAAATTATCACTTTTTTCAAGAATCACATACTGTGCGTGCACACTAACTGATTTTTCAAAAACTCAGTAACACACTTAAGTGCAAAGCCCTAGTTATGCACCTACAATAAGGAACATCACATACTGAAATAAAGAAATGTGCCATGCATGATTAGACTTAAAATAAACATTTGACTCTATATTATTATTTAATCATGTGAAAACAAATCTGAATCTCACATAATGCACAGTGAAAAGCTATTGTATTTATATTCAAAGTTTTGAATATTTTAATCTTATATTGCATATTGAAAAGATGGATGTACAATATGAGAGTGCAATTGGGTTTGTTGGGAGGATTATGCTTACATCCCATACTAAAATAAATGTATGTATCATCACTCGCTGTTTTACTTTTCTTTAAGTAAAAAAAGAGGCTGTAACCTATTAATGCAACATTATGCATTAGACTATACATGCACAAAAGTAAGGAAAATGAATTGCAATACAGACACATTAAACATATATTCATGGCATAAATTTAACTGTATATTCATTGATACAAAATATGTGTGCAAAGAACCATAACTATGAAATTCCTGACTTTTACATATTTAAATTCACATCTCTCACGTTGCATGAACGAGTAAATAGTGTAAAATAATTAATCAGATGTTTAAAGGTAACATATGTTGTACACAGTAGGCCAAATTCTGCTCTCATTTGCACACATGTAAATCCACTGTAATGGAGTCACTCCAGATTTATACTGGCATAAATGAGATCAGAACTTATCTAATGATTTGAGTTATGCCATTGAAAGACTTTCAGCCAAAGTCTCTCCTGTTTTAAACCTATTGCAACTCCCACTAAAATTATAGGAGCTTTGCACTGCATAAGCCAGAGGAGAAATTGACCATTTATGACTTCCATTTGGAAAAGGCACTGAGCTATTCTCTGCTTTTAGTGTGTGACAGAAGAGGGGTCATGGAACATCTGAAAAAAGTCCTAAGAAAATTAGATGGTTTGGAAGATTGATACTTGGGTAGGGAATTTCACATTTAACTTATTAGTTAAAATACAGCCAGGGAGCCAAATCCTGTTCTTGCCATTGACCACAATCAGACCTATTGGCCTTGATCTGTAGTGACTGAACATCATCACCATCTAATTGGTGTTGAATAGTCTGTGTAAAATGAGTTGGTGAATACACTTCACTTTACAGTAGACAGGTGTCCACAACACTAAAAGTACTACCACAGCTGGCACTTTTCTGCACTCTGAGCAGTGAGCCCAAGGATTGAATAGGTATGAAGACTACTAAACTCTTACTGCCGAGGGGGTTCCTTCAGATCAGCGGTGAAGCACATTGGCAGGGCAGTGCGGGAAAGCTTGCTCTGCTGCTGCTCAGGCATAAATAAAGGACATTGGTCTTCGGCACTGTCAATCCAGCACCTTTCAAGAGAACTAAATTAGCTGTACACACAAAGTGTACATATTCCTTCCAAAAGGAATAAAAAAAAAATTACTCATCCAAAGCAGACATTTAACACTCCTCTACATAACTATGTAATTAATTTTATATGAAAGTTACTATGACAGAAATAAATTGTAAATAAATTGTAATTGTAATTTTTAACATCTGATTCTGTTTATTTAGAAAGAAAAAATACTGCAAAGGAACAAGATACATGGTGGCTAAAAATGAAAAAAAATTCAAATATCATAAGATCTAAAAAGAACATGTATAAACTTATAAGAAAGTAGCAGTATTAGATACCATTAAACATTACTATAAAATCAGACACAGTAAAAACAGGATGTTTATAAAAGTTCTGAATGTGAAGGCACTGTTAATCTAAAATTCCAAGCTTTGTAACTTACAGAAATTTGGTGTTTGCACCCATGCAGCCTGATTACCATTGATACCTTCAAATCTCTGTCACATTGGCCCCAGATGATCTTCCTGAAACTTGCACAGAGGCATAAATCATGTTGTTTGTCTTTCCTCCTGTATTGTTATATAAAGTCTGGCAGAGGGACCCAATGTTTGTGACACTATGGGCTGCACTGACAACTTGCCAAGAGCCAAGTGGCTGAGACTAATTTACATATAAATTTCCAAGTTTTACTTACATACATTTTTTCTTTTCTTTTAATCTTCCTTGATAGATAAATAGAAATTACTTGCTGTTTTACTTCACCAGAAAAAAAAATGCAGATTAGCTTTGTTCCTAACATGGAGTGGCTGTGGAACCCACTTTTTTCCCTGCAAAACGCATGTGGTCCACAGGAGAGACACTGCATAGACTTGGAATATGAGGCTCTCTCTGGAAGTCAGTGATATGCATGGAGCATGTCTGGGAAATCCATTATTTCATCTGAGGATAAGTTATGTTCATAAGACACCATGATATCTTGAAATTGATAAACTGCAGAAGGCAATAAAATTTTTCTGTAAAAGACTAACTTATGTGTACTTTTGCATTTGAGTTTACTGATATTTTGCCAGAAGCACAGCCAGCTCATAAGCTGCAGGTCATGAAATCTTAGAGTTGGGTTACCATTCAAAATTTAAAAAGAGCCTCCATATTCAGAACAACATTTTGGGCCATCGTGAACATGGCGGAAGGTTCCTTTAACAGGCAAATGTCTGGAACCAGTCTGTTCCACAGTAAAGTTGATTTTTTAAAACAGGCCTACTGAAGTGCAAAAGACCTGGTTAACTGGAAAGAAAATATTGTTCCTGGTGTAGCAGTTTTAATGTAGCATCTGGCAAAGTGGACCTTTAAAATCTCTATCAAAAAATAAAATACATAAAAGCAGAGAGAGACCAAAAGATTTTCCAGAACTTAATTTCAAGAGACATCACAAATGTAACAATCAAAACAGAAAATCAAATCCTTTTTTGAATGAGAAGTTGACAGATTGAGTTTAAAGTTATTTCTTGTCAGTTCAGAGTACATTAATACTTCACAGACAGTTGAGTATTTAAAAAACAATGTAGATTATTTAAGGATGTTCAAGGCCCTGGAGCTACCCCTGTCCAAATGTAAACAAAGATCTGATTGACTACACATACTGCCAACATTAAAGCACAATCACCATTTATTATGCAGAGTTTACTATTGGAGCTAAACTCTCATCAAATTAGATTCATAAAACAGGTAAAGGACTTAAAAATTAGCGTTCTGAGTGAGACTTTCAAAAACATGAATTCAGTGGACAAACACCACATGTAGAGTTTATCTGGCTTACTAATGAGGGCAATAAATAAAAATCACTAGAAAGCTATAGCATCTGAAAGACAACAAAAAAGGCTCACAGCAGAGACTCCATTAAACATTTAGCTGGTATTTTCCATACACTGATCCAGTGAAAAAGGGTAAGCTGTAAAAATGTGCTTCTGAGAGTTTCAAACCATATTGTACAGAAGTCACATCAAATTAATACTGAGGACCATTTAAAGCTTTTATTCTGAAAAGCTTTTGAAAAAGGATTAAACTATGAAAACTCTCATGATACTAAAGTACCTATTAATGGGTTTAGGGGGGGAGGAACAATGAAAGTGTTATTTTTAGATAAATCGTTACTTTGTATGTAGCAGCACAAAGCATTTGCTAAAGAGATACTGCAACAGCTCTCTAGCCATATCCCACACATCTAAATACTAGTTAAAAAAAGGGAATTTTTGTCATTATTAGGAATAATCTTAAATGGAAAACAGTGTCATATCTTTTTTTAAACAATAACATAAAAATATCGACACTTCATTTATTAAATTCACTAGCACTCATGTTCAAAACTTGCACAAGCAAAACCAGTGTAGTGTGACCTTTACACAATTACATATTTATATAGAAAATACTACTGAATGTTTGTAGTCTCGAGTACACACGCTATTCTCAAGACTTCTAACAAACTACTCTTTAAAAAGTTCATACTGTACAATACACTTGACATGCAGAAAATTATGTTTTCAAAAATACAACAGGAAACAGCATGAGCAGTGAGAAGAAGGAGCTGGGTAGTTGTCATCTCATCAAAAATAATGAATGCTCAAGAGGTTTCTAACTTAATGTCTTCCCAGTCATTTGTCCAATAACAATGGGCTACCAGGAAAGAAAAGAGTAGGCGTAGAACACACTTCTTCTTCATCAGCTCTAGCTAGCACCTGTAACCTCTAAACAACTATGTACCAGCTGAAATCTACATCACAACATCCCCAAAAGACAACTGGAAATGTTGTTCCTATCCTGCTGTGCCTCCATTCAGTTAAGGGATGCACCACATGGTGGATGACAGCTTTGTGTCTGCCCCATCTTGCAGCCTCCCCTCCTCTCTCGACACACAGTCATGCACACAAAACAGTCTTATGGCTAATGATGCAAACATGAAGTGTAAAGTCTCCTTAATTTGACCCTTGTTAAACTCCTAATTGGATTGAGGCGGGCTCAGAGTGGAAAGCAACCCTGGATTATTCAAGAAAGCTTTTACAAAATGAAGACCAAATTACAAAAGGCTTTCACTCTGGCTGCAGGACACCACAAAGAACAGGCAATGAATTGCAGCTGTCACTTAAGTTAAAAATCTAATCAATTGCCTTTTTTAAACAGGTAACTTTTTGAACAGGTTCTTCATTGTGATACTCTTCAGAGTGTGCTTGACCCAAATTTAATAAGCTGCTATTAAAAGCAGAAGAGCAGCTGTAGAGCAAACACTGTAGAGTGATACTCTGCATTCAGAGTCTTAATGATTTTAAAATGACTACAACCACTGCTTCATTCAGGAGGAACAAAGCTCAGGGCTCTTTGCTCAACAATGTCTTAACACAAACTGTCTGAACAGACAGCATTCATTTGTCCTTCATGAACCCAAAAGGTCAGCTGCATTGCTGAGAACATCTCAACAGTTTAATTGTTTCTTCTGTAGGAAGACAGAGGAGAAACTTGGAATTCCTTATATATGAAAACTAGCCTTTTTTTCCCAAGGAAATATACAGCTTAAGTACAGAGACAAGGGGTGCATGATATGCAGACAGGTGTAAAACATGAAGTAATTATAGAAGCTCAAATTAGTTCCTAGGCCTGAGGCAAAAAAGAGAACAGTGCCTTGACAAAAGGGAATAGCAAATAAGGATAGCAAACAAAAAATGGCTTGAGTGTGTAAATTAGCAAGAAAAATGAGACCGAAAAGCAGCTTTACTCTACTATTATTCACCACATGAGAACAGAGCAGCTGAACATGATCAAGAGGGCTTTGGAGGAGAGAGGCAGGCATCAACACTGAAACGAAGCCAAAGAGTGGCAGGCCCGCACTTTCTAGTCAGTCACTCATTATGTGGTGAAGTGCTCTTGAGAAGTGCCTCTTATACTTGACCTATCATATTACTTCTTCTGTAAACACATAATCCCTGCTTGTTAGGTGGTGTCAACACTAGCATTCATTCACTGTGGTAGTCCTTTTGTGTAGAGACACTTTAGAAGTGCTGCCAAAACCAAAGAATTGACACCATAATAAAACAATTTGAATTTCAACCAGGTAAACAGATCCTATGCGTTTCTGTAAAAAGCAGTGTGTAGAGCAGTACATCAATTTTCCCTTATTTGAGACCAAGCTGTTTTCTTTTTGCAAGACTATTTTCTCTGTGTGTCTTTTTAGAAGTGATAATGAGTGCCTAGTAATTAAGATGATTTAATGAATAGATCTAAGGCCAAGAATAATATCCAGTGCAATTTATTTATATTGTGTATGTAAATAAAAAGAATTTAAATATTTTCAATGGGGGAGAAATGTGGAAAACCCCAACAAAGACAAACTCAATGAGTTTGTGAAGAACTTAATGCCATCAACATGATGTATGTGGCCGGCATGAAAATTATGAAAAAAGCAGAAAAGTGATTGACATTTTGTCACATTATAATTTCATCAGATCAGCCATATATCATTTAAACTTAAACTTAGATTTAAACTTCCATGCAATGAATGAATCATTATAAATAGGTATATAATGCAATATTGTGCCGTTACGATTATTTTGTTTCTTGCTACAGAACCACATTCAGATTTAAATATCAGTTCAATTTCTTCTTACTTAACCAATTTAAAATTATAAATGATCAGTTCTGTTTCTCTAACATAGGACAGGATACTACAGACAGGGTAGTGCCTATGAGTGAAGTGCCCAGCACACTTTTGCGTACCATATAACTAAGGCCGCAAGTCTGTCGTGGAAGTCACGGATTCCATGACTTTCCAGGACCTCTGAGACTTCTGTAGCCCTGGTGCGGCTGACCCCAGGGCTACCCAGCTGGGGCAGTCCCGAGACCTGCTGCACCTGCCGCTGCTCGGGCGGCCTCAGGCAGCTTGACCCGAGGGAGGCTGGTGCAGCAGTGGTTCTAGAGCAGCTGCAGGACCCTGGGGAGCCCCCCTCACCCCAGAGCTGCCTCGGCACCCCAGGCAGCCCCACTCCTCCCAGGAGCAGCCATGCCACCCCCGGCAGCCCCTCCCCCCAGAGCAGCAGCAGGGCCCAGGGCCACCCCCCACAGGACTAGCAGTGGGGCCAAGGAGCCCCTGCCCCGAGCAGCAGCAGTGCCCTGGAGGCTCCCAGAGCACCTAAGATTTAGTCAGAGGTATTTATTAGTACAAGTCATGGACAGGTCACAGGGCCATGAATTTTTGTTTATTGCCCGTGACCTGCCCATGACTTTTACTAAAAATACCTGTGATTAAAACGTAGCCTTACATATGACTAATCAAATCATCACTACCTTTCACGCAACATATGATAAAAATGAGTAAAACCCTTCTTTTGTGATAGAATAGCAATGAAAAACACTGTTACAATAGAAGAATCTGGTTTTATACGGAGCCTTTTACAAGAGATCCCAAAAAGATTGACAAAAGGGTAATGTAAATCAATGGTACTCTATTTTTCACAGCCACTTCATCACTGAATGCATCTACACAGAGCCACAAAATAATCACACAATTGTTCCAATTTGCATCAGTCTGGTATGATGTGCTGTTGTGACATATCATTATAGAATAATATATCATGTGTTGAATAAATGCCATCATCCCCTCTCCTGTCCCCCACCCCGCCCCACACCACCACCACCACCACGGCAGGGGGAAACTATGCATCCTCCACTCTTATCTGCAGGTGCATTTAACAAGTATATTTCTTTATGCACATCCACTTAGGTACGCATTTGAAGGGAACTTCAACAACTCCAGCACTACCAATCTGTTTGATTAACGTATTTATCAGGCATCACAGAAAGCTTTTCTGTGTTTGGTCTTCAGTTTGCCCTGCCTGAGGTCCACAAAAGCGAATGGAATGTCAATGAGATGTGCACACTCTGCAGTAGCTTCTGCATCTTGTTCAAATATCTTTGACCAAATACTCTGCTGGCATAACTCCACTGACTGCAATGAAGTCATGCCAGCAGAGAGTTGAACCATTAGCTTCGCTTCCAAGATAGCTGTGCCTGTCCCTGCCTCGTCCAACATCTGTTGTTATTACTTCCTACCTTCCACCTCGCAACCTAGGCCGTTCTTATCTTGTGGCTATTTCTCATTTCCTCCCCATTCTTCCTATTTTCTTCTTTTCTGAAACCACCTGACATGGACCTTCCTTCTTTGTATTCATCAAGCATCTTCACTTTCCTCCCATTTTTCTGCTAGCTTTCTACTGCTGGCATTCACTTCAGCATCAGGATGTAGAAGCTTCCATATGTATGTACATAACATAATACCAATCACATTATTTACTGTAGCTCCTGTCCCTTCCCCAATGCCCTTCATTCATGTGTTGTCATGATTTCTTGCATTTGTCTAAATTTGACTAAAAACTACTCAAGACTGGGGATTGTGTCTTTTTTATTTCTGTGCGACATTGCAGAAATGCATGCTACTCTATAAAATGAAACAAGGACAATAATAAATAATGTATGCTTGAGAGTGGATGGCTCTCTAAACAAGCGGTATATTTAGTAACACTAGCTTAAGTACCTGGTATTGTCATGCAATACAGGCAAATACAGCAATTTACGGACTCGGCAATAGCTTACTCATTATTGAGCATTAGAACCCATTTTAGTGAGGCAGGCACTGTTGTCAGTTTTATCCTCTACCTTTTTTGTGTGTGTTTCTTTTTAAGAAGTGACAGGACATTTTTCCCTGTCATTAATCTTGTCCCTTCCCACCTGACCCTCATTTCAGCCCCCTTTTTTCACCTCTCTCCACTTTCAAACACATTCTTTTCCCCCATTTTGATAAAGTCTTCCCCTACATTTCTCTCTCATAACTTTTCCCTATATTTCCTTCCCCAATTTTGTGCTTTGAGTTCACTTTCACACATACGCTCCAACCTAAAATTGGAACAGTCATCTTTGGCATGCTGCCAAATGCTTTTCTCCTGCTTCAAACACACATATCCCATTAGGTGCTCCCATCTTGATTTTATTGACAATGTTTCCATAATTTCCCACTCTGCAGTTGTTATCTCATGTATGTCTGACTGACCCTGTAAGCTGGTTGGGGTACAAACCTTATAACAAATTTTATAAAGTGCATTCTATACAGTGCCTCATAATTAACAACCACTATTTAACTTCTACCTGCACAGTCTGCAGACATGGACAGATGGGGGTCTCAGCTTAACATCTTCTCTGAAGTACTGGTCTCTGGCAAGCAGCAGGTAGCCACTTGAATTTTAACTAAACCAATTTAACAGGTGCAACTTGTGTGTGTGGACTTTTTGTATTGGTTTAAGACTAGTTACATTGGTTTAACTTGTGCCTGTAAATTTACCAGCATAAGCTACATTAATGGAAGCCTGGTTTAAACTGATCTAAGAGT
Source organism: Chelonia mydas (assembly GCF_015237465.2). Classification (NCBI taxonomy): domain Eukaryota; kingdom Metazoa; phylum Chordata; order Testudines; family Cheloniidae; genus Chelonia; species Chelonia mydas. Next base: position 50,526,184 of record NC_057849.1, on the reverse strand, counting down.
ATCCACACATAGAAGTTGCACCAGTTTAAACTAAATAAGTATAAAATCATACCTTTGGTTAAACTGATATGTTATGTGCACATCAGGCCTTAACACGGCATTGCAGAGTCAGTTCTAGATGGGAGTTCAAATAGCAGTATGCAGTTTGAACTTACTACATGCTGTCCAAGAAACAAGCATGCCACTGCCAAGTTCTGTTTAATCACAGTAGGTGAATGATCATCTAACTATTTTTACATTTAACAACTTGTATGTAAAAACTATTTTACATGAAGGTAAGTTATAGAATAAATTATATGCACTGGCCCAAATGCAGCATGGTATAAGTGGTGCGTCTCCCATGTAAACCTCTGGGTTAAATTAAGCAGAGACATAAAAAGGGTTCAATAAATGTTAGGTGTATGTTGGTCATAAAATAGATGTAAAGTGGTAAATTAGTGCAGGTGCACAAAATTATTATTATTATTACAAAATAAGAAAAGCAGGAAAAGGACTACAGAGTCATTCAAACTCTCCCTCGTGTTTAATGATTTATCTACAATGGAATGTGGCGGGGGGGGAGGGGGGACAGAGAATGAATGACTCTTTAGTCCAGTCACTAGGGCACCTACTGAGAGGAGGGAGATGAGAGTCTAGTTCCACTGCTCCAATCAGTCTTTCACAGAATCATAGACTTTAAGGTCAGAAGGGACCATTATGATCGTCTAGTCTGACCTCCTGCACAAAGCAGGCCACAGACTCTCACCCACCAACTTCTGTAACAAATCTCTAACCTATGTCTGAGCTACTGAAGTCCTCAAATCATGGTTTAAAGACTTCGAGGTGCAGAGAATCCTCCACCAAGTGATCCATGCCCCACGCTGCAGAGGAAGGTGAAAAACCCAGAGGGCCTCTGCCAATCTCCCCTGGAGGAAAATTCCTTCCCGACTCCAAATATGGCAATCAGCTAAACCCTGAGCATGTGGGCAAGACTCACCAGTCAGACACCCAGGAAAGAATTCTCTGTAGTAACTCAGACCCCACCCCATCTAACATCCCATCACAGGCCATACTGCTAATAGCTGAAGATCAATTAATTGCCAAAATTAGGCTATCCCATCCTATCATCCCTTCCATAAACTTATCAAGCTTAGTTTTGAAGCCAGATATGTCTTTTTCCCCCACTACTTTCCTTGGAAGGCTGTTCCAGAACTTCACTCCTCTGATGGTTAGAAACCTTCATCTAATTTCAAGTCTAAACTTCCTGATGGCCAGTTTATATCCATTTGTTGTGTCCACATTGGTACTGAGCTTAAATAATTTTTCTCCTGCCGTGGTATTTATCCCTCTGATATATTTGTAGAGAGCAATCATATCTCCCCTCAGCCTTCTTTTGGTTAGGCTAAACAAGCCAAGCTCTTTGAGTCTCCTTTCATAAGACAGGTTTTCCATTCCTCTGATCATCCTAGTAGCCCTTCTCTGTACCTGTTCCAGTTTGAATTCATCTTTCTTAAACATGGGAGACCAGAACTGCACACAATATTCCAGATGAGATTCCAGATTCCACAATATTCACCAGTGCCTTATATAACGGTACTAACACCTCCTTATCTCTACTGGAAATACCTCTCCTGATGCATCCCAAGACCGCATCAGCTTTTTTCACGGCCATATCACATTGGCGGCTCATAGTTATCCTGTGATCAACCAATAGTTATTTCATTATTAATCCAACTGGAATAGCTTCAACAGGAGAGCTAGATGGAGCCCCATCAGAATAACCCATAGTTCAGAGCATTCTCCTGAGGTGTTCAAATCCCTTTCCCCCCAAGCTGGTGGGGAAGAGTTGAACTGGGGTCTCCCACATCCCAGATAAAGGCTCTAACCACTTAGTTAAATGTTATAAACTAGGAGATGGTTGTACCACCACCTCCTTCTCTAGCCATACTTTGAATGGGCCCCAATCTGGTATGCAGGCTCTGAGCACCCCTAATGGATCAGGCCCCACATGCAAATTAGGTGGAAAATGCCTATCTTCCCCCAGTTTATGAATTGCTCTGGGGCAAGGGTGGGCAAACTTTTTGGCCTATAGGCCACATCTGGGTACAGAAATTGTATGGTGGGCCATGAATGCTCACAAAATTGGGGTTGGGGTGCGGTAGGGGGTGAGGGCTCTCAGCAGAGACCAGAAATTAGGAGTTCAGGTTGTGGGAGGGAGCTCCAGACTGGGGCAGGGGGTTGGGGCACGGGGAGGTTGAGGGCTCCTGATGGGGGTGAAGGCTCTGGGGTGGGGCTGGGGATGAGGGGTTTGGGGTGTAGGAGGGTGCTCCAAGCTGAGACCGAGGGGTTCGGAGGGGCATCAGGGCTGGGGCAGAAAGTTGGGGTGCAAGGGGGAGGTCTCAAGGGTGCGGGCTCCAGATGGCACTTACTGGAAGCAGCGGCATGTCCCCACTCTGGCTCCTATGTGAAGGCATGGCCAGGCGGCTCTGCATGCCACCCCGTCCGCAGCCGTCGCCCCTGCAGCTCCCATTGGCCATGATTCCCGGCCAATGGAAGCTGTGGGGGCGATGCTTGGGGTGGGAGCTGCGTGCGGAACCCCCTGGCTGCCCTACGTGTAGGAGCTGGAGCGGGAACATGCCACTACTTCTGGGAGCCACGTAGAAAGCCCCTGACCCTGCTCCCCAGTGGGAGCTCGAGGGCCGGATTCCGGACATGGGCTGCAGGCTGTAGTTTTCCCACCCCTGCTCTGGGGCTAATGCAGGAGTTAGGCATCTATATGCCTAGAACGAGGCAGTGGTGCACATGCCCAGAAGCAGACACTTAGGCCCCAAGTGAATTCAGGTGCCTACAGTGTTCAGTGACGGTTTTATGGATTGCAGTGGAGCCTATAACTAGGATTTAGATTAGGCACTTAAGTATCTTTGTGGATCCTGGCCTTAATCCCTTAACTATTCCTAACACAGAGGACCACCAAATTCAGCCTTCACATAAACAGGTGCAGTTCCCACTAATTTTAATTGTACTGACTTAAATGAGAGTTTAATTCAATTGATTAAAATTTGGTCTGCACAAAAATATTAAATTGGTATAAGTTACACTGACCAATTTACACCTGAAGTAAATGAACCCCCCACCATTTAAGCTGCTGCTAAATGTGGCTCTTTGACATATCACTTTTTCAAAATGAAATATTTGTAACTGTAGAAATATTTTATAGAATGTTTAACTCCTGATATATTTAACAGCTGAAATACAAGTAAACGAGAAGGTTATTAAAAACACAAAATTATATTACATTATTTTAATGAGGACCAGAATCTTTAATTGCAATTATTTTTGAATATGTAAAGTTTTCTTTTCAACTATAAAAAACCTGATCTGTCCTAAGCATTTCTAATACACCCATTGTTCGAGTATTACATGCCATGTTCTTTTAACACAGGAAAACACAAAAATGTTAAAGAACTCTCATAATGGACCTTATGAAATGTGCAAATATTGGTTTTATCTGTGAAATGAAACGAAGTTCTGAGGAATTCAATGTCAAGTATGTACTGCTGATCAAATGAACCTGCTGTAATACAACCTACTCTACCTTTTAAACACTGTTCCAGGCATCAGTTTAAGAAGGTAATATGAGTCTGATCCCCAAAAATAAAAACCTATTACATTTGTTTTGCCAGTGAAGGTCAGATTTCACACCAATCATTGTACCAATGATCTTGTAGAGAATGTATTCAGAACAGAGTTTTATAAATGGATGAAAATCAGAAAGTGCCATCAACCAAAATATCCCCTGCTACCATAGCCAGAAAACAAAATCTACCTATTGTAAACATTTTAGTAGACCTTTTAAAGTATATTTGTGAGCTAATACAATAAATCAATCAGCTTTTTTTTATATATATACACACACACATATACATACACTTACTACAGCTTTGATTCCCAGCTATCTAATCTACCTAAAGGTTTTATGCTACCATTCAGCATCTTAGTATCTAAGCACTTTCCACATACAGTCAACAGCAATAGTGAAGTCTGGACTTCCATGCGTCTCTGGACTTCATGGAGTCTCTAACAATTCTCTCAAGGACAATCTCTGCTTGGGGTAAGAAAGTTTTGTTTGCTTTTGGGGGCGAGGACCACCTTGGGAATGGAATGGGATGTTTATACTGTGAGTCTCACTTATAGTGGAAAGGCAAGGCCATGATGAGACTGGAGATTTGTTGGAGAGATACCCCCTGAAGGGGTAGCGTAGGAAAGCCCTCTTCTACAATGCACTTGTGATCTAAAGATTTCTCTTCACCCATGATGAGCTAGCATGATCCTGTGACTGTTCATGTGCTCAAAAAAGTTTAGATGAGGACCATTCTTATTGTGATTATACATGTAATATATGTAACATGTAATTTACTTTCCTGTCTGAGTAACAGTGTTCATGAAGTGCATACTGAAATGAATTTTTGGTTCACTTCCCCCAATCCCCTCTTTCCTATATACAGAATTATAACTTTCAGACTTGCATCTGCCACATCAGGTAAGCTTTGCAGGAGCATCTGTTTAAGCACTGAGGTGGCAAGATTTAATAGATTCGTCAATTATAAAACCAGAAGGGTCCACTGTGATGATCTAGTCCGATCTCCTGTATAATGCAGGCCGCAGAACTTCCATGAATTAATTCCTGTTGGAACTACCACATATCTTTTAGAAAAAAAACATCCAATCTTGATTTATAAATTGCCAGTGATGGAAAAGCCACCACAACCCTTGGTAAGTTGTTCCATTGGTTAATTATACTCACCGTTAACAATTTGGACCTTATTTCTAATCTGAATTTGTCTAGCTTCAGTTTTTAAACCTTTCAATGTATGCCATGTTTATTTTGTATCATTATTATTTCTTAATCAAAATGTGTGGTACCAACTCAACTGCCTTACAGAAGTATATTACACACTGTTACCTTTATCAACCTCAGCAAATGTACTTTGATGTAAAACCACAGAAGTTAGTTTGATAGGGTCTATTTCTATAAATTTGGGTTGACTAGCATAAAATATATTACCTTCCTTAAATTCTTTTAATCAAGTCCCATATCAGCTGTTACATCATTTTGCTGAGGATCAAAGTCAAGCTGTCAGGCCTGAGTTGTTCTGTTTACCCTTTTTAAATATTAGCATAACATTAGCTTTTTTCAGTCTTCTGGAACTTCTCTAGTGTTCCAAGAATTACTGAAAATCAACAATGAAGATCTAGTGAGTTCTTCAGTCAGTTCTTGTAAAGGTCTTGGATGCAAGTTATATAGATCTGCTGATTTAAAAATACCTAACTTTGGTAACTGCTGTTTAATATCCTCCTGAGTTACTACTGGAATTGAAAGCATTTCATCATCATCACCATATGATGAGACTATATAAAATGGTCACTCACCTTCTCGTAACTGTTGTTCTTTGAGATGTGTTGTTCATGTCCATTCCAATCAGGTGTGTACGTGCGCATGTGCACAGTAGCTGGAGAATTTTTCCCTTAGCAGCATCTGTGGGTCGGCTTGGTTGCTCCCTGGAGTCACGCCTTCATGGCACTCAATATAGGGCACTACTGATCTGCCAGCTCCTCAGTTCCTTCTTGCTGGCTAGTCCGACAGAGTGGTAGGAGGGTGGGTATTGGAATGGACATGAACAACACATCTCGAAGAACAAAATTACGAGAAGGTGATTAACGGTTTTTTTTTCTTCGAGTGCTTGTTCACCTCAATTCCAATCAGGTGACTCACAAGCCCAAGTTCAGGAGGCGGGGTCGGAGTCTTCCACGGATTGGAGCACTGCTCGTTTGAAGGCTGCATCGTCTCTGGCCTGCTGGGTAATTGCATAGTGCGTGGTGAAAGTGTGGATGGAGGACCACATCGCCGCTCTGCAGATTTCCTGAGCGGGGACCTGTGCCAGGAACGTTGTTGATGAAGCCTGCGCCCTGGTACAGTGCGCAGTGATTGGGGGTGCGGAAACCCCTGCCAGCTTGCAGCACTCACGAATACAGGACGTGATCCATGAGGAGATGCATTGTAACGACACAGGCAGACCTTTCATTCTGTCCGCCACTGCCATGAATAACTGGACTGATTTTCTGAAAGGCTTCATTCTCTCGATGTAAAAGGCTAGCGCCCTGCGGACATCCAATGACTGAAGTCTCTGCTCCCTGTCATTGGAGTGTGGCTTAGGGTAGAATACCGGAGAAAGATGTCCTGGTTGATGTGAAACTGCGACACAGCCTTCGGGAGGAAAACAGGGTGAGGTCTGAGCTGAACTTTGTCCTTATAGAACACAGTGTAAGGAGGCTCTGATGTTAGGGCCTTGAGCTCAGACACTCTCCTGGCCGAGGTTATCGCTACCAGGAATGCCACCTTGTAAGAGAGTTAGAACATGGAGCACATCGCCAAGGGCTCAAAGAGCGTTCCCATGAGTCGGGTCAGGACCAGGTTGAGGTCCCAAGCTGGAACAGGCTGATGGATGTGAGGGTATAGGCTGTCAAGCCCTTTTAAAAACTGCCTAACCATGGGGTTAGCAAACACTGAAAGGCCCTCCTAGCCCGGGTGGAAGGCCGAGATGGCAGCTAAATGTACCCTTATTGAGGATATAGAAAGTCCCTGCTGCTTCAGATGGAGGAGATAGTCGAGAATGAGCGGTACTGAGGCAAACGTTGGGGACGAACGGTGCTTCATCTACCAGATTGAAAATCTCTTCTACTTGGCAAGACAGGTGGTTCTCGTAGAGGGTTTTCTGCTGCCAAGGGAGGACCTGTCTAACGTGGTCTGAACAGGAAAGCTCCATCAGGTTCAGCCATGAAGTTTCCACACCATGAGGTGAAGCAACTCGAGGCTTGGATGTTGAAGACAATCGTGATCTTGTGTCAGAAGGTCTGGGAAGAGCGGCAGGGTGACTGGAGCTTCCACGGACATGTCTAGAAGAGATGTGTACCAGTGCTGGCAGGGCCAGGCTGGAGCTATGAATATGACCTGAGCTCATTCCCTTCTGATCTTGAGGAATACCTTGTGAATGAGCACTATGGGAGGAAATGCGTATAGAAGACTGCCTCCCCAGTGGAGGAGGAATGTGTCCACTCTGGAGCCTGGGCTGTGATTTTGGAAGGAGCAGAACTGCTGGCACTTCCTGTTGTGCAATGAGGCGAACAGGTCTATGTGGGGAAGGTCCCAGTTCTGGAAGATTAAGTCATGACATCCGGGTGAAGGGACCACTCATGGCCATGAAAGGACCTGCTGAAGTGATCCGCCAGCTCGTTCTGTACCCTGGGGAAGTACAACGCTTGTAGGTATATTGAATGTTCTACACAGAAGTCCCACAGAATGAGGGCACAGGGGAGAGGAGCGTGCATCCCCCTGTTTGCTGATATAGAACATTGCTGTTGTGTTGTCCATCAGGACTGATACACACTGTCCCGTTAAGTATGCCTGGAAGGTCTGGCATGCCAGGCACACTGCTGTCAGCTCTCTGACCTTGATGTGGAGAGCCAGGTCCACCTGAGATCAAAACCTTGAGTCCTGCGGTCTCCTAGATGTGCTCCCCAGCCCAAGTCTGATGCGTCCGTCACTAGTGAAAGAGATGGTTGTGGACTGGCAAAGGGGACCCCTGAGCATACCTCCTGTGGGTCGAGCCACCACAGAAAAGAGTCGAGGACCAGGCGAGCCAGGGTCACTATCCTGTCCAAGTTGTCCCAGGCTGGGCTTTACACTGAAGCGAGCCACGACTGAAGAGGTCGAAGCCTGAGTCTGGTGTGCTGTACCACACAGGTACAGGCAGCCATGTGTCCCAGAAGCTTCAGGCAGTTTCTTGCTGTGGTGGTGGGAAACTGTCTGAGGCCTTGAATTATGTTGGCCAGGGCCTGAACCCTTGCTTCTGGAAGCTTTGCCCTGGCTTGGGTCGAGTCCAGTACTGCCCCTATAAACTCTATTCTCTGGACAGGAGACAGAGTCGATTTTGCTTCATTTAGAAGACGACCCAGGCTGCCAAAGGTGGCTCTGATGAATTTGACATGAGTTTCCACTTGGGTCCTGGAATGGTCCTTGATCAGCCAGTCGTCGAGGTACGGGAACATCTGTACCTGGTGCCTGCGCAAGAACGCGTCGACGACTGCCATGCACTTGGTGAAGACTCAAGATGCTGCTGACAGGCCAAATAGAAGGACTGCTAATTGGTAGTATTGTTCACCACAAACCTGAGGTACTTTCTATGGGGCTGAGTGATTGCGATACGAAAATGTGTCCTTCAGGTGGAAGGCAGTATACTAGTCTGCTGGATCCAATGAGGGGATGATGGATGCCAAAGAGACCATGCAGAACTTCAGCTTCTTCACAAACTTGTTGAGTTCTCGCAGGTCCAAGATGGGCCTGAGGTCACCCTTGGCTTTCAGTGTTAGAAAATACTGGGAATAGAAGCCCTGGCCCTTCTGCTCCTGAGGAACCTCCTCCACTTCCCCTAGCAATAGGAGTGAGTGCAGCTCCTGTATAAGGAGTTGCTCATCAGAGGGGTCCCTAAAGAGGAATGGGGAAGAAGGGTGGAAGGGCGGGAGGCACAGAATTGGATGGAGTACCCCTCTCTACCATGTGGAGCACCAAGCGGTCCAAAGTAATACGGGACCATGCACAGTAGAAGGGGGATAGTAGGGAGGAAAAGGTAAGATGGGGTGAATCCAGATCTCGCTCTGGTGCACCATGCTCGGCCGCACCTTCAAAAGGCTGGTTTGGCCTCTGAAGACGGCTTGGATTGTCCCGAACTCTGGCCAGAAGGTTGATGCGGCCTTCTCCTGACACCCTGATTCCTCCTTCTGGAGCCATCTTGGTGGTTCTGATGACTGAACTGCTGAGGAGGCTGCAGACGGAAGTGTCTCCGCTGCATTACAGGGGTTTAGAGGCCCCGGGACCTAAGGGTGGCTCTGGAGACTTTAAGGCTGTTTAGCCTTTTCTCAGTTTTCTCTGAGAAGAGAGTTTCACCCTCGAAAGGCAGGTCCTGAATGGTTTGCTGTACCTCATAGGGAAGGCCAGAAACCTATAGCCATGAGCCCCTTCTCATAGCCACTCCTGTGGCCATAACCCTCGTGGCCACATCTGCTCCATCAAGTGCCGCCGTAAGGGATGCCCTTGAGAACAGTCTCCCTTCCTCAACCAACGCCGAAAATTTGGCACAGGAGGGGAGCAACTCCATGAATTTAGCCATCGCCCAACAGGTGTTTTAGGAGTACCCGCATACGATGGCCTGCTGGTTGGATATTCAGAGTTGTAATTCCCCCGTGGAGTAAACCTTTTGTCCGAACAGGTCTAACTTTTTTGCATCCCTATTCTTTGGGGAAGGGCCCTGGAAACCTTGTTTCCCCTGCTGATTAGCAGCATCCACCACCAGAGAGTCAGGCTGGGGGTGGGAATAGAGATGTTCATAGCCCTTGGAGGGCACAAAGTACCGGCACTCATTAAGCTTTGTAGTGGTAGGTGGCAGAGGGCGGGGTCTGCCACAGGGTCTTATTCATGTCTGTAATTGTTTTAATTAATGGCAAGGTGATACGGGAAGAGCAAGAGGGAGCCCGGATGTTGACCGTAGGGTCTGCACTGTCTGCAACTTCCTCCGCCTTAATGCCCAACCCCTGGGTGACCTAGTGCAGCAACTGCTGCAGCACCCTGGAGTCTTCCCAAGCTGGGGCCACTGAAGTGCCCGCCAGGGCCTCATCTGGTGAGAAGGAGGCCACCGGGGAGGTGGTTGCTCCCTACCATCCCCACCCGAGGGATCTCGTGAACCTGGGGGGACTGCAATAGGCTGGCCTGGTCCCGGTGCTACAAGAGACATGGGGGCTGGTACCGGCACTGGGTCCCATGCCAGTGCTGGTGTTGGTGCCTGGTGCAGCACATGCATCAGGGTTGTTGTAGGTGCTGATAATGGAAGCGGTGCCGGCACATTGTGCAACAAAGTTGCTATCTGGGTTGTTGCCGGCTCTGGTGCTGAAGGTGTGGTCGAGGTAGGTGCTGCGGTCAGTGCCAATGCTGAGGATGGCAAAGCAGCTGTCAGCGTTAATGACCGAGGCAATGGCTCCATCACTTATCATGGCGGAACGAAAGTCGCGGAAGCCACTGATGCTGCTCCCGAGTTGGACCCATGGCTCTGACCTTGGGCTTAATGAAAGGCCCAAGGAGTCCAAAAGGGCCACTTAGCCAGATTTTGACAACGAGATGGCCACTGCATAGGGTGGGACCTCCTATGGTGGTGAGAGGTGGATCTTCTGCTCCTTCTATAGTCAGTGGTATGAGTCTGACTCCGACTCAGAATAAGAGGACCAGCGTGGCACAGCTCCTTTCGATGTAGAGCGTCGAAAACTGGGGGACCGACTGCTCTCCTGTAATGGAGGTGCACTGAGGTGATGGGAATCGGCATGCCATCATTGCTGGCTTCTCTTTAGACTGTCCAGAGTGCCAGGATGGAGCCTGCGGTGCCATCGTGCCCTCCTGTCTCGGCATCAAGAACAGTGTGTGAGACTGAGCAGGTCCTGTGCCGCCACTAAAACCTCTGGGGTGGACGGGAGCGGCAGGTGCTCCGATGGGTTCAGTGAGTAAGATGAGCCTGTACTCAACTGCCTCGCCTGAGCAGGAGTCAATGTGGCCCTACTCTGAGCTTCGGAGCTGTGGCCCGACTGAAGTGCCACTGATGGCTGGTCACTGGGTCTTGCTGAGGGGAATCTGCCTCTCTCTGACCTCTTTTTCTTTTGCGCTGGTGATTGGGACCAGTGCTGAAGGCTGGAGTGGCCCGGACGGGCTCCATGATGGTGCTGAGCTTCCTTGCCGGTGTCTTTCTTTGACACCAGACCTTTCAAGGATTGCACCAGCGTGCTTCTTGCCAAAGACGATGTGCTGGGAGCAGGATCCCTGGTGCCTGCGTCCGACTGAGGTCAGAGAGCTGCCTCCCTGAGGAGAATTTTTAGACACTGCTCCCTCTCTTTAAGGGTTCTTGGTCAGAATTCCTGACAAATCTTGCAGCAGTCTTTTTGGTGCCTCACCCAGGCACTATAAACAAGAGGTGTGGAGGTCACTTTTTGGCATGCGCTTCATACAGATCTGGCAAGTCTTAAAGCCTGGGGATCGCAGCATTCCCTGGTAACAAAAGGGGACGAAACGGGGGGAAACCCTGCCGGAACAAACTTATGGAAGAATTAATATACTAAGTAACTATGTACAGCATAAGTAATTAAGGAACTGCTAAGCCACTTGCTGAAGCAAGAGCAAGGGGAATTCCAGCTACCGTCACTGGCGGTAAGAAGGAACTGAGGGGGTGGTGGGTGGTCAGGGCTCTATATTGAGCACCATGAAGGTGCGACTCCAGGGGGCGCCCAGGACAACCCAAGGATGCTGCTATGGGAAAAATTCTCTGGCTACTGTGCACATGCGCTCGCACACACCTAATTGGAATTGGCATGAACAAGCACTTGAAGAAAACCATCTGTTTTCTCCCGAAATACAGAACAGAAATATTTAACAACACTTCTGCTTTTTCTGCATTATTGACAAATCTACCATTTCAATCTAGTAAAAGACCAATACTATTGTTTTTGTTCCTAATATTCTTTAAAAGTTCTTATTGTCCTTAACTCTGCTGGCCATAGATTGCTTTTGTGCTTTCCTTATCAATCTTGAGAAATCCCAGCTTCTGATTTATATTCATTACTATCAACTTTCCCTTTCTTCCATTTGTTATTATTTTTATAACTGCCTCACTTCCCCTCCAGCCCAGGTTGGTTCTTTAACCAGTGCAGTCTTCTCTCTCAATTGTAGTTTTTTGGGTATCCAATACAAAGTTCTTAAACACTTCCCAATAATCATTCACATTTTTTGTAAAAAGTCTTTCTCCCAACTGATCTGGCTCATAATTGTTTTCAGCTTTGTGCAATTGGTCCTTTTAAAGCTGCAAGTATATATATGTTATTGGTTCTCATTTTATTCTATTTGCACTCTGTCATCAGGCCAGGCTTCTCCCCAACTTCAAAGTGTGCACTGCCACACTCAGTCTTTTGCAAGAAGGTTTATTTTCTTAACAGAGGTTAACGAACAAAGAGAATGACTTAGACTCATAGATATTAAGGTCAGAAGGGACCATTATGATCATCTAGTCTGACCTCCTGCACAATGCAGGAAACAGAATCTCACCCACCCACTCCTGCAATAAACCTCTCACCTATGTCTGAGCTATTGAAGTCCTCAAATCATGGTTTAAAGACTTCAAGGTGCAGAGAATTCTCCAGAAGTGACCCATGCCCCATGCTACAGAGGAAAGTGAAAAACTCCCAGGGCCTCTTCCAATCTGCCCTGAAGGAAAATTCCTTCCTGACCCCAAATATGGCAATCAGCTGAAACCCTGAGCATGTGGGCAAAATTCACCAGCCAGATACCCAGGAAAGAATTTTCTGTAGTAACTCAGATCCCACCCCATCTAACATCACATCACAGGCCATTGGGCCTATTTACCATGAATAGTTAAAGATCAATTAATTGCCAAAATCATGTTATCCCATCATACCATCTCCTCCATAAATGTATTGAGTACTCCTTCCTTAGCCTCATGCTTCAGGGCCACCCTTTCCAGGGGTCTCTCACACTCCTGCTCCTGGCACCTTCCCAGTTTCAGTCAGCGCTGCTCTATTCCTGGAATGGCAGCTCCAGAACGGCTTCTCTGAGCCCTGGCCGTTGCTCCAGGGACCCACCACAGGAGGTAGCTCCATTCCAGTGTGGTTTTCCATCCCTAGGGTGCAGGCTATCTCTGCCCATCTTCTCCAAATGCCTACTAGCAGCCCTTTATAGACATCAGGGACTAAATCAGGGAGCCCAGATAATCTTTATCCAAGAATATTAAAGGAGCTGGCACATGAAATTGCAAGCCCATTAGCAAAAAAATTTAATGAATCTGTAAACTCAGGGGTTGTACCATATGACTGGAGAATTGCTAACATAGTTCCTATTTTTAAGAAAGGGAAAAAAAGTGATCGGGGTAACTACAGGCCTGTTAGTTTGACATCTGTAGTATGCAAGGTCTTGGGAAAAAAATTTGAAGGAGAAAGTAGTTAAGGACATTGAGGTCAATGATAATTGGGACAAAATACAACATGGTTTTACAAAAGGTAGATTGTGTCAAACCAACCTGATCTCCTCCTCCGCAGTGGATCTAATTTACCTCAATTTCAGTAAGGCATTTGATACAGTTCCACATGGGGAATTATTAGCTAAATTGGAAAAGATGGGGATCAATATGAAAATTGAAAGGTGGATAAGGAACTGGTTAAAGAGGAGACTACAATGGGTCACACTGAAAGGTGAACTGTCAGGCTGGAAGGAGGTTACTAGTGGAATTCCTCACGGATTGGTTTTGGGACCAATCTTATTTAATCTTTTTATTACTGACTTTGGCAAAAAAAGTGGGAATGTGCTAATAAAGTTTGCGGATGACACGAAGCTGAGAGGTATTGCCAATACAGAGAAGGACCGGGATATCATACAGGAAGATCTGGATGACCGTGTAAACTGGAGCAATAGTAATAGGATGAAATTTAATAGTGAAAAGTGCATGGTCATGCATTTAGGGATGAATAACAAGAATTTTTGTTATAAACTGGGGACGCATCACTTGGAAGTAACAGAGGAGGAGAAGGACCTGGGATTATTGGTTGATCACAGGATGACTATGAGCCGCCAATGTGATATGGCCGTGAAAAAAGCTAATGCGGTCTTGGGATGCATCAGGAGAGGTATTTCCAGTAGAGATAAGGAGGTGTTAGTACTGTTATATAAGGCACTGGTGAGACCTCATCTGGAATATTGTGTGCAGTTCTAGTCTCCCATGTTTAAGAAAGATGAATTCAAACTGGAACAGGTACAGAGAAGGGCTACTAGGATGATCGGAGGAATGGAAAACCTGTCTTATGAAAGGAGACTCAAAGAGCTTGGCTTGTTTAGCCTAACCAAAAGAAGGTTGAGGGGAGATATGATTGCTCTCTATAAATATATCAGAGGGAGGGAAAAGAATTATTTAAGCTCAGTACCAATGTGGACACAAGAACAAACGGATATAAACTGGCCATCAGGAAGTTTAGACTTGAAATTAGATGAAGGTTTCTAACCATCAGAGGAGTGAAGTGCTGGAACAGCCTTCCAAGGGAAGCAGTGGGGGAAAAAGACACATCTGGCTTCAAAACTAAGCTTGATAAGTTTATGGAAGGGATGATATGATGGGATAGCCTAATTCTGGCAATTAATTGAGCTTCAACTATTAGCAGTAGATATGCCCAGTGGGATGTTAGATGGGGTGGGATCTGAGTTACTACAGAGAATTCTTTCCTGGGTGTCTGACTGGTGAGTCTTGCCCACATGCTCAGGGTTTAGCTAATCGCCATATTTGGAGTCGGGAAGGAATTTTCCTCCAGGGGAGATTGGCAGAAGCCCTGGGGGGTTTTCGCCTTCCTCTGCAGCGAGGGCACGGGTCACTTGCTGGAGGATTCTCTGCACTTTGAATTATTTAAATCACGATTTGAGGACTTCAATAGCACAGACGTAGGTTAGAGGTTTGTTACAGGAGTGGGTGGGTGAGATTCTGTGGCCTGCGTTGTGCAGGAGGTCAGACTAGATGATCATAATGGTCCCTTCTGACCTTAAAGTCTATGATTCTATGAACTAGAGATGTGTGGCAAGTGGTTCTCCCTCGAACTTGAAGTTCTGTAATTCACTCTCCACTACCTGAGGTGGTCTGCAAGCTTGCTGGCCCTTAGGAGGGGAGCCATAAAATAAGTCCATGTTATCTCTTTCCCTGCATTGGAGTCTTGTTTCCCACTTCTGTCCCCTATCTGGGGTGGTCATGTTTAAGTCCCCAGGCTCGCTTGTTTAACAGATAGTTCTGCCTGGGTTCCCACAGTACTCAGTTAAATTTGGGATTCTGTTTAGGTGCCGACAGTATCCTGTGCGGTTTGAGATTTCATTTGGTTTCTCATGATGTCCTGACAAGCTAGGGACTCTGTCTGGGTCTCCAGCTGGAGTTGAGCCAACCTTGAAGGCATCTCATGTACAGCCTGGTGTATTTGACCACGAAGGTGGTGGCTGCCATGTGACCAAGAAGCTGAAGGCGGTCCATGCCTGTATTCTGGGGTGAACAGAGATCATGCTTATGAGATGCGTAACAGTGAGGAATCGCAGGAAGTGTCTGTGTGCTGGATGAATGGATATATGGAAAGAGGCGTCTTGTAGCGCGAGGGCTGTGAACCAGTCCCCTTGTTCCAGCGTGGGTATTATTGTACCCAATGTGACCATCTTGAATTTTTGTACACGTACAAACTTGTTCAGTCGGCGTACGTCCAATATAGGTCTCCGAGCAATGGCGCCAGGACGCACTGTCCCCGTACCCGGTTCGTTTTCCTTATCTGGGCCTGGGCCAATTATTCCTGCATGGCCAAACACTGTTGCTTCTCCCCCTCAACCTCCACCCAAACCTATGCTAACTCTTGAGCTAATATGACAAGTTAGTTGATGATTTTCCCTTATGAGGTGCTTAGGTCACCCAACTGATGTTGGCACTTTCTAAACTGATCCTTCAGTCCTTGGAGAAGGTCATGATTTCCCTCTCAGTCTCCATTTGACATTCTTACTCCAGTTACTAGCCCTTCTTACTTCCTTTCCTAGTTGATTCTGGACCTTCTCAGTCTTGGGCGGTTGTTCTATGATATATGCCATCTATGTTCTGTGATATATGCCATCATGTGCCAGCAATGCCACTCTGCCATGTACATTGGCCAAACCAGACAGTCTCTACGTAAAAGAATAAATGGACACAAATCAGACGTCAGGAGTTATAACATTCAAAAACCAGTCGGAGAACACTTCAATCTCTCTGGTCACTCGATTACAGACCTACAAGTTGCAATTCTTCAACAAAAAACCTTCAAAAACAGACTCCATCGAGAGACTGCTGAATTGGAATTAATTTGCAAATTGGACACCATTACATTAGGCCTGTAGACAATGGATCGTGTGATGTGGTCTGGATGAAAACTGGAGGCATAAGTATAGCGGGAGTGGATGTTTCATTACACAAAGTAAAAATATTTCCCCATGTTTATATCCCCCCCCCAGACACACACACACTGTTCCTCACACGTTCTTGTCAACTGCTGGAAATGGCCCACCTTGATTATCACTACAAAAGGTCTTTTCCCCCCAACTCTCCTGCTGGTAATAGCTCATCTTACCTGTTTCAGAGTAGCAGCCGTGTTAGTCTGTATCCGCAAAAAGAAAAGGAGGACTTGTGGCACGTTAGTCTCTAAGGTGCCACAAGTTCACCTTACCTGATCACTCTTGTTACAGTGTGTATGGTAACTGCCATTGTTTCATGTTTTCTGTGTATATAAAATCTCCCCACTGTATTTTCCACTGCATGCATTCAATGAAGTGAGCTGTAGCTCACGAAAGCTTATGCTCAAATAAATTGGTTAGTCTCTAAGGTGCCACAAGTAGTCCTTTTCTTTTTGCGGATACAGACTAACATGGCTGCTACTCTGAAACCTGTCATTATGCAAGGCACTGAATTTAGCCATATGGAATGGAAATCCATCAATTTCATGAAAAAACTCGTACAGATACAGACAGACATCATCTTCCTTTCCAAATGCAAACAGATGGACATCATACCAAAAGGTCTGAAGGTAAAAAATCCATTACAATCTACATACCACACAGACTACGCTGACAGCTTGTGCCACACACTCTCAAAGAAACTGTGGAACCACCTGATCAACGTCCCATACAGCAAACAGGGAAAGATTACGAATTAGCTCTCAAAACTGGATACCCTCATAAAAAACCAGCCCTCCACACAAACTTCCTCGTGGCTGGACTTTACAAAAACTAGACAAGCCATTTACAACACACACTTTGCTTCTCTACAAAAGAAAAAGGACACTAAACTATCTAAACTACAACATGCCACAAGGGCCCACAACAGTGGTTCCCTTAACCCACCCAGCAATATTGTTAATCTATCCAGCTATACTCTGAGCCCAGCAGAAGAATCTGTCCTATCTCGGGACCTCTCCTTCTGCCCCTCCACCTCCACGAACATGATACAGTTCTGTGGTGATCTAGAATCATCCTATTTTCGACATCTCCAACTCAAGGAATATTTCCAACACACCTCTGAACAGCATACTAACCCACAGAGACCTTCCTACCAACACTACAAAAAGAAGGATTCTGGGTGGACTCCTCCTAAAGGTCGAAACAACAGACTGGACTTCTACATAGAGTGCTTCCGCTGATGTACACGGGCTGAAATTGTGGAAAAGCAGCATCACTTGCCCCATAACCTCAGCCGTGCAGAACACAATGCCATCCACAGCCTCAGAAACAACTCTGCATCATAATCAAAAAGGCTGACAAAGGAGGTGCTGTCTTTATCATGAATAGGTCAGAATATGAACCAGAGGCTGCTAGGCAGCTCTCCAACACCACATTCTACAAGCCATTACCCTCTGATCCCACTGAGGGTTACCAAAAGAAACTACACCATCTGCTCAAGAAACTCCCTGAAAAAGCACAAGAACAAATCCGCACAGACTCACCCGTAGAACCCCGACCTGGGGTATTCTATCTGCTACCCAAGATCCATAAACCTGGAAATCCTGGCCGCCCCATCATCTCAGGCATTGGCACCTGTTAGAGGGCTTATTCCTTCGCTCTTCCACTTCCCTGGTCCTTCTCACATGAACAGAGAGCAAAAATACCCGAAGTCCGAAGGTGCAAACAATTCAATGTTTATTGGGGTGAACTTCCAGCAAGCTTAAATCCAAGTTCCTTTTTCCTTATTTTCGAATCCCAACTTACTTCCTGTTTGCCTCTAATTTATATAGTAATATTCTTAGCTATACCTTAACCAATCATTCTACTGAAATTTACCTAACCAATCCTAACATATTGTAACATGATTAGCTAACCAATTATATCCCACCACCTTAATTAGTTTACACCCAGCAAAATTAATTATACAGCAGACAGAAACAATCACAGAACCAGACAGAGACCATGCAAATAAACAATAGCAAAGTGGGAACTATAATGACAAAACAATACAGAAGTGAGGATTTCACAACTACATCTATAAAGACATAAGGGTTTCCCAGCTGTGTCTGTTGATAAGTGAGTTCTTACCAGACAGAAAACTATCAACCTAAATTTCCTTTTACATCTTCTAGGCTCTTTCCTTTCTCTGGAGGTGATAGATCGGATCACCTTCCTAACAGCCCCATATTGACTAGTTTGGAATGTGAAGATGTGACCGTTTGCTTCTCAGCTTATGGCTGCCTCTGCTGCTTAGCCAAAGGCATTGGCCTAAGAACCGGGCCTCAGACTGTCACAGTGAGAGACGGCCCTTACACAGATTCTTTCTTGTATACCTCTATTACTAGCTAAATGATAAACATATACCTACATTCTTAAAGTACAGGCCTTTACAGACAGGCCTGAATATCTATATCCTAATAGCACCCTGACAGCAGGATTGTCTGGCTATGTAGACTCTCTCCTCAGGCCCTACGCTACCAGCACTCCTAGCTATCTTCGAGACACCACTGACTTCCTGAGGAAACTACAAGCCATCGGTGATCTTCCTGAAAACACCATCCTAGCCACTATGGATGTAGAAGTCCTCTACACCAACATTCCACACAAAGATGGACTACAAGCTGTCAGGAACACTATCCCCAATAATGTCACAGCAAACCTGGTGACTGAACTTTGGCCTCACCCACAACTATTTCAGATTTGGGGACAATTTATACCTGCAAGTCAACAGGACTGCTATGGGTACCCGCATGGCCCCACAGTATGTCAACATTTTTATGGCTGACCTAGAACAACGCTTCCTCAGCTCTCGTCCCCTAATGCTCCTACTCTACTTGTGCTACATCGATGACATCTTCATCATCTGGACCCATGGAAAAGAAGCCCTTGAGGAATTCCACCATGATTTCAACAATTTCCATCCCACCATCAGCCTCAGCCTGGACCAGTTCACACAAGAGATCCACTTCCTGGACACTACGGTGCTAATAAGCGATGGTCACATAAACACCACCCTATACCGGAAACCTACTGACCGCTATACTTATGCCTCCAGTTTTCATCCAGACCACATCACACGATCCATTGTCTACAGCCAAGCTCTAAGATACAACCGCATTTGCTCCAACCCCTCAGACAGAGACAAACACCTATAAGATCTCTATCAAGCGTTCTTACAACTACAATACCCACCTGCTGAAGTGAAGAAACAGACTGACAGAGCCAGAAGAGTACCCCGAAGTTACCTACTACAGGACAGGCCCAACAAAGAAAACAACAGAACGCCACTAGCCATCACCTTCAGCCTGTTGCATGAAACTCTTCTTGAGTTAGGAAATTGTTATCTATAAAATTTAGAAATTCTGAGGAAGCTCTAATACTGACAGCATAAGACCTTCAGCATATGTCACTCATATTGAAGTCCCCCATGACCATGCAGCTTTTTTCCTACAATTTATAGATACGTGTGTCAGGAGCCAGTCACCCTATGCCCTAGTGTGGTCCCTAGGAGATATCAACTAGTACCTCATTGTATGCTTCATCTGTAAGGACATAGATCTATAAACAGTCAGATAATTTTCTTCTGAGTTGTCAGTGACTGAGAAACAGTAAAGTAATTTTTGACATAGAGGGTCACTCCTCCTCCCCTTTTGCCCCTCCAGCCTTCCTAAATAGGTTAGAATAATTGATTTTAACATTCCAAATGTGCAAATCATAGCAGCAGGTTTCAGTAATACCAACTAGATCAATTTTTTGTTAATAATGAGCAATTCCAATTCCCCTTGTTTGTTACCCAGGCGCCTAGCATTGGTGAATAAGCAATTAAAAAGCATGTCCTTTGTTTTCTTGATTAACTTTCTTCTCAGTATCTCAATTCTGTGCTAAATGAATTTTCATTTGACCACTCTTTTCACCTTCACCTTCTGTTATTGGTTTAACATCCTTCTGACTAGTCTAGCCAGCCCATTCCTGAAGAAATTGGTCCCCCTTCCCCATCCAAATTGTATATCCCCTGCTCCTCACAGAAGGTGGACTTTTGTTCCAAAAAACACAAAGCCTTACACCACTAACCTTGCCAGTGATTCACTTCCAGAATCTTCTACCTTCGGTCTTCCTTCATTCATGGGACAGGAAGTATTTTGGAGATCACAACACAGTTCCATTACTACTGATATGCACCATCACCAGTGGATCCTGGCCTGTCGACTTCAGAAGCCTATCCCAGCCTTAGAGTGACATCCTGTGTCTTGGCTCTGGGAAGACATCAGCCTGTTGTCCGCCTGTTCCTTGAAGAATGTTCTTTCCGTTCTTCTGAGCATTGACTCTCCAACAAGGATCATCTGTATTCCTTGGATAGTTGGAGATCTCTTTGTGGACAATCTTGATTTTCTTACAGGCTGGGATGAGCTGCCTTCTATAGGTGCATCCCAAACACCTTTCTGTTCCTTTCAAACATCTCGATCTTCACATATTTTCTGTAGTTTCCACACTGAGGACCTGGTATTGATTGGATGCTCATAGCTCTGTGCAATTCCTCCTGGTCCTCTCCTCTCTCGACTTACAACCTGTACATCCTTATCTGCCTCCAGACATGTAAAATGAGCCCTCGTCCTTTTTCTGGTGGTTACAAACTGCCAAGCCTCCTCTCCGATTTCTTCTCGCTTTGATTCTTTGGTGGCCAGTTCCTGTCTTCCTTGAATCTGGGGCAGCAGCACTTCCCAAATCTGACTGTCCTGGAGTTCTTCAGCTTCTCTGATGCTTTTCAGTGTCTGTACTTGCCCTTCCAAGCCAAGAATCTTTTCTACCAGAACAACCATACACAGGAAGTCCCTTCTGGCTTCATGGAGGAAAGAAAACATTGAACTTGGGTTGCAGGTCACAACCACTGTTCCCACACTGGCCATCCCAGCATTGAGCATAGTACTGTAACTAAAAGGAAAGCTTCTCACACTCCCTCTCCAAACTCTCTCTGAAACTCTCCAGTTTACTATCCCTGTTCAGAGCCCCTGAATAAGCACTTGAGACAGGTTTGTTTGTTGGTGTCTTGGTAAGAACCATGTGGCTCGGACCCTCAGATTTTTGATCAGTTCCATTGTTTGATGTCTAAGTGGTTAATCGCTCCCTTGTCATGGTGGGGTGGAGCTGAGCAGGGAGGTTTAGAAAAAAAAAGGTCAGTTGCTTGGTGAACCTGTGAGCTGTAAACAGGGGCAGGAATCATGAGTTCGGGAAGGAGTCAAAAACTTTCAAATCTGAGTACAGAGTTTGGAGGTAAAGAAAGGGGAAGTAAGCACTTAGTTCAGTGACCGAGTACCAATGATAGTGTTCCAGCAGGAGTGACTAGTCTGTTACTGCAATAAATGGTGGTTCAGGCAGACTATTTGAAAGGCCCTGGGGCTAGTGTACCTTACAGTCTCATGACTGTGGAGGCACCTTGGGGCTTAGAACCATTCCTGAAAACTTAAATACAGCTTACAAGAGTAGTCCCAATGAACTACTTGCATAAGGGACTGATGAATGAAGATCTTAATTAGGATGGGTGTGGAATCAGATCAGTTTGACACTGGATAGAACCCAGGCTTCAAGAAATGGTTGTTTGCTTGTGTGTAAAATTGCAGGGTATTTTTCTTCCAACCAATAGGTCTGTCCTCACTGAACATACAATCAGGTATCAGAACTTAGCATGCCCAGTAAAAGTATCATTCACTAAAAGAGCTATAAAAGGAAACCAAACCAAACTGGTGAAATTCAGAGCGACCTTGAGGTACTGAACCAGTAAAGCTGATTGGATCACTGCAAAGCCCATGACAGCATGCAAGAACCACAGTAAGGAAAAAAATACCCCATTAAATTACAGAGTTTATTTGTAATTAATATTTTATTTATTTTATTTACTTTAATTTATTTTGAAAATTCACTACAAACAGAAAATGTTTCTCACTTTACTACTTACAAGTTTTACACAAGAATTTCTTCAGCGATTTAAAGATGAGTGATACACTTCTATTCCTTCCCTAAAAGTTTACCAACATAAAATTCAGTTATTTACAAACAACTTCCTTATAAATGGGGCTTTCATGAATTCCTGCCAATTGTATTACACAATTCTGGAGAATCAATGCTGTAAAGTGACATTCTGCTCCATTTTGGGAAATGGCAACAAATTTTACTTTCCTGTATTTTTCTTTTTTTACAGGCATGCCTACCCAGCCTCTTCAGCCTCATAACTAGTTTATGATACACTGAAAATCAAGTTGACTCAATCTGTCTAAGAAAACTGAAATAACGTCAGATACCCCCACACTTGTCCAAAATGGTGTGCATCATATAACCGTTTTACAGAAATCTCAAGAATCAGACAGGAGCAGAATAAATCATGTTGTGAACAAGCTGTGTTCCAGGCTTCATTAGTTATAATTACCCCCAAAATATGCTCAGCAGAATGCACACGTGTCATCTGGGAGTGACACACAATAGAACGGGCAACTTATAAACTCCTCCAAGCACAGAAACAGTCCATAAAACAACTGGCTTGTGCATTTGGATTCATGTGATAACACCTCCTATTGCATAAACCACCAGATGACACAGATGGGGCAAATCCAAACATGCAAACATTTCTTTTGTATAGACACTGGACTTCATTTTAATCCATTCAAGCACAAACTGCACAAAGCTGTGTATGAGACACTACATCTTTGTCCTTTTTATTCCCCAGATTGTTCCACAGTTGCACAAAATATATGCAACATGTATAGTTACTAAATATTTAAAACATAACAATTCTTATAAAAAAATTAAGAACACCTAAATATCCTTATGTGGCAACAAAAACATCCTAAAAAGGAAAAACATTTCTAGTATCTATTAAACAGCATGCACATTTAATTTAAAAAAAATACCAAAACAGTTAAGAAAAGTACCAAAAAGTAAAGCTAATTGACAATATTCGTAAGCAGTGTTTTCTCCTCCTACCCAAAAAAGAAATGGAAGTGAAGAAATATAGTACTGGTATATGGTTTTACAATTACTTAAAGTACTATTACGGGGACAAACTTACTAAAACACTGCAACATTAATTTCATTTTCAAAGCACAACATAATCCAGTTCAAATTTCCCTGCCTGTTTATATATTTATCCACTGCTTTGTGCTCCAGTCTACCTTAGAGACCTCCCATTCCTTATCATCTGGCACATGACTTTTCTCACATACATTTTGGCCACTGTTTGTGTGAAAGTCTTCTCTACAGCTCTTACCATTTCTAGCAGGCATGGGCAAACTACAGCCAGTGGCTTGGCCCTGCTTCGGCGCTCCAGCCAGGGTGCTGGGTCAGGGACAGGGTGGGAGGGCTGCACCACGTGGCTCTCGGAAGCCACGGCATGGCCCTGCTCCACGCGCTCCAGTGGGCACCGCAGGGGAGGTGCCTGCGCATGGGGCAGCGTGCAGACCCACCTGGGCACACTCTGGCTGGGCCACACCATGCCGCTCAGCCCCACTCTGGCTGGGGCGTTGAGTCGAGGGTCGCACCATGCCACCCGCACTCCAGCCAGGGCACAGGAAGAGGAGCCGCACCACACAGCTCCCGGAAGCCGTGGCATGGCCCCGCTCCGGCTCCTATGTGCTCCAAAGGGAGCTGCCTGCAGATGGGGCAGTGTGCAGACCCACTGGGGCGCACTCTGGACGGGGCGCTGGGTTGGGGCCACACCATGCGGCTTGGGCCCGCTCCAGCCGGGGCACGTTGGGGGGGGGGGTCACGTACGCACCACATGGCTCACAGAAGCCGCAACATGGCCCCTCTCCAGCTCCTATGCACGCCAATGGGAGCAGCAGGAGAGGTGCCCGGGGATGGGGCAGCTTGCAGATCTGCCTGGCTGCGCCTCCGCATAGGAGCCAGAGAAGGGACATAAGACTGCTTCCAGGAGCCACTTGAGGTAAGCGCTGCTCGGAGCCTGCACCCCCTGAGCCTCTCCCCAGGTCCCAATTCCCTGCCCCAGCCCTGATCCCCCTCCCACTCTCCAAACCCCTCGATCCCAGCCCGAAGTACCCATCTGCACCCCAAACTCCTCATCCCCAGTCCCACCACAGAACCCGCACTCCAACCCCAATTTTGTGAGCATTCATGGCCCGCCATACAATTTCTATTCCCCGATGTGGCCCTTGGGTCAAAAAGTTTGCCCACCCCTGATTTATAGTATCCTTTCTCAGCATCCCCATCTCATTTACTTTCCAGGTCTATTCCAAAGTCACACTGAACACACATTTTCTTTCTCTCTCGCTTATGTCTCAGTTTCTCTAACCTGTCCCTTTTCCTGTTATTGGTCTTATTACTAAATGCTTCAAGAAAACTGTTTACTGTAATTCCCCATATACTGTCCACTGTTTCATAATTTTAATAATGTAAAGATTTTCTAAAACAAATTCTTAAATATTTTTACTACAGTAGGTTAATACATTTTCAGAGTATTCGTGACAATTCAGAGATAATTTAATATTCTCATGCAAATATAGTTCACAATACAAATTGATTTTACTGCAAAAGAAATGTGCACATTAAAGAATTTTCCAATAAATTTTAATTGTTTTAATAGAAAGTAAACTAGAAAAATACAAATGTTTATACATAGATGTGTGCGTGCACACATTCACTCCTATATACAAATCCATATGCACCCCAGTATGCAAATATATGGATATACATATGCACACACTCATATAAAGACATGGAAATGTATGCATGTGTGTGTACACACACACACACACACACAGAGAAATATATAAATAGAAATAAATATAGATATTATTTTTGCCTATAGCGTGTTATTCATTCATTCTATAGCACTGTGAACTCATTTCCCCGTAACATAAATTACAAAATTTCAAGACATTTTAGAGATAATTGATATTAATTCTTTCATGTTCATTTCCATTAAGAACATTCAGGTTTACACTGGAAAATTAAGCTCTAAAACTTCAGTTCAAAAAGGTACATATACATATGCTTAACTTTAAGTACATGAGTAGTCCCACTGAATTCAACAACACTACTCAGGTCCTTAAAGTCAGACACTTGCTTAAGTACCTTGCTGATGTGGGTCCTAAATCAGAATCATATGTTTAGAAATGGTCACATGAAATACTTATTAGAGAAATAAGTATTCCCATACCTTTTAATAATATGTAAGCACAATCAAGGTTTATTTAAAATATCTGGGGCTAAATTCTGCCCTCAGTCACATCTGTGCATCAAAGGGGTTGCACAGGTATAAACAATGGCAGAGTATTGGCCCTCTATATCCACTTAACAGTACAACTGAAGGGTCAGTTTAAGAACTCACGCACTCATTCTGGCAAACTGCATATTATGTTCACAGCAGAATGGTGTCAATTTCCTACTTTTAAAGCAGCAGAGAAGCATGAACAATTTATAACTATGAGCTTCTATGGCACTATTTGAAATTTTAGCTCTCCCCCCCTCCTTTTTTTAATAAAAGAAACAGATATTGAAACTCTCCTAGCTAATAATTTCATTCTGACACTTGAGTTTAAAAGGTTAAGTTACTATCTGAAGAAAGGTAATCTGGCTGCCTTCATAGCAGCCTATAAGATCTGCAATCTGCATAGAGAGGGGCATTTGTCATCATTAGCTGAGCAGTGACAGCTGGCACCCAGGGTGTCCCAGATTCAAGAAGTGGCAAAGAAAAGGCACTCTCTTAGTTTAAGTTGCCTTTAAGTATAGCATGCTTCATAAGGAGCAAGACTTTCTTTTTGTAATACACCATGATGTAACAACAGTGATACAGCTGCATTTTCTTCAGCACCGGGAATACACTGATATCATACAATCACCAGATGCCTTTAAACAACAAGATACAAGGTTTTAATATGAATGAACATGAAAATGGCTAAATCTTTTTCAAAATTAGGATAGTATGTTTTTCTTCAAAGATGTTTTAGACTGGTTTATAAATTCCATCTACAGGAATAATAAATTGTGGATAAAAAAACCAGTTTTCAGAGAGATGTATATAAATGTGTCTTGAAACCACTAATGGCCAGTCACTTAAGTCAGACAGTTTAGAATGTATGAAAAAAAAAATTGGTCTCACACTCGGAATGCAAGTGAATACAATAGCTGATCGCTTTTATGAATATGTGATCGAGCACCATTTTAATAGCATTATTAGAAACTAAAAACATCTTCTTAGTGTCTATTTAACAACTTGCAACAAGATTTTTATCAAAACGGTTACGAGATTTTGGAAATATACTCGTGTTTAAGATTATTTTACTCACAAATGTATGGATGTAAGCTCTAAAAGAGAAGTCCAATTCATGCCAGCATCAATAATTAAAGTTATGAAAGCCTAGAGAAAAAGGTACATAAACATTAAATGTTCCTGAACTGATGATTTTTTAAAAGTAAAGCTATATAAAGTAAAACCTAAACACTAAAACGCCTTAAAAATATCTTTGCAAGAAAAAGAAAATTACAATGCTCTACAGTTTTCTAGGTTTGGCAACATAATCCATAATGCTAGGTTTTGCATTATTATGTAAACTAGTTTTTCACAAATAAAACTAATTTTTGTGTTAATGTAAAATCTATGCAAATACATGCAGTCATTTATCAGGAAAGCTGACAAGCATTCCATATTGGAGAGGGAAAACAAAACTGCCTCAAGAATAGAGGCAATTAATTATTTCTGTATTTTCTCTTCCTCTGTCTTGAGGCACAAAAGTTATCCATCCAGTTAAAACAGCAAATGAAATAAAGAGATTTTTTATATTTAAAACACATATGGCTTTTGCCTGCAATACTGATCACCACAAGGTCTACAGATGCCCGTGGCTAAATTGTACACTGGCAGATGCACACAGGGGAGAACTGTGCTAATGCAGCGTGGTGAGCAAAACAAATGAAGTACTGAATTTTCTGGAAAAAAAAAAAACTTTTTTTCCATTGAGATATGCAGTTTGCCTACCAAGTGTAGATTAAGTTAGCAATAAATTTAACCTGAAAAACACTCCCTTAGTCTAGTACACCAAAACAGCTAAAAGAAACCTAGCAAAAAAGTGTGTGTGAAATGAAATAAAATACACATACACACACCAGTTGTAAGGAAGGTACAGTCTCTACGTAATGAGTTTGCCAAGATAAACAGTTATGCAGTTTTATTCTCACAATTAAAGACTAATAACACATAATGAACACACTCAAAGAATACAATGAGACAACTGTTGTCGTACATATTTGCCGTTATTTTTACTTATTTGAGGAGCAATCTCTTGAGGTGCTGTTGAAAATTGCAAGCATTAAGGCACAATCTAGCTGATGTGATATTACTTACATACACTTCCTAGTGCCAATAAGAATTCTGTATTTATTAGCTGTTTCCTTTTACAAGTTTATTAAAAAAACATGCACGGGTCAAAGTTAGTCTTTCTATACCTGAGAAATTACTCGCACAAGAGAACAAAAAAGCATGGATGGTAAAACATTTACTGGAAATTACTCAGAATCATTTAGACTGCCATAATTTTTCTCCTAATAGGCCTGTAAACATGCATAACATTAAAATTACTGTTGCAATTACCAAGCAAAAACTTCAGTAAAGACTGTTATTTACATTTTATTTTTGTTTAATGAGAAAAAAAATGTACGAGTACCCATGCCACATTACATAAGAGAAGCAAATTCAACCCAAAAATTAGTTTTAAGAAATGAGATTCAATTAATAAGTGTTTCTCTTTTAATTTGTATAAATTAATTATTTTAGATCAACTGAAAATATTATGTTTCTGAAAAACAAGGAAACAACATTAACATTCACACCAACAAAAGAGAAAAAATTACTTCACAATGTGTGAGTATAAACAAAAGATAAAAATGTAAAACAATAAAAGTAATATTCACAGCACCATTTAAATCTTAGTGAGATGGTTATTTTTGTTTGTTTGTTTAGTTTATGAAGAAAACTTTGTCAGTACTATCTCTATCTTATCAAGTATGCCACAAATGCTTTTTTCTTACTTTGGAATGTACTAATACATTATACTACTATTATACATTCATACTAATATAGCTTATTTTTTTTCAGGAACAAAGGGCAGAAATTTCTGTAGCTGGGTAATACCACACACTTCAAGAACTGTATGTTTAATTTCTGAATTAATAGCATATATTTTACCTCTACATAAATTCTCATCTTTGTTATTTTTGGTGATGTTTAAATTTGTCGTCGTGTGTGATGAAATATCATGGATTGTGCCTTGTCACAAAAGGCCTGATTTGGTAGACCTCACCCCAGTACCGTGATGACAATGGACATGGGGATTTCTAGTACTCCAGTTAAAATTCCACTCCCAATTTTAAAGGAGGGTTGGAGTAATTTCACTGCTCCTAATAGAATTTACCTCCTCTCCAAATACTAAATCATACCTTCTAGAGAGACTTTTACTCCACTAGTTCAGAAGTAATGGCGGGTTTGTTTTGTTTTGGGGTTATTTTGCCTTCAGAACACAGCAGATTACAAGTGTCAGGTATTTTCTAACGAAACCTTTAACCTCATAGCTATTCAAATTACATAAACTGTTATACAACCAATATACTCAGCATATTTTTCAGGAACAGAGTATAAATGTTTCCAACAATCACATCAAGTTGTTCATATCTACGTTTGTCAAGAGGCACTGCTTCTTTTTAATTTATGTTTATGAAACCACACCCCTCAATCCTATTTGTGACAGTGTGTGCATGCATGCGCACACACACACTCACGTCCTCTAGTACATGGGGCTTATGACAGGCTAAGGAAGAAATTTTGTGGGAGCATCTTGCTAAAACATGGGCAACACGGCACTGTCTTTTTTAGGCAAAACTCCTCAATGACATCGTTAGAGATTAATTACATCAACGGGAGTTTTTCTTGAGAAAGGAGAGGACTGGGCACAACATAGTTTTTCCACAACAATGATCACATATGAATGTAAAAGCTTTTCAAGAAAAATATAAGACACACAGGTAAATTTTTAGATATGGTGCATTTCATATTTTATGTGGAATTAACTCTCAAAAATTATTCCACTTAAGCACGGAATTCTGTGTGGGATCAAGGCCTAACTGTACAGCTTGAGAAGGCCCATTGGATTTCAATGAGAATAATCATATATTGACTGGTAAGCAAGTGTGTGTGCAGAATCAGGGTCTTTCTAAGGTTCAATTAAACGTATTTATCATTCATGACCAATTCACTCAGCCATCTGCATCCACATTATTCTGGCGAAAAAAAATGTGGAAGCTATACACTAAATTCTACAATGAATTACCAGTTTCTCAAGGCTATACTAAAATATGTAAAGCATGTATTCTTACGCCTAAATCTAGATTAAGTGACATGCACAGATGGTTACCACACTTGACCTACATAATGCAAGGTGAGGGAGAACAGGTTGGTTCTCCAGGTAGAATGACCTGGTATGCACATATTATTGACGGCATTAAAAATATCAATGAACACAGGCTATGACAAAATGTATGTGAAGAGATAAAGCACTAATAGCCGTTTTGTCTGATTTTTAGGGATGTTGAGCACCTGCAGTTTCCATTGGCCTCTACACAGGAGTTGCAGATTCTTAGCACCTAAGAAAAATAAGTCATTTATGTTTGCTAGCCAATGTAAAAATTATTTTACAAAATACCTGTGACAAAGGTATTTATGTTCCTGTAACACTGTTCTCTTATTTGGGTTAGACTAATAGATGTTGAGCAAACCACAGAAGGTGAATACACAAGCAGAGTAATGTCATAATTTACACAATTATACATTTTTAAATGTTACTGCACTTTGGTTTTGATTTACTTACATTCTCTACTCCTTTGGTCCTTCCACCACACAGTAAATTTCAGAAATATAAGTTATCAAGAGGAAAGGTTATTTTAGACATGCAGTCATTGGAAGCTGCTCATCCAACACATACAGCTTTATTCTCAAGGTCAGTGTTGAATTCTTTCAGTTGCTTAATCATATACAGCATGAAACAGTAATGAGAATTCTGCAGTGTTGGATGACCCACTACAGATGTAGTAGATTAAAAGGCGCTAATCCCTACTGATTCCATATTCCTCCCTGGGTTCAGCAAAAAAGAGCATTCTTAAAGTAGGAAACCTTTAAAAAAAAATCAGTGTTGGATTACTTAAATAAAATCCTGTGTATGAGAAATGTCTGGTTTTGATGAAGCTGATATAGAAGTGAACCAAATGAATAATACAATGCATTTCTCCTATATGAAAGTTTCTGCAGTTTCCAGCAAAAAGTGCAATTTGCAGTTGTGCAAAATGTGTGTTTGTTTTCTCTATCATTTTACATTTCAAGAGCAAATTAATAGTTGTTTTTACATAAGAACATACAAAACAGGGACATTTTAAATTAAAAAAAAATTCGTTACTTTCCAGGATGACAAAGTCCAATACTGACACATGATAATTCATATTAATTTTTAATATTTATTTTTAGTGAGGGGACTAATCCATCAAATTGTGCAATTAAGATTCTTTAGCAGTCACAATTGTAATAACTTATACTGTAAACATCTGAATCTGATTATTTTTCATCTTAAAAGATAATTATAAGGCTCTGCACAAAACTGCATACCATTTAATATTATCAAAGAAAATATTTTTAAAATGATAAATAAGTATTCATTCATTCATATATAAAACCTATGTGTTATATAATGAGTATTAATGTCACTAACATGAAACTTTTGGGGGAAACCATATGAACTTCTTTACTTTTTAAATTTACTCTTGTTTTACTAATTCCTATGTTTGAAAAAGAAGTCAACAGTAAATAAATAAATAAAAAATAAAGTACCTTCAAGTTATATTACAAGAAAAGATTCTTCCTATCTGCTTTTATAGAAAATGGCATCTAAAGCAAATCCTCTAAAAATGTGTGTCCAATTTCTCTAGTGTAAAAACATAAATGTATTGTGGCTGGCAGGATGATACAGATAAAATAGCCAGAGTGCACTAAAAAAAAAAAATTAAGAGCCAAGAAATCAGATATGTTCAATCAGCCTTCAAACCTTCTCCAGCAGCAGGGATAAATAATTTAATAAACTCAACTTCATATTCTTTTTCTTTCTCTAACACAATAAACAGATATTAAAAAAATAAAATTTTACATTCATGAATAGTTGTGTGTAGAATCACAACTATTATATAAGAAGAGATACAAAGAAATATCAATATAAGCACTTAACATATGTGCTTATATATTCTAGCTAACCTATACTTTCTTTCCACATGAAAGAACAGTATTGCTTAAATTTATGATCTGGCAACTGAAATTTTCAAATTAGGTTTACTGAAACACAGAATCCCTGTATTCACACATTTTTCAACACAATTGGGCTTTTTGGCTAATAAGACGACTGCTTAAGCAACACATTTTGAAATGTCTAAATGTAAAATGTGTTTCCAGCAGATGTGGTAGTAGTGGGTAGACCTAAATAATTAGGAAAAAATACCTAGAAAACAGTAATTTGGGAAAACTTACCTCTCTCTATTTCATAGGCCTCCAACTCCTAACATCACAAATGATCAATCATCATTTTAATGAGATGATTTTAATCTCACTCTTCCAGTATAAATCATTATCTCTAAACATGAAACTGAGTGACAGAAAAACCCACTCTATAGTTTTATAATTTACTAAAACCACAGCATTTTAAATATAGGATTGCAAAGTGAACAAACTCAGATAAATGCTCAGAAAACATTCCTAAAATGAACAGATTTTACCATGCCAACAATTAAAGGGTTCATTCCTTCATTCATGGATAAAACTTTAAACTGGTGCAATGAAATTAATGGCAGGCTTTAATAATAAATGCAACCTATGTAACATTAAATTTTATATTTTTGCATATTTGCATTAATCACCAAAATGTAACAACTAAACATAATTATCTACATTGCTCACTTGCTTTTAGGTAAACCTTTACATTTTATTCTAAAGCTTTTGATTCAGGAAAGATACAACCTTAATTTTCTATTTTAACATATTGTACTAATAAATAACAAATTAGCACACCGGCTGAAAGTTCAAGAAATTATTTTGTTTTTAGAAATAGCAAAAATCTCTCTCTCTCTAAAATACAACTTTAATTTAACTGAATTAGTTGGCAGATGAACTAAATTAAATGTAAGGACTTTGGAGTATGTGTCATCTCCCCAGAAAGCAGCAGTCACCATGACAAGGATGGACGAAAACACATGCCTTTGTCTGAAGTTTCAGAGTAGCAGCCGTATTAGTCTGCATACGCAAAAAGAACAGGAGTACTTGTGGCACCTTAGAGACTAACCAATTTATTTGAGCATAAGCTTCGTGAACTACAGCTCAAATTCGTTAGTCTCTAAGGTGCCACAAGTACTCCTTTTCTTTTTGTCTGAAGTGTTTCACTTTCGGTTTTAAACAACGATGATGTCTAAACTCCACCGGAAGGATTTATTTTTCAGTTGTGTGGAAACAGAGGCAAACAAAAACGAAGTTAATTATTTTTACATTTTCAATGCCTAAAGGAAGCCACGGTGCCCCACGCCGCCAAGGACTAATATTTTGGGGCAGCCACTTAGTAACAGTGATAACGTATCTGCCTGTGTCCTTTTGTGCTGGTTATTGTCAGATCCAGATGCCCAATGGGGGAACGAGACGGAGTAAGAAAACAATTCAGCAAGTTCATTTTTCTTACTAAGGAAACCTCCGGGAGCTGACTTCACTTTGTCGGAATAGGTCGACTTGGCCTACAGATTTCCCTGCAGCTTCGCACCGGGCTTTCTTCCCCGCAAGTTCCAGATTCAGTTAAAGAGCACTCAAATGCACCCAAAACGCCTGCCTACGGTTTCACTTAGGACCCGTTCCCCCTCCGATTCAAGGCAGATTGGCCAATGTCCTCAAGGGAGCTGGATCGGGCCTTTGGAAGCAATTAGGGGCGTCTGGGACTCTCCCCCATCCCCAAGCATGCCTGTGCCTGCTCCTGCTGCGGCCTCTGTTCACAAGAAGCTCTCCTGGGACCCGATGGGGGGTTGACCTGAGCAAGGTGGGTAGGACGGGCTCCTCCATCCGTGCAGCCGGGTCCACCTGGCCACATGTGGATTGTAGAGGCAACCCACGTGGGGGTGGGGATTGCGGCACACGCATTACCCTTCCTGCGCACACGGACCTCGGGGCGGCTTCTTGGCAGAGCGGGGTGTTCTCTCGCTCCTCTCTCCCGCGCACACAGCTGCGACGACATGGGCGCAGGGAAGTTGGAACGGCACGTACTAGTGGAGGGGCTAGTAGCGCTGCGGGCAGAGGCGAATACGCAGCCACCGCCACCGGGATGCGAAAAGGGGGGAACTAAAGATAATCGCAGCAGGCGACAGCGATGCTCAGAAAGCATCTTCTGCCCCCTGAATTAGAACAGGGCATGTACAGGGGTGTGGGCAGGGCAGAGGGGCGACCGCGCGTGTGGAGACGGGGAGCGATACGCTGGTTTGTGATGTGAGGGATGAACGGGGGCAGCTGAACGCCCCATTCCCGGGGTTGCAGCCGGCGGCAGCTCCGCTCCCGCCTCCTCCTTGCAGAAGGAGCTGCGCGCCCCCCCTGCCCAGGCCAACGAGCCGCAGCAGCGTCAGGGTCTCGGACCCGGGAGCGTGGCCTCTTGGGGATTTCTGATTTTCAAAGCGCAGTTGTTGAGAGAGCACCGGGGCAAAGCATTTTGCTCCCAAGCTATATGGCTAAATCTGGAAATAATACCCAGCCCGCTCAGCAGAGGGTCAGAGCCTGCCTGCTCACCAGCCTGGTTTTCGTCCCCTGGACATGACACTTTGGATGAAGTGAAGAAAGCTGAAGACTATGGAAAGTAGCTATTCCTTATAAAAATACCAAGAACGTGCTGCGGGCACATTAGGATGCGATTGAGGAGGGGAAAGCTCCTTAAGGGTGAGCTGATGTCTGCTGTTCCTGGGTTAGGAGTCTAAAGACAAGCCCGGTTTCATTTTATTCGTGAGTAGAAAGTTACAGACGCCCATCAAATTCTTCATGTGGATCAACAGTCCCCGAAATACAGGAGCGTCTGCACTAACGCTACGTCGAGCAAGCAAAGCACAAAATAAACTCTTCCACACCTTGGATACAAACGTTGCCGCATTAATAGGCTAGTGACAGGAAAACGTTAATGGCATAAGACATCCCTCTCCAAGCCGATAGATGTTTCTTAGAAAATAATATCAAGGGACAGTAAATTTAAAAATTAAGAATCTGATTCATAAATTAAAATTTCTTAAAGACACTAGAGGAAAAAGCGCGTGCTATGGATATAAATCACGTTTATTCTTAAACAAAGCACGGAAGATGCTGCGAAATATGTTTGCCGTTCCAGTCTTTGCAAACAGGAGGACCGATTACTGACTCTTAAAATACTAAAGAAGAAATTTGTTTAATTATATATCACACACACGAATATCCAAACTGTCAGATTAGTTGTCTGCCAGCATGTCTGCACTCGCTAATGTCCCTCCCGTGTGCATATTTATTAAAACACAGCTTGCAAATAGAGTTCACATTAAAATAAACTGTCCAGATAAGGAGATTAATAGATATTTATTTTGCAACGATGTCCTGAAAGGCATCTGAACATATATGGCGTTGCAATATATTAGTGACATATACCGAATATAAAAATGAAGCTAAGCACTAGCAAATAAGATTTACACTAAGTATCTGCTGCTTCTGAGACTGAGTATGAAAACAAACTGTTAGATGCGTTTAGCAAGTGGTATTTCCTTCATACGTTACAAATATATATATTAAAAAACAGGCAGAGATAATGCAATATCTGCGTAACCTTAAAATCGATTATACCTCGTCAGAACATGCTTTAAAACAATTTAATTAGCGGATGCTGTGTAATATTTTATTCCTGCAAACACTACATTGCCGAGAATCTATGGCCTTATACTCTGGCCAATTCACGAGGGGAAAACTTCTGACCTGCAATTACAGACAACTTATCAGGAGAAAAGGACACCATGATTTGACGCCAAGAGCGAGTTAGTGAATTTACGTATCTGTTCTTTAAAGAGTGAATCCCCATATATAGCTCAGTAGTTGATGGATCTCCATTAATACACCTGCATTCACATTTCAGCCTTAAAGAGACAAACAGGGATTTAGTGCAGAACACCACAGTTTTGCCAAGTCCTTTCAAAACATCAGTACGCTTCAAATTACACCAAAAGCCGAGAGATTCTTCTTGATTTCCAAAATGTATAGGTGGCCTGGATGCTTTTCTGCCAGCAGCCGCCTACCTTTAGTTTGTGTATACATATATACGTGTATATATAGCCAAGAGACGGATTAATTAGCCGGGTTTGAGCTGAAGGAGGCTGCAGTGACGAGACCAGTGGCGATTGGCCGCCCGCCTGCCTGGCCCTGCCTTTATAATTTCCACACGAGAGCATCTGGGCTCTTATACTAACCAACAGCCAGCTTCTCCTGACACATACACACACACAACACACCGACACCCAGCACTTTTCCCACCATCTGATTAACAACCCTGCACACACACACAGTGATTACTACAGGAAAACATAAATACATACGAAGAGGGTTTATTATTTTGACTACTGGAAGCCTTGCTGTGTCTCAGTTCAACTTTTGTTTTTATTGCTGCTGGGGAATTGCCGATCTCAAGGCTTTGCTCTCACTCAATGATCCTTTAAAAAAAGAAAGGAAAGGAAAGAAAAATATCGCTCCCCCCTTCGAGACGGCTGCTCTGAAAAGGCAGGAAGAGAGCATCTGAGCAGCAGTTGCCACAGCGTGTTTTGAAAGACATTTGTTACGTTTCAGAGCGCTGCAGCCTGTTTCCCCTCTGAAGTTGGCTCCAGCCTTAGCAGCCGCATTGGATCCCACAGCCTATTGCGAGACTCCGGTATACAATCCGGATCTCTGCCCCAATATGATCGCGGCCCAGGCCAAGCTGGTGTATCATCTGAATAAATACTACAACGAGAAATGCCAAGCCAGGAAAGCCGCCATCGCCAAAACTATCCGAGAAGTCTGCAAAGTGGTTTCGGACGTACTAAAGGAAGTGGAGGTGCAGGAGCCCCGTTTCATCAGCTCTTTGAACGAGATGGACAACCGCTATGAGGGCCTGGAGGTCATTTCTCCCACCGAGTTTGAAGTGGTCCTTTATCTGAACCAAATGGGAGTTTTCAACTTCGTGGACGACGGCTCTTTGCCGGGCTGCGCCGTGTTAAAGTTAAGCGATGGGCGCAAGAGGAGCATGTCCCTTTGGGTGGAGTTCATCACGGCTTCTGGTTATCTTTCTGCTCGCAAAATCCGGTCCAGATTTCAGACTCTGGTGGCCCAAGCCGTGGATAAATGCAGTTACAGAGATGTGGTAAAGATGGTGGCTGACACGAGTGAAGTGAAACTGAGAATCAGAGATAGATATGTCGTGCAGATCACTCCAGCTTTTAAATGCACAGGGATCTGGCCAAGGAGTGCTGCCCACTGGCCACTTCCCCACATCCCCTGGCCGGGACCCAACAGGGTAGCAGAGGTCAAAGCTGAAGGATTCAACCTTTTATCCAAGGAGTGTCACTCTCTAGCAGGCAAGCAGAGTTCAGCCGAGAGCGATGCCTGGGTGTTGCAGTTCGCAGAAGCGGAGAACAGACTGCAGATGGGCGGCTGCAGAAAGAAATGCCTCTCTATTCTCAAAACCTTACGGGATCGTCATCTGGAACTGCCGGGCCAGCCCCTGAATAATTATCACATGAAGACTCTGGTTTCATACGAGTGTGAAAAGCATCCCCGGGAATCGGACTGGGACGAGTCTTGTCTGGGCGACCGGCTCAACGGGATTTTACTGCAACTCATCTCCTGCCTTCAGTGCAGGAGGTGCCCACATTACTTCTTGCCCAACTTAGACCTGTTTCAGGGAAAACCTCATTCAGCCCTGGAAAATGCAGCCAAACAAACTTGGCGACTGGCTAGGGAAATACTCACCAACCCGAAAAGTTTGGAAAAACTTTAGAGGACAATTAAAATGGGCCTAACTGATCAGTCTTCTTATTTTCAGATAAAGTTTAAACTTCCTGTTCGAAAAGTCAAATATTTCCACTTGAGAATGCTAATAATATTCTCTTTAAAAGGAATATTGCTTAGGCTCCTCACACACACTCACAACAGCAAACACTATGACATGTCTTCATCACAGTTTTGAAATTCCCCCTGAAAAATGTATCTTAACACCCGGAAACAAATTCGGCTGTAATTTAACATGATTGTGACCATTCTGCCTAGAAACGGCACCAATGGATTATAACAAACCCCAGTATTTTTGTGTAAATCCCTCTGTGAGTAAAAGCTATTTGGATATGCCATCTGAACAAAACCCTAATGTACATTTTAATTTGTATCAAATATTGTGATCGCACATTGTCTTTGAAATTGTGGATGTTGGTGTTTTGTGATTTGGTGAACAGAAGTTAAATTGCCATTTCGGATACTTCAGGACATTTTCTGCTAAAGAAGATACCATTTAAAAAGGTAGATTTTATCATGGTACTTTTGTTAATTGTCTTTTGAAGTGTCTGAACTTAAAAGTTTACATTTTTCGTTTCATATATATTGCTTGTTCTATTTCTAACATTCCATAAATATACTTGAAATGTTATTTAAATATATTCAAAAGAAATTTGGATTCTGCTTATATAATAACGCTTGAATATTGGAATTATATATTTGAAAAATGCACTTGAAATACACTGGATAATGACTTTTTGTGATTTAGATTTTAATTTCTGTTGCTGATTTTATTTAATTACAAGCTAATAAATGAAGTAAAATAAATATTGTTAAGCGTTTCAAAACTGGATCAAGTTTTCTATTTGAAAATATGGCCAATGTAATGTTTTGCAAATCATAAGGGAGCAGCCCTTTTCCTACCGACTAGTTTTGTAGGAGAAGAAAATATTGGTGTATTATATGCACCACAAATTCGTGTGGTAATTAACAGAGCAACACTTTCTTCAGGCATCAGAAAATAAATTTACTTTTGAAAGATTCGCTATACCAGGTTAATGTTTCTGCATGGTTTTGAACAGTACTGAGGAAACAAAACACAGCACTGAAGGAGAGGCTACTGAATGAGCAATGAGTTTGATTCCTGACAAAAATCAATATTTTGGAGCAAGTAGTAATAAAGAAGAAAGCAAAATTTACAGGTGAAGAGGTCAAGCCAGTAGCAATAAAATGAAGAACAATATAACTTCCGACCTACAGATCCACTATGGATGTAACAAGGTTGCAAGTTGCATCTGTAGAAATCAACTCCCTGTGTTCAAAGGGCATTCAAAGAGAATAGCATGTGCACATCCATAAAACTGTAAGTGATCACAGACTGTCTGTTCATACTCCAACATATGATTATTCAGAACGTATATTTCCTTAAAATATTTTAAGATTAAAATGCAAAATAATATACACCCAAAATAGCAACGTATATCATTTATTTAGTAACTTAATAGTCAACAAGTGCTGAACTAAGCAAATTGCCGATATAATAATGTCCAGTTGTAAGAACTCATAGTGGGTGGGTATTTGTGATACCATTACAATGGCTATTGTGCAAGAATCTTTTTTTATTTAGTGCTACGAGCACGTTCTGAATGTCAGACATTATTCGTCAATAGAAAACCTGCTTTATTAAAACACACGTTTTCAAAAGCGATCACTGCGTTTTTAAAAAGTTATCACTGAAAAGCATTTACAGTGAAGGTCTTTTTACAAGAAACAATATTGGAGTGACTTTTAAAAGTATCTCCTGTATTTTTCTCCCCTACTTAAGAAACTTGTAATATTGTTTTGTGAATGTATAGAGAATAAAGCAATAATAAGAAGTATAAACTACATGTCAGAAAGGTGCCCCATAGATAGATCCCTATAACAATCCCCCACCACATCCCCCACCACATGTATGCTCGACTTTAAAAAAAAAACCGGATTCAAATTTTTATTCTCAACGCTAATACAGGTCAAATATATGTAAATCGCTCTTAAATTGATTGGATCTACTTCTCTTGCAGATGTCAAGGTGTTTTGTAATATTAAACAATGCAAAAAATTAGATATTTGCCAAGAATTAGCTCTTGTGCTCAGGCCCACATGATAGCCATTTTCTTTTTCAGAAAGAGAACATTAATTTCAGTATTTGAACAGATAACATTTATTAAAACGTGCAGCATTTTCCTATTTAGAAACTAACATTCTTGAAATAAAGGGATTCTATAAAATCCACTGCAAGAGAAAAGCCCATCACTGTGTCTTAGGGGACCGCAGTCTGGGACCGCTGTTACCTCAAGGGATTTCAGAGCAATTGGCTTAACTGCTAAATCTGCCCATGTTCATACAGAGGCATTCAGAGAAAGATTGTTAAAAATGTGCACGCTGTAAGTAATAGAGGATTTGCCATCATTAATACATTTCGCTTTTTAATAAAACACAGTAAAAGCCCACAGGAGTAAGAGGCGTCTGGGGGGAGGAGGGGACCTTCCGCACTCTAGGCTGTGCGTTCCGATTATGTTCTCCGGGCAGTGTTTAACATACAAATCGCGTCCAGACAATGCGTACTGTAAACACACCCAGCTCACGAGGAAACGCACTCTACTCACTTTGGGGTCAATCTTCTTGAAGGCCGGATCATCCTCATCCACCTCGAAGTAGATTTCCGTGGTGGTGATGGAGAGGGTCCCTTTGGCCACTACCACAGGGGCGATGAGCTGTGCCGGCGTGCTGAGAACCACCGGGCCTGCAAGACAAGGGCAGGGGCGTCAGGCCGTAGCAACTCCAGCCGGCCCTCCCCCATTCCTTACTGAATGCAGGCACCCAACAATCAGCCTAATAAAGTCCATTTGTAAGTTGCTTTATATCTTTCTTGCCAGGGCTCACCACCCTGCTCTCTCGTGAGTAGTCTGACAAGAGTTTGTGAGCGGTAGGGTGAGACTCCGAGATGAATCAATGACCAAAATTCAGGGGGGCTAGAATGAAAAATTATTGCCCTCAGAAGCGGGTTCCTTCTCCTTTCGTGACCTTCTTATTCCTGATTAACACTAACACTGTTTAGATACAGGAGGTGGCAAGTAGCAGTGACACGTTACATATAGTTCTCAATAAACAGGGTCAGCCGGTTCAGGCGAAGGGAGTCCCAAAAGCTCATAGTTTGCACAAAGTCTGGGGATTCATCTCTAGATATCAGCGCTTTCCTGGGAAAAGCAAATACAGCCGTCTGTACTTTCATAGAAGCCGAAAACATTCCCTTTCATTAGTGTTAACTCCGAGTCTACAGCTTAAATCAGAAGACATCACAAAAGAAAAACAAATAGCCACATGTGATGTCTCAGAAAGCGGCACCCAACGTTTTATACCTTTCCAGCAAGATTTTTATTTCAATGTCTCACCGCTAAGAACTTTAAAAAATAATTTTACCATAACATTTTACACAAAATATAATTCTTTGCCACCCGTGTGTGTGTGTATTGAGGAACGGGGGTGGGGTAATTTGTATTCTAACTGCCAGCCTTTAGGGCGCATTGTGGGAGGTTTTAATTTTAGGAAACCATTTCTGCTTTAATACAAAGAGGCGCTGATCTTTAATCCGAATTCAGTAAATCTGCCGTTAAACTGCTGATGTGATTTAGGAAGCTCACTTATTTTAAACAAAAATAGACTAAATATAAAATTCTCTTACAAGTCCACAACTAACTTGCACGAGGAAATCTACATCTAGACACATGAAGTATAAGTAATAAAGGCTTACTCGACATTTTGGAAACTCAGTGAAACCAAGATATTTTATATATAGCCCTTTTAAAAGCTATTCATCTCAATGTACAAAAAAGAGAGATCCTGTTCATATTTATGCAGTTAAAATGTTCTGTACAAAAATCGGGATCGCGCGCAAGGTGACCATCAGACCGGTGGATCTCCAGTTGCAATCCGCAGGCACTGCCGAGACTTTCTGTGGTGGGTGAGTGGTGTTTCACACCGGCACGGGCAGGACAAGCTTTGGGCTTGCTCTGCACAACCGCACCAAGGCTAATAGGCACCGGTACAATCTTCTCCTCCTCCCACAATATTTTACATACACACACACACACTTTACAAGCGGATGGTGTAGCAACACTTCAAATTACACACTTAGCCCAACTTAGTCGTGTATCAGCGCATCTAGCTGTCAGGTGAAACACCCAATTTGAGACTGTGTTGCACAATGTATTGTCATTTCCTTTGCAAGATAAATGAAGGGAAAGGCACGGATTATTGTGTGTACAAGAGGGAATCTAAAACTCACTGTTTCACTGACAGCTTTCAGCAGCCCAGTGTGGCAGGCTAGATAATATTGATACAAACTCTAGTATTCCTTCCTTTTATTGTTTTCTATCTCCTAATAAACCAGTGTAGCCTCTTGAATCCAGTCAGCTGATCTGAATCACATGCCGAGGGTTTGCTTTGCTCCTGTCCCCTTTAGCCTCCATCTTCTCTCCGTTATTCTGCTGTGGGAGCCGAGCCCAGCCGAGCCGCGCCGCTAGGAAACCTGGCCTCTCTGCAAAGGGCAGGGTGATCGATCTGCAACGGCGCTTTAAAGGCTCATCAATCTTAATCTAGGTTGCTCAAGTAATTATGCCCGATTCTGTTGTACGATTACAAGTGGATTT
Organism: Chelonia mydas; assembly: GCF_015237465.2. Taxonomy (NCBI): domain Eukaryota; kingdom Metazoa; phylum Chordata; order Testudines; family Cheloniidae; genus Chelonia; species Chelonia mydas. Next base: position 50,484,303 of record NC_057849.1, on the reverse strand, counting down.
GGGTTTCTATTCCCTAGGCCCCTCTCCTTTGTGTTTATAGAAGGAGGATCTATCTATACGGACAGCAGCTCCCTACCCTGCAGAACCACTTGCCCTCTTAAGCAGACCATTCCAGCCCCTCTTTTAACCCTTACCCAACAGTACCCCCAGAGCAGCCGTGTTGCCCTCCCTACTCATTATGCTGTACACACAGCAATGGGTTTACGGGCCTTTGTGCGAAAAGAAAACTGCGTTAAGATGATGCATATTGGAAACAACTTGATATTCTATCATTTTAAGGAGGCGTTAGTGGGCCTTACTGAATCCCAGAAGGAAGATCATCTGTTTAATCCAATTACCTCTCTTTCCCTTGTGTTATGCGAATAAAATAAAAACAAAGTTACTAGTATTTAATGGTCAAACAGCCAAAGCCTATCACCAGAAATCTACAAGGACAATAGGGGAACATCGTGAGTAGATTCCTATGGGTACGTGTGTGACTGTGATAGAGTGTGTGTGTGCGCACACACCCACACACCCACCCCGGTGCTACAAGGCAGGAGGGGTTCACTTCCAAGACTGTGATTTAACTCAGGGATCAGTGAATTTCAGACCCCCCCCCCCCGAGAAAGCCTCAAAGCGCCTTAAACAGTAAAGTGATTTTGACCAAAAAATAGCGCCCCTGTATTCAAACGACATTCTAAATGTGTAGAAACGTAATACAAGCGAGCTATGGAAATACCGTTACGAATAACCTTTATTGTACTTTCTAAGGAAAACGGCTAATGTTTATGAAATATTTTTCCTTCCAATGAGGGCGTCCTCTGAATAAGGTGTAAGGGATTTCTTATTTTGTTACAGGGAAAATAGATTTTATAATTCCTGCCGCCGTCTCTCCTCCCTCCCCCCGAAGACGACACAAAATGAAATATTCAGTCTTATTAGTGTGTCATTTTTACACTAGTCCTTTGGAAATCTCCAATTACAACTTCCAATTCCATAGCACGTTTAAGGAGCACTGAGTCTTTTTGTTGTAGCCTTCAGGGAGCAAACCAGCCACTGAGAGAATACGAAATTAATCCACTACAGCTATAGAGAGAGAGGATTATGTTTTAATCCCCTTTGGGACAGTCTCTGGATTTTAAGGATCCGATATTAAAATGTTTACATAAGGCATAATCAAAATACTGCAGATTTTCCATATGGTACCCAGTTATCTGGAAGCTTTGGGTTCTTTTCCAAAACACAGCCGACCGCCTGGTGAAGCAACAGCGCGGCACACCTGACGCCGGAAAGAGTCCGATGGGCTCGTTCGGTTTTGGACAGATAACGGGCCACGGCTACCAATCGAACCCACTCACCTTTGGGGCTGGAGAACAGCGCTTTTGGCTCGGAAGCAAATATTCACTTCAAGCACAGTCACAGTAATAAAAGCGTGCATAGTAATGAACCCTCCCAGCACATACCAGTATGATATGTGGGGCATTAGGAGGCAGTTAAAAAATGAATATTGCTTATATCTGCTCCTAATGCACGTATATTCAACTGCAACTAAAAATCCGATGCTCCCACCTGAGCTCTAGAAAGACGGGACCTGTTTCCCTGCACTATTTCACTATACAATTTGGGGTTTGGTTGTGGGTTGACGGGCCACCACGCCCTGTTACCTCTAGAAAAGGAGACAAAAAGAAGAGTGGAAATGCTTGTCAGGAATTTGGAGGCTTAGAAAGAGAATATCTTTTCAAGTACAATTTGGTTGAACATTTCCAACCATTTTGAAGTAGACCAGGGGGCCAACAGTGTAACGGAGGAAACGCAACGAACACTTACAGTTAAGAATTCACTTTAGATCCACAGGTTTTTTAATCGGCTCACGTGTAGGACTTTCCGCCTGGTGTCCCCTGTGGTAGGCACATGTGATTTACATTTCTAAAACAAACGATGTAGCGAATAGACACTTTTAAAAAGTAATATTTGTTTTTTCAAAAGTAAATACTTGTGGGATTGGGCGGTTCCACTGAAAACGCAGAAATCAGTATCTGTTTTTTCCCTTCATTAACATTTTGATATACAGGGAGTTGGTTTCTTGTATTATAAGGATAGCAAAGAAGGTCAATGCAAATAAAAGTTTTACGAGCTGAGGGACAGCTTACAATTTACAAAACCAACATCGATAAAATTACTTCTCTGGAATCTGGCCTTTTATGAAAGCCCAAAGAGTAACATTCTGAAATATTATCTTAAAGACTTCAGCTTTCTCAGAAGTGCTTTGAGGTGGTTGTTTTTAATGGTAAGAGCTAAAAAGAAGTTGGTGTTTACATTGCAGGTGTATTTGCTAAAACGAGAGTGCCCAATAATTCTTAAATGGAAATATGTTTTTAGTGCACCTGTTGGATTATGAAAAAATATTTTCATAGCTGGCACAGTTTTATAATATAAACCTCAACAGGAACATTTGAGAGTTGAAAATAGTAGATAAAGGAAATTTAATTTGTATGTGGGTAGTTTAAATGGAAAACCTGGTTTTGTATAACTTCAAAAAGCACACCTTTTTGTGTGCCATTTTAATTTGATGACCTGCAGTGCTACATATATAGTATACAATAAAAAAAAAGTTCTGGTATCAACAACAGAGAGAGATTTTATATATATGAAGTAGATTTTGCTATTTTAAAATAAAAACCCAACCTGTTTTTTCAAACATTGTGTTGAGTTGAAAGATGGCATCAGAAACAGTCATGTATCTGAACTGTAAATCTACTATGCTGCTCATCATTTAATTTCTTTAAATCTAAATGTGCACTTGATCTAAACCTCTCAGAAATGAACTAAAATTTATAAATACAAATAATAATAATCAATGCTTTAATTGTAAAGAGCAAGTAGAGCAAATTGACAATGTTACACTTTAAAATAGTTCTAAAACTAGATATCTGAAATGGGTTCACATTTTAAAATAACTGGTTTAAAATGTGCACTGAAACTTTTTTTAAATTTAAAAAGTAAAAAATCCAAACCCAACTATATAATCACAGAGTAAAGATAGAAGCAGAAGTAGCTTTAGGCACCAGATAAAAAAGAAGGGAAAGGGATTTGGAGTCAAGGGAACCAAAAATAATGAGAAAGATATAGATACAGATAGCTAATTAAGCTGTACAAATATAAGGAAATTTATAGTACTGATGTGCAGAATTCAACGATTTAGCCATCTTTGTTCCTATGACTTTTATAAATCTGACCCCAGAAAGCATTATCAGAAAAATTCTTCAGTCAATATCCTGAAATTTCTCACATCAGGAGGTCAGACCTCATTTATTATAAGGTCAGGAAGAAGTGGTAGTTAACTTCCATTCAATGATACATCTTAAAAAGCTAAGGCCAGCTTATAGGACAATGTAAATTCAGCATCCATTAAACAGTGTTACTAACAGATTTGAACACACACTAGTATTGACAAACTTGTTGATTGTAAATATAAAGAGATTCTAAATTTGACTACTGTGCTTTCTTCTTATCTCTTAATCACCAGTAAACATCAGTTTAATCCTGCCTCCGCACTACAACCCACTAGTGTTTGTCCTTGCCTGCTAACTGACATTTTTTATATTAAGGGTGAGGAAAATTTTATGGTGTTTCTTTTTAATGGACATTATCAAGCTGAACAGATAGACTCCAAATTCTAAAATTTGACCCAAGCTTTTTTCCATTTTTGCACTATTCATGTACTTTAAAAAAATAAAGAACTGCTTTTTATGATCTTTCCAAAGGCAACAATGAAACAATTTCAGCAGCTCAGCTCTCATGAGTAGTGTCATAACAACAAACAAATGTATATGCATGAAGGGTAAAAAAAAACTGAAAAAAAAGGTTTAAATATTTCCATAGTGAATGACATAAACAGCAAGTAAATAATCTTATTTCAATTATAAAAAATACTTAGCATCTCTTTGAAACATGATGGGACAAATTCTTCCATACGGTGTATATGTACGTAGCTCCCATTTCAGTGAGAGCCACGTGCATACATCCAAAGGAAGATTTTTGTCTGAATTATGTATCTTCTGGGTACTGTTTAGAGAGAAATGTAAAAGAATGCTATTTTTTCTCTGAAAATGTTGTGCTTTACGATATTCATAGAAGTACTGTCCCGTTTGTATTGTTCAAAATATGGTGTAAGGCATCCATGATATAAGGTTTGATCCAGCTCCCATTTAAGTCGATGGAAAAACTCCATGATTTGATGGTGCAGGATCAAGCTATTGATGAATGAGGTCCTAGAACAGGGAAAATACATTATGAAAACATGCCGAACCATGCACCTGCTGATAACTGTCCAGAGTTACATCACCTGACAAAACTCATGGCTGCAGACCCAGGGATGAGCACTGATCCTCCACTACCCAAGGAACTATGAAGGCCATCCAAAAGCTATGTAATGGATATTCTGCTGGGTTTGATGGTATTCCACCCAAGCTGCTCAAAGGTGCCTTGGAACCAATGAACATCAGCCTGCATCAACTATTGTTAAAAGTGTGGGCAACAGAAAGTACTGGCTGAATGGAAAGACAGCATCCTAATGTCCCTGTATAAGGGCAAAGTATCTGGCACCAAGTATGGCAACTACAGGCTGATCTCATTATCAGTCCCTGGAAAGGTCTTTGCTCCCCCTCTACTTGGTAGGATTCAGCCACTCTAACAGCCATTGGTGTCCACAGCAATCAGATTTCACCATTGTGCAATCGACAATGGATGCTGTCCTTACCCTCTAGCTTCTGGGTGAAGAATTTAACTGCTTGCTTCATGTAGCATATATCAACATCAAACAGGCTTTTGATCTGGTCATCAGGGCAGCACTTTGGCTTGCACTGAAGTAGCTGGCATTCCAGATGTTCTGCTAAATCTGGTGTATGATCTTTACACTGGTACCTGTGCAAGAGTGTGCACTGGTTTGTGGCTTTTGATGTGTTTCTACACAACTTCACTATTCTCACCCCAGCACTATTCTGTTGAGCTATCAACTGGATATTAGGACTTGCCACTCCACATGTTGGAATCAAGACTGGTCAAAAAGCGTTCACCAACCAAGACTACACTGATAACACTGCCCTGCTTGTGGAGACATAAGAGAATTTCAGCCTTGCCCTCCAAGGTCTCCAATATGCCACCTAAACTATGGGATTAAAGTTTCATGGCAGAAGATCAAATTTCAGAATCTCTGGGGTAGGCCAGCAGACCCTCCAATGCAAAAAGGGAAGAGTATCATGGAGAGCACTGTTGAGTTCATCTACCTAAGCTGCAAACAGAGTTCAAATGCTCACAGCAAACCTGATGTTTTTCGAGGAACAGGTCTCACCACCTCCTGCATGAAGTCCAGGTCTTGCTTATGGATGCAAAAATATTTTCATTGAGACCATGGGCGGCGGGTGAACCAACCATTGGGACAGGCTAGCTCCCGGCCCCTTCCCTTCTTCCCAAGGCCCCTCCCCCTCTCCTTCTGCCCCTTCTCCACCACCGGAGCCCAGATCACCTCCACTGCGGCTGCTAGCTCCCCGGCCCGAGCCCTGGGCCACCCGAACACCCCCAGAGCCCACAGCCCCAGAGCGCCAGGCGGGCGGGGCTCAGCCTCCCCCAGTCTATGATACCCACTGCCCATGGCTGAGACAAAGTTCAGGATCTATCAAATCTTTCTATTATCTGCACTGCTAGATGGCTAACAACCTGGATCTTCTTATAGACAGACATGGAGCGGCTAGAAATTCCATATGTGCGGGCAGCACGAAATCCTGAGCATAAAGTGGCTTGACTTTGTGCAAAATTTCAGAATCTCACAGAGATCTGACCTTCCTTCAATCACTCATTATATTCAAAAGCAGCATTGCATGCTTGTCAGCCATGTCACCAGAATGGGCAAAAACACCCCAGACACATCAGGCTCTAGAACTCTCTAATGATTCGCGAAGGGTTGTGTGCCCTGACCCCACCTGGTTCTGCCCATGCAGCTGTCTCAGAGATTCGTGGATTTGCAGGATTGTGTCAGATCCGAGAACTTCACTACAAGATGCCTCGTGCAGCACCTTCAACCATGGTCACTCTGGCTAGCGCAGTGGTTCTCAGTAGACTGTGTGTGTTTGATGATCATGCCTATTGTGTGCTGGGCTCACTTCAGTCAAGCACTTTTTCCCCACCACAGCAGAAACAACCAATGGCCTGTCTAAAGGACCAACACTTCAACAATTTATGGGGCCAAGCTGAAGTACGTTTTGTCCCACTGATGCAGTTAAAGCATGGTTCCAATTTGTGTGTAGATGAGATCTTAACAATGTCCTTGAACTGAGCAAAAGCCTTGAACAGTTCACATGGACTTAGCACAGTTCAGGGACATGGTTAAGATTCTGTTTCAACTGCTGCCAGATGATCCTGTATCAGTGATTGCCAAGACTGTACTTAATCATTTGCATCTGGCCAGAAGCTTGTAACTATTCAAGATTTGGAGCTCACTGTCATGATTCATGCATTTATCACCTTGAGATTAGACTAATACAGTGTGCTCTGCATGAAACTTCACCTTCAAACCCTACGGAGACTGAGGCTGGGACAAAAAAGAGCAGCTTGCTCGTTGAGCAGTATGACACCAATGTTCCATGCTGACTACTGGCTTCCAGGGAGAGTGGAGGATGTTGTTTTTGAACTTGAAAGCCGTAAATGATCTGGGACCTACATATCTGAGAAACAACTTCTCTTCTTTTGTGATACTATTACAATTCTCTGTGAGGAATAATAAAAGATGCTCATCAAAAAGTGACAAGGAAAAACTTCACCTGTGTCTGGGAAAAGGGAGCATGGCAGCCAAGGTGGCATTATGCTACATGGCAACCTGCCCTGGATCAGAAACTGAGTCTAACAACAAATGGACACAGGATCAAACACCTAACATACCATGTGGCAATAACTTTGATGGGTTGTACCTGCTTCTGAAGAGCTATCTGTGGGGTCTGTCTTTTACTTTGGCAACAGTAGTATAGCTTGTCATGCCAATACTTTTACTGAATTGAATCAAATTGTGAGGATTTCAACTTTGGAGTTGTGAAAGAGCCCTTTCCACTACCTTCAGGCCATGTGCAAGGTTCTTATTTCCTCCAGTTGAGGAGAAAGAAAGGGTAAGATGGCAGAGGGATAGTAAGCTCAGGGAGTGTGGGGTAATTTGACTGCTTACTTGCTGTGTGCATGTTGAATTTTGGGGGAGGAAATGAGCTGTAGAATGCGTATGTTATATATTATGTACACGTTTGTAAAAGGTGTCCAGGGTATAGTAGAGTCACTATTTCAAATTTATTTTAAACCAAAAAAGTTGTAAAAGGGCATACCATTTCCCCTTGGCAGACTAACTTTAGGGGACTGTACATGCAGCAGCTGAAACTTTACTGACAGTTGTTTTTGAACACAGTTGATGCTTCCATGATTTCCTTGACCAGTGAGAACAAAGATTTTGTTGGAGACCCATTGCAGGCAGACTGTGCTGCTACCTTCTTGACTACTTTGTATAAAACAATGTTCAGAAAGAAATTCCTGTCCATACTGGTCAGTAAAACTGTGAATATAGTAACTTAAATACTGTTTAAACACAATTGTTGCTAGCATAATTTCAGATTTAGGTCACAGCCCTGCAATCTAATCTGTGTAGGTAGATTCTTACACCTGCATGGAGCCCAATGAAGTTGTTGGGGCGTTGCCTGTGCAGATCAGAGTGCATGAGGCAAGGCTATAGTTTGGATAGGGCCTAGACCAGGGATTGGCAACCTTTGGCACACGGCCCATCAGGGAATTCCGCTGGCAGGCCAGGACAGTTTGTTTACCTGCAGCATCCACAGGTTCAACCAATCGTGGCTCCCACTGGCAGAAGTTTGCCGTTCCAGGCCAATCGGGGCTGCGGGAAGCGGCGTGGGCCGCGTGCCAAAGGTTGCCGATCCCTGGCCTAGACAATGCAATGACATAATGAGTGCCCTGAGACTGTGATTCTTGGAGCTGAGAGGCTTTGCTTGCTCATTTGCAGAGACAGTATTAAAACAACCCTGCACCCATCAGAAGAAGGAGAATGGTGTCCCTTAGAATCCTGGCAATCTACGAAGGATGGGAGAGCCTTAAGGACATGAAAAGCTGTCTCAGTATCCTAACTCTGAAAATAAGCCCAGAGTAGCTGGCTAGTCAGTTGGAAGTCAGGTACAGCAAGAAATCCAGCTGCCATTTTAGGAGTTAGGGAACCCAGCTGCCCAGACATCAGTCCACGAGGAAGCTCAGTATCCAAAATGGGTGGATAAGAATACACACTTTTAGGGACACGGTGGAGGAGAAAGGCATGGTAAGAGGAGCTCTTCAAAGTTGTGCTTGGGAGTTCATTCATATATGACTTTGAAAGGATATTTTGGATAATGTGAAACCAAATTGTTTAAAATGCTGAAATGCCTAAAAATAGGATGTTTCTGAAATTGTTGCTTTTGACATTTTCAATGTAGGAAATGACTATATAGCAGAAGTTGTGTGTGTGTGTGTGTGTGTTTGTGTAGTTTATGCCTGAATTTAAATTAAACTCATGTACACAAATGATTTCCTTCTTTACATGTTGATTTAAGGATCAAAATTTGAATATATAGCTGTCACAGACTGAAAATCTGGCTCAGTAAATTTTCCATATTTGGAACCACAAGACTAAGATGGCTATATGCCCCTACAATAAAGTAAAGGGCCAATGAAAACTCTGGCAGACTAGACTGTAAGGAATGGATGAAGAGATGCAATCTGCACTGGTCAGAGTGAGAAGTTGATGAAACTGAGGAAAGGGGAAATCAAAAGATGTCCTATAGTATTTGTTAAAATTGGTCAAGAGAAAACTATATACAGTGGCACAACTTACTAGAAGATCTGTATAGTTGAGTCCTTGTAAAGAAAATTCAGTTGCAGATTTTGGGCACAAGAGATGCTCCTGACATTGAATACATTTTAAAATGCATTTCCCTCTCCAAATTCAGTTTACAACTACATAAAAGACAGAGTCAGTAAAAATCACACTCAGGTTCTCTACCACCTACGTATTTATTTTTTTAACGAGGCTTTGTAATGTTGCAATTGTATCCCTAGTGTGGAAGCAAGACAGCTTTTACAACAGAATCTGGCCCTATGTAAGGCTCCTAAAATCGTGTCAGAAATGTAAATGAAGCTCTTGTTAGAAATTGTAATTGAAAATATCCATTAAGGGCTAAATGATTTACTTGTTTATTTAAGGTTTCAGAGTAACAGCCGTGTTAGTCTGTATTCGCAAAAAGAAAAGGAGTACTTGTGGCACCTTAGAGACTAACCAATTTATTTGAGCATGAGCTTTTGTGAGCTACAGCTCACTTCATCGGATGCATACTGTGGAAACTGCAGAAGACATTATCAGAAGACAATGTCTTCTGCAGTTTCCACAGTATGCATCCGATGAAGTGAGCTGTAGCTCACAAAAGCTCATGCTCAAATAAATTGGTTAGTCTCTAAGGTGCCACAAGTACTCCTTTTCTTTTTGTTTATTTAAGATAATGTTACATAGTTTTAATATACTATAACTTTTGGAACTGTTCCAATTTTCTCTCAACAAAAACATTCAAAAACAATTTTCATTGGAAATTGCTCAAAATTGTAATGATTTCTGTGATTGTGACTGAAACGAGACAAACAAGTAATTTTGCATAGGCAACCAAATAGATGTTGGTAACTTTTGCTTGCTATCAATCTTGTCTGAATTTGAACAGATGATCTGGAAATGAAAGGTCCTGTATCTCATTAATACTACTACAAGCTGTCCAATTCCCATGATCCAACTTATTTTTCATAGCCCAGGGCAGGAAGTCAGTGCATCCACTATGGGTATGTCTACACAGCGAATAAAAACCTGCGGCTGGCCCATCCCTGCTGACTTTTCCCTCTGCAAATATTTCTGGAGCCTCATCTACTCCCGTCTATTTCCTTTCTCTCATTCATGTCCAGATATTAGTCACTATTTAGAGACTGGTCAAAAATATTGCCTGGACTACTTTGTCTGTCTGGTCCTAACTGTAAGTTCTGAAAGATTATAAATGCCGCATTACGGTGCAGATGACATGTATGCACATCATGGGAAAACTCCCATGACTGGAGTACCAGCATTGAGGGGTATAGCTGGTTCTGAAAGGATAGGTATGGGAAAAAAGGGAGAAGTGTTGTGCAGTACGTCAAGAATGTATACTCTTGCTCTGAGGTACAAGAGGAAGTGAGGGACAGACCTACTGAGAATCTCTGGGTGAGGATAAGAAGGGAAAAGAACAGTAGCAATGTTATGGTGGGGGTCTGGGGGGTACAGACCATCAAATCAGAAAGATGAAGTGTTACAAGCAGGTAATAAGATTAGCTAACATACACGAGCTAGTATTAATGGGGGATTTTAACTGCCATGATATCTGTTGGAAGATTAGCACAGCAAAACATAATATGCCCTGCAAATTCTTAGCATGTGTAGGGGGCAACTTTCTGATTCAGAAAGTTGAAGAAACAACTAAGAGATCATCCATTTTGGATCTGGTTTTGACCAACAGGGATGAATTAGTTGCGAATGTGAAGGCGGTTGGGAACTTGGGAGGAAGTGATTATGATCGGATAGAATTCAAGATCCTTTGGAAAGGAGGACATGGGAACAGAAAAACAAGGATGCTGAACGTCAGAAAGGTAGATTTTAACGGACTCAGAGAAATACTAGGCAAGGTCCCATGGAAATACCAATTAGGAAGAAAAGGAGTCGACAGGGCTGGCAGTTCTTAAAAGATGTAATGCTAAAGCTCAACATCAAGCTAGTCTGATGCAGAGGAAAGATAAAAAGAGCCACAGGAGGCCAATGTGGCTGCACGCGCAGCTTTTTAGCTATCTAAAACCCCAAAGGGATATATACAGGAAATGGAAGGAGAAGCATATCACCAAGGAAGTATACATGGGAATACTGCAAGCATGTAGGGACATAATCAGGAAAGCCAAGGCAAAGAATGAGTTTCATCTGGAAAGAAATATTAGAGACACCAAGAAGGGGTTCTTCAAGTATGTCAGACAAAAAAGACAAATTAAGGATGGTGTGGGTCTGCTGCTCAGTGGAGAAGGTGATCTGGTAATGGAAGATGACAGGAAGGCAGAGCTGCTCAATTCCTACTTTGCTTCAGTCTTCTCACAAAAAATAACATGTGACTGGATGACTGGCAAAGTTATCATAGACATTAAGGGGGAAGAAATGCAGATTGGGGTAAATTAAGAACACATCACAGATCTTCTGACCAATCTGAATGAATTCAAATCAGCTGGGCCCAATGCTATTCACCCGAGGGTACTGAAGGAATTAACTGAAGAAATCTCGGAGCCATTGGCAATAATATTTACAAACTCATGGATGAAAGGGGAGGTCCTGGAAAACTGGAGAAGAGCTAACGTAGTGCTCATCTTTAAAAAGGAGGAGCTGGGGAAATACAGACCAGTCAGCTTGATTTCGACACCTGGGAAGCTACTAGAGCAATGTATAAAACATTCATAGATTCATAGATATTTAAGTCAGAAGGGACCATTATGATCACCCAGTCTGACCTCCTACACAACGCAGGCCACAGAATTTCACCCACCACTCCTACAAAAACAAAAACCTCACACCTATATCTGTGCTATTGAAGTCCTCAAATCGTAGTTTAAAGACTTCAAGGAGCAGAGAATCCTCCAGCAAGTGACCCGTGCATCCCAAGACCGCATTAGCTTTTTTCACAGCCATATCACATTGGCGGCTCATAGTCATCCTATGATCAACCAATACTCCAAGGTCCTTTTCCTCCTCCGTTACTTCTAATTGAAGGACAGGGATACCCTACAGGAGGATCTGGATGACATTGTAAACTGGAGTAATAGTAATAGAATGAAATTTAATAGTGAGAAGTGTAAGGTCATGCATTTAGGGATTAATAACAAGCTTATAACTAAAATTCTTGTTATTAATTCCTAAATGCATGACCTTACTCCAGTTTACAAGGTCATCCAGATCCTCCTGTAGGGTATCCCTGTCTTTCTCTAAATTGGCAATACCTCCCAGCTTTGTATAATCCGCAAACTTTATTAGCACACTCCCACTTTTTGTGCCAAGGTCAGTAATAAAAAGATTAAATAAAATTGGTCCCAAAACCGATCCTTGAGGAGCTCCACTGGTAACCTCCCTCCAGCCTGACAGTTCACCTTTCAGTAGGATCCGCTGTAGTCTCCCCTTTAACCAATTCCTTATCCACCTTTCAATTTTCCTATTGATCCCCATCTTATCCAATTTAACTAATAATTCCCCATGTGGCACTCTATCAAATGCCTTACTAAAATCTAGGTAAATTAGATCCACTGCGTTTCCTTTGTCTAAAAAATCTGTTACTTTCTCAAAGAAGGAGATCAGGTTGGTTTGGCATGATCTACCTTTTGTAAAAACCATGTTGTATTTTGTCCCATTTACCATTGACTACAATGTCCTCAACTACCTTCTCCTTCAAAATTTTTTCCAAGACCTTGCATACTACAGATGTCAAACTAACAGGCCTATAATTACCCGGATCACCTTTTTTCCCTTTCTTAAAAATAGGAACTATGTTAGCAATTCTCCAATCATACAGTACAACCCCTGAGTTTACAGATTCATTAAAAATTCTTGCTAATGGGCTTGCAATTTCATGTGCCAATTCAATTTTTGAATACCTGGAGAATGAATGGGTGATCACGAGCAGCCAACATGGATTTACCAAGAACTAAGCATGCCAACCCAGCTTGATTTCATTCTTTGACGGGGTAATTGGATTGATGGATGGGGGAATGTGATGGACATAATATACCTGGACTTCACAGGGCTTTTGACACAGTCCCCCTTGACATTCTGATAAGTAAGCATGAGAAATGGGGGCTTAGCAGAACTATCAAGTCAATATATAATTGGTTAAACAACCACAAACAAAGAGTAACTATTAATTGAATGATGTTGGACTGGAGGGAGGTCTCAAGGGGGGTTTCATGGGGATCTGTCCTGGGTCTGGTGTTGTGTAACCTCTTTATTAATGACCTGGATGTAGGAATAGAGAGCACACTGATCAAGTTTACAGACGACACAAAGCTGGGGGAGGGGAATGTTTGCCAACACTTTGGAGGATAGAGCTAGAATTCAGAGGGATCTTGATAAATTGGAGAACTGGGCTATAGACAACAAAATGAAATTCAGCAAAGACAAAAGTAAGGTGCTACACTTAAGAAAGAAAAATGAAATGCACAAATACATAAAGGGGAAAAACTGGCTTGAGAGCAGCACTGCTGAGAAGGATCTTGGAGTTGTGGTAGCTAACAACTTCAACACAAGTCAGCAATGTGATGCTGTTGCCAAAAAAAAAAAAAAAAAAAAAAGGGCAACCTAAAATTGCTTTTCGTTTAACAGAGGCATAGCATGCAAGTCACGGGAGGGGATAGTACTGCTCTACTCGGCGCTAGTTAGGCCTCAGCTGGAGTACTGTGTTCAATTTTGGTCACCAATGTATAGAAAGGATGTAGAGAAACTAGAAAGGATCCAGAGGAGAGAGACAAAGATGATCAAAAGGATGGAATGCAAGCCATATGAGCAAAGGCTGAAGGAAGTGGGTATGTTTAGTTCAGAAAAGAAGAGAGTAAGAGGGGATATGATAGTGATCTTCAAAGACTTGAAAGACTGCCATAAAAAATGGAGAAAAGTTGTTCTCTTTTGCCATAGAGGGTAGAACAAGAGGTTTTGGGTTCAACCTACAGCATAGCAGATTTAGATTAAATCTCAGGAAAAATTTACTAACTGTAAAAACAGTAGAACAATGGAACATACTGCCTAGGGAGGTTGTGGAATCTCCTTCACTGAAGGTTTACAAACAGAGGCTGGATAGCTATCTGTCTTGGATGGTTTAGACACAACAAATCCTGCACCTTGGCAATGGGTTAGACTAGATGACCCTTATGGTTCCTTCTAACTCTATTATTTGTGGGACACAGAATCTTTCCAAAGGTTCACCAAGGCCAAATTCTGCCCTCAGATCTGTGCACACAGCTCTTATTGAAGTCAATGGGAATTGTATACATGCAGCAGAGGTCTGAATGTATTCCTAAAACTTTCAGCCCATGTAATCCAAGTGGTTTGAAATTTATTTTAATCTGTTCTCCAGTTCAGCTTTACAACCTTTTTTTTTAAAAAAAAAATCAAGACAATACTAATGATCAGTTAATACATATTCCACATTGCAAGTATAAACTTATCATGAAATAACATACCAATCTATTTTTCATTATGAAAAAAATAATTTACTTAGAGTAGAACAAATTATTAGTAAATTTGCATATTTAGACTCCTAAATGAAATCACAACATTAGAAAATGGAAAAGAAAAAAAACGGTAAGGATACAGAAGAGTTAGGGATTATCTCTGAACTACAACTGGTTTGATTGCAATACCATTGATTAACAATTTATTGTTAGAAACTGGCTACAATAGACTGGGCTATCTTAGTCATTAGTTCTCACAAACATGTGACTTGCCTCTTGAAGTGAATGGCCTGGGAAGGAAAAGAGCTAAAATTGAAACAGAAAATGGTAAAATTTTTAATATGTAAATACTAAGAAAATAAAACCAAAAGTTTTTATAATTGACCACGCCACAAAATCCTGTTAAAATACTCCTGCAATTGAAAATATTGAGAGTAAACACAAATTTTCTTCGAATCCATCACACACACAAAAATGAAGTAATTCTGTGTGAGCAATGAAATTCACTACATCACTACTAACAACTAAAACCGAAAACAAATATTCTGAATAGATTAAAACTAAATTATCCTCATTATGACATGGAATACTAGGATTATCTAATGACAAAAAAGATCCAGAATGCAATTATTTAAAAAATATGACATGTCATATGTAATTTATAGAAGTATGTTCTACAATGATTTGTGCCGTATGGTTGATGAAAACCTATGAAGGAAAGTCTTTGGAATGAAAGATACTTAAGGTCCACTCATGTGGGCGTTTGCAAGATTGGGCCCATAGTCTTTTTCAACTTTCCTTAGCATTTTTCAGTTTTGTTTTAACTTTGCAAATCAAGGTATTACAATATTTATATTTTCTGAGTGAAAAGTTTTCTAACAACTAATATCCCTCTATATTTAGAGTTGCCTTGTTTTAATAAAATGTGTTTTTAAAAACTGATTGAGTTAAATGTGTCCAAAACCCTGTGTGGGCACTCTTAATTCTATTTTTACTTGGTTTACATTGATTTAGTTTAACTTAATTCTTTAGTGAGTCAAGCTAAATCAATATAAACCAGGTTTAAATTGAATTCAGAGTGTCTACATAGGGTTATGGACCTATTTAAGTAACTGGTTTTTTTAAACTGAGCAAGTTAAACCAGTACATCTTTGAATAAAGACAGGCCTAAGTGTGGGTCCTCTCTGAAAAGTAGAAGTAAATGGCATTGTGGAATCCTATATTTACTGTGTTTCAACAACTTCCAGATCAAATGTGTTCAGTTTACAAATAAACATGTTATTTTCAGTGGTAAATCCTGAAAACTGAACCTGAGATCTGAAAGTCAAGCTGGGTTCTTTATTTCTCACTCCACCACCAGTTCTAAAGAATCAACAGTCCCAATCTGGTCCTTAATGAGACTTTGTGCAAATCCATGGCCTTCAATGCCTACTTCACTTCGCAGAGTTAAACTCTTCAGGGCAGGGTCTGTCAGTATTTGTATAATGCCAAGCACAATGGGGTCCTAGGGTTGTCAACAGTCCCTTATTGCAAGGGACATCCCTTATTTTTTCATCTCTATACAAGATTGGGAGTGGTTGAGTGCTGTAAAAGCAGCAAGAAATACCCCTGGTGAATGTAGGAGAGTACTACTTATTATTATTAATACTAATGATTATGATGATAATAATCATATCAAGAGGAGTAGTGAGCCACAGGTGCTAATAAATCAGCCCCTTATTTTTAAAATACAATGTTGGCAACCCTAGTCCTCATCATGATAGGTCTCAAATATTACTGTAATATAAATAATTGTACTTGGAACTTTGTACAACTCTGTGCATAGTTAAGAGCTAAGTGAAATTCAGAATTCTTATCCACTGGGAAATTCCTATATTTCAGTATTTGTTTTCATCCCAATTTGGGAGAAAAAAAATTTCAACATTTTTCATGGAATGGAATTCCAAACAAATTCCAATTCAGAAAGTCAAAACATTTCATTTTGACATTTTTGATCAAAACAAAACATTTTGACATTCCCTATGTCAGAATGTTTTGGGTTGTTGAACTGATTTTAAATGCTTCATTTTGAGTCAGTTCAGTATTAAACTGCACTTTCCCACAGTGGTGCATTACCTCATGGCAGTTGTGGCTTGGAAGTCTGATGTCCCCATTTTCCCTTATGGGCCAGGAGCCCTAGCTGGACTGCATATCTCATAATGCATCCAGAGTCATGGGTCCCACAATGCACCATGAAGCCTGATCAGAGGGAAATCTGAATTGCATTATGGGAGATTTAGTTCTCTGGGGAGCACAGCCAATAGGAGAGAATGGGGGCCCAAATGACAACTCCCATAAAACAATGCACTGACAGGGAAATGTAGTTTAATATTTGGTTGAACGGATTTGAAACAAAACATTTCAGGTTACTTCAGAAAATGAAATATTCTGATGTGTGTCAAACCAGAACATTTAGATTTGGCAGAAACTACATTTCCCAACAGAAAATCATTTGTATGGACAATTCCCAATCAGCTCTTTCCATAACATATGAACTTATGAAGAGAAACATAATTTACTCCACTCTTAACTGTGTTTGCTCTGCTAACAGGAATAAAAGGTAGTAAACTTACTTTAGGGTATGTCTACCCTGCAATAAAACACTTGTGGCTGGTCCTGAATGTAAATGTTCAGACTTGGGCTGGACCCCTGGCTCTGGGACCCTCTAGATTTGCCAACTTTCTAACTGCAGAAAACCGAACATCCTTGTCCTGCCTCTGCCCCACCCCACGGCTCACTCCATCCCCCTCCCTCCGCTGCTCATTTTCACTGGGCTGGGACAGGGTGAGGGAGGGGATGAGAGCTCCGGCTGGGGGTGTGGGGATGAGGGGGCTCTGGGCTGCGGGGGGAGGGAGGAAGGAGTTTGGAGTGTGGGAGAGGGCTCTGGGCTGTGGCAGGTGGTTGGAGTGAAGGAGGGGAAGGGGATGCAGGCTCTGGAAGGGAGTTTGGGTGTGGGAGAGGGTTCCGGGCTGGGGTAGGGGGTTGGGCTGTGGGGTGGAGGCAAGGAGTTTTGAGTGTGGGAGGGGGCTCTGGGCTGTAGCAGGGGGTTGTGGTGCAGGAGGTGTGGGCTACAAAAGGGAGTTTGGGTGCAGGAGGGGGTTCCGAGCTGGGGTAGGGGGTTGGGGGTGCAGGAGGGGGCTCAGGCCTGGGGGGTTGGGGCATGGGAGGGGGTTCGGGCTCCAGGTGGCGCTTACCTCAGGCAGCTCCCAGGAAGCTGCCACAAGTCTCTCCAGCTCCTAGGTGGAGGGGCGGCCAGGGGGTTCTACGCGCTGCCACCACCTGCAGGCACTGCCCCCACAGCTCCCATTGGCCATGGTTCCTGGCCAATGGAAGCTGCGGAGCTGGCGCTTGGGATGGGGGCAGCACATGGAGCCTCTGTGGCTCCACCTGAGCTGGAGGGACATGCTGGCCACTTCTTGGCAGCCCTGCTGCGGCCAACCAGACTTTTACGGCCCAGTCAGCAGTGATGACCGGAGCCACTAGGGTTCCTTTTCGATCAGGTGTTCTGGTTGAAAACTGGACATCTGGCAAACCTAGAACCCTCCTCCTTGTGGGGTCTCAGATCCCAGACTCTAGCCCAAGCCCAAATGTCTACACTGTAATTTTACAGCCCCACAGCCTGAGCCCTGCGAGCCCAAGTTACCTCACCTGGCCAACCATAGATGGTTTCTTGCACTGTAGATATACCCTAAGTCACTAAAGCAAGCAGATATGTCTCTGGGTACATTTCGGTGACAGGTGTAGAAAAGGTATAGACAAGGTGTAGAATTTTTACAGAAGAGAACCACACTTCAGTTTTTTCGAATTATAGAAAGAATGACTGGCCTTGCTTCTGTGGGGTCTGCTCTTGGCAGGGCTGTGGGTTATAATTTTTCTCATGCAGAAAAATAGCTAACTGTTGTCTTTTTTATTTAGGTTGCTAGGACTTGTGTTTTGGAATCACTCTGTGAGCATGAAGATCTTCAGAAAATAGTTTTCTTATCTAGTGTAAAATCATGCAGTAAATAATTCTAGGGATTGGAGGAGCTGACACAGCACCAGGAGGATGTTTTCTGACAATTAACTCCTACATTTATTTTCTCTCCACTTCCCTCGCCCCACTCCTCCTACCCTTGACTTAGTTTCAAGGATTTGGGTTAGTTTGAGGGTAAAAATGAAATGATGGGAGTTTTTTTGGTTGGTGTGTGCACATGCATCTACTGCTGCCGCATTTCTTGCCACTATTTTCATATGGTCAGAAAGCCTCCCCTATATTACATGGTACAGCAGCATTTGTCCTACTAGAAGTGGCAATTGCAGGAAGGAGACTAACCAGGAGGTAGTAATACTTCTGAAGTCCCTTGATGGTGCAGCTGAGACACTACCTGATATTATACAAGAGGCCAAAGATGATGGGATCCACTTTTTAGAAATGGCACTGACGTGTGTTTGTGACATTCAGATTTACTTATGGAAGTGTCTTGCAAGCATTCAGGCAAATTTCTGACATTCCTAAGGCAGATTTCCTGGCAGTGTTTAAGATGTTAATTTTTACCAATATCCAGAATCCAGATTTGAATTATATAGGGCAGGAGTTCTCAAACTTCATTGCACTATGACCCTATTCTGACAACAAAAATTACTACTCAACTCCAGAAGGGAGGACTGAAGCCTCAGCCTTTCTGAGCCCCGCCTCCCTGGGAATGGGCAAAGCCAAAGCCCCAGGGATTCAGCCCCAGACAGGGGGCCTGTAACCTGAATTGTGCCACCCAGGGCTGAAGCCCTTGGGCTTTGGTCCC
This sequence comes from Chelonia mydas, assembly GCF_015237465.2. Taxonomy (NCBI): domain Eukaryota; kingdom Metazoa; phylum Chordata; order Testudines; family Cheloniidae; genus Chelonia; species Chelonia mydas. The sequence goes on along the minus strand of NC_057849.1, from coordinate 50,465,176 downwards.
AGAAGGTCTAAGACAGCACTTTCGACCCCATTAAAATGGTGTTGCGACTCACTTTGGGGTCCCAACCCACAGTTTGAGAACAGCTGATATAGGGAAAGAGCTAAACTCTTAGGGAGGAGGATCATACTCATCTGCATCTCAGAGACCAGAAACACAGGACCCCCTCTGAAGTGTCAGTTTCTTAAAGAAGGATAGGACCATGAGGCATGCCTTGCATCTCAGTGTTTTGACTAGCAGGGCAGTGTCAAGTATGAACAAGAGCCTACAGTTTGCAGAGGGATAATAGGGACTTTCAAGATGCATAACAGCCTTATCAGATTACCATGCAGGTTCAATCAACATTTCAGTACAGCTAAGTACTGTAGCCTTTAAACCATAGAAATTGTATATAAGTATTTATCTGGGGTGTATGTCAAAGGTGGAGCTTGATAGAGAGGTCTCCGACCTTTCTCTGCTATTAAATGAAACCTACCAAAGGAATCTAGATTAAGCTATCACATTAGTTGTCTAAACTTACTATTTTACCAAGGTGAGACAGCAAGGTGTTCAGTGATGGGCACAAAAATGGACATCTCTAAACAGATAAATATTGAGTTGCCATACTGACTGTTGATGATTGTATTGTTTATTAGTTGGTACCAACACGAGTGCTTTTTTATAATTTAATATCAAACCGCTAGACTAACTTCATTATTTTTTGTCATTCATGCATGATCTAATTTCTGACTTCAAATTTCCACTGCCTGTGACATCAGAAGGAAGTACTGGAGTAAGGAGAACTTAATCTTAAACCCAGTGATGTTTCAAGTTTTTCCTTCAATACATCACAAAATCCACATTTCCCCAGTCATAGCGCAAATTAACAAATATATCTTCCATAGTAAAATTAATCTTTTAATACCCATACTTCATTCCAGACACATTTCTCGTATTTTCATTTCACGTGAGACAACACACTGGAGAATGTATTAACTCCCAAAGTGTCATTATTTCATATATCTTCCACAACAAGTAACATGGTGCTTCAATGCAGAACATACAAGAACTCACCGGAACACAATTCTAGGAATAAAGCTAAGACCTGACATACACCACCACTCCAATGGAATGTGTTGATAAGAAAAGTTCTACTCACTCCCAACTTGCATTCTGACCAACAATGTTCATTCTTTAGTCACAGCTTCACCCCTTTTCAATCTCTGCTTAGTGCTTGCAGCCAGGAGGCCTCCCCTTTCCCATCCTATTACTGTGGCAGACAGTATATGCTGCTCTACAGTCCCTCTGGTTTCACTGAGAGGTGGCTGCAGGGGAGAGTGCAGGAGCAGAGAGACCTCAACAACCTCCCTTGACGTAATGAGAGAAGTGACTGTGAAAACTGGGGAAATGTAAATACACTGACTTAAAAAAACAAGTTCTTTCTTCCTTGTTTCAACCGTTGTGGTCTTCTAGCAATTCAACAAGGTGCAGTAGGAACAATGCCCAGGGCTTTGCTTAACCCACACTGGGCTAACAGAAGACCATTGTAGAAGGACTTATAACTTAATTACCACTAGTTACCCCAAATCACAGTATTAGAACATCTACTGGACCCAGAATATAAGTAATCTCTTCTCATTGTAACTGTGGGCACTATTAGAAGTCCATTAAATAACTGTCAACACAGGGCACTGGTTACAGAAGTTAGAAGTTAAGATTTTTACATCATCTATTTATTGATACCATGTTAGTGATAAAAAAAAAATTACCTGCAAGGTTGTCAATCTCTTTCTCTTGGAGCAGACTGACAGCATCATCGTCCCCTTCTAGCATGAGCTCGGTTTCTGCATTCTGATTCACCACAGTCTGACTTCGGAAAGTTTTCTTTGACTTTACCACATCTTCTTCAGTGCCTAAATACAAGTTAAAAATATTGTGAACTTAGTTGAGTGTTTATTTTTTGTATAACATGCCAATACATCAACTATAGTACTACCATAAGTCCTGTATATTAAAAAGAAAATAATATTGTTTTTTAAAAGTACTTATTTTAAAAGGTAGAACATTTGAAAGAGATAAATTGTATGAAACTTTTATCAAGGATTATGGAAAGTGCATCTTCAGTCTGTCTTTCTGAATAAACTGTGACTTTGAAACAGGTTTTGCTTTTTAAATACTCTTTCCTTCTTTTCAATAATTGATATTTTGTTTGTCTTCTATATTTCTCCTTCAGCTTCTCTGAGTGGGGGTGCATGCAGCAGGAGCTGTTCTTTCACTTCTAGAGTCCTGCCTCCCAGTACCTCCCAAATACAGTACTGACCAGTTCCTCTCTGAGTGAAGAGATGCTGTTAGGCATTCAGAACTTCAAGGGTTTCTTCTGATTTGTCTGTAATTATTTCACTAAGTCATAAGCAAAGGAGGGACAGGATGGAGGAGTGAGAAACAAAGAGGAAACATTCAGCATGGGGTAGCAATGAGAAGTGACCATTTCAAGTGTCCAAGAGAGAGACAAAAAAGGAAAGGTGAAAGGGGATGATTTTCTTAAATTAAAAAACAAAACAAAGAAGCCCTGCAAAAATCTTGGTACTAAGAAGACACATGCCAATTACAGATTGTGTGTTTCATTCCTTCTTCCCTGTCTATATCCATTTTTGTCTACTTAAATTGGCAGCTTTTCAGAGCATCTTACACTTTAGAGAGGCACATAGTAATTTTATATAGTGCTCAAAAGTGTGCTAACTAATAATAGCTTGGTTTAAATGATAAAATTATAAAGGTGATTAACTCTTCTCAAAACAAATATAGAGATATTAATGAAATTTACTTGAAAGAACTGGAGATGGCTAGTCCAGACAAAGCATGCTTTACTCTGGTACCCTGTACATAACATTGTGAGGCCAGCAAAACAATTCTTTCACAATTTGAGACAAATCATAAGTCTTTTTTCCCCCAGAGATAACAGACTCATAGCAGTTCTCAATGCCAGTATGCTTTCTGTTACTATCCCCCACTTTTTCATAGGAAAATTAATAAGAAGGTTATATATCATACACATCCTCACTTATCTTTATGCATCTCCACCTTGGACTCTTAGATATTAATCTTAGTAATGAACCTACTGTTATTGATGGAGACACGGGAGTTACTAGCTTCCTTCTGAGTGTTTAGCTCTGAAAATGTAACTCTTCTTTGGGGTTTTCTATCTAAGGATTATGGCACCCAAAACAGTTATTAATATTAATGTACTGTATATCAATCTAGAATTTAGCATTTCCTAATTTGGTTGTCAGAACTAAGAACCAACTCTAAACTTCTCTAGGTGTAGTATAATTTAGATATTTGTTTCCTATTTGGCTGGATCTTTTCACCCACGGCATTGACTTTAGTGGGCTCAAGATTTCACCTTATAATTACTGGTATTATTTTAAAGTAGATGTAAGGTGATGGGATGAGAATCTTGAAGACTGAAGTCCACTATTCATCCACAGAACAGATACAGACCAGGCACCAGAAGCATATTGCCTCACCCTAGATTAGAGAACAGCATCTCTAGTTTCCATGTTCTTTCAATTGCTGCCATTTCTGCTGAGATTGTACAAAAGGGTCTCAATTAGCATCTACTACAGTGATAGTTTTTATGATGTCGCCTGAGCAACTGGAGCAAGACCGTCAACTCATTTTGCATAGGCCACTTAACATCTACCAGATGGCAACAACTTGCTGTTACTGCTGACCTGGTTTAAATTTGAATAAATGATCAAAAGGTGAAAGGCTTCAAATATCCAGCCACATACTACAATTTTAAAAATAAAAGTCCACAAAAAATGACTAGAGACAGAGTTTGGAAAGAGGGAGTAATGTAATACAGTAGCCTATCTAGTTTAGGTCACAAGTGCACTGAGTGTTAAGAGCTAAATTGGAACTTTGTGTATATTTGACCCTATCATAAGACACATAATTTAGCATCACTTGCCACAAGTAGTCTCTGCTTTGAAACATCTTAGTACTGGCGTAGTGACAGTGCTGTAGACCATTCCTGAGATGAACTGACAGCATGGCTGGAGGAAGTGTGCACAGATTGTTCCCCCCCCCTCTTCCTGGCTCTAGTTTACGTTATAAAAGCCTCTCACTTTCATAAGAACGGAAATTCTCCAAAAGTAATAGTTGGGTATAATTGCAGATTAATTCCAGTTCACCAAAATCATTTATTTATGTGTGAAATTATCATCTCATAAATCAGCAAAAGTGTACTGCTGGTATCACGAGAACCTGAAGGCAAACCTCAGAAGCGGAGGCTGAAATCTAGCTTATTTTAACTTGCCTGTCACACTGCTGGCAGTTATCTTGTTACAGAAATACTACAATACATCAACATAAGAAATGTAATGTAGTAGAAGGCACTAAGTTAGTCTGGCAAATTTGGATCTCAGCAATTCAGATAAATCTTTCTAAAATCAATTTTGTTTTACAATATTAAACATACATTTATCTATAAGAAATATAGCAAACTGTGCTGCTTTGGTTTGATAGAAGCTGCTTTGGGTTGTCTGTTCTTTAAATTTATCACTTTGTTGAGTGCACCTTAGTTTTGCTGTACTGTACCAAACATTTATCTAAATGAAACTATATGAGACCCAAAATTGCCCTTCAATCACTATATCCTTTATGAATTAGAGTTCCATTTATCAAAATTACAGCAAGAAGAGGTAAGGTCTCGGAGGGCTGTCTCATTACAAGGCTTGTAAACACTGTCCTTACAAAGAAATGGTTTAACACCTAACAAATCAAAAACTGATTGGGAATAGAATTTATTTGAGATCATCTATCTTCAGAAGACTTGCCGTCTTGAGAGCACTTCTTGGCCTTTCTACCCATTCATCAAGAAATTAACAAGCGAATACCACAGACCACCAGATCTCCTTGGATCCTGAAATGTAAAATATGTTTAAAACAGATCTGTCACAGATGTTCTATTTTTATATTCCTGGGATGACTTCAAAAGGCTCTAAAAATAAGAGAATCTCTCAAACTAGGAGTAAGAAGGAAAACAGCTTATCTTTAAAAACAGACAACAAACTGAATAAAAAATTACTTGGCATGAAACTATGTTTCATACACTTAGCAATGATATAAAAAGAGTGAGGAACAAATGAATAGTTTATATATTATATGTCAGCATTTTCGTAAAAATTCTAAATATTTTTATCATAACTTTTTTCAAGCCACAACAAAACTACTGTGTAAAGAAACTAACTATAGTATTCCCTCATTATAAGACAGTTCTCAGGAGACAAAGAATTTGTGTTCTAAAGATACTCTTTGAATGATTAGGTAGCTAGAATGCAGAGACTTTATATTAAGTAACTTTTTAAATGAGGTTCCATTGGAAAACAGATAATAAAACAAATTAATAAAACAAACTGTTTTAAAGTATGGCAAGAATTTTAAAATGTGGATGCCCAGAATTGAAGTCAACAAAAGTTATGGGTGCTCAAAACCTTGCGTAATCAGAGGGCTAATTTAGGGACTAAATATCAGTTTACATTGCAATTTTCAATGGCGCCAAAGGAAAGGAGGTACTCAGCTCTCACTGAAGTTTAGTGAGAGTTGGATGATGTACTTTCTTAGGCCAGGTCTACATTTTATTGCACGGCAAATGTGGGTGTGAATGTGAAGCGCATCAGCACAGACACTGTTATAGAGCAGCGAAAGTTTTGGAGTGCCACAAAGAATATTATTGCAAAGCAAGTTGTTGTGCTGTAGTTTCATACGCTGGCTTGCTATGCAATAACTCACCATGTAGACAAGCCCTTAAGCTCCTTTGAAAATTCCAGCCACAGGATTCTGGATTCAGCAGAGCATTTAATCTTATGTTTAACTTGAAGCACTTGAGTAATCTCATCCCTATTCAGAAAAACACTTAGACATGTCTTTAAGAATACGCTTAAAGTCCACTGGCTTTATGTGCCCAAATATTTTGTTGAATGAAGATGGAAATACTAAAATACTTCAAGTTAAGCATGCACTTAAGTGCTTTGCTGTATTGAAGCCTGGGTACCTATCTCTAGGCACCCAAGTTTTAAAATTTTGGCCTAAATCCTTATATTTAAATCCTTACATGAGGTTACTGCAGTTTCATGTTTGCATAAAGTGGATGTCTTAAGAATCATAACACTCAAAGAAAAATGAAAATTAATTTACAAAATCAGTTTTTCAGACAGCTATTATTTAACCAAAAATCCATTTTTGTCATCCCAATTACCATCTTGGGCATTGTTCATAAATGTAGAAAATTAACACTGTTAAAACAACAAAAGGTGGCTTCCTATAGTAGTTACATTATACATAAAAACAAGCAGAAAGCTCATTTTTTTTAAAAAAATCAAGAATACGGAATCTCCCCCACTCCCATGAAAATATACATGCTTTATATTTCTGAAAAGCTGCAAAACTACAAACTGCGAAGTCAAGAAAGTTTTTTTTTTTTAATTTTTTTTTCATTATTAAGAATGGGGATCAACAACTTGGGAATCCCCTCAAAATAAACATCTAAAAAATTCTAATGAATGGGAAGACATGAATGTTATAAAATAGATACAGCCTCTATAAACATTCCAATGAATGTAAACAATGAACTGTAAAAAATCATATCTTTCTTCCTTTAGTAAATCATCTATTTTGTTTGGTTGCAGAGATTTTTGTTGTTGTAACATCTGTATTTTCCCGTTCCATTTTCAATAAAACTAGTAAATTCCAAGTTGGATTATTCTGGTCACAGCAGATATTACATATGAAGTTAACTTGCTGAGTTCCAAGCATACAAACAATGTCTTTCTGGAATAGGGTTGTCAATCCTCCAGGATTGCCCTGGAGTCTCCAGAAATTAAAGATTAATCTTTAATTAAAGATTATGTCATGTGACGAAATCAGCCAAAATTGGCAACCCTATTCTTGAATAAGATTTAAACATGTATGTGAACATAATTTGTGGTTCGTTACAGGGAGTACTATAATGTTCAGGATAAATGCAAAAGAAAAAATTCTGAACTACATATATCACCCGCTGCTTATTATCTATTAAAACAGAGTATTTTTAAACAGACCTAATTTTATTTTAAATATAAAGGGAAATATTATTAATTTTAAGAGAATTTTGCTTGGTAGCTATGGTACTAGCAAAAGGAAACTACTGCTTCTTACAAAGTTGATTCCACAGTTTACTTCAGTGAATTACAGATAAGACAATTTATGCAGAGAACTCTCTTTCATCTTTGAAGAGGGTTGGCAGAATGGAAAGTTAACCCCATTTTAATGTTACCTAAATGTACTGACAGGAAATTCTAATGTTTCCAAACATCTGGAAATCAGCTTCATGGGATGGTGCTCTTCTTTTATTTAAGAATGTTTTTTCATATATTGTCTTTTACAGCTTTATGTGGCTTCTAAAGAGCATTTTGACAGAAGTAGTCTGTCCACTTTACAGCAAAATGCTGCATTTAATTAAAAAAATTCTCTTTTATAGAAGGTAAAGAAAAGTTTTTGTGAACTTCAGCTCCCCTGGGAAACTTTCTAAAAAAAGGGTGGTTTTCCTCCTCAAAGTGCACTGACATGTAATGCTTTGTAAAACACTGCTTTTTGTTGTTGCATTTTTATTCTCTAAAATGGTTTTTAATTTCTAATTAAACAAGGGAACTAAGGAATTAGTTCCTCTCAAGAGATTATGTCATATGTGATGACATAACCATGACATGATATCATGAGTAAAATATAACAAATCTCATAAGTTTGAAAGACTTTGGAGGTAAATTGTAAGATTATTTCAAAAGCAGATAACATAAAAATGGTAGATAACATTTTAATTCTAAGCCATGCTCTGTAAGATACATGAACATATTACAGGAAAAGCTTCAGAGTGTCAGTGCACAAGTGCATTTTTTTCCTGATTTATATATTACATAGTTGAGAATCCTGCCTTCAGTAACCATATTCAAGAGATTAGCTAGGCATTGGGGATCATTGTGGGGTCCAGGCTGTGGAGCATAGCTACTTAATAGCCCATTTGCTCCACTTCGCCAAGACCAGTAGGACTGGCGAATCTCCATGCTCACTATCTCCCATACATATTAAACCCTGCTGTGCATTTATATGCCTAGAGCCCCTGGGGAGCTGGATTGATTGCATGTAAAGGGTGTGATGTGCACTTGTATGCATGGTCACAAAATTTGCCCTCCTCTTTTTCCTCAGCAGATCACCACTTGTTGTGCTACAATAGGGCTCTCCATACCGGCAGAGAGGGTTAGGATTTGCCCATTAGAGTTATTATATTATCATAATGTGTTTCTGAAACTTCGTAGCACTGACTGACATAGAATTATTTCCTGGGAAGACCATAATGGTGACTATTCTCAAGGGAAGCCTGTATCTTAATAGGCTGAAGTTAAGTATTGCCACAGGAACTTAAATTATATTACACTTTAATGATTAAACATATCTGAAGAAATGAGGGAGAAAAACTATCCGGACACGAAAAATTATTATATACTTATTACAGATACTGCACTCTTAACAAAAAGATAAATTTAAAAATATCAAATTGTTTAAAAAAAACCCCACACACAAAAACTGGTTTTAGGATACCACAACAGACAAAACCAGAAGGCTTCACAAAAAGGTTTGTCCTGCTTTTTTATAGCTAATAGCTTATGTTTTGCTCTTGTCCTCTAACAGTAATATACTATACTCTTTGTCACTGTGTAGTTTGTAAATTAATACTTTATTCTTATTGTAGCGGGGTTGTTACCCACTCTGACCCTGATAGGGTTGAGGCCAGCCCTGGGAGAGGGCTGGGGCTGTGGGGAAAAACCCAGGCTGATTAAGGGAGCAGCCGCAGCTGTGGCCAGCTCAGTCAGGCCCAGCTGGCCCCTATAAGAGGCTGTAAGCCAGGAGCCCAGCTAGTCTCCCTCTGCCTGTAGAGGGAGAAGGGCCTGGCTGCAAGATGCTGAGCAGGACACCTAGGTTGGAGCAGGGCTGGGGAAGGGCCAGAGGAGCTGGGAGCTCTGGCCTGGAAAGCCTCAGGCTGAATAAGTGCAGGGTTGCAGAGGTGCAGCCCGTGGGTAGGCGGAGTCCAAAACCCCCTTGCCTGTGATGAGTGGTGTATACACTGCAGTCTGCCCCTGATACAAGGGGCTAAGTAGGGACTGGCAGTAGCCCAGACTGAGGGGAGGTGGGGTTAGAGGGAGAGGGTCCCCCTGGGCGGGGAGACCCAGAACCTAAGAGTGTGGGGGTACTGCTGGGGGAGGCAGCACCCCAGGGAAAGGGGCACCGGGTCCTGGGAGGGACACGGGGGCCAAGGGTAAGGCGGCTCACTGGCCTGCAGAGGGTGCTCCGGTGGCTGGACAAGCTAATCCCCAATGACTATCAGCAGGAGGCACCGTCGGGTGAGTCCAAACACTTACTTATATACCACTTTTTCTTCTGTGAAACTCAAAACCTTTTACTTTAGTAAGTACATATCACCATTGTAATTGTCACTCTTGGGAAACAGAGCTGCAGAAGTTAAACAACTTGCCCAAGGTCAAAACCAGTGACTTGTGCACTCAAATGTAGTAGATTATTATTTATTGTAAAAATTATCATAAGGAAAGTCATAACATTTGTATGCAGTGTTATAGCTGTGATGTTCCCAAGACATTACAGAGACAGAGAGAAGGAGGTTGAGGGAATATCTTTCATTAGATCAGCTTCTGTTTGTGAGAAGACGAGCTTTTCAGCTCCACAAAGCTCTTTTTCGGGTCTCTGCGTAAGCTCAAAAGCTTCTCTTTCACACTAAGGGAAGTTGGTCCAATAAAAGATATTACTTCCATCACCTTGTCTTTATAATAATATTTAGCATTTACATAGCACTTCTGTCCACAGATTTTAAAGCACATTACAAAGATCGGAAGGCATTTTTATCCTATTTTACTGATGAATAAACTGAGGTATAACTGAGGTTATGGGCCTGATTTTCAGAAGTGATAAGTATTCACAGCTTCCATTAACTTTAGCTCAGATTGCAAGTGTTCCACACCTCTGAAAATGAAGCCCTTACTGACTTGTTCATGACTGCATAGTTGAGTAATGACATCTGGAAATACCCAATTCAGCGCATGCTGCAATGCATTCTCAGATATAAGAGAGCAGAGCCCCTTATTCTACTTCCTGGATTTCTTTCAAGATCATCCAATATTTGGATTGGGCATAGAATGTAGCTTGTCACTGGAACTTCCACAGATGGTATGGCTGAAGAATAAGCCCATATTGTACGTAACTCATGTCAGTTACAAACTAATATAATGTCTTGCATAACATAAGAACGGCCATACTCGGTCAGACCAAAGTTCTATCTAGCTCAGTATCCTGTCTTCAGATAGTGGCCAATGCCAGGTGCTCCAGAAGGGATGAACTGGACAGGTAATCATCAAGTAATCCATCCCCTGTTGCTCATCCCAGCTTCTGGCAAACAGAGGCTAGGGACACCATCCTTGCTCATCCTGGCTAATAGCCATTGATGGACCTCAATGAATTTATCTAGTTCTTTTTTGAATCCTGTTATAGCCTTGGGCTTCTCAATATCCTCTGGCAATGAGTTCCACAGGTTGACAGTGCATTGTGTGAAGAAATATTTCCGTTTGCTTTAAACCTCGACTGTCAATTTCATTTGGTGACCCGCCTAGCTTTTGTGTTATGAGAAGTAAATAACACTTCCTTATTTACTTTCTCCATACCAGTGATGGATTTTATAGATCTCTATCATATCCCACCTTAGTTGTCTCTTTTTTCCAAGCTGAAAAGTCCCAATCTTATTAATCTCTCATCATATGGAAGCTGTTCCATACCCCTAATCAGTTTTGTTTTTGTCTTAAAATTAAACCACTTTGTGTATACTGTAGTCTAGTAAATTACAAATAGCATTAATTTTTTCTGCTATTTTAGGGATCACTTAGAATTCTGTCTTAAATTATTAAATATTACACGTAAGAAAATTAATTTCAAGCAATAGAAACAATATCCCTAATTGTGCTTGCAACCATTTTACGAAAACTACAGTAATAACTAAGAGGAAAATAACTACATAAAACTAACAGTTATTGCTCAGTGGAAAGGACATCAAGGACACTTCCAAGTAAGAGAATTGGATCAATATTAACACGATTTTCATTTCATGCTTCCCCAACTCCAGTAAGCTGACAATATACTCTGATTATGTGAACTGCCTGCAAGTAACATAGAAAAGGTTATTAGAGCAAGAGGTGGAAATGAAATGCACTTTTTATATTGACAGGTCTGCTAATAGAGTGTACTGATTTTCAAAGCCATGCAATGCATTTTCATAATTTGGTTTTGACAGCAAAAAAGGAATTTCATTTATTCCTAATTCAAAATATTCATATGTAAGCAAAGATTTCTTAAGAAAGACCACCAAAGAGGGTATTCATAAATAGCAAAATACTATTAAAAAGTTAAGAGAAAATGTGACTGAATTTAAATGTGGTACTACATAAGTATGAGAGGTAAATATACTAATCCTCTTAATGTGAGTACTGAAAAATGCATTCCATGCTTTTGAAAGAGAATTTGATAAAATGGGTTTTCTAAGATTAAAGATAAATGGTAGATGTGAAATCCTTCAAAAATTAAGTTTGGATTTTGCCTTGATAGGCTTTAGTTTTGAGTTTGGAATATTTAAAACAAGCACACCAGCACATGTGCTACAGAAAAAGTGTACATTCTGTATCTTTATCTGCCTTCAGAACATAGGGACTCCAGGTCAAAGTCACCAGAGTTGTACCCATTTATGCCAGCAGTTAATGTGACTTGCTGTTAACAAAGCTTATAAATGAAAAGGAAAAGTTGCTCAACTTGGGAGATATAAAATTTAATACAAATAACTTCAACCCCCCATTTTATAAATATCAAAACTTAGTACAGACAAATAACTTAATGATAGTACTGGTCATAGGGTTGCCAAGTGTCCGGTTTTCGACCGGAAAGTCGGGTCAAAAAGGGTACCTGGCACTGTCCAGTCAGCACTGCTGACCCGATACTGAAAGTCGGGTTACCTGCAGTAACCAGCCTCCACCACTGGAGGGGCAGTAAGCACAGTAGCTACTGCTGGAGCCTGGAAGAGCACACAGGAATGGCTCCAGTGGAGAGAGGTAGTGGTAACACTCTCACCCTGCCCCACTCACCCCTTCATCCCCAGTGTGCATGCCTTTTCCTCCCCCATCCTGACCCACTCACCCCTCCATCCCCTGAGCATGGTTCTCCCTGTCCCATCCTCCCCATTACCCCCCACCCCTGAAGTGTGGCTCTCCCTCCCCTGCACTGCACCATTCACCCCACCCCTAGAGCCCTGCTCAGCGGGCAGGGGGTGGAGAGGGCACCATATGACTGTGTGGGGGGGGGATGTAAGAGGAATGGGGGGGAAGGGCCTCGGGGGAAGAGACAGAATAGGGGGCAGTGGAAGGTTCTGCAGCTCAGTGTCCAATTTTCACAAATTAGAAAGTTGGCTATCCTAGCTGTGCAGTGCCATGTGAGAAACATGTTTTGGTTTCAGTCCTGGAATCTCCCGCTTTTCCAGTACTGCCGATCCCCAAAGTTCAAGAATTTTGGGTGCCCCACCTCCCAAAATGAGACTGCCCCAAAATAATGATAAAAAAAAAATTCAACTATTTTTCCACTGTCTTCCAGTTTTTTCGCGTCCCCAGCGCATGTGTGACAATTACTGCCTGCTCTCACAAATGTTTAGTATGGCAATTTTCACCTTTACTACAGGAGATGTGTCTGAGATCCCATCAAGATCAGGGCCCCATTGTGCAGCACAGAGTAAGGGACAGTCCCTGACCCAAAGAATTTATAATGCACTGCAAAAAATGGTAGTGACTTTATGATGTGAGAGCAGGAACTGGAACTCCCCAAACATCTCATAGATACTAGTAAATATCCGTGAGATGGGAACAACTTTTAATCTCTACTGTGGGTAGGATTCAAATTGGTGAACTACAGGTGAAAGGTGCTCTAGCTCATCAGCAATGCCTAGTGGCATCCAATAATTGCAAATGTTGCACCTTCAAGAATGAGGTTTGCTTTCTGGAAAGATAAGTTTATCCAAGTGAGTTTTGACCTTTTTGGAACTTACACAAGCAGGGTCTCTGCTCTTTGGACGCACACAATCTCTTAGTCAGCTACACTTATTCTTAAAGGGACAGCTTCCATTAAACAAATGCAAATAATAAAATTAGAATAGTAAAGCAAACAGCTCAATATGCAGATTCACTTTTAAATATGTTTTGCAATATAAAATCATTCCAACAGTAATTCTATGGTCCTTGCACTAACTTTTATACATACATGCAAATTTTATTTTCACTCTCACATAGCTCATCAGCAAGGTTTGACTCCACAACCTTCTGAATCCACAGTACAGTTCATTTTCACTTCAACTACAGCAGTAGCTTCTGGGAGAAAGCCTGTTCTTATCCTCTGCATGGGCCAGCACATACAGAGATGCACTCACAGAGCCAGTGCTGTTGTGAGACAACAGAAAAATGCTGGGCATCAGGATTCATGGTTTCTATTCCTGGCTCTGAAAGCAGTTTTCTAGTAGTTAAAGAGAGCATGGACAAATATAAAATGTCCCTGTCTGGGACTGAACCCAGGACCTCTGTAAAGGCATGAGCCTCTAAAGAATGAGGGCTGGAATCGTACCTCACTGCACTCAAGCGGTGTTTTGCTATTGACTTCATTGGGACCAAGATTTTAATCCAGATCTCTTAGCACAGAAACAGCAGCAGAGTCATAAACCTCTCTATGTGGTCTAGTTGCTAATGGGTCACACTGTGTTAGCATGAATTATAAAATCACCTAATTTGATATGTTCTTTGAAATGACGTCTGGCAAGTGTACAAGATTTGGCTCAGTTGTATTATAGCCCTGGGTTCTATTCCCAGCTCTGCCTGCAGTGACCTTTTGCACAGTCTTGGTTTCACAGTCACCTGTGAAATTGGTGAATGGTAGTTACCTTACAAGGTTTGAATCCTGGGCTCATAAAAGATTGTTAACCACAAAAATCTTAACAGCACAGTCTTAGTAGCAGTCAGAATTGGGATTAGGGGTTTGATTTACGGTACCTTCTCCTAAACTATAGAACATTGTTTGAGTTTCTCTCTGATTCTCTAGTTTTGCTTTCCAGAAATCACAAGAAAGATTCAAACTTCTCATGTTATTGTGAAACATCCTTAAAAATCTCATTATTCACATTATATTCACAGGACTTGGCAAGACCACTTTCCAGGCTGGCTGGAAGTGAGATGCTGTTGAGACAGCATGCTCAGCTGTTTGAAGAGAGGGATTGAGTGCTTTCTTGGGTGGCAAAAGGAAAACCCAATGAAAAACTCTTCAAGAGTTGAACACAGTTCTCTAGCTAGAAAAGAATGACTATTATAAATGAAGTCCAGGGCCCGAGATAAATAATGGGTAAGGGGATCCCTAGGTATATAAGGATAGAGAAGAACTGCTGTAGAAAAAGCCAAATCTTAATATAATGTGCATCATATTAAAATAAATATATTATGTGTTTTGAAATATGCATGAGATGTTGGCTGATAGATCTCTGTAATAAAGTCTCTTTCCAAACACGTTGGCTAGTGGTGTGTTTCAGAATGTTTCCTTAGAAATAGACATTCCTTTTAGCAACTACAGAACATTGATAACCCCTGGGTGCTTCTGAATACCATAAATGTATAATCTCAGCTGAAGAAAAGCACTTTGCTGAAACACATAAGCATCTGATTTGTCCCACAACACTGCTGGCTTTTTGTGAACCAAACGTAATACCATAATACAAGTGATACATGAAGTAAGGTACAGATCTTGAAACTCACTCACTTGTGTAGGTATGCAGTGCCCAATGAGCATATATGTGAGCATGTGTTCCAAACAGCAAGATGGTATTTCCTATGTACTTTTGTTCAAATCCTACTACTTTTAGTATCCCATAAATATAATTTGAACTGGTATTGGTTTTGAAGTAACAGAGCGGAAACATTTAGGGTGGGAGGGAGGGGCAGAACAACAACAAAACAAACAAAAGTCACTTCTTACTTTGTTGAAAATAAATATATTAGCCCTGATTCGCAGTTCCTCCATTTCTTCATTCTGTGCAGAGTTGTTCTGTTAGTTTTTTGTCAGCTGAGAAATCTCATTATGCAGGAGATATTTCCCAGGGACTGTTACAGTCCACTAAAGTGTGTGGTTTTTTTATGCTATTGGAGCAATGTAAATGGGCAATTAGGACTTGTAAACTGAAACCTCTGGGTAGACATCCATACTGTGCCTCTTAGAAGCAAAATGCAAAACTCACAGCCCAAGAGGAGTGGGGAACTAAGGTATTTTTAAGCCATTATTATATGCCCTCCTGATTTTAAGTAGCTGTGAGAGCTGCAGTCCCACCAATGACATACTCCTCCTTCCCCTGCTCATCCTCTCTAAACCAAGGTTTGTGAGGATGTCCTCTGAGGACAGCCTGCTGTGGTCTTCCTCTGTTCCTGTGCCAAGGGAATTCTTTCTCACTCAGGGTCCCTTCTTATACTCTGGCCCCTTTAACTGGCATAAAAGGGCTAAATTTTTCTGTAATGCTGTATGCATCAAGAGCATGATATAGGGAGCAGGGAATGGAGCTAGTAACCTTATATTTTTTTTGTCAATACCAGCAGGCTAGAAATACATTCATGAGACCCCATGAGCTCCATCTGATACTAACTGTATTTGATGGGCTTTGTTCTCTGTTATTAAAATCAAAATCTTTGGGGATGATTTGGGCCCAAATAGTGCTTGCTTAATCTTCCCCCACTCAATCCAGCTAATTCAGCCCCTGTGTTCTGTTAACACACCCATTCATATAAAGCACTTCTCTACAGGAAAACCCCTCTAGGTGGAGAGTTTTCATCCTTCATCTGAAGCAACAGCAAAGGTAAAACCACAAACAGGCAAGAAAACAAACAAAACCCACCTAAAGAGCAATTGAAACATTGCAGCTAACTCGTTACTAGAGTGAAAGACTCCTGCAACCAAGTGGAGGAGGAGATGAAGAAATGGGGGTGGGGAAAGGAATTTTAAAAATTGTTGTTTAAAACTGAGTAGGGGTGCTCCTATTTGACCGTGGAACTGAGTTTTTAAGCAGAGAGATGGGAGGTGTGAAGGGCAGATGGAAATCAGACTCTGAAGTGCTACTCAGAGCCAGCTGTGAGAAGTGTGCAGGATGTCAAACTCCCACTTCCAGAACACTCTCCCAGAGCATCTCTATGGAGTGCTTTGTGCACAGAACCTTCTCCCCAGGCTTAATGACTTCTATATTTGCTACTCAGCAATACAACTGAACGCAAAGAACAAGAGTACACCCCATACAATTTTAAACACGTTTTAAATCACAATGCCTTATTCTTTTTCTTGGCACACAAGCGATCCATGTTGATAAGAATGGAAGGTGTCATGGGTGTGTTTGTGCATACACAGTGGATGCGAAAGGAAAAGGATAAAGCAACAGCTAGAAGAACGATGAGGCTGTTTATTGTTATTGGTAGTTTTGGTCCTTTAAGAAGTTTCACAGCCCATTATATTTGCTTTTGGGTATTTTTTTGTTCCTTTTGCACATTTTGGAGTTGACTTGATTCAGCTGAAGGAAGTCAGAAGCAGAGGTGGCCATATCATATGCTGGCAAAAAGGATGAACATTCTACAAAGTGACATCTATTATAGAAGCCAAGGGATAGGTTAAGGCAGAAGGTATCAAAAGGTGTAAATTTCAGAAGATATCAGAGGAAAGGCATTTGAAACATAAAATCAAGATATTGCAAAAGTGATTTTCAGTTTTGACAAATTTTGGATATCTGACAAGATCTGAACTTTGGATAACAGATTCTGATACATAAAGCTTGGAAAATCATTAAAGAAATTTGCAGATTTGCTGGACATTTAGTAATGGGCAGATATAACTTCCTGATTCAAGGGATGCAGTATATTAAACTGCTGATGGGGCATTGACCACCTGCACCAGCATCCTCTGTCCTCGCACTGCAAACCTAATCCTTGCCCGCTAAGGAGGGAGAAGCCTGAAGAGTGAGCCTGTCCCAGTGGATCTTGTCCCACAGGTCTGGGCTTGGCTTCCCACTCCTGGTCTATGGCGTCACAGCACTATTCAGGATTCACCCCAAGGTCAATAGAATCATAGAATATCAGGGTTGGAAGGGACCTCAAGAGGTCATTTAGTCCAACCCCCTGCTCAAAGCAGGACTAATCCCCAACTAAATCATCCCAGCCAGAGCTTTCTCAAGCCTGACCTTAAAAACCTCAAAGGAAGGAGATTCCACCACCGCCCTAGGTAACGCATTCCAGTGTTTCACCACCCTCCCAGTAAAAAAGTTTTTCCAAATATCCAACCTAAACCTCCCCCACTGCAACTTGAGACCATTACTCCTTGTTCTGTCATCTGCTACCACTGACAACAGTCTAGATCCATCCTCTTTGGAACCCCTTTCAGGTAGTTGAAAGCAGCTATCAAATCCCCCCTCATTCTTCTCTTCCGCAGACTAAACAATCCCAGTTCCCTCAGCCTCTCCTCATAACTCATGTGTTCCAGTCCCCTAATCATTTTTGTTGCCCTCCGCTGGACACTTTCCAGTTTTCCCACATCCTTCTTGTAGCGTGGGGCTCAAAACTGGACACAGTACTCCAGATGAGGCCTAACCACAGAGGTGTCTAATAGATGGGAAGGATCACGTCCCTCGATCTGCCGGCAATGCCCCTACTTATACAGCCCAAAATGCTGTTAGCCTTCTTGGCAATAAGGGCACACTATTGACTCATATCCCGCTTCTTGTCCACTATAACCCCTAGGTCCTTTTCTGCAGAACTGCTGCCAAGCCATTCAGTCCCTAGTCTGTAGCAGTGCATGGGATTCTTCCATCCTAAGTGCAGGTCTCTGCACTTGTCTTTGTTGAACCTCATCAGATTTCTTTTGGCCTACTCTTCTAATTTGTCTAGGTCCCTCTGTATCCTATCCCTACCCTCCAGCGTATCTACCACTCCTCCCAGTTTAGTGTCATCTGCAAACTTGCTGAGGGTGCAGTTCACGCCATCCTCCAGATCATTAATGAAGATATTGAACAAAACCGGCCCGAGGACTCACCTTTGGGGCACTCTGCTTGACACCGGCTGCCAACTAGACATGGAGCCATTGATCATTACCCATTGAGCCCAATGATCTTGCTGGCAAGAATACTGTGGGAGACCGTATCAAAAGCTTTGCTAACGTCAAGGAATAACACGTCCACTGCTTTCCCCTCATCCACAGAGCCAGTTATCTTGTCATAGAAGGCAATTAGATTGGTCAGGCATGACTTGCCCTTGGTCAATCTATGCTGACTGTTTCTGATCACTTTCTTCTCCTCTAAGTGCTTCAGAATTGATTCTTGAGGACCTGCTCCATGATTTTTTCCAGGGATTGAGGGAAATACATCTAAAGTGGGGAGCTGAGCCCAGCCCAATGGGACATTAGTCACTACTGCGGGGTAAGTATGGGGCAGGGTCACTCCCCAGCCTGTCCCCAAGTCTCCCCTCCACACTTGACCAAGAGAAGCATATGTTTGTCTGATTTTACAGCCCTGGTTTCATGATTTCTGTGGAAACAACTGAACCCATGATCTTACGCTAAAGTTATCTCTGGCAATTACTGAGAACTAACCATAAAGTAACTATGAAAATTCTTGTGCTTCGAGTGGCTAATAATTTCTCAGGTTAACACAGGAAGTAGATTTTTACACTTTACAGTTATTGTAAAGTAACCTGAGAGTGCTTCTGTAAATCAGGTCTCCTTAGCTAGTCAGAGTACAGGAGCTTCCATAATGAGAAAAAAAATCAGTACCACTTTGAATATTTATTGTATTATATTATGGTAGGTTATCATTCCAAAGGAGATCTTCATCATGGCAGATCTAAGTAATGAGAATATAGTTAAGAGTTTTTTGGGAGTTAGAAACCACTAGGAAGAGGTTTGTGGCAACATCCTGTGTATTTTTTATTTAATTATTGTTACAACTAAGATCATGCATTGCAAATCTGCTTAATAACCCCTCTTGAAAAACTTTAGACTATGATTGGATCTAGGTTTCTTAAAAATAATTATATACATGAAGCATCCTCGTATATATGATAATTTTTAATGGAATTCGATTACAATGTAGTGTCTTTCTTAAAACTATATTGGGAAGAAATGTATTGGAAGATTATTTGGAGAAGCAGTGGATGGCACTGTTGGGCTATAATATAAAGCTGCAGATGCAAATCTCAAATCACAGTATTTCAAACTAATGCACATATTTTATATTGTACTTCAAGATATACAATTTAGGCTTAAGATAGTTGAATTTATGTTGGACATAACTAAATTCTCCATCTAATTGTGCTAACATGTTTAGGGGATGATGGATGATGAATTTTTGGGTGAAAATATGAGAGAATCAGCAAAATTCTTGAGTCCAATGTTTTGGCCAGGGTAGCTTTATCTATATTAAATGGGATTTCTGACATTGGGGAACTGGCTGCAAACAAAAAGACTTGGTTGATAATTGGACTAATGGCAGCAAAAAGTCAGACTGAGAAAATGGAAAGACAGTGCTGCTCCAACTGAAGCGGAATGGTTTACATGCCTGTCTCACATGGCTTCCTCTGTAATGATCACATTTAGATTGAAGAACAGAGGGGACTTATTTGATAACATCTGGAAACCTTTAATGCATTAGTACTACTACTATCACATACATATTTTAAAGTACTCTTCATTGTAATATCTAGATTAGTATCTACATAATATCTGCCCATAAAGCAGATGCTACTCCTTAAAACTGCTTGTAATTGTCATCTTGTACTTGTATATAGGTTAAAACTAAGCATGCATTGCACTACAGATTTTCTATGTAGTCATTAGCTTTTTCCTTTCTTTTATACATGTATAAGTGCAATGTTTCTTAAATAATTAAATCAGGATTGGAAGGCTCTTGGGCCATAGGTATGGGTTGTGTATTTCTAGTGGCCAACATTTTTTTTATTGTGTGTGTGTTATTATTTTCTTCAGATCAAGCACTAACCTATCTTGAAAAGTGGCTACCTAAAACATTTCTGTTGCTTGTACATCTAGGGGAAAGACAAGTATGAATTATAAGAAAAATCTGATTATCCATGAACAGAATGACATCAGAGATGTTTTAGGAGGACCCTGATTATATGAAAATCTATTGTGTACAATATACCTAAAATTGTTCACGACAAAGCTTTAAAGATATTTGGATGGTGTTCTTTAAAGTATTTTTCTTCTGAAGATTACATTCTTAACCTCAGTCAATTGCTTCTTTTTTTGTTTTGTTTTCGGTCCATGAAAAGTACTAACATAAAAGAAAAGGCTTGATAATAAAAACAAATTAATTAGTATTAAATATAAAAGCTAAATTAAGTTGTGTCAGCCTCAGATTTAATATTTCTTTAATTCATGTTTATTAAAATATTACATACATTTCAAAGTTTGAAAATTGTTAATGTGCTGTCTTACCCTGAAAATTGACTCTAAAATGGTGTTTTGGAGATCTGACTCCACAACAAATCTGCTCAGTTTACAAGTAAAATATTTTTTCTCCAATGCCTGCAAACTTGATCAAGGATCTGACAGTCAAGTTGGGTTGCACAGGTATAATTCTGGAAGAAAATGGAGTTTCACAGCTAAAACTGAAGTCATAACTGGTCTGCCACATCTTTACTACTGGCAATAGATCACTCTCATTGTAAGTAAATGCTTGCTGAATGTAACTGTAACTAGATTTTACCTATCTTGTGAGGATGTTACTGAGACCTTTAGCTAGACATGATGCGATATCACATACCTTTAAATTTGCTTTTGATAATGTCCAATTTATCTAAGAAATTTGCTTTCTCTAAGACATTTTTTGAATTTAGACTGTCATTGGGCTATTCTCAGAGACAAGAGGAAGAAACATCTGTTATCTGAAGAGATACTGAAGGCAGGTAATAAGGTACCAGACCTGGAGCAATAAGTGAAGATGTGAGACTGAAGGATGCTCATTGCTAAAAAGTGCTTTCAAGAGACTGACTGCAATCAGAAAGGGGCTTGAAGAAACTGTAATGATTGCTAGGAGTGACACGAAAGGAAGCCTCAGGTTACAATTTTTCTTGAGTAGCTGAGATTAAAATGTTATAGGGATGGACAATTTACAAAGCAGCTTTCCATAGGCAGCCTAGAAGTTGCTCTGAACATAGGTGGCATTTTACCAACATTTTTACAATGCTACAGCAGAGCAAAAACAAGAGGTGAAAATCTTGACACTTTTGGGTAAGGGAGGACAATTAAAATAACATTTAGTTTCTCTGACAAGCCAACTTGCAAGAGCGTGGAACCTCAAATGTGGAGTGCCCAGGAACTAGGGGTGGGAAAAACAGCTCTCAGATAGGCAAGGATAGACATGGACTCAAAAGTCCAGGCATTTGTTTTAACAGTGGAGCTCCTGAAGAAATGAAAGCAAACTGATTTTCAAGGGTTGAACACATACCACCCTCACTGAAACTTTGAGCATTGGTGACAGGTCCCAGAAAAAGCCATGTATAGGTAGCCTCCTTCAGCTAGAACAACTCTTGAAATCGGGTCACTTTTATTTAGATGCTTAAATATGAATTAGAGGCCTTGCTTTTGTCACACAGGTTTGAAAGCTGTTGCCATATTGCTCATTTAAAATGCAACCACAGTTGCACTTCAAAGGTTGGACATATAATTGGCAGGTTTTTCATTCTTGAAATTCATGAGCCATCATTGTGACCACTATAATCAACTTAATTGGTCAAGTGTTCCTGAGCACAGACAGTAACAGGGGTTCAACACATTTTATACAAATGTTCAGATACTTGGGCACCAATCTATTCATCTTTACTTTCTCTAGTGCAGGCTGCAAGTATAGTCTTTGCTGGACCTGGTCTATTAATTTTGTAATGCACAACACCACAACTGTTTGTGGAAGTTAAGCTTTTGGGGAAGCAGCCCCAAGAGCTTGAATAAGCTCCCTATTCTGCTCTTTAAATGTCCTTTAGGGCAGTACTCTGTTTCACAGTCCTAGCTGGGTACTGTAGTGGCTCATCTAATCCTGCACTGTTTGCAAGCTATTCAATTAACTATATCAAAAGAGCAACTTCTTACCACACATATACTTACCAGGTACATATGCCATCATATCTGCACACTAAATGACAGAACTTAGTGTTTACTGTTTTTTACTCATGTTAGCACTGCAGAGCCCAAAAAAGTATGGGGGAAGGAGATGGATTCTATTCTCTCTTGTGCATTACTTTTTTTTTTTTTAGCTAAGACTCAGTTAGTTCTACCTGTGCAACTCCATTAGAGCTTCAATTTAAACAAAAAACCTTTCAAGTGTGAAACCAAAACCTCACTCAGTATTGCCAGCTATTGTTAATTCAAACATGCTGCATTACATGGCTTATTCTACTATGCTAAAATAAACTGGGGTAAGAATGTATGACTGCATTCCCTTGCAATCATCACAAAAATGAGATGTGCAACTGCATTTTACCATACCTATCACAGTGAGAAAAGAACAAAACAAGCAACTTGGCATAGTGTATAGGATATTGGTATATTTACAAAAGATACTTGTTAAAAATATTTCTAATTTTACACTCAGCTGTGCAAATTACTTTAACAGCCTACAAACACTTTTGCCTTCATGTATAGTATTCACAGATTTCAGAGTAACAGCCGTGTTAGTCTGTATTCGCAAAAAGAAAAGGAGTACTTGTGGCACCTTAGAGACTAACCAATTTATCTGAGCATAAGCTTTCGTGAGCTACAGCTCACTTCATCGGATGCATACTGTGGAAAGTATAGAAGATCTTTTTATACACACAAAGCATGAAAAAATGGGTGTTTACCACTACAAAAGATTTTCTCTCCCCCCACCCCACTCTCCTGCTGGTAATAGCTTATCTAAAGTGATCACTCTCCTTACAATGTGTATGATAATCAAGGTGGGCCATTTCCAGCACAAATCCAGGGTTTAACAAGAACGTCTGGGGGGGGGGGGGGGGGAGAGGAAAAAACAAGGGGAAATAGGTTACCTTGCATAATGACTTAGCCACTCCCAGTCTCTATTCAAGCCTAAGTTAATTGTATCCAATTTGCAAATGAATTCCAATTCAACAGTCTCTCGCTGGAGTCTGGTTTTGAAGTTTTTTTGTTGTAATATCGCAACTTTCATGTCTGTAATCGCGTGACCAGAGAGATTGAAGTGTTCTCTGACTGGTTTATGAATGTTATAATTCTTGACATCTGATTTGTGTCCATTTATTTTTTTACACAGAGACTGTCCAGTTTGACCAATGTAAATGGCAGAGGGGCATTGCTGGCACACGATGGCATATATCACATTGGTGGATGTGCAGGTGAACGAGCCTCTGATAGTGTGGCTGATATTATTAGGCCCTGTGATGGTGTCCCCTGAATAGATATGTGGGCACAGTTGGCAACGGGCTTTGTTGCAAGGATAGGTTCCTGGGTTAGTGGTTCTGTTGTGTGGTATGTGGTTGCTGGTGAGTATTTGTTTCAGGTTGGGGGGCTGTCTGTAGGCAAGGACTGGCCTGTCTCCCAAGATTTGTGAGAGTGTTGGGTCATCCTTCAGGATAGGTTGTAGATCCTTAATAATGCGTTGGAGGGGTTTTAGTTGGGGGCTGAACGTGACGGCTAGTGGCGTTCTGTTATTTTCTTTGTTAGGCCTGTCCTATAGTAGGTGACTTCTGGGAACTCTTCTGGCTCTATCAATCTGTTTCTTCACTTCCGCAGGTGGGTATTGTAGTTGTAAGAATGCTTGATAGAGATCTTGTAGGTGTTTGTCTCTGTCTGAGGGGTTGGAGCAAATGTGGTTGTATCGCAGAGCTTGGCTGTAGACAATGGATCCTGTGGTTGGTCAGGGTGAAAGCTGGAGGCAGGTAGGTAGGATGGAAAAGACCTAACAGATCATCACCCTACCGTTGCAGGCACAACTGTGAAACAGAGCACTACTTAAAGGGTAGTTAAAATATATCCATGGGGATTTGTTTTAAACTTTACATTGCTTCAATTTATTGAAGTGTTTTTACTTATTAGTAACTTCAATCATTTACAATAGTTTGTACCAAACATGGAAACCTCAATATGTATAAACTGATCGACAATGAGCCTACAGTTAAATACTAGCTGCATTGATAACACTTATAGAAGACTTCTTAGAATGTAATCATAATACACCTAGATAGGTGGGTGAACATTAACAAAACAGATATTTCCTATAGAAAGTAGCCATCTCCACGGTCAGAATAAGCTTTACACCCCCACCCCCATTTTAGTTCTTTAACAAACATTTTGATATTGCTTCTCTGGAACAGGTGTACAGACCGTAGCCATATTTGCCATTCCCAAGACTTTTCTATTCCTTTATGACTGCAAGCGTCATATTATTACAGTATCCATGCATCCACCATCAACACTGATTTAATTCTAGATTAGTTGTAGAGCAGTCTTTTACTCATCAAGGTCATATCGTGATGGCTACACAAGCTCAAATAAATCAGGTGTTAAGCAGGCACATCTCTAAGGAACACAGAAACTCTCATCTGCAATCCTCAGCATATCTTATTATTTATTGCCAAAGAAATGACTGATTAATTTTGTCATCTTTGCTCTGTGTTTTTTTGCTCGGCTGAAGATGCCTGCTCTCTTTTGCAATGCCTGATCAGACCTATTTAAGTTGATGCCTTTGATCGTAAACACAGAGGAGCTTGCTGACTTAGGCTTCGACTAAACATTCCTCCACTGCCATATTCATGTACAAAACCCTGTCTGATAACTGACAGTCAATGTAGATAACAAAAAATTATAAGATGTTTTCCACTATTATACTCATACCAAAAATAGCATTTCTTGTACTAGTGATCAGTCTAGATTTAAGGTTGCTATTGAAGTAACATTTAAAAAAAACCTTTTTTTATATCAATAGTTCATTTTCCACAAATAAAATATTTGAGGTCAGGGAATAACCTGTTAGTTGGAAACTGCATGTTATGATTCTTGTGTACCGTGACATTATATTGCATTTTTGACATTAACAGCATTTTACTATGAAACTATTCCAACATAAAATTATCAAAACAAAATGAACAAAAAATGCAATGAAAGTAAAATACCATGGAAAAAAATTCTATGCCTCTAGCTCTTTATTAATCACATTCCAACACCAGAGGCTGAAAGTACATCAAACTGCACCAAATCCTTTTCACATGACAACCTCATAAATTATTCAACTCATTAGTATCACCAAGAGGCATAAAAATAACATCAGTGTTAAGGATGTTTTCTCACAGAGAAAGGTCAACTAAAAGTTTCAATATTAAAATCCATATGCACAAGCCTCTGAAAAGTAAGTACATCAAGGTGGAATCTATGGGTTTTAACTTCAATGCATGCTGTTTAAAATTCCTCCAGAATGCTACATCATACTTTTAATTTATTTATGGGAAAGCTGCATATCAGACACATTTATTATACGACTGCCAACAGGATAACTTCCATCTACTGTAATTTGAAACACAACCAATGAGAGTTTGACTTGCACCGCCCTAGCAATACTTCAGCTTTAAAGGTAAATGTGTATAACTATATGGGGTTCCCTTTTGTACGCTGAAATGTAACAGAAGTGGCACATTAAGTTGTGGTGTGAAAGGGGAAATAAGAGGACATCATTTGCATTATAAGGGCATGAAACAAAGTCCACTTAAGTAAATGGCAAAACTTCCATTAACTTAAAAAATGGTGCTGAATCAGGCCTTAAGAGGCCAATGTTAGGGATTATAAACCAGTTTCCTTCTTGCTTTCAGGCTGGTTTGAAATCAGAACATTTACATATTTAAATATTAACAGCCTCCTCAAAATTGAAATTCTGTATTAAAGTAGAATAGAGACTAGGGCTAAAATTAATATTTGTTTCTGAAAAGGAACATAGTAATTTTTACAGTAGTTCAAACTAAAGATTTGACATCTGCCTTTGACAGTGGCTCTATACTGGATGCCTCAAAGGAAGGTGGGGGAAAATAAATACACCACTGTGTCAAATGTGCAATACCATATGCCATAAGGGAAAATTAGTTCTTGACCCCAGCTATTGATCATCTTATGGCCTGAAGCATTACAATTGACAGGCTTTATATTTTAATAAATAATATAGTAGCTAGTATAATTGTACATGCTGATATTCATTTAAATATCTAATCTTTTCTGAAGCTTACTACAAGCTATTTGCCTCAATAATATCCTGAAGTGGTGAGTTCCACAGATTAACTATACAGCATGAATTATATCTAACGCAGTCAAAACTTCCAGTGACTTCACTGAAAGCTCTGGCTACAAATGGACTGCATGATTTAGCTCATATTTGCATAAAATGATTTTCCTTACATCAATTTTCACTATGTGGCTTTTAAACTTATTTAAGAATAATGCTGGCTCAAGTTTGTTTACCCCCAAATATAGTGGAAATTAATACTGGGACTACTTTATTTTCAATTATAAATATAATTTAAAAAGGTAGATAGGAACCTTTCCTGAAAAAAAATGCCTTTGTGGATGTCTACAGAACTGCACAAGACCTAGGTCTGAAAAATGTATCTCCTTCTCGACTCTTGCACTACTAAGGTTCAGCCTACTGGCCAGAGGTGCAACGCCATGCTCCAGGTGTCCCTAAAACTCTAACTGCCAGAAACGGGGACTGGATGACTGGGGATGGATCATTCGATAATTGCCTTGTGAAACACTGGAATGCGTTACCTAGGGAGGTGGTAGAATCTCCTTCCTTGGAAGTTTTTTAGGTCAGGCTTGACAAAGCCCTGGCTGGGATGATTTGATTGGGGATTGGTTCTGCTTTGAGCAGGGGGTTGGACTAGATGACCTCCTGAGGTCCCTTCCAACCCTGATATTCTATGATTCTATGATTGTTCTGTTCATTCCCTCTAAGCATCTGGCATTGACCACTGTCAGAAGACAAGATACTGGGATAGAAGAATCACTGGCCACTCTTATGTTCTTATAAACCCCTGAAACTACCTCTCTAGTGTCACAGGTGAGTCTTGTAACCATGTCCCAGTAAAAGACCGTCCCCAAAAGCCTATCATCCCTCCAGGTGTTTGGAGATTAGCTGTGAAGTTCCTTTGTCCAACAGAGCAGTGGTTCTCAACCCCGGGTCCGAGGCACGTTGGGGGCTACTAGCATGCTTCAGGGGGTCTGGCAAGCAGGGCCAGCATTAGACTCGCTGGGGCCGAGGGTAGAAATCTGAAGCCCCACCCGGAGTTGAATCTGAAGCCTGAGCAATGTAGCTTCATGGGGGGGCCCCTGTAGCATGGGGCTCCAGTCAACGGCCCTGCTTGCTACCCTCTAACGCCAGCCCTGTCTTTTACAGGCAGATAACCAGTTGTTGTGGCACAGGTGGACCATGGAGTTTTTATAGCATGTCGGGTGGGCCTCAGAAAGACAAAGGTTGAGAACCCCGAGATAAAGTGCTTGGCTCATGACTGCCCTAAAGCACTGAGCACAACTGCTAAGCAGCTTTGTTTAAACAAGGATTTATTGACGTATTTCACGATTTTCAGATAAACATTACTTGTGGTTTAGATTATGTATGCCAAGTTAATGCTTTCAATATTTTTATAGACAAATTATAAACCTATAAAGAAAAGAGGTCTTAGTGTTGTGCTATATCATCTCACTGGCCTAAGAGTCATACTCTGCCAAGCAGGAGAGTCAGGTTTGATTCCTTATACCAGTCTGAATCCTAGGGCCAATGGAGTCTGGGAATGCTCGAAAGGCAGTGGAAGAGCTAATAAGGGGTACCAGGGCATAAGGGGGGGGGCCTTTATGTATATGTGCGACACTTTTCCAAGCCAATAGGTATAATTGAAGGTGGCACTGCCAATGGCTTATCACCCCCTGAGCTCTGCCGTTACTCTAAACCTGGTTCTACTACTGCTGAAAGAAATACTGCTAAGCCTTGGGTAACTAGGAAGAGTGAGTGTTTCACAGCATCCAAGAGAAATTCCTCTGGCCCAACAAGAAATGAGGCTGAAAGAATTCCTGTTCCAGCTTCCTAAAACTACGATGTGAGAAAAATAATGACAAACCTGAGCACTCTAATATGGACACAGAAGACAACAAAATAGCCCCATTATTAAAAAGGGGGTGAGTTAGTACTGACCATATTCCACAGCAGCTTTGAGGAGGGCATCAGAATGAGTGGATCCGAAAGCATTGCGAACAAATCGCCTTCGCCGGCGCAGATCATCCTCCCAATAATCCAAGCGCCAGAAGTCATGCAGTTGGCTACGAAATAGAGAACACGTCAGTACCTACTAGAACTTGCACTGTATTACATATAGCATACACATATCATTACAATACTGCTCCTATATTTCAGTGGCATTAAGGAAAATGTTCCAGCAAAAATATATATTACAAAAATGTGCAATATTCTAACATTTTTACTAGTATTTCAGCATTAAAGAGCTCAGCCCTGTCTGTTTCAAAATGCTCTGTCTACTGCTAAAAACATTAATCACAGTGAGCCCATTAACAAATGCAGCATCAAATTACAAGTATTAATGGCACAGCTTGATTTCTTTTACAGTGTTTTTAACAAGGTTAGTAAATCATAGAATGGATCTCAGTGCAAATAGTTTGCAATTTAATGACTACGGTCCCTTAGCAGACTGAACTTAGAAGTATAAAATATTGCCCACTTGAATTCTGTGGAACTATGATTAAACTAATGTGCTGAAATATTCATTGAAATAATTCCCCACTGCCCCCAGCAACCTGAGAAAATTGCAATTTTATTCATTATTAATAACACTGAATTAGAACTGCAAAAAATTTCACCATGTGGTAATTGTCTTGGCAAATTATTATTCCAACACTAACGGAGTCCTTGGATGATTTTATAGCTTCCAGCTAATACAAGCCATTAACAACCATGACCATCTTCATGTTACGTTGCCTTTTTGCATTCAGAACCAATATTAAAGTTCCACAGATTGAGACAGAAACCATTGTTAATCTATATCCAACTGAAAATGCAAATTCATGTCATTATTTGGTGTTCAATTTAACTTCATTACTAAATATGGGACTGGATGGCTGTTTAGTAAACATCCAAACAAAATTAGTACTAAGATCGAGGTGGAATATTTCATCTACCTGTCCAATATTTTAAGTACATTGTAGGATACTCTACACAAGACTGTGCTTTAAATGTCTGCCTGCCTTCATTATGAGGAGTAGTTGTACTGTCAGCCACTCCTAGAGGCATCATGACCGTGTGCAAAGGTACAACAGACCCCTTCCACAACCTTTTAAGGGGAATTCACTACATGTTTGCCCATTCACTGACGCAACTGTACTGGGTGGTGCAGTGGATCATATGTCAGCACCAGGAGTGCTACCCTGTAGTTGTTACTAGACTCACATGGCTTTTATGTGCCAAGATTGCAAGGACTACGGTGTGTCTGACCCCTGCTTAGGGGCTCAAAGGCTCATTGAGCAGAAATGAGGAGACGGGTACAATCTACGTCTCTTTTTCTCTGTTTTGATACAAAATGACCTTTATTTAGATTTATGAAACAGCATCAAATCCACACACACATTTTATCATATTATCTTTGTTAATAACCAATTAAAAGATTTTTTTACTGTGTGGAGAGAAGGAAGAAAAATCTTTAATGAGTAACTAATAAAAGATTAGCAAAATCCCTTTCTTGCTCCTATTTAAAAATATAAACATATTGGAACAGGAGCAGCAAAGGCCTTATTTTTTAAAAAACACATGGATTTTGTGGCTGTTCTTTGTGAAAAAAGGCCACTGATCTGAGAAGAATTACATAATATTGTACAGATAAGAAATCCATACTAAAAAATTAGGAATATTTGACTTTTGAGATATATTTTGATTTTAAATCATGTTCCATGATGATAGAACATTAATCAGTTTGAACAAAGAAAAATACTGTATTCTCTTAACCAGCAATAAAGCAAAACAGCTTTCAAAGCAAGTGTTTTAACAAAGGGACAACAAAAAACACGTAAGATTGTTACTGGAAAATGCTCTGCTTAAGGGCCTCATAATAAAATAATTTAACACGAGCTTGAAACCTGAAATACAAAATCTTGCCTTAAAATCAAAATTTCAAAAACAAAACCCTCAAAAGAATCTCAGGTTTGGTTTTACCTTGTTTTTGATCACAGAAGTAAACAGCTTTTCACAGTACAACAAATTTTTCCTCCCTAGATTTTCCTTTTTCCTGTAAAGGTGCTACAATGTCACCAATCTCAAACTACAGCAACCCCCATCCTTCCAACAAGCAACCCTATGCCTTAGGATCTCTGCTGATCTAGAACCAGTTCCACCATACCAAGGTACAATGGGACATGAGGATGCACACCACCTCAGAGGATTGAACCCCAATGATTAGGCCCCTAGCCATCAATATATGGCTGGCAAGGGTCAGGTAGGAATTTTGTTGCGTCTTCATACAGGATGATGGATGATCCAGACAAGATTCCTACCTAATGCTTTCCACACAACTATTTGATTCAACAAACTAAGAAGCAGAAGACTCTTCATTGGAAGGATGAGAACATGGCTTTAATGAGACTGCCAGCCCTTTGCCAACCCTTGGAGAGAGACTAAGTTCATAACCACATTGTTATTGCTTACATGGTACTGTGCAACATTAGCACTGGCTCACTCATCATGGTCTATAGTGTAATTAAATTAAAATTATTGTGTAATGAAAAATTATCTTGCATTTAACAGTGTACTTCACCGAGTGGGATCCAAAGCCCTTTACAAACTATATTACCTGTAAATACTATTCCAACAAAGAGAGTATATTAAGAAAACTTTAAGGATGAATGGTGCATTCAAAAATTAGAAAATGCCAAAGTTAAGGTTGCACATGTGACCTCATCTCTGTCCCCTTGTGCATATGCCTTACAATACAGTTTAATTTTAACATGATCACACATTATTTCTCAAATACAATATAATTCTGCATAAATGTATTTTACAGTCTTAAAGACACATTTAGCATCTTGCATTTGTTTTCATTCTCAAAACACATGGCATTTACATATTTAACTTCTATAAACATTATATAAAAAGGAATTATTTTTTCTACTCTTCTCTTATTCAACAGCCACTGAACTGCCTTTGCTCAGCTCATATTTTCTGGGGTGGTAGCGAAAATCACCTTCAAGCTGAGTCTAATTCGTAAAATTTCAGCCTAAAAGGTTAAAGTTGGGGAAAGTTATAAACAACTGAGAATAAAAGAAACCTTAACTGTAGCAGTTACTGCACTGCCCGTTGCTAATGACAACAATGTATTACCTATCACATGATAAAGGAGAAGTGGTGGTGGGGAGAAGGAGGTGATATTAAGCTTCCTATTACCTCTGAGCAAGGGATATGCTATAGCTGGGGGGAGAGAAACTGACTAAAAATCTGAAATCCAACGGGGTGGAATTACAAAGTTAACACATATGGAAATTGAACCAAGGAAGAGAAGAAATACTCTTGGGGAGCAGGCAGGAAACTACCACTCTGGCATTTTCTTTTTCAAACCTCTGTGAAACATAAGTGAGATGAAAAAAAAAGTAACACAGAACCAGGAAAGCAAATCCTGCAAAAATAGCAGATTTTGGATCACTTAATACAACAAAGAGCTCAAGTTCTGGTGGAGTCTTGTGGGAGTTAATACTGTAAAAGTAACTAAGCTGCTAATTATTGCCATCTGATGCAAGGATGTTGTCATGGCCTCACAGGCCAGAACATAGGTTGTGCTACAGTGCTGGGGCATTAAGCTGTTTGTGTAGAAGTTGGTAACTGACATGTAAACTGAGGGTTTCTGGATCTTAACCTGATATGCTCCCAACGTACTGTCAACTCTCTAAGCAAAATCTCCAATATGATAGAAACCCCTCCTTGCCTTATTGCTGGAGACAACAGAGGTATGAAAAACAGATGGGTTAACATACAGTAACTTCTGAATTGTTGAGTTTCATCACCGTAAAAATCATTAGGGCTTCTTATATATTATTGATATACTGGGGGGACTGTTCCCCCATATTCTATTTTGCCACATCTTTCTTGGGATCAGAGTAAAGATATAAAGAAAAAAAAAGCTATGAACGTAATCCCTAACCTAATGCTCTCAGACTTATTTGCTCTAAAAGTCTGGCGCTAAAGAATGCATCACAATTAAAGTTGTCTAGCATCTGGATTCCATACTTGGATGTCATAGTGGTAGTCACCTTAGAAATATTTATGATAGATAACACTGACCTATGAAAAATTTTCAGGAGTGAACAATCTTTAATGACTCTTAGTGGCCAATACTTCAGCTTAGCTCATCCAAAAGATGGCAGCACCTCAAGCAGAACTGTTCTTCCCTAACACCATGCTAAGCACTGGTTCAATCCTGACAGAAGAAGAGTACCAGTGAATCATCAATAACCCTGCCTGCAACACCTGGATTTTTCCTAGAGGTTCTAATTATTGACCTGACTTGATTTCGCAGTGCCTGAAAAGATAGCTTGAGGTGGAATGCCAGCAGGCCTCGTTGTATCTACCCTGTATGGTGTATTGATATCCAACAAATCCTGAATTATATTTTATAGACAGAGCCAATATTTTCCATGTTCAGTAAGATGGCAAGACATATATACATCCCAGAGCTGCGTAAGCATGTCTTGTATCTGTCCAAAGGTATACAAATCTGTTACCGGCTGCTACTTCTTTCCTGTTTCTTATCTGTAGTATTCTCTCTTACCTGTAGTTATTTATCTTTTGCTTATTACTAGCAACACTATCTCTACTTCCTAATTTATACTGAAACACAAAACAAACCCACAACTGACAATTAATATTTTACCTTTTTCAAAGTTTTAAAGATAACATATTTCTTGATAAGAGGCAGTGCTAGCCACCTGGGGTCCCTAAACAAGAATATTTTTGCCCTCCCCTCCTTACTTATACCTCACCAATGTCCTAAAGATACTAATTGCATTATTCCCACAAACCAAAAAACATACCAACACAACACATATTAATACACTCATTTAAAAATCCATGTTAAATAAGATGAATGGTATTTT
Organism: Chelonia mydas; assembly: GCF_015237465.2. Taxonomy (NCBI): domain Eukaryota; kingdom Metazoa; phylum Chordata; order Testudines; family Cheloniidae; genus Chelonia; species Chelonia mydas. The sequence goes on along the minus strand of NC_057849.1, from coordinate 50,431,867 downwards.
GGGCGTAATACTAAATTGGGGTCCCCTTGAGCTGCTTGAGGTCCTAAACAATTGCTCAGTCTGCTTGTGCCTAGAGGCACCACTGTTCTTGAAGTAATGGAAGAACTGACCATCTAAAAACAATGAAAATAAAAACATGATATATCTATAAACTCATTAAATTAATTAAAGTTAAAACATGAGCTGGATTAGAGACTGGAATCATTCCATACCTTTAGAAATGAAGAATTATGTTTAAACTCCTGTACTATGTGCTTGAAAATGAGAGTATGTAACATTTTAAATTTAAGAACATGTTAGTAGGATTGCCTAATGTAATTCCTTACCAAATGAAAAAAACCGTATACATGACTCAAAGCTATGTTTACCTCTGTGAAATACTGGGAGCACAGAATCAAGTGACTTGGTTCATTTATTTTAGTGAAAAGCACAATATTTCAATAAGCCTACCTTTATTAATACTATTTAATTATTAATATTTTTTGTTTCTAGATTATATGCAATTTCTCAACCATCCCCCACTCCCCAATTTTACATCAGTTAAGTGACATTCAGCATCAGGTCCGTTTTAAAGAAAAACTGCATAGTTATGCATATATAATAGAAAAATGCATCATTGTGACAAAATATATACATTTGCTATTTCAATTCTTGTAGAACCAAGAGTTCATAGTCTCCAACAATGGAAACAATTTCTGGTAGTTTAGCACAGTATAGCAGAGGGAAAATTTTACATACTTCAGAAAGGAATAGATTTTTCACCCTTTAGTTGGGCAAACATCATTTCAAAAGTTAACTCCATAACATATGACCTGGAAAAGTCTTCATAACAGATTTAACTGTAGAAGTTTTTTTTTTTTTTGGCAAACAACAAAATAATTTAACAATACGTATCTTTATTATCCTCTAATAGGAAATAAGGGACTGCAACAAAATGGTGATAATACAATGTTATCTATAACTACAGGACACCTGTAAAACATTTAATTTAGAATGGTTTGGTATATTTCATTTAAAAACCAGGAAATTATAAACCTCTATGAGCGTGTTGCTCTGGAGTTCATGATAAATCACTGCATGGACTCCAGCAGGAGGCAAACCAACAGAGGTTTATTGAGGGCAGTCATCCCCTTTGGGGTGGAGGGGTGTCAACAGCAGCAGTCTCATTTAGTCCACAAAAGGTCCTGAATATAACAGTGAAACATAATACCCCAGGTCAAAAAGGGAACAAAATAGTCCCAGGTAATAAAATAAATACAACAGTCCTGTGTCAGGCCTACCTCCCCTCAGGCAGACTCTGGCATCTAACAGTCTATGGCTAGGTCCTTGGCCCCAGTGAGGCCCTCCTTCAGAAAGTTAGCACAAGAGATCTGCTCTTTCTCCCAGCCTCCCCTCAATGGAGCTGGCCTAGCTCTCTTCTTTTAACCACCTCCTTCAAGCCTGATAACTCTTGCAGGTGCAGTGGGGTGGGACTGATTGACCCCACAGCAGTTTATCAACCCTTTTCAGACCAGTGTAGGGTTTATACACTCCATCAAAGCCTAACTGAATTTTAGTTTTATAGCTTTTATAACACACTTTGGAATGATAGGAAATTTTAGCAATTTGTGGCAAGTAGGGTTGCCAACTTTCTAAGAGCACAAAATCGAACATCCTTGCCCCACCCCCTGCTCTGCCCCTTCACCGAGGCCCCACCCCTGCTCACTCCATCCCCTCTCCTGCTGTCGCTTGCTCTTCCCGATTCTCACTTACTCGCTCACTTTCACCGGGCAGGGGGTTGGGTGTGGGAGGGGGCGAGGGCTCCAGCTGGGGGGTGCAGGCTCCAGGGTGGGGCCAGAAATGAGGGGCTCAGGGTGTGGAATGGGGTTGGAGTGAGGGAGGGGGTGCGGGCTCTGGGCTGGACGTGCAGGCTCCAGGGTGGGGCCAGAAATGAGGGGTTCAGGATGCAGGAGGGGGCTTCAGGCTGGGGCAGGGGGCTGAGGTATAGAGGGAGATGAGAGCTCCGGCTCGGGGTGTGGGCTCTGGGTTGTAGGAGGGGGCTCTGGGCTGGGGTAGGGGCATGGGAGAGGGTGCAGGCTCCAGGAGGGAGTTTGCATGTGGGAGGGGGCCCAGGACTGGGGGGTAGGGTGCAGGCTCCGGGAGGGAGTTTGGGTGTGAGAGGGGGCTCAGGGCTGAGGCATGGGATTGGGGTGCAGGAGGGAGTGAAGGCTCCAGCTGGGGGTGCAGGCTCTGGGGTGGGGCCAGGTGGGGTTGGGATGCAGGAGGGAGCTCTGGGCTGGGGCTGAGGCGTTCGGAGTGTGGGAGGGGGTGTGGGTGCGGGAGGGGGCTCAGGGCTGAGGCAGGGGATTGGGGTATGGTTGGGGGTGTGAGGTGAGGGCTTTGGGAAAGGGCAGAGGGCTCGGGTGCAGGAGGGGGTCCGGGCTCTGGGAGGGGGCTCAGGGCTGGGGCAGGGGAGAGGGAGGGGTTGTGGACTTTGGATGGCACTGACCACAGGTGGCTCCCAGAAGCAGCCGGCATGTCCCTCGGCTCCTAGGTGGAGGAGTGACCAGGCAGCTCTGCGTGCTGCCTCCGCCCGCAGGCACTGCCCCTGCAGCTCCCACTGGCCGCGGTTCCCAGCAAGTGGGACCTACGGAGCTGGCACTTGGGGGAGGGGGGCAGCAGGCAGCACCCCCCGGCCGTCCCTCCACCTAGGGGCCGCAGGGATGTGTTGCCGCTTGTGGCGAGCCATGTGGAGCCAGGTAGGGAGCTTGCCAGTCGTGCACCAACTGGACTTTTAACAGCCTGGTCAGCAGTGCTGACCGAAGCAGCCAGACACCTGGCAACCCTAGTGGAAAGCGCATAATTTCTATTAACGTTATCCGTTGGTGTAAATGACATTGAGAAACAGACTTAAGCATACTGCATAGCCCTGAAATTGCACTTCAGTCCTGACCTGAACCCAAAGGTCCTATAGAACTACTGGCCCTCTCTCAATCAAAGATTTCTAAGCATTTCAAATTGAGTTGCACAGCTGTGCTGCATGCAGGAGCTGACACCGTGATAAGGCAAAGTATAAAAATCTGGATAGATTAGATAGATAAGAGGGATGTCTAATGAAGAGTAGATTGAAAATGCGAAGGTTGGTTACTTGTAACTGGAGTTCTTCAATATGACATCTGTACGGTCTTACTCTTTAGGGATGCACTAACCGTGCCACCTAGAACAACTCCCAGGCTGCACTACTGGCACATCCAAAGATAACCAAAAGCAGGAATCAGTAGAGGCCACTTGATCACCACTATCTCATGTCACTTTTGATGAAAGCCACAATTCAAATTATGTTTTCCCATTGTCTTAATAGTTCCACAGTTTCAAAAATGTATCCGATTTTTTTTTTTTTTTAATGGAGAGAGATTTTTTTCTCTCTCAGAAATGTACAAGCTAAAATGGAAAGTGTCCTACTTTAATACAGTTTATTCAAGGAATACAAATTTTATCTTCTGCTGCCAGGATCTTCCTTTATGCTTAAGTCCCCTGATATATACTTATTTCTCCTTTAAACAATTTTTCACCTTGTGGAAGTTCAGCACAGTGGGAGGAAGGGCAAATGTGGCTTTAAGCCACCTTTACACCCTTGAGATTCTGGGCTGTTCCAGAGAGTCAGCATGGTCTTTGACGTACATTTATAGCAGCCTTCCAAGATCTACCTACTCTCCGCTTCAGAATCCCACGTGGTGCTCACTACTATAACCCTGCCTGCTCCTGCCATGTCCCCTGGGCCAAGGTTAGTGGGATGTGCAGCAGCCTAACATAGTGCCTATACTCTGAGAATTCTCCCATGGCTCCTTGTGTGCTGTTTATGGCCCTGATATGCCACTGAAACAGTATATAGACGACCGTATACAGAAATATATAGAGGGTGAAGCAGAATCCCTCCCACTTTGTGCAGGTCATATATGCATGCTGGATTCTTTGGGGAAGGAGTTGTGAAAACATTTCATACTCTGTTAAGCCTCCAGCACATCACATTGGTTTGGAAAGAGAGCATTTTTTTTTGTTTTGCCTTTAAAAAAAAAACTTTTAAATCTCTATTGTCATTTGAAAGAGTAAGGAGAGCAAGTCTCTATCCATCCTTCAGCCAATCAGCATGGTAGCTCTGTGACAGCAGCTTCACTGCTGTGAATTGTGCTCCCTGTTATGCTGCTGGTGAGCCTTCATGTTTGCATGGGATGCTCTCACTCGTAGTTTGCTACATGTCACCTATAGCTAGCGCAACTGGATGCAGATGAGTATGGAGGACAGTGTCAGTGCACAAATCCAAAGAGATCCCTGGGCAAGGGATTGGCTGCTAGATGGAACAGATTAGGTTTGGATATGTTGTATTAAGGAAGAGGAACAAGCCTGCAGGCCTGGGAGAAAGGAGAAGGGAAGTTGTTTGGGTAAAAGTGTGGGCCACTGCTTTAGAAGGAGGGGATCACAAAATCCTCTCTCTTTGTAAGACAGGGGTAACAGTACAGAAAAAATGGAGAACTGCTGAGCTGCAACAATTTTAAGAATCAATTATATTTTTCCATAATATAAACAAAGAAAGAAAAAGAAAAAAATTCAGTCAATACTTGTGACAGTTTACATGATAAGAGCTTGTGTGAGATGAAAGAAAATTATATATTGGTGACAAACATTTTCCAATAGAAGAATAAAGAAATCTTTTAATGTATTAGCAATGGCCGTTAATGAACATGAATTGGTCCCTTCTGCTTCCTAACAAAAATAATACTTTAAAGTATAAAAACTACAAGTTAACTCTCACACATTGCACTAGGTGTAAACTAAGCTTTAATTTAATCAGTCAGAATATCTAAAAAGCAAATGAATTAGGTGAGAATGATACAGTAGGTGGTAGTTCAGAAATAAAAATCAGTAGTTAATGTGATCATGTTAGAGGAAGTTATTTCTGACTGCTGCTTCACTGAGAAACAATGACTGCTGCTTATGCCAAGCTGGTGTGACATGTTACTCAAAATCACACACCATGTTGCAATGACTTAAAAAAATAAAGAATTATTGTACTTAGACAAAGACTAATATTTGCAGCATAAACTAACATGCCTAGGTTAGACAATTTATACAGGGAAAATGTTTTAGTCATAAAAATCACAAAAGCTGTGTTATGATTTTCCAAGTAAGATTCAGAGATGTCAGAAATATGTTCTTGGAGACTAGAAACATCAATACAGAGAATAAAGACATTTATGACTCTGATATGACTCCCAATTCAATGCAAGTTTGAAAAGAATTCAGGGAAAATAATACCAAAGTAGATTAAGGATCATCGTGGGCAAGCTTATAACAGGAACTGTTTGTGGTTTTATTAATTAAATAAGCACCAGGATATAATTACTGGTAAAGCACCAAGAGCATTTCTGGCATGGTACAGGACACAAAAGACAACCCAGCTCTATCAAAGAAGAGCTTAAAATTTAAACAGTCAAATGCTAAATACACTAGGAAAATGAGGGGAGGATTCAGTCTTTTAAAAAATTATTATGAATATAATGGTTGAGTGACAGTATTTTTAATTAGGTGGGTTAGAGATAGGGAGCTTTCTGAAAGAGGCTGGGTGGAGGGATTCCAGGGAAGGTACATGGATGACGCAAGGAATGCTGGGTTAAAGGGTGGAGCTAGCTAAGAAGTGCTTGGAGTATCTGAGTGGTGAGTAAGTAGCTGGATGAGGTTCCATCAGGCATCAAAGAAGAGGGGGTGAAGAAGTACATGGGGAAGTTGGATGACTGGGGACTGTTGGGAAATGCCTTGGGCAGTGGCTGGTGGGCCAGCTAGGTGGGTGGGCGGGCTGCTGAGGTTGTGGGAGTTAGTGAATGGAAGTCTGTGACAGCCGGCTTGGATGGGTGGTGGTGTATGGTGTTGGTGAGGTATGTACTGTCTCCCCACTTTACCTTCTTCCTGGTTTCACCATTGCTGTCTTACTGGATGAGTTATCTGTCTGCAAACTAACAATAGGAGCAGAGAGACAGAGAGGAGGTAGAGTGCTCCCCAGGTAAACTGAAGAGCGAGTATCACTGAGGCTCCTAATGGTAGGAACAAATACTGTGCAGAAAGCCCTGCGGGATGAGTTACATCCCTGTAGAATTGCAGGAAGGAATGATGGGGCTGCCAAATGAGTGAATGTCATGACACATAAATGACACTTTGAACGCCCTGTGTAGAGCTGCCAAGATGTGAAAGACGGAAGCAAAAGGAGACATAAGCAGGATTCACTGATAAAATGAGAGCAAAGAAGAATAAGAAGCTTAAACTTGGAACAAAGGACAAGAGAAAGTTAGTGGTTCAGTGAGGAGAGTGATATCTGGTGGGGCCTCGCAGGGTACTATTGACATTCAATATTTTCTTTAATGACTTGGATAATGGAGTGGAGAGTATGCTTTTATAATTTGAAGATGACTTCAAGCTGGGAGGGGTTGCAAGCACTTTGGAGGACACGATTAGAATTCAAAACAACCATGACAAATTGGAAAACTGGTCTGAAATCAACAAGATAAAATTCAATAAAGACAAATGCAAGGGAAAAATCAAATGAATAACTACGAAATGGGGAATAATTGGCTAGACAGCAGTACGTCTGAAAAAGATCTGGGGATTTTAGTGGATCACAAATTGAATATGAGCAACACTGTGATGCAGTTGCAAAACAGGCAAATATCATTTTGGTTGTCATATATAAGGCAAATATCACAATCAGGATATAAGGCACAAGAGTTAACTGTTTTGCTCTATTCAGCTCTTGTGAGGCCTCAGCCGGAGTACTGTATCCAGCTTTGGGCACCACACTAAGAAGGTTATAGACAAATTGGAGATAGTCCAGAGGAGAGTTATAAAAATGATTAAAGGTTTAGAAAACCTCACCTGTGAGGAAAAGTTTAAAAAATGGAGCATGTTTAGTGCTTGGCTACACTTGCAAGTTAGAGCCCATTAAAGCAGTCCCGGGCACTCTAACTCCCGATGTGTCCACACGCAAGGCACATAGAGCACCTGGAGTCTGCAGCTGGAGCGCTCCTGGTAATCCACCTCCACGAGAAGCATAAAGCTTGCTGCACTCTGGCTGAAAAGCCCAGGTGTCAGTGTGAACGAGGTGATTGACCTCCGGAAACGTTCCATAATCCCCTGAAGTCAAGTGGCCACTCTTGTCATTGTTTTGGAATCAGCTGCAGGAATGCACACCACCACCCACATTTGAAAAGCAGGTTGAAGCCACTTGCACGCTGGGATAGCTATCACAATGCACTGCTCTTTGTGGCATTGCAAGCAAGAGCTGCTAATGTGGCCATGCTAGTGCATTTGCAGCTGACAGTGTAAACACAAGGCAGCATTTTCCCTGCTATGCTCTCTGAAGGCTGGTTTAACTCCCAGCGCTCTACATCTGCAAGTGTAATCATGCCCTTAGTCTTGAGAAAAGAAGAACACAGGGACCAGGACAAGAGTCTTCAAACATGTTAAGGGCTGTGATAAGGAAGATGGAGATCAATTATTCTCCATGTCCACCGAAAGTAGGACAAGAAATAATCATCTTAATCTGCAGCAAGAGAAATTTATGTTAGATATTAGAAGAAAAACATTCTAACAAACAATAAATATTCGGGCAGCCTGCTGAAGACAAACTTTCAGAGGTTTTTAAAGTCTAGTGCCTTTCCAAATAGCTTCGGTACTGGTGAAAGGTGGAGTTTGGTATGGTGTTTTTTGGGGTGGGGGTCGGAGAGAAGCTTTATCCCCAGGAAGGACTGTAACTACTGAAAGCTTTAGGACTCAATTGCAGGAGGGCAGACTAAGTGATCATGATGGTCCCTTCTGACTTTAAAGTCTATGAGTTTGTGAGCAGACATCTATAAGACTGTCATGGATCCTTGTGCATGGGGCATGCTTGGGACAGGAGGGGTGTGTCAGATGTAGGGTCACAGCACACATTTCTGCAGAGAGTCCAAGCACTGCTGCAACCCATACAGAAGCCTTGGGAGACATGTCCTCAGGGAAGTCAAAATTACACTGAGGGCTGCAGAGGACCCCAAATTTGGAAGATACAAAGGTGGTCTAAAGCTGCTTTAGCCCCACCTCACCCTGGGCTGCAAGCTCTCTGCTGTGCCTGTAAGAAGCACAGCACAGAATCTCACCTTGAGTATTTTGGGAAGAACAAGATATGGGAAATTATAAAGTAAATTGTTCAAACATTTGAAAAAAAATCAGTTTCTCTCTTTTACACATTGTTTAATGCTGGGTTTTTTTCATTGCACTAGTGCCTAATATGCTAGGTGCTTTCCAAAAGTGTAAAATATGGTGTATGCAATAAGGGACTCAAAGGGCTGGGTGGCCTAGGGGTTAGCGCACCAGATTCTGGCCCCTTGCCTCTCTACTAGGGTAATAGAGATGCCTGTTCCTGACCTTAAACTGGGAATCTTCGGCTTTCCACCTGCATCTGGGCCTCAGCCCTTAACAGGGTATGGTGGGGAGAGCCTGGCCCTCCCCCTCTACTGGGTCTCAGCCGAGGGCCCTGTGGGAAGCAACACCGGCAGGGTCCTCTGGACAACAAGTCTAAGTTCATTCTCTGGGCTACTTCCTACCAGTAGGTCCCTTCTGTTGCCTCTATAATCCAAACAGTCAGTTTTTCAACAAGATCAGAGTCCAGAGGAGCAGGGCCCTGCCGGAACGGCTGGTTCTTAAAGGGGGTGGTGGTTAAAGAATGCACTGCCTGTGGGCCTTACAGCTCTGTAGTCCGCTTTCAGACTCAACCTTTGGCCTGGCTTCCTGCAGATGGATTCCTCTCTCCGGCAGTGTGTGCACCATGATTTGTCTGGCCTTCTGAGCTCCCTTTTAACCCATTCCTCCAGTGGGAGCATGCTCGGCAGGCCTGGGAAGGTGGGGCTACCTGGGCCCAGTATTGCTTTTTAACCCTTCTGGGCCCAGTGTGGGGTTTATATACCCCATTACAGTATATACTCCATAAAGGCTGCACCCCGACAAGAAGTCAAAAGTTAAATTGACAAAGAGTAAGAGAAAGGGATACTACATGCTTGCAGACTGGTTAGGGTGATGACTAAAATTGTTTGTTCCTCCTTTTATTTATTCATGTATTTATTTTTAAACAAACAGATTTATCTAATTTTATTTTTGTCCATGCGGAAACATGAAGATGAGAACTTCTGAACTGTGGTTATCCATGTATATCTTGTAGGTCTTCCCAAACTGGATTAGATAATCAAATAACTAGTTTCTGATCATCAATCATTGAGGCCAAAACAAAATTGAAGGTATTTACAAAGCACTGAGGGGTTTAAGCATGTTGCATCAAGTCCTAAATGCCAAGGGTCCGAAGAACAAATTGTTAATAAATATACTCAAGAAAACAAAGGAGTACAATCAGAAGACCCAGACTGTCTATATTTCCAGACAGAAATATTTCTCAAATCTAAGACTCTCACTCCAGAATGTCTGCCCTGTTGTTAATGGGTAAATATCTGAAACAAGATTACTTATTCCAAGTGGCTCACTTACACAAAGAAATGGTGACTTTAATGAAAGAAAACTGACCATTCATAAATAGATACCAAAAGATAGGACAACAGGAGGGTAAAGGCCACATCTCTCTTTGAATGCTAACAACAAATTAGCAAAAGTGCACCCGATGAAGCATTGGTCACAGACAATATTTAAAGATCCTACATAGTACAATTAAAGCAAAATACTATTATTATTAAAGTTATTAGTGATATATTGATCGTAGTTAAGTGGGAAGGGTACTTACTATTAATGAAGATATGGTAGACTCAGGATAGACTTTGATTTAAATCACTTTTAAAACATGATTTTAATCAGGAAGCAGGAAACCTAAATCATTTTAATTGTATTTTGTATATGTACTTTTTAGTTACTTTACCAACCAATATCTTTTTGTTAGGAATCATTAAAACGTGTTTTGCAATTAAATACAGCTTTCACACTAAATTGGGTGCTTTCCCCCCCGGGCAAACCAGGAGAATACACTAAATATACACATTTATTTAAGCTATATATATATAGTGATTTCCTGTGGGCAAGACAGGCAAGGCAAGCAAGGCAAGAGTTGAATGGTCTTGAGCCAATCAATGACCTTTGAATCAGCCACATTCTGCTTGAGAGCCCAACACGAAAAGAGCAACCCTCCAGCTTTTGTGCAGCATCCTCTACAGCACCAGAGATGCATAGTGGGCTGTCCTGGTGTCCCAGGCATGGTTGGTCTTGGTGAAGTAAACCATGGCACACCTGAACTTGTTAAGCTGATTCCAGAGGTGTCATGAGAGCTCAAAGACAGGTAGCCATTCATCTGACCTGATAATGAGGTAGGAGTTCCTGGTGACATCAGAAGCTCTCTCCTATTTTGTCTGTCATGGTGAGAAGATGATGCTATGAGCTGCTTAGGAGTCAAAATGGACCTTTCTTTGTTTGCACAGATCCCCAATAATGTCAGAAGGTGGAGTAAGAATCTGGTCACTGATGGGATCTCCTAGCTGGATCTGTCTGTTAATAGCCATTTGTCCAGATAAGGGAAGACAGCATAGTGGCTGCATCTCATCTGGGCCATCACCGAGACCTAGGTGCTGTCGCCAGCCCCAAACAGGAAGTACTCTGAAATGGCAGTGCTTGTCATACCTCAAATCTAAGAAACCTTTTGAATATCCACATAAAAATAAGCACCTTTCATGCTGAGAGCTGCAAATCATATGTTCTCCTTCAGGGAGGGAATTATTGGTGCCTAGGTCACCAGAGAATGGAAGGCTGTATTTAGACTCCTAAGAGAATGTAGAGACTTGTCAGTCTGCTCACTGAAGATATTAGACTCATTAAAGGGCAACTCCTCGATGGTATCCTGGGCCTCCCTGGGGAACCCCAAAGAGTGAAGCTACCATTCATCCTCATGGCTCTGGCGATGGCTCTAAACACAGTGTGCATTCACTGCTGCCTGGAGTGATGTCATAGCTGCCAGTCTGCTTTCACTGATGAGGACTTGGAACTAAGCCCTGTTTCCATGGGAAATTTGTCTCTGAAGTCCACAAATTTGGAATAAATTGTGAAATTGTACTGTGCTAACAATGCCTGATGGTTACCAATTCTGAATCGGAGGATGGCTGATGAAAATACTTTCCTCCCAAGATGATCAAAGCCTTTTACTCCCTTGTCACTTGATGTTGTCTTGGGATGCTGCATTCCTGTCCCTGTCTGTAGCCATTAAGGAGCTGGGCATTGGGTGGGTAACAAGGAACTCTGTCCCTTTGACTGGTACAAAATAGCATTTTTCAGCTCTTTTTAGAGAAGAGGCACAGGAGGCAGGAATATACCATGGTCTTGGTGGTTCCAAAATGGCTTCGTTCATTGGGAAGGCCACAGGGTTGCAAGAAGGCCAAGAGACACTATTGAGTATCTTGGACCTCCTCCAGAGGGATCTGGAGCTCAGCTACCCACCACCCTTTGCAAAAGCTTCTGTTGCTGCCTATGGTCATCAGGTGGTGAAGGGGATCATGGAACAATTGCCTCATCAGGTGAGGAGGAGGATGTACTCGTCAGAAATGTCAGGACCAGTTGGTCCAGCTCAACTTCCTCTGTAGACTCTGATACAGCTGGTTGGTATTGGTTTGAAGAAGAGGGCAGTGTGATTCCTGCACAGATGTAGGGCTTCTAGTATACTGATTCCATGGAGCTCAGTAGGAAGGATCAACCAGCCAGAGGACATAGGATACCAGTGGTCTGCGGGGCAGTCATAGCCAGGAGGAGGGCAGCTCCAATACTTCCTATGGGATCTGTCTGGGCTTATCTCCCTCAGGGGGAAAGGCTTGTCCGGAACATTGGATTTGTCTGATGAGAAGGTAGATTCCCACTGTTCTGCTGGTAGAAGAATGTTCCGACTTGTGGATGTGGTAGGAGATGATCCTCTTCTCTTTAAGGTAGTTTCTTCTGGTGTTGAAATTTCTCTGAGAAGGACCAGGCCCAACAGGAGAGGAGACTGTGGATAGGGTAAGGTGTAAACATCCTCCTGTGAGGTACAGGTTTCAGTCCTTCCTGGAGTTGAGGAATCCCAGGGGTGGGGACCAACGGAACTGGTGCGTCCAGTGACCTGGTATTCAGAGGATCCAACTCAGAATATGCTGAAACTGTCAAATGGGGGTCCAATGTGGAACCCCAGTGGAACTAGCTGGTGCCAGTCATTCAGCCTGTGAGATAGAGATTGAGTTGGTACAGTCAGATCCTTTTTACTTTGCACCTTCCCTTCCTGGACCAAAGACTTATGTGGACCTAATTCCTTATGGTCCACGTATGAGGATTCATCTGACTTGGACCAAGTCTTTTTTCTTAGAGGCAGATCTGGATGGGGATCCCTCCTTATGCCTATTATCACGTCTCCTACTTTCATTAGAGGGTTTCTTAGATTAACTGTTTTGGTATCTACTCTGGAGCTCATGCTCAGAGGGATGTTGCTCGAAGTCTGAGGTTGTGCTACTTGGGGAGGGAATGTCTCCCCAGTCTGGAGCTTACTGGAATCTCATAGCATTTGCCGTGAGATGTTTTCATAAATGGAGCTTTCATCCCTCACAGGTTCGGGGAGGGAAGAAGCAGCAGATGCTGCACTTGGTGGCAATGTAAGCCTCCGCAAGACAATAAAGGCAGCACAGGTATTAGTAACTGACTGAGAAAGAAAGGGGGCAGGAGATACACATTTTAAATTGCCATACTCTGGGCATAATCCTTCTCCCTGGGGAGATGCTTCCCATTTTGGAGAGGAACTAGACAAACTACATTAGCTATAAAACATTAAAACACTACATCTACACTTATTAAAACTATTTACAATATATATTTACGGATTCTGAAAGTAGAGGAAGATCATAAGACACAGAGCATTCTGACTCATGCTATGCAGTTGTAAGAAGGAACTGGAGAGGCACCATGCCACCCTTTATGCCCTCAGTTCAGAGCACGAGAAAAACAACTGTACAAGTGTGGACCAATGGAAATACTTGCTACAAATCTCTGGTTTTTGGTGCATGGAGAACATATATACCCAGGTGTGGAATACACATAGGCATCAGCACTTGCAGACAAACTTATATGTATTCAGATTCTTAATTTTTGTACATTATTATTTTAGAACAGGGTGAATGATGCATTTCTTATTTTGCTAGATTTTTTTAAATTGTGATTTGTGTCAAGTTTTATTTGGATAACAATTAGAATTCAATAAAAATGCACAAATAACTTTCACTTTTTTATTAACTAAAACACATTAAATGAGTTGAATACATAAGAAAAAAGCTCATCAAAAAGTTTACAAAACACGTTTTGTATTTGAAACTAGCAGTTATTAAACAAAGGAAGTATTTAGTAGTTAGTGACCTGAACCAATTGTTTCTGGTCACCATGTCTTTCAAGATTTTAGAATTAGTAGATCTCATCCTCTAATATCTAGCTTTTATTCATAGATTGAAAGAGGAGGAAAATAAGCTTTCCTGCTTTTTCAACTCCCAATTGGTTTGTTAACTTTGCATGAGCTAGTCATTGCACTGAGCTAACTGAATAATGTGAAATGAAGAAAATATTCTCTAAATACCTGCAGAAGAGGCTAGTGCTGTCAAAAGCTGGTTTAGCACTTAAAACTCTGATTTCAGGTCCTTAGCCATTGACTTTCACCAGTTCAGTGGTTTGACTTTCTTTAAAATTTGACAGCAAACATGTACTGCTTAATATTTTTTTTTATTTAATTTAAATGATTTCCACAGATTTAGATCATAGGTTTAGGCCTTAGCATACATTCTCAATTTCAAATTTAATTGTACATAGGTTTGTTTAAAAAAAAAAAGTTGTACTTAATTTAAATAACAAAAGTCTGACTTAAATAAAAGAATCTGACTCTTTTTTTAAATAACTGATTTTTATCTATCCTCGTTAAAACAACATTGATTATCAATGGTAGAGAAATAAGGAAAGTAGCTAAAACAATTCTGTATAAATGTGCCACCTAGTGGTGACAATATTATTTTACTTGTTATGTAACTCATATGCCGCAATAAAGGAAGAACAAACATGGCTGCCTCCCGAATACAATATATAGAGGTCCTCAGCATGCCATCCACATTTTCAGCATCACACAAGAATTTTGACAGCATTTTGCCATTTTACACCTATAAACTCATAAGAAACCTATTAAGCAGTATGTTGGGGGGGGGAAGAAGTAACTTAATTTTAACAAAATATAAAACTGATCTAGATAAAGAAAATATTTCCTTTATTTGTGATTAGTAGACAATTTTCACTCAGGTTAATACAGTTTGCATTTCTATAGTGCTTTCCATCTAAGAACTTCAAAGTGCTTTTCAGATATTAACACAGGGATTCAAAACCTCGTTGTTGTGACCCCAGCTTGGTCACAAGAGGGTGGGAGGTTGGTTGTGACAAACCCACAAAAACCTAATCTCCAGTAGCATCCCATGGGGAGCAAGGTAAGGAATGAGAAACTCTGCCCTATCCCCTTTCTGTTGGATGGAAGAATCCAATGCACCGCTACAGACTAGGGACCGAATGGCTAGGCAGCAGTTCTGCGGAAAAGGACCTAGGGGTGACAGTGGACGAGAAGCTGGATATGAGTCAGCAGTGTGCCCTTGTTGCCAAGAAGGCCAATGGCATTTTGGGATGTATAAGTAGGGGCATAGCGAGCAGATCGAGGGACGTGATCGTTCCCCTCTATTCGACACTGGTGAGGCCTCATCTGGAGTACTGTGTCCAGTTTTGGCCCCACACTACAAGAAGGATGTGGATAAATTGGAGAGAGTCCAGCGAAGGGCAACAAAAATGATTAGGGGTCTAGAGCACATGACTTATGAGGAGAGGCGGAGGGAGCTGGGATTGTTTAGTCTGCAGAAGAGAAGAATGAGGGGGGATTTGATAGCTGCTTTCAACTACCTGAAAGGGGGTTCCAAAGAGGATGGCTCTAGACTGTTCTCAATGGTAGCAGATGACAGAACGAGGAGTAATGGTCTCAACTTGCAGTGGGGGAGGTTTAGGTTGGATATTAGGAAAAACTTTTTCACGACGAGGGTGGTGAAACACTGGAATGCGTTACCTAGGGAGGTGGTAGAATCTCCTTCCTTGGAAGTTTTTAAGGTCAGGCTTGACAAAGCCCTGGCTGGGATGATTTAACTGGGAATTGGTCCTGCTACGAGCAGGGGGTTGGCCTAGATGACCTTCTGGGGTCCCTTCCAACCCTGATATTCTATGATTCTATGATTCTATGTTGGAACTCTGTTCTGCCCCCAGTCCAGCTTCTCCTTCCGGCAAAGTTAATGAACACACTTGAAAATGTAAACCTAAGTGACTTGCAGAAGGTTACACACTCACAAAGTCTGTGGCATTCAGGAACAAAGTCTGTGGCATCCCGGTCTTGTGCTTTACTCAGAAAAAATAAAGAACAATGATTTACCTACATATTTAAATATTGTTATTCTAAACTATATCACACTGCTTATCTTTTCTGTCTTATGACAATTTCAGAAAAGCCATAATGAATTACTCTTTCAAACCTTTATAAATTATTCAAGCTGCAACTGTTTAATGACAGCTAATTTATAAGCCAGGCAATGTGGAGAAATAATTAGTCTCTTTGATGTTTACCTACTTACACCAACAGTACACAAAGTCTAGTAAATAATAAATAATGTTTTGCATGAGAACTTCTTATTTTAATTTCCACCGCACATAGTTCTTCATTAAATTTTAAAATCTGAAACTTTGCAATTTTTACAAATCCTGCATGAAGCCTGGTACCTGGAAGTTGCAGAACAAACATTTTAATTCCAGGAATCTATAGGATGGAACTTGCTGCCCAATTTTTTGTGGGAGAGCATAATTTCTCTCTCCGTCTGTCTTTTTCTTTGCTAAAGTATCATACTCAGGTACAAAATGTTTAAACAATGTTTAAGTTAAGATAAATATTCAAAAAGCAAACAAATTCTGCATTAAACTTGGTACTGTTCTTAAGAACTGAAACACCAACATGTTGCACAACTCTTTGGATGGTTCTTCACTAATAAATTGTATTAACTGGTAGGCAAACAGTTATTCTTACCAACAAATGTGACCCATGCTGATGAAATAAATATTTCCAAAAGTGACATATCAATCAGTGCTGCAAAATGCTCTGATAAAGACCATATTTATTACAATATAAAGTAAATGATAAAGTAACTTTAATTTAGAAATTTCTTGTTCATGTGAATTTTTGTTGGAGCTGAGAAAGCAGCTTGGCAAGCAAATCAAAACTGTTCTATTTATACTTTATTATTTCTGACAGTCATGAGATTCTTTAGATGTACAGAAACAGTCTTCTATAAAACGTCCTGAAACATTATCAGCATGTCCTAATGATTTATTTTTGGCTTTGAAAAATATTATGGGAAAAAGAGTGGACATGATATATTGAAAAAATATTAAACAGAGGAATATTATTACTTTCTTATTTTCCTGTCTTGAGAAATCCTGGTATTTATTTCTTTAAAATAAATAAATAAAACGTGAAATAATGTTTGTCTACAAGGTATTCTGTAGTACTATACAATTCAGGATATATTTTTCAGAAATGCTCTTTTTTTTTCCTTTTAGCCATTTAACCTAACCATCAGATAATCCTCTGTGTGACAATCATTAGACATAATTGATTTTTTTCCCCCTGACTTGTATAAATCAGTAACATATGACCATCTGTATTCTCTTATATTTTCAATGTACTTTCAGAGTAAAAAATTCCTTTATAGCTGATATTGGATAGTATGACTTCTTGCTCGGATATGATTTTATAAATATAATACAGAACACATATTTAGTTATATATCCTTAGATTATTTGAATAGATGCTTCTAGATAAAGAAATATCAGTAGGGACAATGAAATAAAAATACAATTAACATGTTTTAATAAATTAGATACCTTTCAAGGTGATTATCATCATGTTTTCTAATTTAGCTAATTTTGTTCCCTTGAAGTTCATTGTTCAATTTATTAAGGCTTTGATGCCATAGTTTGAATGGTATTAGACTAGTAATTAGGACAACAGTTTTAAAAGGGAGATTTAAGGGATATTTAGTACATAAACACCCCAGGTCTCATTCTGTGTGTAGCAGCTTAATCAATTTCATGGGTCCCTTTAAAGAAAGGAGTTCTCTGTGTTTATAGCAATGACAAAGAAACATGGCTAGAAAACCACAGGGTCAGACTTTAAAATTCCCTAATCCAGATTCCAATTGCTTGACCTAAAACAGAAGTTATTTTTGAATCTACATATACGTAATGAGCATTAAATGATCCACACAACTCATAAAAATGACCTTAGCAGTTCTTCAAAAACAGACTACATTTTTAAAGCTCTAGAAAGAGGAGAATGAATAGTGAAGTATTTAAAGGTTCAATAACTTTTTGTTATGTATAATTAAGACTTTGAAAAAGATCAAGTTATTTTAAACAATCTGTATTTGTTCTATATATTTTTAAAAGTAGTGTCCACATTCAGACCCTGATCCTGCAAAGATATACACACCTGCTTAATCTTAAATACATAAGTAACTCCATTAAAGTGAATGAAACTACTTGCATGCTTAAAGTTAAGCATGTTTATACATTTTACAGGATCAGACAATATTTTGAAGTCCTGGAATTTAACTCCCATCACAATCTGAAATTTCAAGCCCCCACCCCACCCCAACCAAACAGAAGGACCTGGAACTAACAAAAGAAACAAATCAAGTAAACCAAATGGGTGGGTGGTGGAGCCAGAGACTTCATGGGTATGTCTACGCTGCAATAAAACAACTGTAGCTGGCTCAGGTCAGCTGACTTGGGTTCAGGAGGCTTGCGCTGGGGGGCTACAAAACTGCAGTGTAGACATTTGGGCTTGGGCTGGAGCCAGGGCTTTGGGACCCTGTGAGGCCTGTGCTGGAACATCTATACTGAAATTTTATAGCCCCGCGAGCCCAAGTCAGCTGACACAGGCCAGCAGTGGTGTTTTATTGCCATATAGACATATCCCATGAAGTCCAATAGAAGTTTCAGTATTGCTAATCAATTTTACATGAAAGGTGCTCAGATACCATGGAGATGGGCAGCAGTACCATACTCTTAGATAAAAAGTAGATCGATATTTTGTCATTCATGGATTCCAGTCCATTTTGTAGGACTGTTCCTTATATCATTATCACTGATGTCTCATCAAACTTGTTCTAAAATAGCGCTAGTTATGGTGTCCTTAAAATGGCCAATCCTATGTGACTAGTCCCAAATCAATGGGACTAATCATGTGAGTAAGGATTGCATGTCAGGTACATATTCTATTCCATTGCCCAACTGGTTTGTTAATTTTTCCTAACGTCTAACTTTAACTAACATAGCTTCAGGCTATAGCTTTTTGCTCTATTAGCAACAGACTAAATAATTCAGTTCCTTCATTTATTCCATTGCTCTGAAGATATTTATAGACCATGATCATGACCTTGAGTTTTTTTCCAGACTATCTACATTTAGCTGATTTAGTCATGCTTATATGTCATCCTCTAATTTTGTTGCCATATTTGTGCTCTTCATAGTGATTTTCTATAGCCTTCCTCAACTGTGTCTCCATACTGCACATACTCCAAATACAAATGTACAGCATATTTATTTACAGTTTTAAGTGTGTTCTCTGGTATATATTAGATAGGTTTAATTTTGATGCTGGAAGCCCACTGCTCCTGTTGCCAATCCAGACTCTGCCACAAACATCCTGTGTGGCCTTGAAAAGAAAATTGCTCTGTCTTGCTCTCTCCCTTCTGTAAAAAAAGACACAACACTAATAAAGTAGCTCACGGGGATGTTGTGAGGATAAGTGGTGGGAAAGTGCTTTACAGATATGTAAGCGGGGGAATAGTCCCGCTCTTGTGGGGAACTTTCCTGGCTTCTGCTCTACGCCGGTGAAGTGGGCTAGCAAAAGGATCTGAGCCCTTGTTCCCACTTCCTTTACCCAGTGGCCTCCCTGCCCTTGAGGAATCCCCTTCCACTCTCCTGCCTGGCAGAGTCCTCGTAACCCCAACAAGGCTGGGCCCAGGATTCCTGGGGGGCTCAACCCCCAACCCTGCTGTGGTCACCTAGGACAGGGGCTAGGGTGTCCCCACTCCGGGGTACTCTCTCTGCACTGGACACTTCTCTGACCTACTGACCATTACATACAAGTTAAAGCAAATGCAAGTTATTTAATCAACAATTAATTTCAAAAAGAATAAGGAAAAATGGGAAAGATTAAAGGAAACACATCAACCTGCTCTGTGGCAGGGAACATCACAAACAGTGTCTCTGGAATGTCAGGGCAGTTCACAGTCTGTTCCTTGTAAGTCCCAGGCCTTCTTCTCAGGCCCTGGCTGTGCTGCAGGGATGCTGCGGGTCGGACACTCGCTCTGGTGGTGGCCACATGCTCTCAGGCTCTAAGTGGTAGGATCCTTCTTCTCAGTGTCGCCCTGCTCTGTCGGGGTTACGATCCACGCCTGGCCTGCAGAGCCTCTTGGCTGAGGAGTCTGCCTGTGCTGGGCCCGCTGCCCAGGGTCCCCCTCGCTCAACCCAACTGCTCCCCGCACTCAGCTCTGGACTGCTCCAGCCCCAGCTCCACCACTCTGTCTCAGCGCAGCTCCTGCTCTGCCTCCAGCTCCCTGGGCTGCTTCTTTGGCCCTCTGCCTCTGGTTGCTATAGCTCTGCTCCCACGACAGGTCTGCTCTGCAGGCTGCTTCTGTGACTCTACTCCCAGCACTGACCTGCTTTGTGGGCTGCTTTTCTGGACCCTCTGGCTCTGGTTGCTGCAGCTCTCCCCACAGGCAAGTCTGCTCTCTCTGGGCTGTGCCTCTGGCTTTGGGGCTGCAGCTCTGCTCCCAGGACAGGGTCTGCTCTCTCTGGATCTGGCACAGCTCTGCTCCCCAGCTCAGCTTGCACCCCTGCTTTCTCCTTAGCTCAGACCCACTCTGTCTGACCCAGGCAATTTCAGCTCACACGGAGGATGGGACCTCCCTGGCCTCCTGACTCCCTGAGTAGCCTTCCCGCCCTGTCATTCAGGCTGACCTGGAGCATTGGCCTCTCCCCATTGTTCCGAGGGATTGTCAGTCTCAGGGTCCTGATTCCCCATCGACCCTTCCCCCTTTTAGTACTGGGAGCTAACAACTAAAACACCCCCACTGAATGTTAATAAGGGGGCAACAGTCCCCTTACACATATACAATAGTAGAGAAGTATTATTGAGCCTTCAGGCACCACATTCACAGTTATGTGTAACAAATTCTTTGCTGAGAGCATTAACATACAACTTTCAAAAGCAGATAAGCTACCAGACACCCTAAATAATTCAGTAGTCTGGCAAATCCTGGAAAATCATACTTATTAACGATCTCCCCAATTATAGCATTGTCTGCAACTTCCCTTTTCTTGTTAGTTCATGAAAGGTAGTGCAGTTCAGGGAAACTCCAGCAACACCTTTTCCCTGTCAATATTTGGATCCCTACTACTCAGGTTTCAGGCCAGGACATGATACAAAAATGGTGGTGTTGGTGCTGCCTAATGAATTTCTGCCCGTGGGCAGCAAACAAACCTCTCTGCAGCCTTTAATCCTGTTGAAAATATGGCATGGATAATACACATGAAAGATCATTACAAAGCAAATGGGCTTCACAAGTTGTATCCATTCATGAGTGAGTGAACACTAAAGTGTTCAGAGAGAAATCTAGAAAGCTGTGATGGTCACCCACTCCTCACCAACCAGGCCTCTATCATGCAAATAACTGCAAAACTCAAAACTCAATTCCATCTACAAGCAATTACATGAGACCAGTCAGATAAATCGTAAGACATCAACGTCTCATGCAACAAACGTACAAACTCAAAGATGTCTCCCCTTCTCTAAGGTAGCCTCGACCATTAATAAGATGTCCCAGTGACTGGAAGAGTTCAGTAGCTGGATTTAGAGAAGTTAGTTTTAGACAAATCCAGGGAAGACACAGGTGGTGGAAATAGGAAACAATCTGAGGAATCACAGGGTGAGCTGACAGCAACCTGTATATTTCTGACACTAATACTTTCCATCATAAAGGATTCTGAACAACTCTAACACTTCCATTGTTTGCAGCAAGCCTTTGAAATTCAGCAGGGGGAAACCACTTGGGCAACAGAAGTGCCTTTTCTTAGCCATACGAAATTCCATTCAGGTTTTGCTGAGATATAAGAACATAAGAGTGGCCATACTGGGTCAGACTAAAGGTCCATCTAGCCCGGTATCCTGTCTTTCGACAGTGGCTAATGCCAGGGGCCTCACAGGGAATGAACAGAACAGGTAACTATCAAGTGATCCATCCCCTGTTGTCCATTCCCAGCTCTGGCAACAAGAGGCTAGGAACACCATCCCTGCCCAGACTATTGAAAATCAGCATTTCCCTTCTCTTACTTGGGTTCCTCAGGAAAAAAAATGTTGGCAGCCTGCCAAAACAATAACTGATCATGAACATTGTAAGTCTGAGCCCACGGTGACACCACAGCAACAGTAAAGATTACTTAGAAATTCTGGAAAGCTGCTGTAGCTGTGTGTGTGTGAGAGAGAGAATTTAATGATAAAGGCTTTAATTACTTGATAACATACAGTTTTTGCCACAGGATTCCAGCCTCATTCAGCACACATGATGTGTGCAAAAGGGGCAGAATGAAGGTTGCAAAAGCAGCCATAAATCTGGTATTTGCTCACTTTCAACTGTGTGACTTTGCAACTTAAATAATATTCTTTTAACATAGCTAGGTTGGTGGGGTGGGATGTTGTTATGTAATGTACTCTAACTTCACCGATGTTCAAAGCAATCAGACTACAAACCAGAAAGGTGGCATTAAGTCTTGGTGTCGTGCTGGACTCCTCACTACACTTAGAAATATAGATTGTCACAGTGACTAGGAATGCCTTCTTCAACCTTTGATCATCAAGAAAGCTGTGCTCTTTTCTTTCAGACTTGTACTTAGCAACAATGAGGTGTGTTATCTCTAGGTTAGACTATTGCTCTACACTCTATAGACTCACTCTACCTGGAGCTGAATGCAACCAACCCAAGAAAGCTGATGCTGGTGCAACAACTTCTCTCAAAAGCAGTAACAGCCAACACAAACACATCACACCCATTCTTCTCAATCGTGGCTGGCTCCCAGTCCTTTAAGAACTGAATTTAAAGTCCTGTTCCTATCCTACACAGCCCTTAACAGATGGGGACCTACCTCCCAAGACCTACCATATATGCTCAAGACAACTACACTCTGCAGGAAAGTTGCAGCTGGAAAGACCCAGGTTTAGACCACTAGGCACTATTTTATTTATTTCTTCACATTTAAAAAAAACACAACTAGAGGCAATCATTCTATTACATAAAAATCATAAACATAGCAAGGCCCATAAATATAGCCACCTCCACACACATCCTCCCCAAAGTACTTTTGCAGTGTGCCTGGAAGGTTAACAAATCTGGGCTCTGGCAGATCAAAAGGCAGGATTGAGTTCAAAATCAAGGACTCTTCCCAGAGAACACCCTACCAGCAGCTTCCTCATGCTCCAGCTCAAGCACCACTGCTGATCTCAACTGTGGCAGTACGCCATGGAGGGAAAGGCAATCTTTCAGATAAACCAGGGCCCAAACTATTTAGTGCTTTAGAGGTTAAAGTCAACACCTTAAACTTCACCTGGAAGCCAAAGCACATCACTGGACACTGGTTTCATGTGTTCCCAACATGTGAGCCTGCTGAGTAAGCGGCCTGCAAAGTTGTGCACTAGCTTCTGCTTCTGAATGGTTTCAAAGTATAGCCCCAGATAGTGCAAATACAGCAATCTAATCTTGAAGAAACAAAGGCATGGGTCATTATGGGAAAGTCTGTACTGGAGAGAAAGGTTGCACTTGTCTTGCAAGGAGGAGATGGAGAAAAGCACTGTTGGCTACAGCAATACCTGAACATCCAGGAGCAGCGTAGGTTCTAGCACTACCACCAAACTGTTTTACAAATGGCAGTCACACCCTTCTATGAGGAGTACAGTACAGATATAAGTCCGCACAACTCTTCACCTGCTTCCCCGCACCCACCAACATTACCTCAGTCTTTTCTGATTGCAACTCAATCAGATAGCTCTCATCCAAGTCCCACGTTCATCTAGACACTGGGTAATTCGTTCATTGTTTGGTCAGACAGGGCAGTGTGCTCAGCAGCAGGACCCCTGGCATGGAACTCTTTCTTAGATTAAATTAAAGTAAGCCCAAACTTGACTGTGTTCAGATCAAAGGGTGTCAAATATAAAGGGAAGGGTAACAACCTTCCTGTATACAGTACTATAAAATCCCTCCTGGCCAGAGGCACAAAATCCTTTTACCTGTAAAGGGTTAAGAAGCTGAGGTAACCTTGCTGGCACCTGACCAAAAGGACCAATAAGATACTTTCAAATCTGGGGTGGGGCTGGGGAGAGGTTTTGGTCTGTCTGTTTTGTGTGCTTGCTGGACACAGATCAAGGAAGCAAGCAATCCAACTCCATTAGAATTAGTAAGTACTAGCAAGGGAATGTGTTAGCTTATTTTTCTTTTGGATCGTGATTTTCTCTGTGCTGAGAGGAAGGTGTATTCCTGGTTTTCTTTTTGTAACTTTAGAGTTTAGCTCAGAGGGAAATCCTCTGTGTTTTTGAATCTGATTGCCCTGTAAGATTATCTTCCATTCTAATTTTACAGAGGTGCTTCTTTTACCTTTTTTCTTTACCATAAAGTTCTGTTTCTTTTAGAATCTGATTGGGTTATTTTTAGTGTCCTAAAAAACCCCAAGGTTGGTCTGTGCTCATCTTGTTTATTCTCAAGCCTCCCCAGGAAAGGGGGTGTGGGGTTTGGGGGGATATTAGGGGGAGTAGGAACTCCAAGTTGTCCTTTCCCTGAGTTTGTCTAAATCACTTGGTAGTGGCAGCGTTACCTAATCCAAGGTACAAGAGAGAATTTGTGCCTTGGGAAGTTTTTAACCTAAGCTGGTAGAAAAGCTTAGGGGGTCTCTCATGCGGGTCCCCACATTTGTACCCTAGAGTTCAGAGTGGGGAGGGAACCCTGACAAAGGGTAATAAGATAGACCTATAAATATAGTAAATTTCACTGGTCTTGGAGCAATAAACTACACTGTGGATATTAACAAAAACAAAAAACCCTTTGCTTTGTTTCAGCATTTAATTGCCAAAAAAAGCACAAGGCATGTGTTACCCAAATAGCCCCTCAGTGCCAAATGGCAGATGGGGCACAATTCTGTAACTCCTATCAGGCCTGACACACTCACTACACCTAACATATTGCTATAATAGTATTTACCTGCAAAGATGTCATATGAAGTATCAAATGAAAACTGGTGACACACTGGTCATTAATATCACTGCATGAGGTTCGTATGGACATTGCATAAAGAGTCAGGTATGTGTGCTAGAAATATGTTCCTAAAATATATTTGTGGGCAGAGTTGATAAACAAGTTTGTCCTGCACAAAGGAATCTTGATTTGCCTGTTTGCCTGTGTATATAATGTAAATTGAGCATGGCAATGCCAAACACATTGGGCAGTTCATTTGCATCTGAGGTAAACAGTAGTTGCCTAGAAGATGAGGAACAGCATGACATCAACACATAAGAGGACACACTGCATTGTGAACCCCAGCGAGTCACCCTGACTCTCAAGACAAAGGCTGGGGAATATAGGGAGAAGCAAAAGGACATCTTGTTATCCATCATGGAGGGAACAAAGAGGTCAGCGCTCTTTGTATCTATGAATGGTGGATCCCAAATTATGTAGGTTGGTGATGCCAAAAAGCAGTTGTAGGTTAGAAAACTGCTTTTGACAAAACTTGGAGCCTTCTAAGGTTATATGTAGTCTCTTAGAAACATATTATACTTTTGTTTCATTTGTAACCATTTCGGTTTCTATTACCTCTCCTTAGTATCACTTCAATCTAGTTATTTATTAATAAACCTATTCTTGTTTTTATTATAAATTCATCTCAGTGTTGTTATATTGAAGTGAGGAAGGCATCCTCAGTTGAGCTACTAGGCTGGTGTGTATTCTGTCTCTTTGGAGACAGTGAATGTGTAATTTCCATGGATGCTGCACAGAGACTCTTCTGGAGAGTTTAAGAAGTGAAGGAAACCCAGGGTTAACCTGCAAGGCAAAATTAGGACTCCCTGAGTCCCATGGAATTTGGCTGGCTAACAGACTGGGGTGGCAGGGAGCTGCCAGACAGCAGAGAACCAACAAATCCCTCTTTTGCTAAGGCACAGGGTAACAGGGTGACTTACAGTTCTGGACACCCCTAAGAAAATGTCACATTGTTTTTCACCTATTTTCACTTTTATGTCATAAATATTCCTTAACTGATTTATCAAGTAATTACTGAACTATTCTAACTTCATACATTTAAACTGTTTGCATCAGTGCAGTCAATAAAAATGTAAATTGGTAAATGTTAAACTCAAATTGAACGACTGGGTGGACATTTTCTAAACTAACTGACATCTGTACCAAGATTTTTAAAACCAGTTCTATTGTGGAGAAAATATTCACATCCAAATTCTAAAGCCTTGAAAAAAAGGATTAATAATGGACGTACTGGCAAAATATTGACCAGTTAATGACAATACAGGAGTAGAATTAAGCCAACTGCTTTTTTATTAATCTGTGCTCATGTTAACTGTACTATTTTTGTATTTCTCTGAGTTATTTATGTTGATATTCGAAAATAAAACAATTCAATGAGTGCTGGAAAGAACCCATTTTATAACACTAAATAATCAAGGGAAAATGCTGGGAGTATAGAGGCCAGTTTCTATGTATCTGTATTAAAACTGATCCAAATTCATGTATATGCTTACCTGTATTATGAATGGAACAGACAAAAAAACTGTTTGAGCAGAGAGTATAATTTAACCTTCGCCTAGGACTAAATTAAACGGAAAATTAGTTATCACCAGTTATAAGTGAGTTATAAAGCTTTTCAGTATTATGGTTTGTTGCTAATATAGAAAAGGAATTTTGAATCAGCCCTAGCTATACCTCAACTGATGACAATAGAGACTAATTCCTACACGCTGTTATTTCTAATCAGCAGCACCTTGTCTGAAAATTGAGTGCAAGTTTTGAAAGAGGATTATTATACAGTACTAATTCCAAAGCAAAGGTAAAAGAAAACCTAAACTGTTTATAATGTACATATTTTTAAGACAGGATTTATGGAAGGAGCAATCTTATTGCTATACTTGTATCCTGTTCAGCATTGTCTCTGAAGTGCACAGTAGGTAAGTATCTATTAAAATATTATAATCAAAGAGCCTTTAATTTTAAATGGTTTGTTAAAATTATGACTGACTCTTTTCTATATAATTGAAAACTATGGAAGAAAAAGAAGTGCGAGGTGAAACAAAAGAAAAAATTAGTATATTTAGGCAACAGTTTATCCATTTACAAACACCACCACTTTATCTGTTCTCTTTTCCTTTTCAAAATCCAATAAACTGCCATTATATTCCTTTTAAATGGTTCCATTACAAGGATTCTGTAACAACAGACTAATCTCCTGATAATTATAATAAATGCCTGTAATCAAAGCAGGAACCATTTAAAATAGGGAGAAAGGCTGTTTTCCATCAAACTCATTGTAGTTCTGTGACCTTTTGAGCATTAAGCTACATCACATACCACCACCTATAACTGCAACATAGCTTTCCAAACCATCTTATTCAAATGAAAATAAAAGGGATGAGAGAGCAATGGAAATGTGAACTGACACATTAAGAGTTTTTACTTTCTAACTCTGAACATTGTAGAACATTTTAAAAATAAATTCACAAGCTTCCAACTGGCTCAAAATCTACAGAATTTAGATGGAGCCCCTCATGGTTTGATTTGGAATGTAATGCTTCCTTTGAAAAAAGTAGCAGATGATATTTTAAAAAGCTCTTCTACATCTGTATGAGCTGCATACCATTGCTAGGCTTAAGAAAGTATTATTTTCCTAAAAGACAGCACATCTTAACACAAAACTTGGTATTGTATTCACATGAACCAACAATGATTTCCAGAGATCATTTAAGTAACTGAAGGCTGATAAAATTACGGGAAATGACTATATATGATCAGAATGGCTTTCATCTGCATTTTGTTAGACCAAGCATTGATTTCACTTTTCAGCTGTGAACAGCAAGAGGCCAGCTGTGGCCAAGGGAGGGAGCAACCAATGCACTAGGTCACAATAGAGGCTGAGTTGTCAGAAAATTTAACACTTTTAATGATTAAATCTCTGCAAAAATCTTCAAGTTACAACCATTTGAAAATTATATCCAGCGGGTCCCAGAAACTGTCACAGAATAGTGGATTTAATTTATGAGAAAGTAAAACCTTTGAACTCTAGTTATGTGAATAAACAGAATTATAAGGAGAAAACAAACAAAGCAAGGAAAATATAAAATATACTGCCTTCAAGGCAGAAACAACTACATTTTACTTGGTATTCCCAGATGTGTTAACGGGAAATTTATGACAGCATACTGAAAAGCAAGATTCCCATTGTGAAACCTTTCACATTTATTTAACTAAGCACAATCATTGAAAATGACCTTTATCCAAACCTTTCACAGCTGTCTTAAAATGATCTAAAACTATTGCCAGATATTCTTTAAATAACATTACTTAACACAAAGTCATTACCCAGGGGCCATATTACACTACTGGCAAGTAAACATGAATCCATTTTCAACAACATGCTACAAAGTTTTAATATTGATAACACACTGAACACCCCTTCTTAAAGAAATGCCAAACAATACAAATCATCACAGTTTTTCAGTTTTAGTAATAAATATGATTTTCTTGGTTTTGGCATCTGGCTTGCCATTTAATGAAAATTAATGGATATAGAACAATGGGAAAAAAACCCCTTTTTAGTTTTACAGTTAAAACTCTATATACTAAATGAGATGTCAATTACTACAAGCAAAGCTGTTCTAGCAACATAATTTGAAGAGGCATCATCTGCATTTTATTTCATGAAGAAAACTGGGTGCAGTGCTCAAAGGACAGCACACTCAATGGTTTGCACAGTTTTAATTAAGGGGATGCTGAAAGTAAATTGGTATTGCTATTTTCATTGCAGCACTATATTATTATTCTCATAAATTTAAAATTAGACACAACGTTTGATTCTTAGGCTCACAAAATAGTGTGTCAAAATGCTGAACATCTGAATCTTTCTCCTCTTTCCACTTCAACACTGAGCATTAAGGCTAAAAGACTGCCTTAAGGGGATGGCCTCTTGCAGGTCAAGATCAATTGACTACAGCTAGAGAAAAAAATATATTTGCAGATCCCAAATAGAACAACTGTTCACTTTTTTAAATAGTAAAATTGTATTACAGTTAAACTGGGCACATAATGAAAAAAAAGATTCTACTCTATTAAGAGGATGATTAGTTCAGTAAATCATGGCTTTCAGATAAAGATGATTATGGTAGCCCCTTGATGTGAGAGGAAGAAGGAGAAGGGTACAGGAGGTTCATTTCACCACAAAGTAATTATGCTGACCCGGAATGTTACCATTTATCATGGCTGAAAGATGACACTCACTATTAGCCAAGGGAAACTGCTACTCAAATGCTTCCATCTAGATCAATACACACCACATTCTTCCCCAGCAAAAAGTAATTATACAACAGAAAACTTCACAATCAATACCGACTCAAGCTAACTTACAGTCTGTGGTAGAGGCATGAAGGTATGGCACTGTCAACTGTCATTGAGGGCTACAGCATTAGACCCAGTTTAAGGCTGTTTTCTTTCTCTCATAATCTAAGATTTTGCAGTCTATTTTCAGACATACTGTATGCTATTGCTCTTTTCTGAATAAAAAAGATTACCCACATGCCTCCTTATAAAAAACAAAGTACATGTAAATCATGATTACAGGCCACAATTATAATCAGTAACTAAAACAGATTTATTTACTTAGTATTTTTTTAAAGCCTAACACAAAATAAAATAAAATCAATCTGTTAGGCAAGAAATCAATCCCCGTACTCACTGAAAGCTAAAATACTTCCTGGAGCACTAGTTTCTAAAAGCTGCAGTTGAGAATCTGACCTTTATGAACTCCTGAGATCAGAAAATGGAGGAATATACCTACCTGAAATATTAAATTAATTATTTTCAGCATTAAACATTTATTAATGTTTGTTTACACACACAAATACCTCTATTAACATACCAGATAGTAGATAAAATTAGGTTTTAGGACTTCAGAAATTTGTTGAAAACACATCTAAATGTCAGTTTTGACAACTGCTTTCAGGAAGGTAGAGCTCAGTCTTATAAACCAATCTAATACATCAGGAAAGGTTAAAGGGCATGAAAAAAATCACTACTTCAGTGAAAAAAAATTTGACATCCAATTTTCAAGCTGATTTATCAGTGGAAAGCTAAAATTGATAGTTTGCCATTACTGGGTAGCAGGCTGTCTAAGAAAGCTGTTATAAAGCCTTTCATTTTGATTTAGCCACATGGATCAATACAAACCTATACTGTTTCAATTTTAAAAATATTGATTTTCTGATATAGCCTCAGTACGAGAACATTTATCATCAGCCATATTGAAAATAATATTGAAATTTATTTCATAAACTTTATTTTCTCAATGCAATATACTGAGTGTTCTAGTGAGATTTAGTTTTTATTCACATAGCATCTAATCATTGTTAAATGATACTCAAAGTAAAATAATTTTGTCTGTTCACTTTAAAGTTTGAGTTGTTCTGTAAATGTGTAAGGGAACTCATACAGGAAATATTAATAAAAGTTTCATTCATTAGACCAGGGTATTTTATTTTCTGGTCAATTATGGATGTGTTAATCTTTTCTTAAATTTTTACTAATATAAGGGCAATGATGTCTCAAAATCTTCCAACTAGAACATTTTGATATATTAATATTTAATATTAAATATTTAAATTTTAATTTATTAAATATTTAATATTTGATATATTAATATTTCATTCCTCAACATCAAGAAGTCCAAGAAACACCATAGCATTTCACATTGGCAAATTTTTCCAACATTAGAAGATTAGAGAAAGATTCTAACATCAGAAGATTAGGAAAAAAAATAAACAAGTCTGTCCAATAAAATATGAGTATCTAAAAGAGGTTATATTTCTCAGTGTTCAAGGCATCCTATCTTATGTTTCTTTAGTTTTGTTCATATTTAATATTTCTATTTGATAAAATCCCTTTCAAACTGACAAGAATATTGAGCTCCTAGGAAAGCCATGGGGGGCCTTGGAAAAAGAAGATATTGAACCTTATAGAGTTCTGTGGTATTTTTTAAAAATTATTTTTGGTTTCAAACCCACAAAACATGGCAATGTTTGGGACAAGGTTAGATGCAATTGCCTTTTCAAACCTTTATATTATTTTAATGAAAAGTACCTAAAAATGATCATATAACCCTGAATCAGCAGCCTCTTTTCTCCCAATGGCAGCAGAGCCAAAGAACACAGTGATTCAAATGCCAAAGGATACACACAGGCATCTTTGAGCACCACTCCATCCCTGTAGAGTTTAGATGCCAGGTCATTGAAGGAAACACTTGATAAACAGGGAAATAACATGGTAATAGGAGACTGAATACATTGCAGGAAGAAATAACCTCCCTGAATAAAAAATTCAAGGTATTTCTAACTGATGATAAAAAGAAGAAACAGAAGAATGGCCATACTGGGTCAGACCAATGGTCCATCTAGCCGAGTATCCTGTCTTCTGACAGTGGCCAGTGCCGGGTGCTTCACAGGGAATGAATAGAACAAGCAATCATCAAGTGATCCATCGCTTGTTGCAAATTCCCAGCTTCTGTCAAACAGAGGCTAGTGACACCATCCCTGCCCATCCTGGCTAATAGCCATTGACGGACCTATCCTCCTTGAACTTATCTAGTTCTTTTTTGAACTCTGTTATAGTCTTGGTCTTCACAACATCCTCTGGCAAAGATGTTTGATATCATATTTATATTTAATGTTGTAGTGCCATGAGCTAATTATGAACTCAAAACAACAAGAAGAAATGATCTTGCTAGATCAGTAAAAAATTGGACAGTTAGAACACCTGCTAGTGACACAAAGCTATTCAGATTAGCAATTGCTAAAAGTGATTGTGAGAAACTCTAAATATCAAGTTGAAGTTGAGGCAAATGAAACTGCTCAAATAAATGCAATACAATCATTATAAGAAAGAATATTCTAAACCAGTAGGGTCTTCTCAGAAGTAGTACCTAAGACACATTGATAATTTTCCCAGTATGAAGTAGCACTCAAAAAAGCAAACAGTATTGTCGGATGTATTAGTAAATAATACAAACATTATTAAGACCTTATATGATATACTATGGTAGCCCATAATAGGAGTACTTTGTTCAGCTTCAGCTGTTCACCTGAAAACCATACATCACAGACACTGAAATGTTTGACAAAGGCAAAGAAAATTTTTGCCAATAAGGCAATGTGTAGATAGGATAGAAGACCACAGAGACTGTAATTATTTAACTTGGACAGAAGGAATGAAAGGTGAGAGGAAGAAAGGGAAGAGATAGCCTGACTGAACTAACAAATGAGGACCCATAGAACTGATCACACTGCTTTTTGCTGTGTCCCACAAGCACTAGATATGGGCATGCCCAAAATGAAAGGATGCAAACCAAAACCCCCCAAAACCCAAACCTTTCTTTGTAATAAGATAATCAAATAATAATAATAAATAATAATAATAA
The DNA here is from genome assembly GCF_015237465.2 of Chelonia mydas. Taxonomy (NCBI): domain Eukaryota; kingdom Metazoa; phylum Chordata; order Testudines; family Cheloniidae; genus Chelonia; species Chelonia mydas. Next base: position 50,399,971 of record NC_057849.1, on the reverse strand, counting down.
TTAATACTTTGCTCTTCTCATCCATAAATCTTAAAGCACTTTACAAAGGAAGGATGGATCATTTTCCTGTTTTACAGATGAGGGGAAACTGAGGCACACAGGTGGAAGTGACTTGCTCAGTGACAACACAAGTGGGCAGTGGCAGAGCTGAGAATATAACCTCTTTCTTTAGGGCATAAAACCGATCACCTGCAATGCTCAACAAGGACTCTCGCTCTCAAATAGATTGTACAATCAGGTGTATTTTTGGCAATGAGTAGGAAGGGAGGGAGGGGTTTGGTGCTTGAGAGTGGTTTGCCTTCCTCGGAAGCACTATGAACACATGTTCTGATTTGTTACAGCACTGACTACGTACACTGTTTCTGTTTTTATATCTGTGTCTTGATATGGCCAGATTACAAAAACTTTGACAAATGAGATGAATTATTATTCTAGTCAACGTACATTATGGAATTACAGAAAAATGTTTCAGCACAGTACTGATGTCTAGAAAAATATAAATATGAAAAATAACTACTGCACATGATCAGAAACTATTCTTCAAAATTATAAACCTGGATAGTTTAAAAAATATATTTTGATAATTTTGTGAAAACATTTCTCAATAATCAAGTTATTTTTGTCCATTGTTTGGACTGATTTCCCCAGTTGCTAGATTTCTGTATGAAAACCAGCAATACAAACAAAAAATCCTTACTGACAACCTGTGTGCCAGTGATCACCAGGATATGATCAGCAATGGCAAACAACTAAGAAAACAGAGTTTAGAGTGAAAATGTTAACAGATCCATTTTCTTCTGAGAGATTCTTATACCTAATTATATTCAAAATAAAGAGGAAACATCCTTCTAAAAAGTAATAATGGTGGTTATTCTGTATAATGGTTCTAACATGCAAATACAGCAGCACATCAAGGAACAAAAATCAGACAGCAACTTTATAATGCTTAAGGGCTTCATATTATATAGCACCAGCATTAATGGAAAAGTTAATGTAGCATTGAATAACAGTCAGCAGCTCAGCTGCTGCTGCAGAGCATTTAGATCATGGAAATAATGCATCATTTTTCTTCTCCTATTGCTTTCATGACCAGTTTAAAAAATACATAAAGTATTTCCTACATTACCCAATTAATCTCTCAGAAAATGTATACCCAGACACACACGTTATGTTATACTAGAGTCCTCTCAGGGGAGAAATAAGAGATATAACTATCAAAAGTCAAATGTTTAAATAATTTCAACAACAAAATTCAAAGAAATTAAGAGACAATGCTGAAGAAAATCTGGAAAACTACATATGCTGTTTACAAGTGTAACATGCACAATAGCTCGACTGAGCGCTGACATGAAACTTGATATTTATCATAACTCTGCCTCTTAATTTTCTTGCTTTTGTGCATTAACATTAGTCATTTAACATTACTTAAATAATTGTTCTGTAAATGTATTGCCATTGTTTTATATAGAGAATTTAAAAACAAAACTATACTTTGCATTTTGAAACCATCTTCAGTGCATGTGCGGGTGGAAATTAGGAACCTTTGAAAATGTGCAGCAGCCATCATTCTGAATAAATATGTAATTATAGAATTACTGAAACACAGAAATCGATCCCATACTGGTAACCTGAAGCTTAGGGGAGTAGTGCACAACACATGCTTGCCCTTTTATCTATTTCTAGCCCTTTTATATTAGAACAAATTACCAGAAAAAAATAAGTTTGAGAAAATGAATTGTTATGAAAATTAAAAAGCTTTAGTTTTGCACCCATCTATCAGTCTCAGGAAATCCATATATTACTGAAGAGATACACACAAGTTATGCTGCTTTCTACTTGGTGTAAAATTATAACTAACTGTTTTAAAGTGAAATTCACTCAGTACGAAGGGTCAACACAAGGTGCTCAGCACTCCTTAAGGTCTTCAGTGAGGTTGTGAGGGGAAGAGCCTCTGAAATTCCCATGTGTTGTGAAAGGGAGCATAAAATCAGGTCCAAATCAATGAGCATGCACAAATGGGTTTGGGGATAATCTGAGGAAGGAAACACAGAATCCATGGCTACACAGATCCCATGACACTAAAACTTCTTCTCATCACTGCTGGTTGAGGGAACAAAAAAAGAAGGGAAAGTAGTATTTAAAAGATGAGGAAAAGTTGGGGCATGATATCATTCTTCCCTGCCTCCCAATTTAACCAATGACCCTCAAAACTCTGCTAGGTCTTAGCACAAAATTATAAAATTTGTTATTGATTTTGTGGACATTAGAAGCTGCAGCAGAGTTTATAACTTCCACAGAATCAAGGGTCTGACATCAGAACATAAAGGACTTTAAAGCGTAAGGTTTCTGCCTTGAAGTTGGACTGGCAGTACTTCTCTTCCATGGACCAACAGTTTCATCCTGCCATGTTCTGCTGCTGCACTGCTTGTCTCACTGGAAGAGTAGAGAGAACCAGTGTTTCTGACAATACAACGAAACAGTGCAAGGAAAGATGACCTGCTGCACTCCTATCTACTTTCTGGGGTGTGAAGAAAGCACCACTGATCTGACTTCAGTGGATAAGATTGAGCACATTTTTGTGCTAAAAATCAGTGTCTGGTAGATTATACTTTCAATGGTAATTTCACACCTGAGCATAAAAACTGGAGAATAATAACCCTTGCTTCAAGGGAAAAAATGGTTACTGACCGGTTCTGTTGTCCTTTAAAATATGTTGCACATGTCCATTTCACTTCAGCCCAGTGCACCAGAGTGGGCGATTTTCCCCATAGCATGCACCTGTCGCAATCTCATGCTGGTGTCTGATGATATAAAAGGCGGCACTGCCCCCAACCCCCACCAGTTCCTTCTTAATCAGTTCCTTCTTAACAGATAGAGACTCTGTTATAGAGGGGAAGGAGGGTGGGTAATGGAATAGACATGTTCAACACAGTTACAGACCAAGAGTTGCAGAACAGGTCAGTTACCATTTTTTCTTCAAGTGATTGCACATGTCCATTCCACTTCAGGTGACTCTCAAGCATTCAAACTGGAGAAACATTTCAGAACCTACCTGAACAATGATTGTAGAAATACTTGTCCATATTTTGCATAATCTCTGTATTGTTGATCTATAGCACAATGACCTGTAAAAGTATGCACTGATGACCCTGTTGCAGCTTTACAAACGTCCCTGCAAAGAACCTGAGCCAAGAAAATGGAGGAAGCTGATTGGGATCTTGTGGAACATGGTACCACCCTGGTTGGTGCAAATGTCATAACACAGACTTATTATGTAGGAAGAAATCCAGGATGAAATCTTTTGTCAAGAAACTGGGAGGTTTTTCATCCCGTCTGCAATTGAAATAAATGGCTGAGATGATGATCTAAATGATCTTATTCTATCCAAGTGAAAAACCAATACCCTTCTGACATCCACAATACAAAGCCTTTCTTCATGCTAATAAGAATGGGGCTTAGGAAAGAATGTCAGTAAGTATATTGCCTGATTATGGTGGAAATCTGAGAGAACCTTAATTAGAAACTTCAGATAAGGACAGGAGTATGTATACCTTGTCCTTATAAAATACTATGTAAGGATCCACGACCAACACACGTAACTGACACCCTTCTTGTGGAGGTAATGGCCACCAAGAAAGCTACATTCATAGATGCAGAAAAGAACAGGTAGCCATCAGTTCAAAGGGAGAATAACATTGCCCACCAAAATCAAGATCCAGGGAGAGGTGGGATCCAGGATATTGGGATACTGCCTGTCCATTCCATTTAAGAATCTGATTGATATAGGGTTAGAAAATAATGAGTGGCCGGGAGACAGATGTCAGGTGAACTCTGAGGGAACTAACAGAGAGGTTTTTTTGCTTCAGGAAAACAAATATCTAAAACATGCTGGATTGAGGCCAAGACTGGTGAAAAACCCTTCTGCTGTACCCATAGGGAAAAACACTCCCACTACAACAGGTAAGAGTACTTGTAGATGGCTTCCTCATTTGTATATCCACAGAACACCCCACCTCTTAAGGTGTTAACATTGGAGCATTCATGGCCTGAGATGGAGAGTGGATGGGGTTGGGAAGGAGCATTTGACCTTGGTCCTAGCAAATTAAGTCAGTATCCCAAAGAACAGCCAACGGAGTCCTGACTTATAGTTTCAGAAAAGTGGAAAACCAATGCTGGCAAGGCCAAGCCGGTGCTATGAATACCATATGAACATGATCCTGTTTGAACTTGTATAATACCATGGGGAGTTGAAGAATTGGAGTTGAGGAACAGAGAAACTTTTCTTTCCAAGGGAGTAGGAAAGAATCTGTCAGAGAGCAGAGAACGTGATCTGCCCTGGAACAAACCAGGTGGCATTTTCTGTTCAATCCAGTAGCACATAGATCTGTGTGTGGAATCACCCAAGTCCACAAAACTGAACCTTGAAACATCCAGCCTGAGAAAGCACTTATGATCGCTGCTGAATGATCTGGCAGGCTGTTCAGAACACCAAGCAGGTGGGAGGCTTTGAGATGTATTGCACTGCTATATAAAACTCCCAAAGATTCATCACCTCCTGACAGAGGCAATCTGATCTGGCCCCACCCTCTCTGTAAAACATCACTACCCTGTTATCTGTTGACTTGTAAGGTCAGTTCTTTAACATGAGGGAGAAAAACAACATGCAAGCTGAACTGAACGCATTACGTGGAGAACTAGACCTTGATGCGACCCATAGTCCTTGATTCCATGTTGATAGGACCATAGTCCTCAATTCATAGTTTTTTCTTAGGTGAGCTCCCAGCCTAAAGAAGTGTCAATAATGACAGTCTTTGTGGGCAGAGGCAGGGTAAAGAGAACTTCCATGGCCACATTGGTAGGATACATCCATCAGTCTAAGGAGGCTAGGACTCCTGCAAGCACATGAACCAGCATGTCTAGTGGATGATGAGACAGGGAATAAAACAACTTTAACCAGCCCTGCAACTTCCTGAGACGAAGTCTGCCACGCCAAATCAGGTACATATAGGTCAAATGCTCGAGGAGTGAAAGATGATTTCTTACTGTTGTGAGCAGATGGACTTTGAGATCTGCAAAAATATTTAGCATTGTGTGGAGCCTGGCTTATGACAGGAACACCCTGGCCACTGTACTAGAGAGAAGACTGACTTGTCCTTGTTGATTAACAAGCCCAGAGATTTGAAAAGGAACTGGCTCCTGGCCACACTGATATCCACTTGGAGTTTGGACTGAACTCATACCAGTCAGCCATCCACATAGGGACACACTTACATGCCTGCTTTCCTTAGAAATGCAGCTACCACCGCCATGCATTATGTAAATACTCACAGATAGCCACATGGAAATATGAATCCTTCAAGTCAAAGGCATACCAGCCATTTGGATTTACACAGGGGATAATGGAGGCCAGGGTGACCATACAAAACCTTATTTTTTTATATATATTTGTTCTAATTTTGCAGATCCAGAATAAGCTTGAGACCAGGTTTTGCCTTTGGCATCAAAAAGTTTTGGAATAGAAACCCTTCCATCAATGGAGAGGGGGAACCTCTCCTTTAGCTCCCAATTGCAGAAGATAATAGTACCTCTTTGAGGAGACAGCCTTATGAGAATGGTCCCTGAAGAGGCATGAGGAAAGGGGATGGAAGGGAGGGATGGAAATAAACTTCAGAACGTAACTGTGTTCCACAGTGCTTCGAACTCATTGATAGATGGTAATATGGGCCCAAGCACATAGGAAGTGGGACAGCTGGTTGGAAAATATAGGGAAAGGAGAAACTGGAATGTGGCCATCTGGTACTCTGTCCTCAACAAGGCAGTCAAACAGACTTCTTGGAATTCCCAGTCTGTCTCAAGGAACCCACCAAAGAATAAAACTGAGGATTGGGGGGTGTCCCCTCTAATTATCCCTCCATTTTATGGATTGGTCAGGTTGCTTATGTAGGTAAAATGAGTATTTTTGGAGAGACTGTGGGTGGAATTATTATTTTTTTAGGAAGAGGCTTGTAAATTCTCAGTGACTTGAATGAGGCCCTTGAGTCTGTAAGATTGTACAGTGTCTTATCCATCTTTTGTGAAAGGATTATCAGACTCTCAAAGGGGAGATCCTGGATTGTCTGCTGGACCTCTGGATGAAGACCTGACAATTGTAGCCATGAACATCTGTGCATAGTTATTGCAGATGCCATAACTCTGGCTGCAGAATCAGCCCTGTTTAAGGCCACTTGAAGAGAGGTCCTAGTCACCAGTTTTCCCTCTTCTAACATGGCCTGGAATTCCTACCTGGCAACTTGTCAGAGTACTTTAATGTATTGTCCCAAAAGGAGAAATTGTATCTGGCCAATAAGGCCTGATTAGAAACTACAGACCAGATCTGGAATAAACTTTTCTACCAAAAGGTCTAGTCTCTTTGCCTTTGTCCTGAGGAGTAGAAGGAGGACATCCCTGACATGCTCTCTCATTCATTGCTGACACTAGTAAGGAAGCCAGTGAAGGGTGGGTGTAAACATGATCATACCCCTGTACGATCATATCTCTTAGTTCTTTTAACTGTCAGAGGCAGTAAGGAAGGCGTTTGCAACAAAGACTTTGTAGGCTTCAAAATGGCTTAGTTTATAGGTGGGACCACTCTGGCAAGTCTTACAAAACTCAGTATGTCCACCAGGCTATAAGAAGTCTCTTGAACTACTTCTACCTGAATGTCCAGACGGCTGGCCACACCTAGCTAAGGTGGAAGTACTCGGCACCTGCACTGAGTAAGAAGACTCCAAAGGTGGACACAAAGTTCCATAAGAATATGAAGCAGACTCACCCCCTCTCCTTTTTAATACATGGCTTGAAGTCTCTTTTTATAGTGGTCTTGAACATGGCCCTCACCCAGGCACCTACAATGAGGGTCACTAATGGGCATAGACTTCTAATAACTGGCAGAGGGCTTGAAGCCCTGGACTAAGGCATTCTCTGATACCAAACATCAACACCTGTCCGAAAATAGGGATTTGATGCCAGAAAATCGGGAAAAAACCAACGACGAGAAAACCACTAACTACAAAAATGAGTACTACTAACCATACACAAAGAGAAGAAATCCCACTGTTCGTGCAGAAAGGACTTGAAAAAACAGTCCATGCGCTCCGACTACTGATCACAGGTGGTAAGAAAAAATGGGTGGGGGAGCAGGGGTGGAGGTGGCCCTGCCTTTATACCCCTGGACAGCCGCACAAGAGCACTAAGGGCACATGTGCCACCATAACCACTAGGGGAAAAATCTCCAGTTCTGGTGTACTGGATGTGCACACACCTGAAGTGAAATGGACATGTACCATCACTTGAAAAAATTATAAATTCTGTTAGCCTAATAGATCTAGTTCAAAGATCTTACACATTCTAAAGTTAAACCTGGCAAAGCCTATACCTTCCTATAACTGGAAGGCATTTGTTTCTCAATTAGATAGATATTATGCAAATATCTTTATTCTGCTTAAAAATCCCTTTTCTCTGACTACTTTCAAACATATGTCCACAACAGTCATAGACAGAGCAACTTCTAACCCCTTCCCATCACCCAGTTATCCCAGATAGTAAATGCAATTTTATCAAAAAGAAAGTCTCTATTACTGGGAAGGGAGGAAGCTTCACAAGAATGGTGGTGAGAAGGCTGGGGAAGATAGTGGCCACCTATGTTGTAAGCATATGGAAGGGAGCTCTGAGAGCACTTGTTAATCAAGACAGAGCAAAGGGCCAAGGTGAAACAACTGAGCCCATTTCTGTGTAACAACAATTTTAGATTGTTGGGACATGTTGACTGCTACAAATCCCAGCTTTTGGTCTCATAGTCTATATAGTCCTGGAGATGGTTACTATAATACAAAAGGGAAGCACCCATATAGTGCAATTCTACCCATTAAAGTGACAGGGTATGTTCTGGCTTGTCAAACCTCTACTAGTGGTGATGATGACAGATAGAAAGAACCCCTACTTGACTGTTATGGTGAACTAAAGGAGCTAGTAGTTAGAAAACCAACCAACCATTCAAAGGACCTCAGCCCAGCCTTTAGGAGAAGTAGTTTGATTAACTGACAGAGTTAAAAAAGTTTACAATTTATTTAATTATTGTTTGTATGTAAGTGTGTACATGCATGAATGGAGCAAAAAGCTTGCAGACCACCTTATTCAGCCTAAATTAGGTCCTCATTTAAACCCACACAATCCCATTAGCCTTTTTTTTTTATTTGTTAACAGAACATATATGACACAGAATCAGTTAGACACCTTTCAGAGAAGAATCACATTTTAAAAAAAATCTCCTGTGATTAGACATCTTGTAAGTGTTGCTGGGAGCCACAAGTTACAGAATTAGAAGTTCTGTTGGAAGGTACTGTCCACTGTGACTCTTTTCATTTCAACATTACCACTGTTTCTAGAGAGTGGAGTTTGTCTGTATTCCCAAAAGGTTGTGTTACAAATTAGCTGTATATATTGTGAGGAATTAAAGATAAGAGAATGTAAAAGATTTCAGAAATAATTTTCTGAAATTAGTACACACAGAGAAAATCCATTGATTAGTTTTAAGTACTAAATATATAGTACATTGAAAGAGCCACACTTTTCTTGATTTGAGAACCATTAAAAAAAGTGGATTCAGAACCATCCAGACTGGTTAAAATTTTGATTTTGGGTGGTCAATGATACCAAGACTGCATTTATAAAAGGAAGCATACATACCTACACCACCTATCTGGAATCAGAAAAAGCCCAAAATTAAAAGCAGGACAGAGAGAAACTGAGTACGGATATTTGGAGACAAATAGTCTACATTCAGATATTCCACTTTACAGTAATTTATCTATTTTTCTTCTTTATTAAATTGGTTTCTCCAGATGCACAGTATTGGAGATCAGTCAGCATTAAACTCCCCTAAGAGGTTTGAGGAATATCAGCTAAACATGGACAGCAAAATTGCTTTAACAAAGCAGACATATAAGTGAGCTTGTGCGTCTAGACAAGACATATGTTTAAAAAAAAAAGCTTTGCATTAGAGCTGTGTATATTTGGGATACGGAAACTTTGAAATGCATTCAGCTATCTGTTTAGACAAATGCTGACATGATATTATTTTCCCTTTGGACTGTCCTCATATACCAAAAAATGATGAGACTTTGGAAAAACTGAAAAACAGAGTGTGTTCTGTACATAATTAAAGGAGACTGACCTCTCCTTAAGAAATATGAAGAAGGAGGAAAAATGGAACTCCACAACCACTGTGGACAAAAAGCTGTTACTTACCTTTCTTTTCTACTGTAGGTGTATGCATGCTGCGTGCACAGTTGTCAGAGATTTTTCCCTCAGCAGTTCTTGTCAGGGCTGCGTGAGCACCCTCTGGTACCCTTCTATCACTGTATGCAGGTATAGAGAGGGCTGCGCTGCTCCTATGCCCATCAGTTCCTTTCTATCAGAATGACTCTGATTGAGAGGGGAAGGAAGGCAGGTCATGCACTGGACATGTGCAACACATCTCGAAGAACAGTAGTTACAGAAAGGTAGGTGACCATTTTTCTTCTTCGAGTGGTGGCACATGTCCATTGTAGATGACTCACAAGCAGTTCAAACTGGAGGTGGGCTCAGAGTTTACTTGAACAGGGGCTGTAGAACCACACATCCAAATCTGGCACTGTCTCTAGACTGATGAGAGACGGCATAGTGAGAGAGAAGTGTATGGACTGACACACAGGTTACCAACCGAAAAATGTCCAGTATAGGTACATGAGCCAGAAAAGCTGCAGAAGTTGCATGAGACCTGGGTGAGTGAGCCACCATTTTATTTGGAGGTGCAATATCAGCCAATCAGCACTATAAACAAATACAGCTGGAAACTCAACTGCGTGGCCCTTTTCTTTGTCTGAAACTGCAGTGAAGAGCTGAGATAAAGACCTGAAAAGGCTGAATCCAATCCAGATAAAAAGCCCAAGGTCTTCTAACATCTAGACTTCGGAGCTTTTCTTCCCTTTACTTGAATGAGGCTTTGGAAAGAAAGTGGCTAAATAAATTGCTTGATTATTGTGTAAACTGGAAACCAATTTAGACAGAAATTTTGGATGAGGTTGAAATAAAACCTTGTTCCTAAAGCTCTGATTCATAAAGCTTGCAGCTCTCCAACTCTCCTAGCTGAGGTTATAGCAACCAAGAAAGCCACCTTCATAAACAGGTGTAACAGAGAACAAATTGCTACCGACTCAACGAGGAGACCCATCAACTTTGCTAGCACTAAATTTAAAGTCCACTGTGAAACCAGGCTGTGAACCTGTGGGTATAATCTGAGCAAACACTTTAGAAATCTGATGGACATAGGATTTGAAAAAACTGATTGGTTATCCACAGGAGGGTGGAAAGTTGAGATAGTTATCTAATGCATTCTGATGGAACTAAGAGCTAATCTTCTTGTTTCAGAAACAAAAGTAGTCCAAATTATGGCAAATTGGATCTTGAACTGTGGGAATGCCTCTTTGCATGGACCAAACAGAAAATCTCTTCCATTTAGCAACAAAAAAGACCTATTAAAGGCTTCCTACTATTTAGAAGAACTTCCTGCACCCCCTTAGAGCAAACTCTTTCCGAGTTTGTCAGCCATGAAGCATTTTTGCTGTCAGGTGGAGGGCCTGAAGGCTGGAATGAAGGAGAAAGCTGTGGTCCTGAGAGATCACATCTTCATTTTTCAGGACCGGCAGTAGAAGACTTTGGGCAGGAGCAGAACTGGAGGAAAGGCATACAGCAGACTTTTTGACCAGGGTAGGAGGAAAGCACCTGTCAGTGAACCCAGATTGTGATCCGCTCAGGAACAAAAAATGACATTTTTGTTTGTTCTTGTTGCAAACAGGCCACTTGGGGAGTTCTCCATTGCTGGAAAATGGACTTGGACACATCTGGGTGAAGAGACCACTTGTCACCAGCAAATGACCTGCTCAGGCAATCTGCCAGAGTGTTTTGAACTCTTGGAGGGTAAGCAGCTCTCAGGCTGATGGAACTGGCAATACACAAATTCCAAGGAGGATTGCCTGTTTGTACAACTCTGATGAATGCCCCTCACCCCATTTGTTTGCTGCTGTGTCGTTTGTGAGTTCTGCTCCTTGATATTTGGAAGGAATGCCATGCAAGTGAAATGGATGGTCCAAAACTCCCTGATAATTTATATGAAAACAGATCCTAGAGACTAAAGGCCCTGAGTCTGAAGGGGACTTAAGTGACCTCCCCAGCCTAGACCCAAAGCATCTTCCCGGCTTCTCTGAGTAGTTACTACAACTCCTGAGGAAGCTCGTAGAAGGAAGGTAATATGGATGGGGGGTGTTCAGCTGTTGTGACCTGTACTGGATGTGCCATGTTTGTCTTTCTTCCACAGGACAGAAGCGACTTTGTCTGTACAAAGTGCAAGCTGGTCTCCATATTGGAAGAGAAGGTTCAAGGTCTGGAGAAACAGGTATCGACCCGGCGTTGCATAAGAGAAACTTTAGATTTCCTGGACAGACGTCAGGATATGCTTCTACGGGCACAACATTCTGAAGATTCAGAGCAGGCTGCGCAGCGGGGACAGGAGGATGGTGAAGAAATTTGGCAGCATGTGACCTCCAGAAGAAGAAAGGGGAGTGTCCACGTACCAGCAACGCAGATACAGGTAAGTAACCGTTTTCATGTTCTCTCCATGTTCTCTCCACAGGTACTAATGTGGAGAGTGGCCTAGATGATACATCTGAGGGAAGGGAACAGAAGGAGACTCTGCCGATTGGAAGGCATGAGATGCACTGTCCTAGGGTTGGGGGTTCCACGACCACTGCTCCTAAGAGAAGGAGGCGGGTGGTGGTGGTCGGGGACTCTCTCCTCAGGGGGACTGAGTCATCTATCTGCCGCCCTGACCGGGAAAACCGAGAAGTCTGCTGCTTGCCAGGAGCTAGGATTCACGATGTAACGGAGAGACTGCCAAGACTCATCAAGCCCTCGGATTGCTACCCCTTCCTGCTTCTCCACGTGGGCACCAATGATACTGCCAAGAATGACTTTGAGCGGATCACTGCAGACTACGTGGCTCTGGGAAGAAGGATAAAGGAGTTTGAGGCACAAGTGGTCTTCTCGTCCATCCTCCCCGTGGAAGGAAAAGGCCTGGGTAGAGACCGTCGAATCGTGGAAGTCAGCGAATGGCTATGCAGGTGGTGTCGGCGAGAAGGCTTTGGATTCTTTGACCATGGGATGGTGTTCCAAGAAGGAGGAGTGCTAGGCAGAGATGGGCTCCACCTAATGAAGAGAGGGAATAGCATCTTCCAAGCAGGCTGGCTAACCTAGTGAGGAGGGCTTTAAACTAGGTTCACCGGGGGAAGGAGACCAAAGCTCTCAGGTAAGTGGGGAAGCGGGATACCAGGAGGAAGCAGGAGCGCACGAGAGGGCAGGGCTCCTGCCTCATACTGAGAAAGAGGGACGATCAGCGAGTTATCTCAAGTGCCTATACACAAGCGCAAGAAGCCTGGGAAACAAGCAGGGAGAACTGGAAGTCCTGGCACAGTCAAGGAATTACGATGTGATTGGAATAACAGAGACTTGGTGGGATAACTCACATGACTGGAGTACTGTCATGGATGGATATAAACTGTTCAGGAAGGACAGGCAGGGCAGAAAAGGTGGGGGAGTTGCACTGTATGTAAGGGAGCAGTATGACTGCTCAGAGCTCAAGTATGAAACTGCAGAAAAACCTGAGTGTCTCTGGATTAAGTTTAGAAGTGTGAGCAACAAGGGCGATGTCGTGGTGGGAGTCTGCTATAGACCACCAGACCAGGAGGATGAGGTGGACGAGGCTTTCTTCAGGCAACTCACAGAAGTTACTAGATCGCAGGCCCTGGTTCTCATGGGAGACTTCAATCACCCTGATATCTGCTGGGAGAGCAATACAGCGGTGCACAGACAATCCAGGAAGTTTTTGGAAAGGGTAGGGGACAATTTCCTGGTGCAAGTGCTGGAGAAACCAACTGGGGGCAGAGCTCTTCTTGACCTGCTGCTCACAAACCGGGAAGAATTAGTAGGGGAAGCTAAAGTGGATGGGAACCTGGCAGTGACCATGAGATGGTAGAGTTCAGGATCCTGACACAGGGAAGAAAGGAGAGCAGCAGAATACGGACCCTGGACTTCAGAAAAGCAGACTTTGACTTCCTGAGGGAACTGATGGGCAGGATCCCCTGGGAGAATAACATGAAGGGGAAAGGAGTCCAGGAGAGCTGGCTGTATTTTAAAGAATCCTTATTGAGGTTACAGGAACAAACCATCTCAATGTGTAGAAAGAATAGTAAATATGGCAGGCGACCAGCTTGGCTTAACAATGAAATCCTTGCTGATCTTAAACACAAAAAAGAAGCTTACAAGAAGTGGAAGATTGGACAAATGACCAGGGAAGAGTATAAAAATATTGCTCGGGGATGCAGGAGTGAAATCAGGGAGGCCAAATCACACCTGAAGTTGCGGCTAGCAAGAGATGTTAAGAGTAACAAGAAGGGTTTCTTCAGGTATGTTAGCAACAAGAAGAAAGTCAAGGAAAGCGTGGGCCCCTTCCTGAATGAGGGAGGCAAGTTAGTGACAGAGGATGTGGAAAAAGCTAATGTACTCAATGCTTTTTTTGCCTCTGTCTTCACAAACAAGGTCAGCTCCCAGACTACTGCACTGGGCAGAACAGCATGGGGAGGAGGTGACCAGCCCTCTGTGGAGAAAGAAGTGGTTCGGAACTATTTAGAAAAGCTGGACGAGCACAAGTCCATGGGGCCGGATGCACTGCATCCGAGAGTGCTAAAGGAGTTGGCGGATGTGATTGCAGAGCCATTGGCCATTATCTTTGAAAACTCATGGCGATCGGGGGAAGTCCCGGATGACTGGAAAAAGGCTAATGTAGTGCCCATCTTTAAAAAAGGGAAGAAGGAGGATCCTGGGAACTACAGGCCAGTCAGCCTCCCCTCAGTCCCTGGAAAAATCATGGAGCAGGTCCTCAAGGAATCAATTCTGAAGCACTTAGAGGAGAGGAAAGTGATCAGGAACAGTCAGCATGGATTCACCAAGGGCAAGTCATGCCTGACCAATCTAATTGCCTTCTATGATGAGATAACTGGCTCTGTGGATGAGGGGAAACAAGTGGACATGTTGTTCCTTGACTTTAGCAAAGCTTTTGACACCGTCTCCCACGGTATTCTTGCCAGCAAGTTAAAGTAGTATGGGTTGGATGAATGGACTATAAGGTGGATAGAAAGTTGGCTAGATTGTCGGGCTCAACGGGTAGTGATCAATGGTTCCGTGTCTAGTTGGCAGCCGGTATCAAGTGGAGTGCCCCAAGGGTTGGTCCTTGGGCCGGTTTTGTTCAATATCTTCATAAATGATCTGGAGGATGGTGTGGATTGCACCCTCAGCAAGTTTGCATATGACACTAAACTGGGAGGAGAGGTAGATACGCTGGAGGGTAGGGATAGGATACAGAGGGACCTAGACAAATTAGAGGATTGGGCCAAAAGAAATCTGATGAGGTTCAACAAGGACAAGTGCAAAGTCCTGCACTTAGGAAGGAAGAATCCCATGCACTGCTACAGACTAGGGACCGAATGGCTTGGCAGCAGTTCTGCAGAAAAGGACCTAGGGGTTAGAGTGGACGAGAGGCGGGATATGAGTCAACAGTGTGCCCTTGTTGCCAAGAAGGCCAGTGGCATTTTGGGATGTATATGTAGGGGCATTGACAGCAGATCGAGGGACGTGATCGTTCCCCTCTATTAGACACTGGTGAGGCCTCATCTGGAGTACTGTGTCCAGTTTTGGGCCCCACACTACACTACACTACAAGAAGGATGTGGAAAAATTGGAGAGTCCAGCAGAGGGCAACAAAAATGAGTAGGGGACTGGAACACATGACTTAGGAGGAGAGGCTGAGGGAACTGGGATTGTTTAATCTACGGAAGAGAAGAATGAGGGGGGAAGGAAGCAGAGATGCTCTAGAATGTGGAGGGAAGCCTCAAGAGGTCCAAAAGGGTAACTGGTATGGAGGTGGGACCCAGCTAGTTGCAGGCCATTTTTCTTGGAGCACTAAGGTTGTGGCCGGCACTACGGTGGGCAGGCACCTCACTGGGGCTAATGGGCATGATCAGGTCAAGACACACATGCTCTAATCTCAGAGTCTGATGAGGTGTCTACTTCCTCAGACTACAATGGAGCTGACCCAGTTAGTATCAAGGAGATCAGCTTCAAGTCTGAGGAATGGGTACTGGTGAGATAATCGCTGGCTTCCCTTTAGCTGGAACCCTACAAAGGGGAGGTGCAACTGTAGAAGCCACCGGTACTGAATGGCTCTCTGGAGCTGGGACCTTGGGAGCATGCATTTCCAATCCTGGTACCGGGTGAGATTCTTGACCAGCAAGGAAAGTCAGCACTGATAGGTTAAATCAACTCTCTGGCTGCTTTAAAGCTTTGGGTACAGATGGCACTGAAAAGGACTACTGAGTCTGCAGTACTGAAAGGTCCACTGATCCTTCAGGGATTGTTTTAATGGACCCTTCCTGCGCTCCAGAGTCAGCAATACTTCCTGGCTTATGGACTGGCCCTGGGGGTGTTTCTTCTTTGAGCACACCTCTGAGTCCTTGCCTCCACTCGTTGTCTTCATTGTAGACCTGAAGTCCTTGGTGCTGACTCTTGGGGAGACTTAAGTTGTCTTTCCTTAGGTGCCAGTGACGAGGATCTGCCTCTAGACTCAGAAGAGGGGGAGCCTTCCTAATCAACTCTGACACACTTAGTACCCATTCTGAGCAGGAAGGTTTTGACAGCTGGTGAAGCACAGGCTTCATAAGCAGGTACTTGAGTCTGGCAGCTCTGTCCTTTTTTGATCGGGGTTTGAACCCTTTACAAATGTGAAATTTGTCACTCACATGCCTCTCCCAGACACTTAAGGCAGCTGAGGTGAGAGTTACTCATTGGCATAGACTTGTTTCATGAGTAAAAGGCCATGAAGCCAGGAGAATGAGGCATTAGTTCAGTACCGAGCCCAGTATCCAGCTGGGAACTGGGAATTCCACTCTAGAAAATTACAGATACAAAGTTCAGAGCTCCAACAACCATCATTGGCAGTAGGACAGAACTGTTGGGGGTGGGGTCCTTTTACCTGCATGCAGTGGTGCGAGGCATCAGAGGGCACTCACACTCTCTTGATGGGTACTGCTGAGGGAAAAATGTCTGACAACTGTTCACGAGGCACGCACATACCTACAGTGAAATGGACATGTGCATTAACCTAAAGAACAACCAACTCTTGAGAGAACTTGGAACTTACTATCTGCCTGGCTAAGGATGATAAACCACTAGAAAGGCATTAGTTAATGGGTTAGAACAGAGGCTCCACCAGTATACTCAACACTCGTGGACAAATTCCGGTCTTACTGAAGTAATGGGCAAGACATCTATTGAATGGCCCTCTGACTTAGGTTTAACTTCAGATCCCATGATTGTACCAGGCATTTAACTGGAATATGTATATAAAGGAGTCTTGGAGGAACTGATTAAAGGGAAGCAAAGAAAGATCTTACATACATCTTCCTGGAAAACAGTAATGGTTGTCAAAATATCTTTTGAAAAGCCAGTCATAGCATTTTTAGATAATGAAACAAACTATTCCAATACTAGTGGAACATGATAAGCATGAGGAAGAAGGCCTTTGTTTTGTATGAAAATAGAAATTTGAAAGAGTCCAGCAGAACCTTCTGCACTTTGAGAAAAGCTACGTTTTGACACAGCAGGCCGTAATACTTTTTCATGATTCAGATATTATATACAATCACAGCTGAGCTGCCTGTAGAATCTACCACATTTGACTTTAAAATACTGAAAATATTGCAGCCAGAACCAAGCATACAGCCTGTAGCTCTATTTACCCATAAAGGAAACTAAGTTTCTTGAGCCTAGACACATGGGGGATGTATTTCCCTCAAACAAGCCTCCAGCTGAGTTTAGGCATCTACGTCTTTCTATGGATGATGTTTACTCAAGCAGGCATAAGGAATAAAATATATGCAAGGTGTCACTAATCCAAAAGTTGAGGTGCAAAGCCAAACCATATCATCCATCTGATGAAGCAAGAGACCAGTATAAAAACAATGGGAATACAATAATTTTTATGTACAAATTATTTCCCTGTTCATAATGCCCCTCTATCTGCATTGAAGTGAACATAGTGCTCCATTCTTGCACAGCTTGAAGCAATACCTTTAAACTAAGCCTAGTACTCTTTTCTTCATTTTACCAGACTAGCTGCCTTCACCACACTTTTGTTAGCAGAGCTATTATATAGCAGAGGTTCTCATTGAGGCCATATGCAGAGAGATTGATTATCATACTGTAACAACATCTAACTTGTGATTTTTCTGCATTTCTTTCATTCCTAGAATATTCAACTGCAATTCTATGTCTTTGATACACTGAATATCAACACCAAGGAAAGACCTTTAAAGATAAAAAACAATGTACACCTGGAAAGAAGCAGTTTATGTTTCATCTAGGCCCACAAGGAGACAACATAATTTGAAGCCTTCTGATTAATCAGATAAACTACCTTTTTACTATCCATCTCAACTTGAAAGGCTATTATGGAAGACATTTTTCCTCAGTGTACAGTCTTCCACAGCTACAGCATTTAGCTATGTACTAGTGCAGAATAGCCATTGCTTCATGGAAGGTTTTTTCTCCATCCATCTCAACAGTAGTCATCTGAGGTTAAATCAGTATAGTTAGCCAATTACGTTTTGTTCCCGATGGACACACTTCACCTCACTGCTAGCTGCTTTTCTTTTCTGACAGGTTTCAGTCAATTCATTTTCATAGACTTCTGGCTTAGTAGCTCAGCATAAAACTATGCCATTGAAGATGCTGTTGGAGGTCCTACAAATAAATTCCCTTCACCTCCAAGGAGCAGACCTCAACTTTGAAAATAAGACTTTTTTCTATGCACAAAATTATAAAATGTACAGGGATTTGGGTTTTTTGATGCATGTCAACACATGCAGACAATAAACACTACAATACACTGGCACTATTCAACCCAAAGTCAAGTACTTGGCAAAAATTCTTATACTTATTAAAAAAAAGTTAGAAACCTGACTAGCCCCACATTAACATTTTTTTTATTTATATCCACAATCACCAGGAGGCAAATCTATCATGCTTTAATTTATTTTTATTGTTATTTATATTATGAGCTGGGTGAAACCTTGTTATGAGTTACGTTAAAATGTCATACACAGGCTCTATACAATGTGCAGCGGTGGTTGACACTGGCTCAAACATATCAATTATTATTAGACCAGACACGCTAAAAATACTAGGGAATCCAAAACTGAACCATCTACCTGGTCTCAAAGGGTATCAGTAACTGGGCAAAGGCTCCCGTCCAAAAACTTGGAAAATTGGGTTTGAAGATTGGACCTCTGGCATTAAAGCAAGAAGTCTGGGTGGCTGAAGTACTGGGTGTGTTCATAATTGGATGAGGTTTCATTATGGCTAACAATTATGTAGTCAATGCCCGGCAAGATGTCCTACAAATTCCCTTTAAAGATATGGCCCAGGTGAGAAAAATGGTTTGTAGGAATTGGTTTGTAGTGAGTGAGTGGGTTCTTCCCCCAGCAGCAGAAGCCATTATAATAGCTATATGTTATGGTAGCTTTCTAGCCAGGGAAAGATGGGGAGTGGGTGAAACCTGTTTTGAGACCTATAGTGTTAGGGGACTCTTGGCTGCTAAAGCTCTTGTGGATCAGAAACAAGAACTGACCCTTGTTCATTTGCTGAATGATTCTGAGAAGCAGCGAACAGTTAAAAAGGGAAACCATTTTGGTGGTCAGCAACATGTGATTTAGCATCTTCAGAGTTGAAAAAGGTTCTTGGGATTGTGCCTGGTTTTGACCTTTCCATGTTTCAAAACACCAGTCCTACTGGATACAGATGTGAATGCTTACAGTTTGAGATGCAGAATTTCAGCTTAGCTTCCCCCTCATCCTCACATCTGAAAATGTATCTGGAAGCTGAGGCTAGAGAAACTGTTAGAGGTGAATCCCCCATTGAAACAGAATGGGCAGGGTATGACTCAGCCAATGAATGCCACAGAATCAACAGGCATTTCCAGGGCTGATTAAAAGATTAAAATCCTCCCTGGTGACAGAAAGGAAATCCATGGAGAGAAAAGGCCCAAAGTGATTTGGCTGGGAATAAAGTTATTTTATGTTCATGTTGTTCACAGGTGTGTTGGAAATATTCCTTGAGTTGGAGATGTCGAAAATAGGATTCTAGGTCACCAGAGAACTGTATCATGTTCGTGGGGTGGAGGGGCAGAAGGAGAGGCCCCGAAATAGGTGTTGTCGTCATCATGAATAGGTCGGAATATGAACAAGAGGCTGCTCGGCAGCTCTCCAACACCACTTTCTACAAGCCATTTCCCTCTGATCCGACTGAGGGTTACCAAAAGAAACTACAGCATTTGCTCAAGAAACTCCCTGAAAAAGCACAAGAACAAATCCACACAGACACACCCCTGGAGCCCCGACCTGGGGTATTCTATCTGCTACCCAAGATCCATAAACCTGGAAATCCTGGACGCCCCATCATCTCAGGCATTGGCACCCTGACAGGAGGATTGTCTGGCTATGTAGACTCCCTCCTCAGGCCCTACGCTACCAGCACTCCCAGCTATCTTCGAGACACCACTGACTTCCTGAGGAAACTACAATCCATCGGTGATCTTCCTGAAAACACCATCCTGGCCACTGTGGATGTAGAAGACCTCTACACCAACATTCTACACAAAGATGGACTACAACCCGTCAGGAACAGTATCCCCGATAATGTCATGGCAAACCTGGTGGCTGAACTTTGTCCTCACCCATAACTATTTCACATTTGGGGAGAATGTATACCTTCAAATCAGCGGCACTGCTATGGGTACCCGCATGGCCCCACAGTATGCCAACATTTTTGTGGCTGACTTAGAACAACGCTTCCTCAGCTCTCGTCCCCTAATGCCCCTACTCTACTTGCGCTATATTAATGACATCATCATCATCTGGACCCATGAAAAGAAGCCCTTGAGGAATTCCACCATGATTTCAACAATTTCCATCCCACCATCAACCTCAGCCTGGACCAGTCCACACAAGAGATCCACTTCCTGGACACTACGGTGCTAATAAGCGATGGTCACATAAACACCACCCTATACCGGAAACCTACTGACCGCTATTCCTACCTACATGCCTCCAGCTTTCACCCTGACCATACCACACGATCCATTGTCTACAGCCAAGCTCTACGATACAACCACATTTGCTCCAACCCCTCAGACAGAGACAAACACCTACAAGATCTCTATCACGCATTCTTACAACTACAATACCCACCTGCGGAAGTGAAGAAACAGATTGACAGAGCCAGAAGAGTACCCAGAAGTCACCTACTACAGGACAGGCCCAACAAATAAAATAAAAGAACGCCAGTAGCCATCACCTTCAGTCCCCAACTAAAACTTCTCCATCATCAAGGATCTACAACCTATCCTGAGGACGACCCATCACTCTCACAAATCTTGGGAGACAGGCCAGTCCTTGCTTACAGACAGCCCCCCAACCTGAAGCAAATACTCACCAGCAACCACACACCACACAACAGAACCACTAACCCAGGAACCTATCCTTGCAACAAAGCCCGTTGCCAACTGTGTCCACATATCTATTCAGGGGACACCATCATAGGGCCTAATCACATTAGCCACACTATCAGAGGCTCGTTCACCTGCACATCTATCAATGTGATATATGCCATCATGTGCTAGCAATGCCCCTCTGCCATGTACATTGGTCAAACTGGACAGTCTCTACGTAAAAGAATCAATGGACACAAATCAGATGTCAAGAATTATAACATTCATAAACCAGTCGGAGAACACTTCAATCTCTCTGGTCACTCGATCTCTGACCTAAAAGTCGCAATATTACAACAAAGAGACTCAATGCAATATTACAACAAAGAGACTTCAAAAACAGACTCCAACGAGAGACTGCTGAATTGGAATTAATTTGCAAACTGGATACAATTAACTTAGGTTGAATAGAGACTGGGAGTGGATGAGTCATTACACAAAGTAAAACTATTTCCCCATGTTTATTCTCTCCTCCCCCCCCACCCTGTTCCTCAGAGGTTCTTGTTAACTGCTGGAAATGGCCCACCTTGATTATCACTACAAAAGATTTTCTCCCCCCCGCCCCTCCACTCGTTATAGCTCATCTTAAGTGATCACTCTCCTTACAGCGTGTATGATAACATCCATTTTTTCATGTTCTGTGTGTATATAAATCTCCTCACTGTATTTTCCACTGAATGCATCCGATCAAGTGAGCTGTAGCTCACGAAAGCTTATGCTCAAATAAATTGGTTAGTCTCTAAGGTGCCACAAGTACTCCTTTTCTTTTATTCTGATAAAAGACACTGTATATACATAAATAGTTATGTTTATATAATTTGTAATCCATTAAATTACTTTTTTTCAGTTTGGGACAGGTATTGTGTTTTCCAATTTTAGGCCTCATTGGGATGATGAGCAAAGCTGGGTGATACCTCATTATGGGCTGAGTTAAAACATCATTCAAACTGATTTGAACAGAACATGCCCTTTATTTAAGACAGTTAAGGGGCCTCACCTAAAACAAAGCCTAATAGAATCTGCCCAGAAACTAGTACCATGTAGGCAGGGGGGATATTGTGACCAGGGATTTGTGAGGGTGTGTGAGAGAACACACAAAGGGAGAGGCAAAAAGCAACAAAGTCAAGCAGAAGCTGGTGAACACAGTGTGACCCTGGAAAAAGCTAGAGAGAGAACTTTTGGGTCTATCAGCTAAAGAGGCTTGGGGCTGCAAGGTAAGAAACTGCTCCTCTTGGTTTTGGTTCATCCTTAGTCGAGAGAAGCAGGATTTTGTACAAACCTTGTAAATAAACAAGACTGCATCAAAGAAAGACCTGTCCACCAATTTCTCCTCCTAACTGGAACATCCCCAGAGCCCTGAACTTTGACTAGCTGCTCAGGTCAAAAAGGGGCAACACTATAATATATGAGTCACTGTGGGTACAAATTACGGCCCTAATATAGCAAAGGGATTCACCTATACAGAGTCCCTATGTCTACATCTGAGAGCTCACAGCGGCGCAAATGTACTGATGCAGCTGCACCACGTAATTAATTTGTACCAGGGCTGAGCCCCAGCACCGGTAGGCTTGGCAGTTTATAGCCCCAGCACCTTTGGGGTTGCCACGTCAGTTATGAAAGTAAAAAAATAGCTTGAGTCCTGGGCACCTGTTTCATTACAAATTGAGCCCTGGTGGCGCTACCATAAGATCTCGTGTGTAGCTGCTCGATGCTGAGGGGAAAGAGCTCCCCACTCAACCTAATTAATCGACCCCCAATAAGCAGTGGTAGCTCTCCCACCAACATAACACTGTACATACTAGTGCTTATGACAGTGTAATTTATGTTGTTCAGGGGGGTGGAATATTCACCTCCCTGTGCAACATAAGTGGTAGTGTAGCCATTGCCTCAAATACTTCAATAAATTCTGAAGCAGATTGCTGTAGATTGGGCTTAAGAAAATTCACTTCAGATTATTTTGCTTCCTCCATATATGATTTTTTTTCTGTTCCCCATCCTCAGAACAAACTTGATTTTTGATAAATCTTTTAAAAGGGATTCTACTCATCTTAAAATTAATCTTTGCTAGACTTCAGGGTAATAGATTTAGAAAAAGCCCCACAACAACAAACAATCAAGCAAGCAAACAAAAAACACCAAAATCCCTTCTCCTCCCAAATTTGAGAGGAGCTAAATGGGGAAAAAATAGTTGCTAGACTCTTAAAAATAATAAATATGCATGTGCTATATAATGAAAGAAAAATGAAATAGTTTACTATTGGAAATTATCGCTAAGAAAAAAATTTTTTTTACATCAGCCTATTAGTATAAGTATACATAAAGCACTTTTAAAAACTGATTGTTTATAGTCTCAGATTCACCAATAATGTGCATATTCCTGTGTGTCTTCTTCTGGTTTTCCTAATAATCCAACCAATTAGATATTTGTTACATAGCAATGTTTTAGAATATTGAATGCATAAGCCCTATTTTTGGCATAAGGCAGTTTATTCCTGAAGCTGCAACCACCATTAGATTCTGATGTTCATCTATTTTATTGAACTACCCGCAGGGAGCTTTATGGGAATACTATCATGTCAAGGTCACAGGATTAAGTGAGCAGTGATGACAGTAAACAAACCCTTTCTGTATATTCTAAAAGGTTTTACGGAGTTACTTAAAATGCCATAAACATAAATAGTGTTCTCTCTCTACAATGCATCCATGACACATGACTTCAAAATACAGCACTCCCGGGCAATGGAGCTTTATAACCTACCAACAGCCTTTATTATTGACAAAAGATATCAATATACTCAAGATCACAAATATCAAGATATGGTTGCAGTCTACGTTATCCTTAAACATTTTGTGCGCGCGCCGTGCGTGTGTGTGTAAACAACATTTGTTTATATTATAAGCCACTTTGAGAACAGATAATACTACAACAGACAAGAGAGCGAGCTTGTACAGTTTACATTAAATTCACATAGAAAAATAGCTGCTCTAATTAAATCTTGACATACCACTTAAAATAATAATACTTTGCATACTTCAGCATCTTCCAACCAAATATCTTTAAGTGTTATACTGATGGGAAGGATTTAATCTCAGTACCCCTCAGAAGTAAAACAGACAGCAGTATACCTGTTTTATCAAAGAGGAAACTGGCACAAACAAGTAAAATGACCTCCTTAAAGTCATATGAAATCTGAGGCAGAAATGGGAATCTTCTGAATCTCAGTGCTAGGTTTAACCTCTAGACCATTCTACCTTCCTACATAAAAATAATCAAAATGAACCTGGCTAAGCTTACCCTTTTCATTCTATTCCCATTTATAAAAATGAAAAGCATAACAAGTGATCTCAAATTATTTAGGGAGAACACAATTAGACAAATAATAAATTATAAAAATGTTTAAAACGAAAAAAGTACAAGGAGTAAGAAAAAAAATGCCTCTAAGCAGCCCAGAAAGATATCCTCATCAGTCTAATAATGTGGTGTTTCCAATTATTCCAACACAAATGCCTGAGAAGTCTGCCAAAGAGCCAGATGTTACTGTTTGAAAAATATTTTCTGTAGCTTTGCATTTGGATACTGTAATCAGCATCTAAATAAAGAAAGAATGATAGAACGTGACAGTGCTACCACAACCCTAGGCACCTCTTACAAATGTGAAATTTCTTAAGCTTTATATATTTTCATGTGCTAAACAATGAGGACGATGTAGTGTTCAGATAAATCCATTTAAAATCACAGAATAAATGCAAGCATTTGCATTTCTGCAGAAGTTGCCACCTTAGAATTTTAAGACCTTCTTTTTGAGATTATCCCCAATTTATGCTTCTTGTTTTTCACATTCCTTCCCTCAGCTACTGAACAGGATATGGAGAATATGGGAGACTTGTCTGTATCATACAAAGTGCTTACCAGGGTGGCAACTGATAAGGCAAAAGAGACAATGAAGAAATAGAGAAATGGTCCAATATCACCTACATATGTGAAGTTAATTTTTTAAATCCTGTCAGACAGACATCTTACCTTCTTCAATACCTTGGTCTGTTAAACAATCCTACCCTGGGTTAAAGCCTTAGATTGCCCAAAAGGGATGCACTAGGTATGTTGCTTGCCTACCGAAGGAAAAATGCATTATTTTCCAGGCCTCCTGATTGGATTCCACCAGTTCTGTTATGGGGAAAAAGGGAGAAAGAAGAGGGCACCTGTGAGAAAAATGGCTGCAAGATACTTAACTCCTGGTGTGAATGCCAGCAAATCACACCAAGTCCCAGAGTGGAGAGAAATTAGGAGGCAGTAATGGAAAGGGGAAGGTGGCTTTGATAAGTCCTAGTAATGACAGAAGAGCTTCGCTGATATGATGGAAGCTGGACTGCTGCACATGCTTCTCCCTGTTGCTGGACTGAAGGAGGAGCAGAGTTCTTGCTTAACTTGTTAAGCACGAACCTTGGCCTTTCTGTTGGCAGAGAGTTGTTTGTCACTCTGAAATACTGTATGAGGACTTAGTTTTTCCTTACATCTCAGAAACTTTTCCTGACTCGGAGTTGTCAAGGGCTAATATTTCTTTTCTTCATCTACTACCTTCCACATGTTCAGATGGGAAAAGAACTGCCTTGTAGCTAACTATCTTGCCACCGAGTAAATCTTGAGATTCCCAAATTAGTGCTACCACGAAAAATATTGGTAGTCAGTTGTATAAAGTCAATTATAGAAAGTTTTAGATTTTTGTTGTTGTTTTAGGTAAAGGCAGAGATCGGTAGGTCTACTGTTTTCACAGCTTGGAGGGAGAGAATATTGGTAAGGCTTATCTCTTTGTGCCAGTCTTGGAATAAAAGGACTGATCTGCTTCCAAATACTAGGCAGTGAGAGGAAATGCATTAAAGATTGTGTGGTGTGAAGAAGATACTGTAAAGGAATAAATAGAAATGAAAGAAAATAACCTGAGTGGAAGAATGGAGCAGCTGTAAGCGCCATCAAAACTGAAACTCTGTAAATGGGGAAGACAACGAAGAGATTTAGACAGCACTTCACTCTATCTGCAAGCAATGGATGACAGTGAAAAGGAAGACAATCAGAAGGTAACCACCTTATTTTGGCCAAGCTCTTGGTCTCATCAAGAGGGTACACCCTTTGGAGAGGCAGGAAACCAAAACAATTGAAGAAAAGTTTGAGGGCATCTTTCAGGGGACAGAGAAGCTCTCAAGAGAGAGCAGAATGTAGATCAAAGAGCCCAACTATTCCACAGCACATGCCCATAGGAAAGTTTCCCTCACTGTAAGGCAGAGGCTAAAACAGGAGCCGGATAGGCTCATTGCTCTGGGAATCATACAGCAAGCTGAAGAAGCAACAGAGTGGGCACACTCATTGGTCATTGTATAAAAAGAGACTAAAACCTTCACTTATGTATAAACCCCAAAGAAATAAATGTGTAAAAAGGGAATGTTTTCCACTAGCTACAAGGGAAGAAATTTGGATCGATATGCCTGATGCCAAATAACCTTCTACACTGAATACATCAGCAGGTGCTCTTAGAAAAACAGTGCACATGTGTGCACATTCAACACCCCCTTTGGGAGACACTGTTTTTGCAGGCTTGTATTTGGCACCCAAAGGGTTTCACTGGAAAATAAAAAAGATTTTTGATGATAGACGGGTTTGTATAGATGATGTTTTGATCTGGGGGAAAAACGTAGAAGAGCATAACCAAAGATTCTGGGTAGCTTTGGAAAGAGCCAGAACTCCTAGACTAAAGTGAAACAAACAAAAATATGAATTATGTGTAATGGAAACAACATACCTGGGAGAGAAGTTAATACAGCAAGGTGTACAGGTACTTCACAATAAGGTTGAGGCGGTCATCAACATGCCTGCCCCGACAGACAAGGAAGGGATACAAAGATGGAATGAAGAACTACGTATGGAAATTTGTGCTTGATCTAGTTGCTTAAACCAGCAACCTAATGGACTTGGGATGCTAAACTTAATAAAGATTTTGAGAAATTGAAGGAGTTAAACAGGCCGCCGTCCTGAGGTACTATGGTGGAAAATGCAAAACTAAGTTGTTCACAGTTGCCTCCAGGGAGGGTACTGGCACAGTCCTCTTACAGCTTTATGGTTAAAACTGCAGAACAGAGGCTTATGAGTCATGGGTACTAACAAAAAAAAATGTAGTCTCAGTAACTCAAAGAGAGGAGGCAGCTTTGGCCTTACTCCATGAGCGTAAAAGGTTTCATGTCTTTGTTTATGGAAGACAAGTGTTAGCTGAAATTGACCATAAACCACTTATATCATTGCCAAATGGGACTGGCAACCATCCCCCTGAGAATACAGAGATTATTTTTTCAATTACAAATATATGATTTGCAAATCTAATACAAACCTGAGAGATATTTGGTGGCTGCAGATACCCTCTAGAGCATTTGACAAAGGTAGAGTGGAACGAAGTCCAGTGCTAGTCACTGTATATGTCAATTTGATTTAGAAAGACCTATCCAGTCTCAGATGAAATGTGAACTGTGATTGCCAGAGCAACAGTTCAGGATGAAAATCTACAGAAAATGATTAAGGATATTAGCACAGAGTGGCCAGCACAGCACGTTCCCAGCCTCTATCACCAATTCAGGGGAGTATTCTCAATACTAGATGGGATTTTGTTTAAAAGCACCAGGATTGCAATCCCTAAGGGGTTACGGAAAAATATGTTGAATAGGATTGAGAAATGTCTTACTTGATAATTTCCTCTCTGTTAGCAGCTTCTCTCGGAATTAATTACCCATGGACTAATTTGCCCCACCTGTATTTGGAGGCTGTCTAATGTTGTACCTGGAGGCTCCATGACTTAAGTTCCAACCACCAGAACAGTTCTAACACAGTAGCAGAAACACTCCAGCAACAAATTATCACCATTAAGACACTTTGATATGATGTATTATATTAACCTTAAGAAAATATATGTCTTCATCTTCCTTTATAGAAAATTTTCAATTTGTATTTTTTGTTATTTGCTAAACTACCAAGGTGGGTTTAAATCAGAGAGAAGTTGCTAACAAAGAAAATCATCAGGTAAGAAATTTCTCTTTCTATTGCACAGCTTCTCTCCTCATTTGTTACTCATGGGAAGTAGACAGCAATAAATCCCAAAAGTAGGGAGGGAAAGGATAAAAAAAGTTTAATTATTATAGTGGAATAATTGGCAGGTATGGAAGTTCCCCCATATAAAGCAAGAGCTAAAACTAAGGAATTACGTGGGCACCAACCCAGGAGCATCTTCCTCCCAAAGGATGTCCTTGCAGAGGAATGGTAACTTACTTCATAAATCTTCCTCAAATGAGGCTCATACACTTTTCCCCTCAGTGCCTCAGGTACTTCTGTGAATTGTTTCCAAGATGCCTAGCATGCCAGCTGATGCAGAATTTTAATATCTTTCTTGCAGCAGCTTTGAAGCCCTATGGCCTTGGCATTTTGGATACAAGATGAACAAAGTACTATTGGCATATATATTCCACATGCTTGAGATAGATCTTTAGAACTCTAGGCATGCCCTTTTATACCACAACTTTCCAAGGGTTAGAACAAAATGATGGGAGAACTATCTCCCTGCCATGGTAGAAGAGAGAACCTACCTTGAACAGAAAGGTTTCTGTAGTTATAAGAATAACCTTTTTCTGATGACAAAAGCAGTGTGATTCTTGTAAGGATATGGTAACTAATTCCAAAACTTGTCCTTTGGAGGTGATTAGAAAGTCCTGGCTTGTCTAATTTGTCCATGCAATTAAACTTAGCACCGGATACTCAAATTGGAGGATCCAATGTGCTGGGCTAGAAAATGCTGTATTGGCTGGTACCCACATTTCTATGGTGCTGAATTGTAGGACATCAACCAATCCTCCTGGAGAAACTCTAGTGTAGCTAAGATCACCAGAACTTTGGGATTATTATAATATTTGTATCACAACCATAACTAAATTCAGGACCCCACTGTGCTGAACACTGCACAAAGAGGCAGTCCCTGCCTCATACAGCCTTCTATTTCCCCTCACACCAGAACTATAAATGTAACCAAGCCAATGAATGAAACATCCTGGTTCAGTGAGGGTTAATGAAGAATCCATGCTGAACTATACTTCCTCGTCTGTTATCCCAACTGTTAACTGTAGATGTTCCCAGTCTGGATGAAGGAGTCCCTGATTCAGGAGGTTTGGTGTTTTCTGCAGGTACAGTGTTGGCTACGTAACAAGTCTAATGTGCCTTCTGGACCAGTAACAAGAGAACTTGAGCTATCACTCTTCCTCTTTTCTGTATCCTTTATGTGAACTGTCTTGAAAGGCACAGATTGTTCTCTACCCAGGACATTATTTCCATTGCCATGGAGAAGCTTTGACCTCTAGTTACGCCCTGGTTTCAGAAAGGATATAAGCACTCATGCCTCAATCATAAGCCAACCCCTAATGGGACGTAGGAGGAGAGTGCCTCTGTGAGTACCATAATTGTCCACTACATGGTTTCTTGCACCTTACACTGATGCAGCTGGTACTGGTCATGATCATAAGACAGGATTCTGGACTTGATGGACCACTGGTCCAACCCCATATGACCATGTTTCTGTCTTCTTTTTTAAAGAGGCGTTGAAATGAACTGAAATGATTTTGTATGATGAGATTTTGGAAATTTGTCTTCCAAGTATGCTTGCTTCTATAGTGAGTATGCAAGGGTCTAGAGTGAAAGTTGGGTTGACTTTCAGCAGGTTGTTGGAACTACCTGCCCACAAAGGGGCATTGGATGTTATTGAAGAATGACACCTAGCTTTCCATTGTATCAACCAAAATGTGTGACATTTCTTTGTTTTATATTAAAATTATTATTTATGACATTTCTTTGTTTTATATTAAAATTTTTAAGTTTAACATTTGGTTTAATTAGATGTCCTTATCTGGATCTTATGACACCCTCAAAGGAGGCATCGACAGGAAACCATGTACCTATTAGTACTTGAAGAGGAAAATATTTTATTAATATTGAGTTCCTTAGAAGCCACCGACTGATATCCTGTCCTTGAAAAGACTTGTAGGTGGTGGTGGACTTTTGTCTGTGCGTGTGCGATTCATGGCTGTTTACAAGGGGGAAGTACTCCACTATTCATCCTGGCACAGGGACCACAGAACAGAAGAGAGGTACTGCAACACATACCTTGACCATGGAAGTAGCTCGCTAGATGTCCCCAGGAGCCTGAAAGATGTCCCCAGGAGCCTGCCTACCTGCTCTTTGAGGCTGTCTAGGACTCAACTAAGTACTGGTTTTGTTCAACATCTTTATTTATGATCTGGATGATGGGATGAATTGCACCCTCAGCAAGTTTGTAGATGACACTAAACTGGGAGGAGTGGTAGATATGCTGGAGGGTAGGGATAGGGTCCAGAGGGACCTAGACAAATTGGAGGATTGGGCCAAAAGAAATCTGATGAGGTTCAACAAGGACAAGTGCAGAGTCCTGCACTTATGAAGGAAGAATCCCAGGCACCGCTACAGGCTGGGGCCCAACTGGCTAAGCAAAAGTCCTGCAAAAAAGGACTTGGGGATTACAGTGGACAAGAAGCTGGATATGAGTCAGCAGTGTGCCCTTGTTGCCAAGAAGGCCAACGGCATATTGAGCTATATTAGTAGGAGCATTGCCAGCAGATTGAGGGAAATGATTATTCCCCTCTATTCGGCACTGGTGAGGCCACACCTGGAGTACTTCGTCCAGTTTTGGTCCCCCCACTAAAGAAGGGATGTGGACAAATTGGAGAGACTCCAGCAGAGGGCAACAAAAATGATTAGGGAGCTGGGGCGCATGACTTATGAGGAGAGGCTGAGGGAACTGGGGTTATTCAGTCTGCAGAAGAGAAGAGTGAGGGGGGATTTGATAGCAGCCTTCAACTGCCTGAAGGGGGGTCCCAAACAGGCTGGAGCTAGGCTGTTCTTTGTGGTGGCAGATGACCGAACAAGAAGCAGTAGTCTCAAGTTTCAGTGGGGGAGATCTAGGTTGGATATCAGGAAACACTATTTCACTAGGAGGGTGCTGAAGCACTGGAATGGGTTACCTAGGGAGGTGGTGGAATCTCCATCCTTGGAGGTTTTAAAGGCCCGGCTTGACAAAGCCCTGGCTGGGATGATTTAGTTGGTGTTGGTCCTGCTTTGAGCAGGGGATTGGACTAGATGGCCTCCTGAGGTCTCTTCCAACCCTAATATTCTATGAAGGCGCAACGCAGTACCTCTCAGGGCTTTATTCCAGAAATCAGGATGATTTTGAACATGGAAATGGATTTTTCACTTTGTCCTGTAATCCCATAAAGGTGCAGCTTCATGGGGAGTGAAATCTTCCTGTGCCTCTCTCCTGATCACAGACAGCCTGAAGTGCTCCTATGGCTTTAATGTGGAGCCAGCCTGTGGAGTGGGGGATGGGTGGAGAGAGAGACTCAATTCTGATTTTCAGAGTCTGAGCCCCTTTCCCTGGCAGAGCAAGATTTTATGGCTGATGATCAGAAAACACAATTCTCATTCAGCTGCTGTCTGAAATCTGAGTCCCCTTCCCTGGCAGAGAGGGGTCCTTGGGCTGAAAGCCAGCCAGCCACAATTTTCAGTAGACTGCAGCCTGAGGCCAGGTTGTGGAGGAGGAGCAGGCTTCTCTGCATGCACAGACACACTGCAGAGTTGAGAAAGGTGGTAAGCATGATACTGACTTCTGCAAGAGAAACTGTGTGTAGGAGAAAAGCCCCAACAAACACTCCTTCGGGGGGAGCGGACAAAGGAGAAGAGGTTTAACCCCTGATTTTCACTCCACTTGTTCATTAATAATATTAATTGCTGCTTTGCAAAGGACACTCTTGCTTTTGCCTTTTTGGGAGTCTCTGGGATTTGCAGTTTATCCCTGAGTATCATGAGAGTTCCCTGATTCATAATGAAAGGAAGGGAGCTGTGTAGGAACCCTATTTCTCAGTGAAGGGAGCAGAGTACCCACTTCAGTATTCTGGTGTGGGGGAGGAGACTGAAACCTTTCAGGGTTTTTCCCCATCCAGCCCAGGTCTGGTACAGGACATACCACCTGAGCTGGCTGGATAGCTTCCTCCTCATCCTTATACTCTCCTCAAAAGCTCAGAAGCTCCTGATTGGGTGTTTTGCTGATGGAGTCTTGGCTCCTTGGGGCAGGAGGAGACCCAACATGCCAGTCTGACTCTGAGCCCTGGGCTCTAGCAATGCGAGGGTTGGCTGGCTGGCAAAGGCCTGGCATAATTCACCCTCTGTAGATCCTGTAATGCTACTTCACATAGGGATCACACTTTGATTTAACCCAGGTGTCTGCAGGACAGCTCTATTATGCCTTAGGGGGGAGGAGTCTTCTAGCAGGGAAGATCATGAGAGTGGAAGATCCAGGTAGTTGAAAGCACTAACCTGCTATTTACCCAATCCAGGGGAAGGGGGTGATGGAGGAGGAAGAGAATTATATGACATAACTACACAAAAATGAATAAAAATAAAGGTTT
This sequence comes from Chelonia mydas, assembly GCF_015237465.2. Classification (NCBI taxonomy): domain Eukaryota; kingdom Metazoa; phylum Chordata; order Testudines; family Cheloniidae; genus Chelonia; species Chelonia mydas. The sequence goes on along the minus strand of NC_057849.1, from coordinate 50,367,729 downwards.
TAAAACAAAATGTTTGAGAGAAAGCAAACTGCCAACTTGTTCCACTGCCCGAGGCAGAAAATCTGGTGGCCTGAGCTGACGGGCAAAACGTAGTTCCAGAGCCTCCAGCAACAACACTGGATCACCTCCAAATTCCACAGGTGGGGGGCATCAGACCATGAGTAATGAATGAGTACAGAAGCTGTGCAACAGAAACATGAAGGTCATTTAGGGACTGAAAAATCTAAGCGAAGGGCTGGATATGTTTTATACTGGCTTTAAATGAACAGCGACATGGAGGAAGCTGTTACGGCTTGTCACATTTGACAAAAATATAGCCCGAGTCAAAGAGCCCTTATTAGTGGCATATGAAAAAAAACCTATGTACTCACTTCCCTGTCGCAGTCTTACTAAAGAACAATACAACTAAACTAAAAGTGATTGTGCATGTCAAATTTATTTCTGCCAGACATAGTATACCAGACGTATTGATGTCTGACAATGGGCTGCAGTCTGGTGGGCATGAGTTCAAGCAGTTTGCGGTGATGTTTGAGTTTAGACTTGTAACTGCTAGTCCCAATTATCTCCAAGCCAATGAGTTGGTGGAAAACGGTGTTAAAATAATAACTACTGAAAAAGACTGAAGAGTCACTCTGATCTGTATTTAGCCCTGTTAAATTACAGTGCAGCATCTGGTTTGAAACATGGTTTCTTAACTGCAGACATTTTGTTTAACAGAAAACTAAGAACTAGAATGCCTGTAATGGTAGATGCTGATGTTAGCAGAACTGGGGATTTGCAGAAGTATAAAGAGATAGACACAGCTAAAATAAAAAAAACAGTAAGGTCCCAGGATCTGCTCTCAGTTCATGAACATGATGCAGTGTGCATCTATGATGGAAATCAATGATTGTAAATAGTGGTATCCCATGAAGTTTCCCCAGTCTTATGAGGCTTTCACCCCAGATGAACATATATCATGCAGGAACAGGTGATCCTTTTGGAAGTTCGAGAAAGTGAGTGCAATAAGGGACACTGAGTTTGCCGTGCTGCCTGAGAAAGCCTCAGTTAGGCAACAACCACAAGAGGTTAAGACAACCAAGACCCAGGACATAACACTGCCTGAAGAAATTGATTCACCACTTCCTGACAACAGCAGTATTGATATTCAAGGGAGAACCACAAGTCCAAGTGACAGTACAAGGCAGCTCTGAGAATAACTGAACATTGTTAGCAAGTTGATTATAAATACTTGGAATTTTGTGTTATATTAATTTTAAGTGTTGTAACCCACACACCTCCTGGGTGTGGTGCTCAGTCTCCCCTCTAGTGGCACCGAGACTACTTAGAGATTAATGAGTCGGCTACAGCCCTAGCTAAGAGCCATGTGGCTTTTAGTTCATGCATTGAGCTTCAGAGGTTCCAGGTTCAATCCCACCCGCTGACTGGGGTCTGTCAGTGTTACATTGTTATTACTAAGTTTTGGGCTAGAAAGGATGATGTGGTATTGGAAACTGTATCTTTAAATTGCTTAGTTTCCCAGACTGGAAGTCTGGAGAAGGGTTGCTGCTGAAGCCTTCAATGCAGAGGCAGCTGGGAAACTGAAAGAAAGCCCTCTTTATTCAGTGACGAACACCTGGGGTCTAGAGCACAACTCTACACCACTGACAACAGCAAAGGCTGTCTAGAAGAACACCACTCATGGTGTTGAATATCTCCAGTCCAAAAGATGAATAATCTTTGTGCAAATAATGCAGGATAGAGCAATACTTTTGTCAGATGAATTAAAACCTACCCATTGAGTTGTCTGTTAGTTAAGGGGCAGGTGGTATAAGTTCTGTGTGTAAACAGCAGCCAGTACCAATGTGACGACCTATAGATTAAGCTTGCAAAGATGAATATCTTGAGCAATAAGCAATCTGAAGACTGTGAACCTAAAGGTCCTCATCAAATCTAGGCCTGAGATATCCATATTCAGCATCAGCAGAAGACTTTGGCCTAATGTAGAAAAATGACATATCCCTCAAAACAGGAAGTTCACTAACTGTTTACAGAGGGATCTTTTAAAACAAAAGAATTCCTAAGGAATAAAAGTATCTGATGTTCCAGAGATGGGTTACATGTACTACAGCACCAAATGAAGCAGGCATATCGAAAGGAGACAATGAAAAGTATGATACTAGTAGACCAAATGTCCTGAGGCACAATCTGGTGACAACTAAAGTATTTAGCTGAAACAGGGAGACGTGTTAAAATGTCCCTGCAATTAGAGAAAGAAAACCCTAAAAAAATTAGATATTGTCTTAGGTAAGTACCAAAAATTCAGAAGGTGTTCAGAATGAAGGAATTAGCATTCTGGAAGGAAGCTAGAAATAAACGAAGAAATACTGGAACTGCAGTGTCTGACGCCCACGGGATATAAGCTGATCTCATATTTTTATGACGAGAATGAGCCAATCCCATTAAGCTAGATGAAAGGTGAAAAGGAGTAAAAGTGTGTCTTTATGTTTTGCTATGATAGATTCCGTCCTGGAACTAAAAATTTGGATCTTTCCTCAAAAAGACCTCAAGTTCTTGGCTTGAGTCTCTAGGGTTAGGTCCAAGTTATGTCACCCAAAATGTCACTGTAGTTGCTGAATTATCTGAAAAATCTGCAGAATCATATGTTCCATAAAAGCCAAGAGATTCAAGAGGGCTGGACCCGGCTCCAGAACCTTTTCTTCTGGTCTGCAGCTCCCTCTGCAATTAAGAAATGGATCCGGACCATATCTGGCTCCCTGCTTAAGTTAGAAGGGCTGGGAAGGAGCTGCAGCTCAAGTAGGTGGAGTTTAGGAGAGAGCTTGAGCAGGGTTAGGCACAGGCACTTCAGTGTTCCTGTCTTTCCCCTTGGTAACAGCCACACAGGTGGTGACAGTTCCAGAATGCCCCAGAGCCTGAGTTTAAGGGAGGCTCCTTCACTGACAATCCCCTGCCTTCTCTCTGTGTTCCAGTCCCTCTTGCTGTGAGCCATCAATATCTGGCTCAGAGGAGGCATCTTTAAACCATCTTCCTCCTGCTTCTGTAGTTGCCAAGTCGCACAGGTTCAGAGAAGTGCTTCCCTCCCTCAGCCTTTCCCCTTCCAATGAACAAGCACTCAGAGGGGAATGCCCCAGGGGAAGAGGGAGGATGAGAGAAAAGTGGGGAACAGGGAGGTTGAGAAAGTGGGAGAGGATGCCAATGAGCAGAGAAAAGAAGGTGAGTGGGAGGGTGTGATAAAGAGAATAGACTTGGGAGGATGAACAGCCCCAGTGCTGCATTAATGGACTGAAGAAGAGAGGTTCCACAAAATGCAGTAATTGTCTTTATTTGCTTTATTTAACTGTGGTCTCTAGAGAGGCACATTCTGCAGCCAGAGAGGACTGTAAAATTAGCGTCTTGTCAGGGAATGCTCTACTCCTATAGCTCCGAAGTGAAAAGGTAATGTGGCCCTCACTACAGAACAAGTTTGACAGTCCTGCCTTACAGCATTAATGATTAATATGTTTCTTGTATCCAAGATTACGAAAGCTGGTTGTAAACAGAAAAAAGCCTAAATCCAGTTTGTGTATGTATTATTTAATAAAGTCTGTTAAATCTAGGTAGAGGTCAGCTTCAAGCAATTGATTTTAGAAGGATCCATCAAACCAAACTTTTTTTTTAAATGACTACTTTCTCATTATTGCAACCCCCCTGAGAACATCAAACAGCTACTTTCAAAACACCTGTGATGAATATTTAACATCAACATTTAGACTATAACTTGAACCTAGACTTCTTCACATGCTCTGGATCCGCCATGATGAACATACCTGAAAGTAAAGTCACCACACCTGAGGAAAAGCAGTAACCTTTTTTTTTTTAAAAGCAACAAATAGAAGGTGTAACTAAACACTGAATAGACTCTTCTTAAAAAAGTCTACTATTTTGTGGCAGGGAAATTTAAAGGAAAAAAAACACACAAATGCTATTTATTCATGACCCTGCTGTACTTTCCCTTTGATACAATGGAGTTTGTCAATATACCACTAAGGAAGGAAACAAAATCATTTTGTCTGTACTAAAACTGGAGTGAAAAACATCTATCTGTGAAGTGGAAAAAGATAAAATTGATAGTTAAATATTACTTACAGCCTTTAAAAGGCTTTAAACAATATTATATAAATGATTTCCAAAATATATATTATTTCTCTCATATAGGTAAAGCAGAAAGGTATTATTGAACAAATTAGTTCTCAGACCAGCAGTGCTAGGTTACATAATCATGCTTGTGGGAACTTATTCTCTCTCGTGGAGTAGTTAAGTAAATGCTTACTAATGTAAGTTGCCTACAGTAAGAAGTTATGCAAAAGGTAATCTGAACTGCAATTCACTTCTGATTTTATGGCTACTTTTAAGGCTAATCATTGTCTACTCTCTGTAGAGTACAATTAGCATAACTGAAATATTTTATGTGGCATATTATTGAGTTTATCCATACTTATTCTTGTTTTTCAGACCTTTTAAAGATAGATTATGTTAATATATTCAAAATTCATACTTTGTAAATACTATAAAAGTTCACTCAACCTTGAAGCATCAAACTTCAAAAGCAATTTGTCTAGCCTTTTCTTATCCTATTCTTTGGAAATCTTGTCTGCCCTTTCTGAATCCTAAGATAGTAGTCATTCATTGTTCACATTTTTCCTCATGCTGCTTCCAGTATTCAACCTCATTCTGTGTTCCATTACCAAATAACCAGACAGCTAACAGTATGGCATCCCAAGAGTAAGCATATCAACCATTGGTAGTTGCTTTCTCCAAAGGCAGCATATGCAGGGGTACAAAAACTGGGAAGATGTAAGGTAAGAAGAATTTATTATATTGGATCCCAAACACAATACAACTTGTATCTATTCTACACCTGTGACACACACCATGAAACCAGATCTTACTTTTCATACCAAAAACATTTGTGCTAAAGATCTTTAAAATAGTCTTTGGACATGTATTATATATACTAAACATGAGGCTAGCTTGGTTCTAGAGAATCCAAGCTTCCAGGAATCATACCCACTTCTTAAAAGCACTTCCTTACCCATCTAGATGCCAAACCTCTTGGATCTTACATAAGTTTTATTTTGTGGAACCAGTGGACAGGTTTCTTTCACATGCTCCTTCTTGGGACAATTGGCTACTCCCTATGTGTAGTGTCAGGGCCTCTTTCAAATACAAAAGATCTTCAGGAAATAAGTTTTTCATTCTGCATTGGGAACTGGGAAAAAGCTTTTGCCATTAGAAATGCTACCCTGACAACACAGGTCTAGACATCTCATGAACCATATTATGGTAGCTAAGGAACCCCTGAGTATTCCCTAGCAACTGTGTGTTAGGAATTACCTGGCATGCCAGTTAGCCTGTGGCAGCTAGGGATTATATTTGTGGGGTCCCTTGCTACCATGTAAAGGTTTATGGAGAGTTCTATGCCCCTGCAGTCACTACACTAGCACTGGCAGTGGAACATTTTCCCCGTATCTGCTGCCAGACTGGGAGATGTCCTAGTTCCCCAGTGACTATTATGGATTTGAGGGAGGGGCAGTGGCTCTTACCTGGTAAGGCTAAAACTGTAGATTAGGGGAGCAACCACGTCTCCCCCCGAAAACCCAGGCGAGAAGCTATTTGGCCCCAGCGGGAAATGGTAGATCACCTATCACTTCCAAGAAGACAACTGGCTCATGGCTTGTGGAGATGGTGGCCTACAGCTATGCAAACAGCAGCTCAGATTTATATCATCATCAACTTGAGCTGGTTTTCACAGAACACAATAGAACTGAAACCCACCTCATTTTGAGCAGGGATTTTAAAGGAACACTTAAGGTTGATGAGCCCAAAATTACACCTCACTTTTAAAAAAAAAAAAAACTACTGTATGTTGTTCTCACTGAAATCTGCATTTTTAGTTAAATAGGAAGCACCTTCCCATTCACAGAAATATTAAGTCTAAATAGAAATGCAACATCTGTTTTTACACTTCTTACTTGCACTGGTTGTGTTGATTCCTCCATTACATACTTGAAAATAAATGATACACATGCAAACATAGTGACAATAGGGTGAGAACAATATACACAGTATTTATGAGATACCTTAATAGTTATGGACATATAATATTCATTATACATCTATTCTAATGAGGCTTAACTCTAATTCCCTAGAACATATATTAGAACCTCATTTACTGTATTGTCAATTAAAGTACAGTTTAGTACTATTATATTTTGTACTATTATATTTTGAACCAAATTTTCAAAATATGTTTGCAGAAGGGAGCACGCACTTTTCTCATGCCCAACTTGGGCATGAGATATGCTTGGGTACACATGTGCAAATATTTGACTTGTGCACGCAGAGTTTGGTTGCACACACTAGGTATTGACCTTGTTTGTCTGTGAGGATAAAGATTTACCAGTGTATTGTATCAAAGTATATACTGATTATTTATACAGAAATAGTTTAGTAGATAGGGCACTAGTCAGGTGAGCTGGGTTCTATTCCTTGTTCTACCACTGACCTTCCGTGTGATCTTAAACAAGTCATTTTGCCTCTCTATGCCTCCTCTCACCCTTCATCTCTCTTTTCTATTTACATTGTAATGTCTTTGGGACTGGGACTGTCTCTCACAACCTGTTTATACAGCAACTAGCCCAAAAGGGGCCCCGATCCTGGTTGGGGCCTCTAGGCCCTGTTGGAATACAAATAATAGTGCTACATGATGATCAACAAGCATAAGTATCTACAAATTATCTAAAACAAATTTTAATACAATATTGTGTTGATGGGCTATGGAGAGCATTGCATCTGCACATCATGTACTAGAAGAGGAATCTCCACACAGGAAGACTTTTGAGGAAAAAAAAGAGAGATATAAAGAAGACAAAAGTTCTCTTGAAATGATTCCCACCATCAGCACATCCAATTTTCAATTGTACAGAAATGGCTGATTCATTTTAAATTTTGAAACAAATGTTTATAATTACAGATTTATGATTACAGCTTACCTGTGAGAGACTGCTCCCCAAGCACCATGTTTGTTTGTTAGGATATTCAGTATCTTCTGTTTCAGCTGATTGGCAGTAACATGATCGCGATGTTTAGCAGCACTTATAAGGTGGTCACACATCTTTTCCTCCTCTCTTCTATCAGCAGCATATTGAGCACACTGTGACTAAAAAATTTTTAAAAAACAGTGAATAGTAAATAGAATAATTTAGGAAGTGCCTACAAGTTGCTTAGGACTGATTTTCATATATCTGAATTCTCCTTTCTACCTACATCTTAGTCACCTTTGTTCTCATTAAACTCAGCATTTCTAGGTACCGTAGATGAGAAGCACCTTACCATTCACAGAAATATAAAGTCTAAATAGAAACACAACATCCATTTTTAAACTCCTTACTTGCACTGGCTGTGTTGATCCCTCCATTACATATTCCCGGGGAATATAAGAGCATTAATGCTATGTTAAGGTTTAGAAATTAAGTCATCAAAAGTGAGGAAATGCAGAATTACAATGAAAACACACTTAACTCTGCCTCTTCGTGCTTATGTCTTAAAATATGGCCTCTTTTTAGATTATAAATTATTTGCCAATTAATACCTTATACAATACTTTATACTCTGTAATTTCTTATTCAATATTGCACATAGAAAGCTACAACACTGTACCAGACAGACTTAGCTTGACTTTTAAGTCTCACTAAGATCTACAAAACAAGATCTTAATAGTTCACAAGTTCAGTACTTTTATAATTATGGATCTTAAAGTGGATCTCCATTACCTTTGAAATTAAATGTCTATTTCCTTAATCTCCATATGTTAAAACATGCAAAACACACCACAAGTTACATACAGGTAAAAACAGTTGGATAAAGTGTTAAAGGGATAAAAAAATCTATCAGAAATACTGGAAACTGAAAACAAAGCTAGAAATAATTATTTGATCATGTTGCTTTCAAAATCCATCTCTCAAGGAATTTCAATAATTATTGCCATTTCCGTTACAGACTGATTGTGAAAAAGATTCCATTATCGAAACACTGTTAACTTTAGTTTCTAATACTTTTGTTCTCTTTGTAGCATACAGAATTATACATTTATCTACTTTATTCTCAAAAAGGGACTGAATTCAAATTCTCAATACTCCTTTTAGTAGGGATCTGTTTGAAAAGTCTGAATAGGGCAAATGTGTCTATGGCGATTAAAAAAAACAATATCACAGTTTTTTTTACAGAGATATGTCATAAAAAACTACATTATTCTCAAATTATTTTGAATAAATTGTGTTGGTTATTTAATGTGTGTGTGTCCAATGATCATTTCTGAATAAAATCCTTCATTTTGAACTAGGTGTTCTTAAGTTTATGCATTCCATAATAATTGATTGTTTCCCATTTTAAAACAAATTCAATGAAGATTTAATACTACCTAAACAAAGTACTATATAATATTGATTATACCAGCAGTTGCAATTAAGCTAACATTCTACTGGAGACATCTTATTGCATTTCATGAATTCAGGTGTGCATACTTCTATACATTAGTGTTTTTATTACAGAAAATGGCAGTATTTGGTAAGATTTTAACTATGTACTTCAGCTACTGTATGTAAAACTATTACTGCAAGGCATCTATTTAAGACAGGAATTACATTACTTTTAAGGGGTTAATTCATTTTTTCAATTTATCTTCATGTACAGGGAAGCACCAATTAGTCCAATGATCTGCCTCAGTAATGAGGTTAATATTTCACCAACTCATTGGACAGTAAAATTAAATTTTCATTTTTCTTCCTGAACAGTTACAGAGACTAGCAAAATGAATGTTAACTGGAAGCAATCATTCTGGAAAAACTGGACTCTTTCAATAATAGCCATAGTCATAAGACAAAATTCACTAGTGTTAACTTTACACACCCTTATGCTCACATCTACATACCCACATGCACCCACACTGTGTCACTATATAACTTTAGTCCAGTAGTTCTATCAGTAATGATATAATTGAAGTTTGAGAGGTAAAAGTGAGAACTTGACTGGTAAAATACTCATTCACTTTTTTTCCTGCCGCGAACAATAATTGGCACACTCAAAATAATCAAATATTTACAAAATAAATACATTTAAATATTGTTTAATAAAATAAAACTGATTTATAATTTAAAATGCAGTAGATGGTAAAAAACTTTCACACATCTTTTAAGTGGGATGCATGCTAATATGATATGATGCCTATGTAACATTATTACAACATCAATATGTAAAACTGTTTCAGACTTTAAGCACCATCTTACTTTAGGTATATCTAAGATTCATAGCGGTACATGATTACATTTAATTTTTTTTATTTTAATTACTTACAGATTTTATCTTGCCAATTTCAAACATATTTCTAAGGCTTTTCACAAGACAATAAGTATAATAAAAATGTTATAGAGAAATGTCTTGGTTTCCTTACTAGAAAATAAGATTGACTTAAGGCTGTTCCTTTAGGGAATTTAGTTAATATTCTAAATCTTATTTGCTAACAGAAGCTGGAAGTTAATTGAATTTTCTCATTTTGTCTAGAGTTCTGACAGATCTTATACCTCAACATATTCTTCAAAGAGCAGATAACTCAATCTTCTATTGTCATTTTAGGTTACTGTATGATGCCCTGATAAATATCAAATGTTATTTATTGTTGAGGCAATATGAAACTTCACTCTGACATACACTTAATTATAAATGTGATTTTATCTAAGCTCAAAATATCCAGTATATGTTTCATAATAAAGTTGTTGCAATCCCATCTGACAAGTGTGTGCTGTCTGGCCTGACAAAATGAAGTAAAGGTTATATGTATTCAAAATGACAACAAGATATCTCTGTGTCTTATATTTTTCTGCTATGTCAAGGAGCACAAGAACTAGTACATCAAAGCGTAGGTTTTAGCGAGCTGCTTCGATGAGATAAAAACCTCATCAAAATTGAGATTACTGGCTTCTATGTCTTGCCACAAGGTGCTTGTTGGCATTCCCTGACAGATGAATATGTTCATATAGCTATTTATTATCTTCAAGGCTACCAAATCAATCAAACCTAATTCTAATGCCATGCCACCCAAACATTAAAACATGCTTTTGTGAATTATTTTATATATGAGCATATAGACACACAAACATACACACATAGGCAAAAACAGGAATAATCAAAATTTTTATATTGAAATATCATAGATAAGCTTTTTAATATCAAAACATATTGCCTGATAAAACCATGTTAAACAAAGAGATTTTTAACATCGTTCTATCAAAAGTTCTCAAATATATCAAAAGATATGTTTGAACAGGAACATGAGAAATTCTAAGTAAACAAAAAGGAAAAAAAGTTCATTCATCTCCAGTAATTAATTAATTCTTATTAGCTTAGCAAGTAGAAAAGGTACTTAATATCATCTTCCAATTTATAAGTTATACCCGGTAAATAAGATGAAAAAATACTAGAAAGCATCGGTATTGGTAGTGAAAATACTATACTATTTACAGAACATCAATATTTATTATTTTTCATAAAGCACCTCAACTGTGCTAGCCTTTAGTTTTATTTATTATACACAAAACTCACATTCTATTGATAAAATCCAGCAAAAATAATTTCACTATTAAATGTTTGTTTTACTACTTGCAATAAAGTCAGACAAGTTCTTTGTGAACCTTAAAAATCTGCCATATCAAGTTAGTAGGCATTCTGATTAAGGGGTTTCTTCAAGCTGTAAATATTTTCATGCATTTCAGTGAAGGGATGAGAAGATAAACTAGTTCCCTGTGTTTGACATTTACCAAAGCTTTCAAAAACTGGCTTTCAAATGCCTTCAATGTAAATTTCTCTCTCTCTCGGAAAAAAAAAATCTTTATTGTATGAGGTTACAGTCTAAGTGATGGCTGAGTGAAAACAGAAAAGCAGGAATTCATCAAGTCTTGAGCTTACCTCAAATTCAGCATGTTTGTGTACATCTTCAGCTCTTTGTCGGTTCAAAATAAACTCCGCCTCATTTGCAACACGCACTATGTGGTCTTTCATTGCATGACATAATAATCTAAAACAAAATAAAACACTTGAAATCCATCTTCATATTTGACTTTCTTTGAATAAATTATTTCAATAAGTTTGCCTTAGAATGGAAAAAGTTGAAGATTTGCCAAATGAAATATAATTGCTAAATTAGTTTACATTAATAATTTAACTTTTTCAGAAGAGTTCATTGTAATTTCATATTTTTGTGAAAAAACAGAGAAAACTCTCTACAATGAAAGAGGCCTTATGCAGTGAGTTTAGTATCAGCTAGCTAACTAAAGGAAACACTGCTTACAGAAGTGTTGTAATTTGGACCTGCTTATAGTGAGACTGCAACCACAAATATAGCATGAATATAGGAACATTATTTCTTTTTTTGGAACAACTGCTTAACTGTTACTGGTAATTCATCTAGCTAACTAAAATTTGAATACCCACAGTGCATAAAAGATGCAATGTCTTTATATTTTTATGTATAACAGCAGCATAAATCAAAGAATGCAAAAAAATGCACGATATAACTTGAATTATTTGAATGCACCATTATTAAAATACCAGTATTGCCAAAATCCAAAAATCATGAGACTCCTGTCATAAAATCAGAGATTCTTAATACATAAATTATTTTGGATTTTTTCCAATTTGCTTTTGGTTTTTGAACCTTTTGGGTGAACTCAGGTAATATTAAGCTTTTCTCTTCATTCAAGAGGGCTAGAAACTCACTTTTTTACAAATATGAAAGCTGAGATTAAATGAAAATAGATTTTCTTGTAATCAGAAGTTTCCAGTAGCTGGGGATTTAAGAAAAATATCATGAGACTCATGATAAAATTGCAATTGGCAACATTACATGTCGTAATAATTGAAAAAAAAAACCCCCTAGATTGAGAGTTCTTTTTCAAAAATGGCATTGCTCTCTCTCCCCCTATTATTGTTAGGAGTAGCTCTTTGGGTGGGAATGTCAAAAGTGCTACAATACTGGCCTAATTTTGCTCATTGAAGGCAATGAGAGTTTTGTACATTTGTCCCATGGGACTTAGGTGTCTTGACATTTTTGAAAATCTCATTAGGTGCTTATTTGCATCTTTAGTGCCTAAATATCTTAAAAATCTAGCCTTGAGTGAACAGAGAGCAGTGAGATTTATTCATGGTTATCACTACATTAGTATTTTTCAATTTATAAAAAGGAGGATGTGTCTCAGTTTTATGAGACTCCTGGAGAGGGAAAGAGGCTCAAGGCAACTGCTTCAGGGGATAGGTCAGTGGTACTTTACCAGAGATTTCTGAAAAACAGAATTGCATTTAAAGTTTGTTGCCATTTCTATTCAAGGAAACAGGACTTTGTACAGTTAATAAATAAACTATGAAAATACTTTACTTGGTGTCACTGATTTCTGCTTCAAACAGGAAACTGGCCTAAAAGGCCCCAAAATACACTTCCATGCAGCAAAGAGGTGGCAGCAACATCATCATTATCGCTATCTTGTCTGAATTAAATCACAGTCCGCTAGCTCTTATTCAATCCCAAATTCATGTTGACACAGTGGATTTCATTCAGCTATTCTGGTTGGGTCAGATGTGATGGAGATGAAGAGCTGTGTGTCATCATCATATTAAATATACTGCAGCTCTCAGGTTTCAGAGTAGCAGCCGTGTTAGTCTGTATTCACAAAAAGAAAAGGAGTACTAGTGGCACCTTAGAGACTAACCAATTTATTTGAGCATAAGCTTTCGTGAGCTACAGCTCACTTCATCGGATGCATTCAGTGGAAAAACTGAAGTGAGCTGTAGCTCACGAAAGCTTATGCTCAAATAAATTGGTTAGTCTCTAAGGTGCCACCAGTACTTCGTTTCCTTATATTGCAGCACATAACTCCTCATTAACCAAACCAGCAGCCTCATGTACGACTTGAACAAGAGTGGTGACAACATAGGGGAGTCTTCTCAGGGGCATCATTTTCTATGGAGCAGTGGGAGCAGCTGCCCTCCACAACCCCAAACTTTTCATAGCTCGCTGGTAGCCAGGCTGTGGTGTCTCCCCCAAGCCTGCAGGGAGTGCTGTTGGGCAGGCTGGGGTAGGTCACCTAATCCTTACATTATCAGTGCTGCCCCTGCCGCCCCCGCCCCGGTCCCCAACAGCTGCACAGGAAGCAGCAGCAGGGGTGTGGACCAGAACAAATCACAGAACAAGCCAGGCCCTGATCCAAGCCCTGCGTCAGCGATTGGTGAGACACCCACCCTGGCTCACTGTCTGCCCATATACCTCCCTGCTTACAATTACTATTTGGCATCTCTCAGAAAGATAGCAATGTAGCTAGTGTGGTTCAGGGATCCTTTGGTGCCAAGAGAGCCAGGGTTAAATAAGGTTTTACAGGGATCACCTGGGTCTGATATCTGCATAATAGTTCACTGAAGGGTGGCATGTGAAGTCTCTACTGAGAGCTGGTAGCCCACTGGTCATCATAATCATTGTGAAATGTATGGACGGATATTTAAGGAGTTATGCATCTGTACTGAAAATTATGTTCTTAAGATCTTGGAGTTAAGGCAGGTCACCAGGTGGTGACCTACCTCAGACCTGTTCCTTTCAGGCAGAGGGTAACAGACACCTATCTCCTGCCTGGTCATTGGTGTATTACATACCTCACCCAGCATGTCTATTTCCAGACTGAACCATGTGCCAAGTAAGTGATTGTGGAACATAGAAGAGAGGAAATCTACAGGAAGAAACAGTCAGCAGGGGGTGTCCTGTTTATGAAGTATATCTTGGAGTACAAAGAAATACAATGACTACTTCAACTAAAAGGCAAACGGACAGCGTACTTGCCTCATGAAAGAACAATCACGGCCAGGCTGGCTGTAAAGCACTGCAAGGATTTTGGTGAGCAACAGCCTACCCTACTAGACATGAGAGGATCGTGTTAATTAAGACAAGGCTCGAGAATGTGTATTCCTATGTGAAGTACTTTGCACTTTATTAAATTTCATCTGGTTGAAATCAGACTCATTCTCCAATTTGTCAAGGTTGTTTTGATTTCTAATCCTGTCCTCCAAAGTGCTAGCAACCCCTCCCAGGTTGGTGTCATATGCAAATTTTATAAGCAAATTTTCCACTACATTATGCAAGTGATTAATGAAAATATTGTACTCTATTAGACCCATGACACACACCTGTGGAACCCCATTAGATACACCTTCCCAGTTTGACAGCAAACCATTGATAACTTGTCTTAGTATGGTCTTTCAACCAGTTATGCACCCTCTTGATAGTAATTTAATCTAAACCACATTTCCCTAGTTTGCTTATGAGTCTGTGTCAAAAGCTTTACTAAAATCAAGATTATCACTTCTTCAACTTCCTCACATGGACTAGGTCAGTAACCTTGTCAAAGAAGGAAATTAGGTGTGACATGATTTGTTCTTGACAAATCCATGTTGGCTATTACTTATACTCTTTTTAGGTGCTTACAACAGATTGTTTAATAATTTCTTCCAGTGTCTCTCCAAATAGACTGACTGGCGTATAATTCCCCACAGCCTCTTTGTGCCCCTTTTTAAAGATAGGTACTATATTTGCCCTTCTCCAGTCTTCTGGGAGTTCACCCATGCTCCAAGAATTCTTAAAGATAATCGCTAACTGTTCTGAGATTGCTTCAGCTAGTTCCTTAAATATCGTAGGATAAATTTCATCGGGCTCTGCCAACTTGAATACATTTAACTTATTTAAATATTCTTTAACCCAGTGGTCCCCAAACTTTTTACCTTGTACCCCACCTTACCCCTTACTGGGGGGGGGAGATGTGGACAGGGGTAAAGAGTGCCAAGACTGGGGCAACAGCTAGGGTGGGCGCAGAACAGGGTCAGAATCCAGGACCCCAACTGAGGGGCTGGGGCCAGAAGCGGAGCAGGATGGTGCTCCCTCCCTACCCTCTGTGGCGGCTGGCCCGGGACCCAGCCACCCCCCCCCAAGGGGCACGCCCCACAGATTGGGGACCTCTGCTTTAACCTGTAATTTCCACATTGTGGTTTATGTTAACATTAAGTATTTTGTCACAATTAGCCTTTTTAGTGAAGACTGAAGCAAAATGGGCATTAAACACCTCAGTCTTCTTGATGTCACCAGTTATTAGCTCTCCCCTACATTTCCCATTATTTTTCTTTTGCTCATATTGTATTTACAGAACATACTATCTTTTATGTACTTTGTTAGGTGAAATTCATTTTGTGCCTTAGCCTGATTTTGTCCTACATGCTTGTGGTATTCTTTTGTATTCATCCTTAGCAATCTGTCCATGTTTCTACTTTTTGTAGAATTCCTTCTTTGATTTTCAGGTAACTGAAGAGCTCCCGACGGCGCCATATTGGCCTCTTATTAGTCTTCCTATCTTTCCTCTGCATCAGGGTAGTTTGCTATTGTGCCTTTAATATTGCCTCTTTGAGAAACAGACAGCTCTCATTTGCTCCCTTTTCTCTTAGATTTTCTTCTCAAGGTACCTTTTCTACCAGTTCTACCAGTTCTCTAACTTGGCTAAAGTTTTCTATTTTGAAGTTCACTGTCTTTATCCTGCAGCTCTCACTACTTCCTTTCCTCAGGATAATGTAACTGTTTCATGATCTCTTTCACACAAATTGCTTCCAACTAATTCCTCTCTGTTAATCAGAATCAAGTCTGATGTCTAAAATTTGTAGACAGTTAAGTCTTTTTATGGTGAACTCCCTTTGCATTACGTGCTGAACACAGGTCTAAACTTTCTGGAGGTGACTTACTGAATTGCATTCCAGATAGCTGCTCTGCCTAGGAAAGGGGCTTAACTAATACGTTGAAGCCATCAATACAGTAATCTGAGGCTGTAATCATTCAGCTTTGAATGATTCAGCTACAGGTACCCATGGAACAATGGGTTTTCTACAGAGAGGTGGATGAAGCATAAAAAGGGGTGGTGTTAGGGGGCCAACCATCAGAACTGAAAGTCTTGCAAGAACAAGAGGGCAGCCTGAAACGCCAGCAGACTCTGACTCACAGAAGGGGTGAGATCGACTTGGGGAGGATGCGTCTCAGGACTCTGTTGTTTTACAAAGAGCTGTAACACTCAAGTGCTTTTAAATGTAAAGTAATTGTGGTTAAGAAATTCCTTTGCTAAGTCTGTGTTCCTTGCTTTCCTGCCATGTTGACCCCAAGGAGGTTAAACTAAAAGCCAAGAGTGTCCATAGCCTTGGCCGAACTCTGGGAAAATGTATGCAAGTGACTGGGGAGCTCAGGAAGTCTGATGTGCTTGTTTCAGGGGCTAGAACCACTAGATTGTGGATCCCATGGCCAAAGAAAGGACTCAGGCAAGCGATATAAGCCAGGGAGTGAGTCTTAGAGTCCCAGAGCTAGAAACAGTGAATAGACTTTGCCCAAACTGAGTTGACTTGGAAGCATGTAGGACCATGTGGTTGGACTACTCACAATAGAATGGTGTCCATATTGGGTCAGGTTGTGACAGGAGTCATTAATCCTCCTACCCAAATGATGTCTTCAGATATGAATTTTCACATTCATCAGTTTTCTTTTTTAGTTTTGCTATGTTGCAGTCAGTTCTTGCAAGCAAAATATCTTGCATAGACTGGAAGTAAAGAGGACTCTTAGTTTTTTATATTGCTGGAAAAAAGTCATGCTTATGTCCTGCGACAAAGTTCCTGCTCTACCTTGGTGGGTCTTGCGCTTATTGGCGGATTTGCTCGCCTTGGAGCTTCACGGCAGCCCTCAGCTTGGCCATTTTTCTGAATTCACAGTCCAGATCGACTCCTCCTGTGTCTGACCAGGAGTTGGGAGGATTTGGGGGGAACCTGGGCCCGCCTTCTACTCCGGGTTCCAGCCCAGGGCCCTGTGGAATGCAGCTGTCTAGAGTGCCTCCTGGAACAGCTGTGCGACAGCTACAACTCCCTGGGCTACTTCCCCATGGCCTCCTCCCAACACCTTCTTTATCCTCACCATAGGACTTCCTCCTGGTGTCTGGTAATGCTTGTACACCTCAGTCCTCCAACAGTCCGCGTTCTCACTCTCAGCTCCTAGTGCCTCTTGCTCCCAGCTCCTCAAACGCACACCACAAACTGAAGTGAGCTCCTTTTTAAAACCCAGGTGCCCTGATTAGCCTGCCTTAATTGATTCTAGCAGCTTCTTGATTGACTGCAGGTGTTCTAATCAGCCTGTCTTAATGGTCTCCAGTTACCTTACCCAGGGAAAAGGGACCTACTTAGCCTGGGGCTAATATATCTGCCTTCTATTACTCTCCTATAGCCATCTGGTCCGACCCTGTCACAGTCCCCCAATCTTTCTGGATGCTCCAGATAAGTTAAAAAGGCAGCCTATTCCTAAATAGCAACAGTCAAAATGTATTACAGAATGCACATTTGATATAGTTTAGCTAAGATCCCGCTCCCTGTCCCCACTCCTGAAGACCTGCCTGCTTACTTGTCCAGAGGAACAGATGTACTTTCATCAGATGCTCATTGATGAGATCTGCCAAGATGCAACTTAGACAAGCTTTGGAGCCTACACAGAGCTCTGTGTAAGCTTGAAAGCTTCTGTCTCTCACCAACAGAAGTTGGCCCAATAAAAAACATTACCTCACCCACTTTGTGTCTCTAATCTCACTGCTAAACAGTCAGTCCACAACAAACTTGATACACAGCTCTGTCCTTTGCAACATACAACACTAACATCATCAAGCTAGCCCAGTGCTTGGGCAACCTCAACTCATGGATGAAGAATAGCAGACTGAAGCTAAACCCAACCAAGACAGTGATTATGCTAGTTGACAAAGAAAAACATTTTAAGGAATTTTGAGTTATCATGCAGTCTCCTCTCCTTTGAAATGCCAACACACAATTAGTCAGGTCAGTCCACAGTTTAGAAGTGCTTCAAAATTCTTCACTGATACTGAGCTCTCACATACAAAGTGTAATTCAGTGATACCGCTAACATCTATGTATGAGTAAGACACCGTACCGCATCCTCACAACTTGTGACCTGCCTTATTAATAAATTACTGTCATCTCCTGACTAGGACTAGGGTATTGCTATGTGTTTAGACATGAAATCATCAATCCTGAGGAAAATACAACTAGTGCAGAATTCAATAACTCAGCTCCTCAAAAACACAGGCTACTGTGAGTATATTAAACCTGTCCTCTGACCATTACACTAGGTCCCCATTCCTCAGAATATCATGTCTACTTCAAGATCTTTGGCCTTATCTTCGGAGCTGGGGGGGTGTAACTAAATGATTACCTAAAGAGAGGCTTCGAGATCAAGACAAGGTTTATAGTTGATAACTCTGTTTCTCTGGTGTCTGAGGCATGCATTACTACCTACAAGGTTATCTTGGACACCACTTGGCCTTCCTTAATTATGCTCTTACGCTGTCCCCTCTACTGCATGAGAGCTCTGCGAAGAAGGGTGTCAACCTGTCCCATGTAAGAAAGTCATTCTTGGCCAGCAGGGCCTGGCAGTTTGCCACATGCAGTGAAACTGAGGAGTGTGCCTTCCTCCCAAATAGGTCACTCATTTGGGGACTGTGTCTTTCGGTGTACCTTTGCTCAACCTTAACTTCTCTTGTACAGCTGACACAACCAAAGGGCATGGATTGGCATGAGTGCAGAAGTACTCAAATCCTAAAGGGGGAACCTAGTACCATTTCTTGACTCATTTTGCTGTTGGTACTATAGTGGATCATATCTGCCACAGAGATTTTAGCTGGATCTAGCAGTCCCTCATCAACAGGGAGCGTAATCCTGATTGACCAGAAGCTGACAGTATGTCACACTGCATATGGGATTTCTCTGATATGACCAAAAAGTCTTTATGTCTGGGGTCTCAGCAATCCTCACAAAGAGCTCCTGGAACACTTTAAATACATCCAGTGCCTGGACTGATGCTGGAGATACCACTTCATACAGCAATCATCTTCTTTTTGTATTGCATTTGAAAAGCAATGGGCTGAGATTATAAGTGAGATTCAAAAGCCATTCTAATAATTCTGGATTAACCAGATGGATCCCCCTGGTGCCACCACTGCTAGCGTGAATGGGGCAGTTGTCCATGATGTGTTGCATGGTTTGTACCTCATCACAGTCACATTTTGGCAATTCTTTGATTTTCCATTTGTGGAGGAAATTCCACACCTTCTCTGCATTGTCTGAATGCAATTAAGTACAGTCCAATGCTTCCTGGGATTCTGGCTTCTCTGTACTCCTTTCATTGGATCTTCAATCAAGTCTTTGTTTGGGACATCACAAGTGGCCTCCTGATTCAAGTCAGTAAGTGTGGCGTCCTTTCTATTGGCCTGTAATGTTGGCGTGTGTATCCAGAAATGCGTCCTGGATTTGAGTTGCGAGGGTGGCAGTGAATTGAAAACTTGTATCAGCAGGTCCGGAGCAACCAGAATCTTCTTGTACTCGTGGACCACGGAGCAACCAGAATCTTCTTGTACTCCCGGACCAGAGCATTGTCTCACTTGATGTTGGCAGGTGCAATGCCCGCCAAAACTAGAAGCCACAGTATTGGCATTGATTTGAGAAAGCCGTTAAACATTCCTAAGTATGGCATTAATTCAGTGTCAACAATATTAGCATGAGAGCAAGAGACTGGTGGACAATATTCCACTGTTGGCAAGAGCCTAGCTTGTACTGACGTTTGAAGTGTGTGCACATCATGTCCCCAGCATGTGCCAGAAAGTTTCTGGATGATGTTAAGCCATGTCTTTATCTTCTTTAGGTGTTGTCAAGGTGTTGGCTAGAGCTCAGTGTCTGATTACAGGTAACGCCAACGTACTGTGGATTGTGGCCAGACGAAAGAGGCAGACGAGAAAAGTCCACTTTCAGAGGCACTTTGGCCTCATGGTTACTCAAGTGGAAGGCAGAGAACAAGTGTTTTTGAAGCATTGGGTTTCAGTCGCCAAGCTTTGAAGTACATCTTAAGTGTCTGGAAGTCGTCATTCATGACTTTTTCTGTGGCCTTCAGAGAGAACACTTGTGTTGTTAGTTCAATGTCATTTGCAGAGATGAATTTACAAGACGATGGGACTGGAATGTCATTGGTATAGAGATTGAACAATGCAGGTGCTAAAACATATCCCTATGGGAGGCTGTTGTTCAATCTCTGTGATTTACTGGCAGATGTGCTAAAGTGTATGGTAAATCTTCTGTTATTCAGCATCTAGGTGATGAGTCTGATGGTTGATTCACATGGGAAAGCTAATGATAACTTCAGCATGAGACCTTTGCACCATACAGTATTTTATTCAGAAAAAAAAGGTCTATGAATGCTGATGTTTGTAATATTCACTGATAATCAGACTCTAGGTAGCTGGTTAAGGTCACAGCAGTTGTGACCAGTTCTAAATCCAGCCTGCTCTTTGGGGACCAGTTGCTCCAGTGTCAGCTGTAACTTTAAAAGTAGGAACTACTCCAACAGTTAAAGCAACTGGTAAGGAGGGAGATGGGCTGGTAGCTTTTTAGGTCAGTGGCCTCTTTTCTGGCTTAAAATGGCTATAAACTTGGTTACCTTCCACACTTTTGGTATAATACTAGAAGAGTGGATGTTGCTGAAGAAGCCTACCAGCCGCTTTCTTGCTTTTGGACCAAGTTCTTCAAGAATTCTGGATACAGTCTGTTCATTCCGCCCTATTTTCTGATTTAGTGTTGGAAACACCCTTGGTCCACTTCATCTACTTTGTAGGGGGCAGAAAGGGGTGAAGTCACCAGGTGCTGATTTAGTGCACAGTAAAGTTGTTTGTGGACTTGCCGCCTGATGTTTTAGTCATCGGCACAAGGGAGTTGGCAATTAACGGCGTGGAGATGGCATGTGCACTTAGTTGAGGTAGTTTGTAGGCTGCTGGAGCCACACTGCCTAAAAGACAGAGGAGCTTCTAGGCTTTGTGACTTGACCCAGTGAAGTCAAGCACCATCACCATTTCATACCACCTTGTTCTTGCTGAGTTCAAAGACTCAAGCAATACCATTGCAAGTACAGGGCTTTTGTTGGCTTGACATTGGTGGAAGAGTGCCTCGCTCTCTTCTGTCCAACAAGGAGTTGTGTCATCACCCAGGGTACAATCTGAATTGTTGAACAGCTGTGTCCCCTCAGTTCTCCAATCTGGGGTGCTTTTTACACTGCTTCGCTGTGTAAGCAACCACGCCTGGTCTGCGCTCACACAGCCTTCAGCATGTAAATTACTCCCAGTTACACTGCATGGTTGCTATGGCCAGCCACTCATGGATTACACTGCAGAGTAACACCAGCAAACTTTCTGGTCCCAGACTTTACCCCAGAAATGTGCATCTTTGTACTGCCCAGCACCCTCCTGGACAATACAAACTCATCTAAAGTCAGTCATTTATTAATAGAAAATGATATGCACACATCTTGTTATCCCAAACGGAGTTTTCCAAACACTTCAATCCAAACGCACAGGTTTAGATAAAACAATAAAACTAGTTTATTAACTATAGAAATAGAGATTTTAAGTAATTACAAGTAATGAGGCATAAAAGTCAGAATTGGTTACATTTATTGGGAAATAAAAGTAAAACACAACTAATACTTAACTTAATACGCTAAATAAATTCAAAAGCAAAGGTCTCTCTCACCACATGTTCCACCAGATTTTACTGACTAAACCCCCATTCAAACAGGATCTCTCCCGCATTCCAATGCTGCTTTTTTTTTGTTTCTGCAGGTGTTGTTGGCGACATGGGTAGAGAGATAAGAAGAGAGATGTTTTGGGGCATCTGCCTTTTCCCCTTATAGTCCTTTCTCTTGCACAAGAATCATCTCCAGCTGAGGTTCAGCAGATAGAAATTCTGTTTGGACAGGAATCTCAAGCTGTTCCTTTGTCAAAATGTAGATTTTCATCCACACCATCTTTCCTGCCAAAGAATGGCCACTGAATCAGCTGATGGTCCTTTTGATTTCACTGACACCTGACTGAAGGATCAGTTTGTCTTTTGTCCCTGCTGTGGCTCCCAATAGAGCCCTGCACCTTCTTGGATATCTGCTTTATATCCATGGCTATAAATTGGGGGGCTCTACACCAGTAGTATTCTGGAGTTCATTTCTTTGGATCTGATGAGACCTTCATGGACTGATCTAGAAGGCAGAGTTCAGCTTCATGACTTGTGCATTCTAGCAGAGAAGGATAAGCACACTGAACATCTGCTTGGAATATGCAATTCTCCCAGGCAGAAGAGACACTTACTGTCTCTAGCCTTCAAGGGAATAAGTTCATCACAGGATGGACATGGCTTGAAGCCTGCAGGTTTTGGTCCACCATGTTAAGGAGCCCACTACAGGGGACTCTGTATGAGGAGGTGTACGTCTGACCAGTTGCGTTAGGTCCAGACATGTCAGGTTAGTTCACAGCAGTCAATAAAGAGTTTGGAAGGTTTTGAAGACATTTAGCCTGAGCTAAAAATTAGCAGGTTTTATACTCCCCAGTTTTCATCTTGCTGCCAGGGGCAGTAAGGAGGGAGTGAGGGAGGGTTGCGAATATCCCATCCTTTCTGAGTTCATATGGTAGCAAAAGGTGGCACAAGGTGATGAACAGCCTGGATGGAGACTGCTACTAAAAAAACCCAAACTCCTCTTTCACATTCACAAGGTGCAGGTGTACCTCTAGTGAGTTCCACATTGATACATACTCAAAAGAAGAATAGTACATATAAATGCTTTTGATTGAACTGCGGTTTTCTTAAGGTCCTCAAAGACTGCTTACTATTTTTTATGCTAAATATTTTTCACTGGTATGTACTGTGTATCATTGTTAAAAAGTTTCATCACTTTCATTATTGGCTGTCATTAGTTTGGCTCTGAGCCAATGTATTTCCAAATAATTTTACATTTATATTTCAGCAAATAAATGGAAATTTGAAATCCTAATTTTCAGGGAATGCTATAACAGCTGTTAATGGGGTTCTTGATTTGTGAGACTACTACCATCAACGCTGCATATTCCCAATGTGAAATGAATTAAAGAGGCATGCATAAAGCTGATAATTTACAATCAAATGCATAACTACAAAATGGGGAATAACTGACTAGGAGATGGTAGTACTGCTGAAAAGGATCTGGGGGTTGCAGTGGATCACAAATTGAACATGAGTCAACAATGTGATGCAGTTGCAAAAAAGGCTAACAACATTCAGAGGTGCATTAACAAGAGTGTTGTATATAAGACATGGAAGGTGATTGTCCTGCTCTACTCAGCAATGGTGAGGACTGATGGCTGGAATACTGTGCCCAATTCTGGGTGCCACACTTTAGGACACATGGACAAATTGGAGAGATTCCAAAGGAGAGCAACACAAATGATAAAAGATTTCGAAAACCTGACCTATGAGGAAAGGTTTAAAAAAAACTGTGCATGTTTCGTCCTGAGAAAAGGAGACTGGTGGGGACCTGATAGTCTTCCAGTGTGTTAAGGACTGTTATAAAGAAGATGATCAGTTATTCTCCTTGTCCACTGAAGATAGACCAAGGCATAGTTGGCTTAATCTGCAGCAAGGAGATTTAGATTAGATATTAGGGAAAACTTTCTAACTACAGGAGTAGTTTAGATCTGGCGCAGGCTTCCAAGGAAGGCTGTGGAATCCCCATCACTGGAGGTTTTAACAACAGGTTGGACAAACACATGTATAGTGAGGAGGGATAGCTCAGTGGTTTGAGCATTGGCCTGCTAAACCCAGGGTTGTAAGTTCACTACTTGAGGGGGCCATTTGGGGTCTGGGGCAAAAATTGGGGAATGGTCCTGCTTTGAGCAGGGGTTGGACTAGATGAGGTCCCTTCCAACCCTGATATTCTATGATTCTATGTCAGGGATGGTTTAGGTGTACTTAGCCTTGCCTCAACACCTTGATGATATTTCAAGGTCCTTACAGCCCTACATTTCTATGATTCTAAGGACTGAAAAATTTTGCAGCGGCAATGTTCTTTTACAAATTGATATTTAATGGAATTTTCCTAGAAGATAGTCTTCTTGCAAATATTACATTTATGTTATAACCAGAAGCTCTTTTTATACTGAAAACTACTAAAATAGTGCCTATGAATAAACCTTAACAATTATGCAACTTTTTAATTTTAACTTTCAAACATTAACTAATCCTCATAACAGCCCTTTGAGGCAGGTAAGTATTATCTCAATTTTAGAGATGGGAAAACTGAGACAGAGGTAACATAACTTGTCTAAGATTAGAGAGAGAGTCAGGAACAGAATCAGAAATAAACTCAGGAGTACCTGGGTAGTAATCCCATGTTCCTATAACTGGAAAATAGTGCCAGAATGTCATGTAAATCATAACTACACAAATAAAAGCAGTTCAGACATCTATAGCACAACACTACCTTGAGTAAGCTAAAATACAAATATACTAATACACATTATTTAAAAACAGGATGCTATTTATCAAAACCCAAGCAACAGGAATGTGGACAATATGTTTTTACTTTAGGAGTCAAAACTAATTATTATAATGAAAAGTCTTGTTTCATTATATTTCCAGTGAAGTCATTAAAGATTACAATGATACACAAATGTTTTGATGCAAAAACAACAAACAGGAAATCAAAATTAGGAAATCTTTTAATAACATCCATATTTTAAAACCTGAAGTTAGTGTAAGACTGAATGGTTTAAAATTATGAACTACTCCCCTTGTATTTTTAATTTTGTTAAAAAAAGATGAGCTAGGCAGGGTTTATTTTGGTGAAACTGTTGATTTATTAAATAGATCATTCACAATCTAATTCAGACTTTTAAACTATTCTTAGTCTTCATTTTGTACTTTAATAATTTAAAATCCAGTCGTTATTGCATAGTGATTATATGCAATTTTACATCCCATTAACCGTGCTTTGTTTTAATTATAAAGATCCTTTGTTAGATTCCTTTAAATGATCCAGTTTATAATTTCAGGCTGTCCTAGGGAGCACTTTAATTCAGCTGCACATTCATCAACTGTTTATGTCCTGTTAATTGTTGACAACTGCACAATTGCATTCTCTAGCTATGATTGATGAATCACATTCACAAGTTTAGCTATTAAGTAGAATAAATATTTATAACAATTTCCACTTAAAGGATTGTTATCTTTATCCCCAGAAGGGTAAATTAAAAACTGATCTGCTAACTGTGGAGGAGAACAAGTGTCCTAGTAATACACACACACATATTCTGAAACATACCTTTGACAAAAATATGTTGAAGATGATGTACCTATGGATAGTTTGGTTAGACATTCATTTGATTGGACCGAAAGAGCAAGTTCTTTAATACTGCTCTTTTTGCTCTGAAGGTTACTGCTAGATGGATATACACAGTCCACTGATATTTCACGGTTATTACATATGAACTTAAAAAATGCGGTTTATACATTTTTTTTCAGTAGTGTAATTTTATCGAGTGTGCAATAATCAGATCTGATTTTACTATCAGATGTTGTAAACAAAAAAAAATTTGGGTGAGTTTTCCAGCTAAAATGGTTAAGTTTAAAAATCATGGGAGACAAGCCAAGAAATTTGGACAAAACTATAGAAACCAAGTTTACTGTACAGTTTACTATCATTTAATATTTATACAACAATAGTCTTCAATAAATGATTCAGTCAGGATCATTTCCCCATTGTGATAGGTGCTCTACAAACACATACGAAGACATGATTCCTGCCCAGAAGAATTTAGTCACATGGGCCAGATTCTCAGATGATGTATATCAGTGTAACTCCATTGCCTTCAAGAGAGCTGTGCTCATTTACACCAACTGAAAATCTAGCCCAGGTGTATAAACTTAGTTTCTAGATAGAGCTGTTTGCTGCATTATTTTTCGGTGTTTACTAGTCATCCTACGGCAAGAATGTACAACTGAACCGCATATGAATATATCATACAATTAGACAAAAAATTATGCTCCTTCAATAAAGATAACATTTCAACAAGGGAAGATTTGATGTTTCTGTATTGTTAATGTCATACTACCAGTAAAAATGAAACTATAAAACAAACCGGGAAAAAAATCTTCAACAAGTGTATTATTATGAAGATTTTTGTTCAGCACCACATATATCATCATCAAAGACATCTAGGTTTAAAAGGCTTCTACTCCCGGGTCAATAGAAGCTATACAGGCAATGGAGGTGATGACTACATCTGCCTTGGAATATCTTCTGCCAGCTAAGCCAGAGAGTGTACCATTATTGCTCAGCTGGCTGGACAGAGAGTATTGAAAAATGATGGCACAGGACAAAAGATAAAAGCAGACACAGACCAAAGTAACATTAAGATTACTCTAGTGTTAATAAAGTATCTTAACTGCTTGTAAAACTAGGTAGCTCACATAAATTTGATGTTCAATCTGTTTTATGTAGTACCTTAGATAGAACCAAGTAGTCTAGATAAAATAATTTCTAATCAACTGAGAGTATAAGGAAGTGCATCTGTACAATGAATACTGTGCTCCTAAAACAGATGGAGTGGCAGATGGGTTTACAGATTGGGCTCCCTAGATCCTCTGTGTAAAACAACCTTGCTACTCAGTAGGATAATGGCTCAAATCTCAAATAAACCTCAAACCTTTACACAGCACACAGGGTGTTTTCAGTCAATTATTAAGAGTTTAATATTTTATACCTTACTAAATTAAATATTTGCTTTGCACTGTATTTGTGCAGTAAATTTCTTTTAATTAAAATGGCCTTTTCTCGAGTCTTTCTGGAGCAGATGGTGAGAAAGTAGTATCACCCAATGGAATGAAATGCAAAATGACTACTTGTCCAAAAGCTTTAAAATTAATTACCTTCCTTCATTGATGAGCTCAATAAACGCCAGTCCCGCATTCTTCTGAATAGAATTCTGCCATTCCTAAAGGGAAAAGAATACCATGTTTAAAAAGCAGCAAGGAATTTTAACAGGAAGCCTGAATTTGACCTTGATGAGTGTCTGAGGATTATCTGATCAACATTTTGCATGGGATTGTCTGCCCACCATATGCTTTGTCTTTTAAAATACACCTTCGTACTTCTGTAACATAATAACTGAAATTCTATCAGTGGTAGATGAGAAGCCAATATAACAATTAACTGAAAAGTATGGAAAATAACTATTAAAGATGACTTTGATTACCATTAACAAATCAAATTCTATTAACATGAAAAAATATTTCAAATATTCTCCTCAGTTTCAACCCGCCAGTGCCACTTTAGAAATTGAATGTAGTCACTGTCCAGTCCCAGTATGCTCTAAATATTCAGGAGTAGCCATTTTCCACGTATTTGGAGGGAAGCAAAGAGGTGGGAACAGTTGGGATGCTTTAAAGAAGCCAGACCTAACTGGCCCTCCTGCTCTCATCTGACAGGAAACCATTATTATAACTGGTCTATCCTCCCACTTTGCCTTGCATCCCTGACTGCTTGATCCAATCTCTTCTCTCAAGGGGGAAGAAGCAGTACAAGACTTCCTGGCAGGAAGTTCACAGTACTTCTGTTCATTTGCTTATAGAAGTGCAGTATGTGAGTAGAGTTAGGCTGGCTGCATTAGGCTAAGAGGCGTCAGTAACAGAGAATTGTACTTAAAAATAGTGTGTTGTTATTGCTTCCATTTAGCTGAAACCTTAATTTTTGAATTGTACAGGGACTGTATTTATTTCTCTATTGTCCTTGCATTTTTTACTTTTTATTATTTGACTGTATTTCCACAGTGTTTCTTTTAAACCCTCCATTTTTATTCTCTTTTTTAAAAAATAAGGGCCTGACATGTCACACTGCCCCCTGTGTAGTGAATCATACCTGTGCAAAGTGGATGTAAAATGCTACCATTCTGATTTGGGAGCATTTTACACGCACTTTGCACAGGTGGATATGACTGCACAAGGTGCAAAGAAGAACTGGAGAACCATCGCTACAGTTAATATCAGTTTACTTGATATGGCCTTTCAAGTTAACCTTTGACTATATCTTGCTTTTTGATATTAAATGTGAAATGCTCAGGGACAATGTGTTAAATTTTGTGATAGTAGTAAAAGTAAAAGGTAACATTTTCAATAACAAGATTCAACAACTAAAATTTTTCTGATTATAAAGATTAGCGACCCTTAAAGTCCTCCAATGTCTATATTTTTCTCAACAAACTCTGCTAAGTGAATAAGTAGACTTTAGGAGTTCTAAAAATCATCCTGCAATTCTCATTCCACTGTAAGAGAGAGCTGAAATCTCAATTAATATTATCTTTATTGTAGTCCTCTCTTGTCTGTCTCCCCAGTAACTTAATTAGTCTGAATATTTTATTTCTTCCTTCATTTTTATGGCAACATTGAACCTTAATTGAATATTCAATTCTAAGATTTTAATAACCTAGTTAATTCCTCAATTACAGTACCTTAATCATAACTTCTTTTCAGAGAAACAATTCAATTATTTTGGTCCTTTTGTTTCTGTTCCTTGAATATGCCTGGAAAAATAAGTCTATGAGGTCAACTCTATAGTTGTGACCTTCCTTTTCTTGGGGGCAGGTTCTCTGGGTTTTATAAAAACTGTCCAGGATTCATGAAATCCATGTAGTTTAACCCTAGGATTATCCTTGATTTGAATTTCATATTGCAAGATTTCTTACTAATGGGGTGGTCACATCACATCTCTAAAATCATGACCTAAACCATCTGCAAAGTAAAGGGTCATAGGAAATTTCATTTTGATTACAGAAAGTGTTTCCTTAAGGCAGAAAGAATGGATCTGGAGAGGGAATGAAGCCTAAACAAACTTGCCAATACTGATCAGAGTGAGGATTAGGATCTAAGCACTTCAAGTCCCTCCCATTACCTTTATTACCATTACCTTTATCCTCCTTCATCCCCTCCCCACACACT
This sequence comes from Chelonia mydas, assembly GCF_015237465.2. NCBI lineage: Eukaryota > Metazoa > Chordata > Testudines > Cheloniidae > Chelonia > Chelonia mydas. Next base: position 50,338,749 of record NC_057849.1, on the reverse strand, counting down.
CATTCCTACTGTTAGGGTAGACATAAGATAGAAAATATGGACCTGAGAAATTATTTTCCAGGTTCCGCAGCTAACTGCTAATGAGCGAGAAGAAAAGACATGAGGTTACATGTGGGCTAGTCCTCCACGTAAATTTTAAGCCAATTTTAGGACTCTTACCAAAGACGCCTCCTTGTACTTGCCTACTCCCATAATAAATGAGTTCCAGAATGACTGGCAACATGCTCCTGGAAGGCAACCAGGAAAGATGGGGACCTCTTGGGATATTAGGTAAATCACGGCAATGAAAGAGTGTTAGGAACTTTTGAAGCAAAATCTGTATGAATCTCATTTTCCAAGTGAGGCTTTTTATAGATGGCACAAAGATGCCATCATGGTGGGTACAGTCTGGGGAGACTAAGGCTTCAGCTGCCTTTTATCTCCTTGACCTGCAGAGAAACTTATGTTCACCTTTTTCTGTCTCCCTTTGAAGCACAGAGAGCCATTTGTCATGGAGTCTGCAATTATACTCTGCAAAAATTGACAAATTTAAACGATAGATTATTAACCCCAATATCCACTATGGAACGATTAGTGCATCTCCACAATTTCAAGATTTTATCTGGTTTACACGTCTGAAAAATTTATATTAACCTTTGTAAGTCAGGATTTTCTGAGGTGTAGCAGACTACACTTGAGAGGTGGAGGGTGAGAGCTAATAGACACGACTCCATGCATTCTGTCCTCCTGGAACCAGCTAGCTCTCTCCACTCTTCAGGATGTACCACATGGCTGTTTCCTACCTATAAGGTCTTTGCAGGATATATCCAGTATAAGCCTTTGCCACTCTGGTATCTAAGACCATTCACAAATACAAATGTCCTGATAGGGCAGTCAGTGAGAAATATCTTGACAGATTAGGAAGTGAGGGGATAGAAGGTACTATAGTTTTCTCTTTTATGACTGGTCTGGTAGGAGCACAGAGGATGCCCAGATCAGGATGTCATTGAGATAGGCATAGAGGTATATCACTTCCAGATAAAAACTGGCCCCTGGAACAACCAGGATCTTCATGAAGACCTAGGTATGAATGAGGCACCAAAGACAAGAGAGTGCTGATCACTGACGGCAAATCAGAGAAATTGACAGTACCATGGGTGTGGGGATATACAGGCAGGTGTTCCACAGAACAATCTAGCAAAGGAAATTGGCCAGCATGAAGAAATGAATAAACTCTGAAACTTACATTAACAGAGGCAGATGCTCAGGATATGGAGGTCGAGGATGGGCCAGAAGACATTCCCACCATGAATAACGAGTTAATGGGAGTAAAGTCCCACTTCTCTAGCTTACGGTTGGGAGACCAGGCAAATGACTCTTTCCAGAGGATCCTGAATTTTAGAGTGCAAGGCACAGGCACTCGTGTAAGCCTGAGAGAGATAAAAGGCTCAAAGGGAAAAGAAGCTCTTTGTTTCCTCTATAGATGGGAAGAGCTAGCTCTGTCAAGATTAATTTACATACTATAATTCAATCCAGTGCTGATCTGTACAGTGCACTATGCTTTATTGTTTTGGAGTTTGTTTGTGATCTTGTTTTGGAAATATTAAATAGTGCATGTAAATATAGTTATGTATGGATGAGAGACTGTGAAAGATATAATCTGGGGAAAGCGTGTCATCCTGACAAAACAGGTTGTGAACACTGGGTAGTGAGCCCAAATTCAACTAATAAACCAGAAATTCTGCCACAGCGATCAAACATTCTGTACAGACTTTGCCTTGTTTTGGGTTTCCTATCCAAATATTCTGGACCCTATGCGGAGATGACTTTGTTGAATCAGAACTGTGCAGCAGCTGAGCTAGGTGAGCTGACTTTGATCTGTGGCTGCCTGGTTCTGGTGCAGTGGGGCAAGACCTGTTAGCGAGGACACTGCTGGACTGCAGCAGACAGGTTAAGGGAAGCCTCTTCCTAGATGGATTCTAACTGGATTCATGACAGAGGTTTAGATGGGTGAGAACTAATTTGTGAACAACAGTTTTAGGCCTCAATAAGCTGGGGGCAATTAATAACTGGGACTTTGGAGTCGACCATTCCCTCCAAACACTGCTGGGATTTTGCTAACTTCATTGTATTATGTAAATAGGTATCTGTTGTGCTTTTTCAAATAAAAAGTATATGTGGTTTCCTATTCCCAAGAATTCCTCAGTGTTGTCAAGTAGGGAATAAACACCTATAAAAGTCACCAGGGTATATATATTTTGAGATCCTAAACCCGGAGGGTGGATAAGATTTAAACAGTGGCTCATTTATTTATTTTAAATGTGAGACCAAGACATGATCTGAATCTGGCCCATACCCTCCTCTCCCTCTACTTACTTTCAAATGAGGTCCCAAAGCAAATTCTTGCACTTCTCTTCTCTTCTAGCTCCTCCCCTAACTCTTTCTGGTGTCATAAACCAGCCTCTTGCTTTTATGGTTTGTTCTCCACCAATTTCAGGGCTGATCCAGAACCTGAAGACTGAACTACAACCATCTATCCCCCTCTGCTCTGCTAACCCATCTTAACTGCCCTACTGAGCTGAGACTAGTCCAGCATTTTTCGCCTGGGCACATCACAGGATTTGAGCTCCGTCCTCTCAGGAAACATAGGTGAGAGAAATTGTCTGAAAGGGTTCCTACATTGGTTACCTCCCACATCCCCACTCCAAGTGTAATCTTTCTGCTTGCTGTCATTAGCAGTAATAAGGGCCAGGTTCAGATGATGTCTAACACTTCCATTTAAAATAAATAAAATGAGTCCCTACTTAAAACATTTGCAGACCCAACAGCTCTCTACTAAGGCAGTCTAGCTCTGGGGGTGGCTTTACTTTTTTATTCATGTCAGGCTTAATATTGCAAAGGGGGCCCCAGCTTCAGTCTCTGCCTGTTCTGGTCCACTGTAGTGTTTGTCCACTCAAACACACCCCTTCAAGGACCTTGATACCCTTATAAGGAAATCCCTGAGTTTGGATTTTGCACCCACCTTGGTGTTCCAGTTCCTCAGGAAAGAAGGACTTGTAACGGGAGAAGCATTCCTAAGGGACCCCTTGGAAAACCAGGACCTGTAGCAGGTCAGGCTGTGATTGAAAGAGTTGTGCAGTAACAACTCAGGTTGTTTGTAGTAACTGGAGGTTGTCAAATAGTTTATGAGGAGCTGATACACCTTGCACTTCGGAGACAACAAAGATGCCAAGATCCATAATCAAAGTTATATTTGTGACTTCCTAGAATATTCTACTTGTACAACTGAACCTTTAAAATGCCTTAAGGAGCACAAAGAGTAAAGGACAGGCACGCCTTTGTACAGACTATAGAGCAAATAAATAAATAATAAAAATGGATTGCTTATTTTGAAAGAATACTGCAGTCTAACAGATGTCACTATTAGGAGGATCATCCTTATATACAGCAGCCTAAATGTATAGATTCTTAATTACAAACCATTAGCTTCAATTATTTCCCCATGTAGAATGCCAAACAAATTCCTCTCCCTTCCTTGATGTTTACATGCTTCAAATATTTGCAAATGGTTTTCATGTTACAGTCCTGTCCAAATTATACACATTTAAATTGAATCCTGCAAACACTTACGCATGTGTTTGATTTGAAGTCAACGGGATTACTCATGTGCTTAAAGTGAAGCACGTCTAAATGTTTGCAGGACTGTCACATGCTGTAATTAATCACATGTTTAAGTGTTTAAAAGTCTGGAGTTACTTCATATAAGGGTTTATCTAGATCAGAAAGTTGCACCAATTTAATTCTGTTTTTAAATTGATGTGGAATGCAAATACCTGTGTGGGCACTCTAATTTTGCTTTAAGAGTGGCTTACCAGGGTTTATCCTAAACCTGTTCCTAAGGCCTGGTCTACACTACAAGTTTACGTCGAATTTAGCAGCGTTAAATTGAATTAACCCTACACCCATCCACACAACGAAGCCATTTTTTTCGACATAAAGGGCTCTTAAAACCGATTTCTGTACTCCTCCCCAATGAGGGGATTAGCACTGAAATCAACATTGCCGTTTCAAATTAGGGTTAGTGTGGATGCAATTCGAAGGTATTGCCCTCCGGGAGCTATCCCACAGTGTACCATTGTGACCTCTCTGGACAGCACTCTGAACTCGGATGCACTGGCCAGGTGTACAGGAAAAGCCCTGGGAACTTTTAAATCTCATTTCCTGTTTGGCCAGGCGAGCTTATCAGCACAGGTGATCATGCAGTCCCAGATTCGAAAAAGAGCTCCAGCGTGGACCTAACGGGAGATACTGGATCTGATCGCAGTATGGGGAGAGGAATCCGTGCTATCAGAACTATGTTCCAAAAGACAAAATGCCAAAACATTTCAAAAAATCTCCGAGGCCATGAGGGACAGAGGCTACAGCAGGGACACAACACAGTGTCGCGTGAAACTTAAGTCGCTCAGATAAGCGTACCAGAAAACCAAAGAATCAAACGGACGCTCCAGGACAGAGCCCCAGACATGCCGCTTCTACGCTGAGCTGCATGCAATTCTGGGGGGGGGGGGGGGGGGCACCACCACTACCCCACCCCTGTCCATGGACTTCGATGATGGGGTACTCTCCGCCATGCCTGAGGATTTTGTGGATGGGGAAGATGAGGAGGAGGAGGACGAGCTTGAGGAGAGCACCCAGCACACCATTCTCCCCAACAACCAGGATCTTTTTATCACCCTGACTGAAATACCCTTCCAACCCAACCAAGCTGGAGAAAGGACCTCTGGTGAGTGTACCTTTTTAAATAATACATGTTATAAAAGCAAGCGTTTTTTAATGATTAAGTAGCCCTGAGGACTTGGGATGCATTCGTGGCCAGTACAGCTACTGGAAAAGTCTGTTAACATGTCTGAGGATGGAGCGGAAATCCTCCAGGGACATGTCTATGAAGCTCTCCTGGAGGTACTCTAAAAGCCTTTGCAGAAGGTTTCTGGGGAGAGCAGTCTTATTCCGTCCTCCATGGTAGGACACTTTACCATGCCATGCTAGTAGCAAGTAATCTGGTATCATTGCATAAAAAAGCCTGGCAGCATATAGTCCTGGTGTTTGCTGGCATTCAAGCAACATCCGTTCTTTATCTCTCTTCCCAGATACCAGCCACGCGGTGGGGGAGGGGTAAAGCAATCATCCCAGAGAATTGGATGCGGGAGGAGGGGGAGTTAGTTTGGTTTCTGCTGCTGCACATTAACAGGAAAACCACAGCACTAAATGGCCAACTCAACGTGCTTTGCTTAGTATGGGAGAGGAAGGCGCTGCTGTTATGAAGGTTGCAGAAGCCGAAAGACTATGGCTTACCATGGCCGCCTGCAAGCCGAATTCTGTTGCCCAGCACTGTGTGTGTGATCTCTAACACCAAAGCCGCAGGCACTCAATATAAGATGCAAAATGTGACCTTGTACCAAAATCACATGTGCTATGTAATGTGAATAGTGTTGTTCACCGTGAAAGCGTATAGCCATTGTTCTGTAAAATGTATCTTTTAAAATACTTCACTCCCTTTTTTTCCTCCAGCAACTGCAAATGTTTCAAACCTCCCTCCTCCGTCCCAAAGGCTATCTCAGATAAGGCGGTGAAAAAAACGCACGTGCAATGAAATGTTCTCTGAGCTCATGCAGTCGTCCGGCACTGACAGAGCTCAGCAGAATGTGTGGAGGGACACAATAGCAGAGTACAGGAAAGTTGCCGATGAATGTGAGGAGAGGTGGCGACAGGAAGATCAGAGGAGGCATGAGGCAATGCTGGGGCTACTGCAGGATCAAACGGACATGCTCCGGCGTCTGGTGGAGGTTCATGAATGGCAGCAGGATCACAGACTGCCGCTGCAGCCCCTGTTTAACCGCCCTCTCTCCTCCCCAAGTTCCATAGCCTCCTCACCCAGACGCCCAAGAACGCTGTGGGGAGGGAGAGGGGAGGCTCCAGGCATCCAACCACTCCCCCCCAGTGGACAGCCCAAACAACAGAAGGCTGTCATTCAAGAAGTTTTAAAGTGGCCTTTTCCTTCCCTCCTACCCTCCTCCCACACCCCACCCAGGCTACCTGGTCAGTTATCTTTCTATTTTTATAATCAATTAATAAAGAATACGTTTTTAAACGATAGTGACTTTATTTCCTTGGCAAGCAGGCTGTGATTGAAGGGGGGAGGGTAGGTGGCTTACAGAGAATTTAGAGGCAACCAAGGGGGCGGGTTTTCATCAAGGAGAAACAAACAGAAGTGTCATATAGTATCCTGGCTGGTTTTCAAAGCTGCTCTGATGCGCTGCGTGCCCTGCTGTACTCTTCTAACCACCCTGGTGTCTGGCTGCACGTATTCAGCGGCCAGGCGATTTGCCTCAACCTCCCACCCCGCCATAAATATCTCCCCCTTACTCTCACAGAGATTGTGGAGCACACAGCAAACAGCAATAACAATGGGAATATTGGTTTTGCTGAGGTCTGAGCGAGTCGGTAAACTGCGCCAGCGACCCTTTAAATGTCCAAATGGCACACTCTACCACCATTCTGCACTTGCTCAGCCTATAGCTGAACAGCTCCTTACTACTGTCCAGGGTGCCTGTGTACGGCTTCATGAGCCAGGGCATTAAAGGGTAGGCTAGGTCCCCAAGGATAACTATAGGCATTTCAACATCCCCAACAGTTATTTTCTGGTCTGGGAAGTAAATCGCTTCCTGCAGCCGTTTAAACAGACCAGAGTCCCTAAAGACGTGAGCGTCATGAACCTTTCCCAGCCACCCCATGTTGATGTTGGTGAAACGTCCCTTGTGATCCACCAGTGCTTGCAGCACCATTGAAAAGTACCCCTTGCGGTTTATGTACTGGATGCCCTGGTGGTCCGGTCCCAAGATAGGGATATGGGTTCTGTCTATAGCCCCACCACAGTTAGGGAATCCCATTGCAGCAAAGCCATCTAGTATGACCTGCACATTTCCCAGAGTCACTACCTTTGATAGCAGCAGGTCAATGATTGCATTGGCTACTTGCATCACAGCAACCCCCACAGTAGATTTTCCCACTCCAAATTGATTCCCGACTGACCGGTAGCTGTCTGGCATTGCAAGCTTCCCCAGGGCTATTGCCACTCGCTTCTCAACTGTGAGGGCTGCTCTCATCTTGGTAATCTTGCACTTCAGGGCAGTGGAAAGCAAGTCACAAAGTTCCATAAAAGTGCCCTTACGCATGTGAAAGTTTCGGAGCCACTGGGAATCATCCCAGACCTGCAACACTATGAGGTCCCACCACTCTGTGCTTGTTTCTCAGGCCCAGAATCGGCGTTCCATGGCATGCGCCTGCCCCAGTAACACCATGATCTCCAAATAGAAATCTGTGTTCATGTCCTCATCACCGCGCTGCCATCGCCTCCTCGCCTAATTTTTGAGGTGCTGGTTCTGCATAAACTGTACGATAATGCGCGGGGTGTTTACAATGGTCATAACTGCTGTGATGAGCTGAACGGGCTCCATGCTTGCCGTGCTATGGTGTCTGCTGGGGCAATTCAGGGAAAAGGGCGCGAAATGATTGTCTGCCGTTGCCCTGACGGAGGGAGGGGCGACTGCCAACATGGCTTACAGGTTGGCTTACAGGGAGTTAAAATCAACAAAGGGGGCGGCTTTGCATCAAGAAGAAACAGAATGGCCCCCTCAAGGATAGAACTCAAAACCCTGGGTTTAGCAGGCTGTTGATTTCACGGAGGGAGGGAGGAAGGGAGGAGAAAATGAACACAAAACAAATCTGGTCTATTTCTTGTTTTGATCCACTTCATCTATCTTTATACATCTTGCTGGCAGCAGATGGTCCAGTACGACTGCTGGCCATCATCATCTCCTGGGTGCTCGGCAGAAGACGGTGCAGTATGACTGCTGGCCATTGTCGTCTCCTGGCTGCTCATTAGAAGATGGTGCAGTAGGACTGCCGGCAGGACTGAATCTCCATGAGACGAAACTTAAAAGGGAAATGACCTGGCTGAGTCACTCCCATGTTTGCCCAGGTGCCCCTGCCTGACCTCACTGAAGTCGGCTAAGAGAGCTCCCTGGAGAACAGTGATGATGACTACCAGTCATACTGCACTGTCTGCTGCCAAAGGCAATGAGCTGCTGCTGTGTAGCAACGTAGTACCGCATCTGCCAGCACCCAGGAGACATACGGTGACGGTGAGCTGAGCTGGCTCCATGCTTGCCGTGGTATGGCATCTGCACAGGTAACCCAGGAAAAAAGGTGCAAAACGATTGTCTGCTGTTGCTTTCACAGAGGGAGGGAGGGAAGGTGGGGCCTGACAATACGTACCCATAATCACCCGCAACAATGTTTTTGCCCCATCAGGCATTGGGATTTCTACCCAGAATTCAAATGGGCGGCAGAGACTGCAGGAACTGTGGGATAGCTACCCATAGTGCAACGCTCCAAAAGTTGACGGTTGCCTCGGTACTGTGGATGCACTCCATTGACCAAATGCCGACTAAATGCACTTAGAGCATTTGTGTGGGGACACACACAATCGAGTGTATAAAAACACTTTCTACAAAACCGACTTTTATAAATTCGACCTAATTTCGTAGTGTAGACATGGCCTAATTGACTTAAGCTAAACCAAAAAATAAACACTCAAACTGAAATAAGTGTGTCCACATCAGGATTTGCACCATTTAACTAAATCCTGGATTTGTGCTGGAAATGGCCCAACTTGGTTATCATACACATTGTAAGGAGAGTGATCACTTTAGATAAGCTATTACCAGCAGGAGAGTGGGGTGGGAGGAGGTATTGTTTCATGGTCTCTGTGTATATAATGTCTTCTGCAGTTTCCACAGTATGCATCCGATGAAGTGAGCTGTAGCTCACAAAAGCTTATGCTCAAATAAATTGGTTAGTCTCTAAGTGCCACAAGTACTCCTTTTCTTTTTGCAAATACAGACTAACACGGCTGTTACTCTGAAATAAAACCAATGCAACTTTTTTGAATAGCCAAAGCCCTACATCAGTCATTCTTCCTTAAGATTCTTTGTTGTTTTTATATACATTTCTTCCAACCTTCCTACATCTTTTAGTGTTAAACTGTCTACAGATAAACATAGTATTCTAAGTGAGATCTCACCATAATGATAGAGGGTGGCTAGAAATTCTCCAATCCACTTTGTGTACATTGCCCAATATTATTTTGGACTTTTGATACCATAATAAACTGCAAAGCTCATATCTGCTTCACTGTACATTCACTCCAGTGTTTGCATCTACTATGTTTAATTTGTCCACTAATTCTGTAATTCTCTCTCTAACGCTATCAAAGTAATCTAGCACAATTTCATTTTTGTAAACCATTTACAATTCCCCAGCTTCTCAAAGAAACTATTTTCAAAACCTATTTACACCTGAACTGCAAGATTGAAGTTTTGAAATGTTATCTCTATGAGAGTCTCATAAGATGTTTTATTTGTTAATTGTAAGTAAATCAATCATTTTTGCTCATTATATGTGAAATTTCCCTCATAATTCTCCAGGTGGCGTCTCTTGGGAGATCTTGTATGCAATGTGTAATGTCTAAAATCCAAGTCTTTCCTTAAGAAAAGGAATCAGGAACAGATCTTTTCCTTGCAACACTACTCACTCCTAAAATGCATCCTTTGCAGACCCTTGGGTTATGATCCTGATTAAACTTAAAGCATAGTGGGGAAAATCCCTTTTAGTTAATCAGAAGAATAAATGAAACATAACTTCAAAACTGCCAAGCATTGAAGTTTGTTAGCTATTAAGAATTTCAATTTGTTACTTTATACTTTTAAAGCAGGTGAACTAGTAATGTATTTTAAATAAAAAATGTCTTAGTATTTAAGAAAATAAACCTCTCTTGTTGACAGATAAGGTACAGAAAAATGTAAGTGATATCTGATAAGGCTTTATTATAAAAACTTGAAGAATCCTATGGGATAAAATCACTCAATTTATGCAGAAGCTGTACCTCTGAAGAAGGGAAACTTTAAAAGAAATCTGGAAATAATTAGAAGCTATTGTAGTATTGCAAAAAGATTGGAAAAAATATTGAAATCTATATCTGCTACATATCAAAGAAGAAAATATAATGAAAAAACTAATGTAAAGCACTTTTTAAAAAAATTGCATGGTTTGAGAAATCTGCCACTCAAGGCAGCATCACAGCTGTGACATAGAGTACTAGGCAATGGGGAACAAAGACTATAATCAAGCACAGATCTTGTCAAAAATAACACATCTTCATCATTTTTATGCGAAAATATACTGCATCCAGGATGAGGATGCCTGCTTTATACAACATGCAAGTCATTACATATTACCAATTTTCCAGAAAAAATATTTTAAGTATTTGAAGAACCATTTTTGTTCTATGTAAATATAAAAAGAAAATAAACCTAAAATTAATTTAGTTTTTAGTCTAATAAAATGGGTGTTGTTATGGTTGGTTAAAAGAAAAAAAATACGGAAAGATATACCAAAAATACAGAGAAGAGAAAACAATTCTTAAAACCAAACGATGCACTATAGCTACAGAAGTTCCTTAAAGCTTAAAATGTATTTTTCACAGAGACTCAAAATTCCTTTGGGGGAATGGACTTGATTGCATATCCTTCAGAGTCTAAAAGGCTACCCATATGAAATGAATTATCCATGACATGTACCTTCAGACATTTGTAATGTGATATTTCATGTAAATTTAGACCATACCTTGGACGTGAGCCACTGGCAATGTTAAGTTTATTCAGGAGCTCAGATAAGAAAAAAAATTCTGACATCCTCGCTAATCTGTAGTCGTTAACATGGAATTTCTAACAAAGAGCATAAAAGCATCTAATTTGCTGTAGCAAATGAAAGGAAAACAAACTTTGCATTTCCCTTTCCTTTTTCAATGTCTAAAGTTACCCTGTTCTAGGCAAACAAAATCTTACTTTTCAAAGGTTTCTAGATCATCTGTCTTTTGAAAGACAAAAATACACAAGGCAAACTTCTACAAGTAATCTGGAGAATGTAATACATTTTGAACATCCATTTTAAATAAAGATTTGCTCATGTTATCAAAAAAGCCGTAGTTACAACACAAATATTTAAAAAACACACAAAACATATAGTACTTCCAATCTGTATTTCTCAAATCATCTTATGGAGAAGGGCAGGTACCATTATCCTCATTTTATGTAAAAATCAGTGGCAGCATTAAGAACGGAACCCAAGTCTCCTGACTCCCGGTTTTGTGGCATACACAGAAAACCACACTATCTCCCTATATGTAGTTTCTCAAAGTCTCTCTCCTCTTAGCCAATATTTTCAACTATTTTCTTCATATTCAAATTCTTGAATATTTATTTAGTATACCTTTTTGACAGCTAGTTTTAAAATTAAACAGAAAAGAAAGTCTATAAAATTACTTTATATAAAATACTGGGACTGCAAGTCTGGTGGCTTGGTGGCACTACTTGATGTCATACAACGTTCTGGGACCATGCTGGTTAGATTCATTTTAGAAGTAGTATACTCAGGCTTGATAAAAAAGAGGGGAGAAGAGTTGTACCACTACATTAGAACCCTCTGTTGACCAATTCCGATAGAAAAGGAGGACTTGTGGCACCTTAGAGACTAACCAATTTATTTGAGCATGAGCTTTCGTGAGCTACAGCTCACTTCATCGGATGCATACCCCGATGAAGTGAGCTGTAGCTCACGAAAGCTCATGCTCAAATAAATTGGTTAGTCTCTAAGGTGCCACAAGTCCTCCTTTTCTTTTTGCGAATACAGACTAACACGGCTGTTACTCTGAAACCTGTCAATTCCGATAGGAACATTTCATGCCATTCTGTCAGAAGACAACAATATAGAAGGAAACAATGTAATGTTACAACACCAATCTCTGAATTGCCTAGTGACAATGGGGTTCTAAATCTTCTTAATAGGATGCAAATGGAAGAATCCTTAAATGCTATGAAATGTCAGATTTGGGGGACATAGTAAAAATTCTTCTTTATGTGAGTGATTGGGTAGAGAGAGGAAAGCTTGTTTATACAAAAAACATTAAAATTCTTGGTAAAATAGAAACTGAATAAATAATTCTATTTTTTTAAAATCTGTGTACACGCTTTTTTCACCTTTGAAAACTGGACAGTTATACATTTTGAATCATTAAATAACTTTTCTAAAATGCATAAAAATATCAAATTGATTTAGCTACATTTGTTAATAGCTTCACTAAGAAGTCTAACGAAAAAGCATTGCAGAAAGAGCTTAAATTTCTCACTCTTCCTTTCAATCAATATTTGAGGCAAAGTTTCATCTCCAGGGCCCTTAATGGCAGGAATTCCTGGAGCCAGCAAATGAGTAATGTTAAACCTATGATTAGATGATGAGGCCATCAAAGACACTAGACCCTAATGCTACATTCCACTTTATTCCTGTGATTTGCAGTAAAACCAAAGACTAAGGGAGAAGGCATTGTAAGTTATTCCTTCCCTCAAGTAAAGGCTTCAAAAGCTGTTAAAAAAAAGCAGCATGACATGAAACTCAAAGGCCTTAATGGATCTTTTGGAATTTCCCTTGAACCCAGGACTTAAGCATTAGGTAACAAATTTTTCAAGTGCCCTGCAGGAGAAGGTTTGAAGTTCAAACCCCACTGAGGATTCCTGCCAGTGATGTATTTTTCTTTAACTTCTCCCTAACCAATATCCATCTTGGCTAAAAGAAAAACAGGATCTAATGATTTCCTTATGGGTACAGGCTTGAAGAAATGTAACCTACGGACTGGCAAACAGCAGGTAAGTTGAAAAAAAAGCAACTACATTCAATTGTAAATATTACTAATTTTCAGCTCTCTGTACTTTTGACCAGTCTTCACTTAAGCTGTCACTAAATACTCATTGTTTGGGCATATTTCAAATATGCACAGTGGATTCTACAATACAAACTAAAAGCAAGTACAAGCTTAGTAATAGTGGGGTGTGTGTGTGTGTGTGTGTATCTATATAGGCACCTCATTTACACACTACTCTGTATACATTTAATGGTTATTTAGGCATTTGTGTGTGTGTGTTTGTTAAATAATATGAAATTAAAGCTTTGGAGAAAATTTAGAAGCTGTTTGGGATTGGGGATCTAACAGGGTCATACATATTTGCTGTAGAAAATGACTGAAACCAAAGAATATTTGTTGATTCTTTAATACAACTACATTTTACAAGATGACAGGTATGTATGAAATCTAGCCAGTAACATTTTAAATTTACTTAAAATCCACGGGTGAATTATCAGAAGCACCAGGAGAAGTTCTTCAATTTCAAAATATTTTTAATGATTTTGTATTCTCAAATTTTTCATCTTTTTAGATTTCTCACAGAAACACTTAATTATGTTAAATAATTTGAATTTATGATATTGGAAAAATGGAAAATAAAAAAAATCCAAACATCTGAGGGATCATTAATAGCCATTTTACCCAGCTTTTTAAATACTGACCGAAAGCTTACATTAAATGTGCAATAACTTATGTCATATATCCTAGAGGTAAAATTTAATGTCACTACATAATAACGTTTTAAAAATAGCTAATTCAGGAAGATAAACATTTAATGTGAAATTATGACCAAAAATTCTGCATAACAGGATAAAGTATATCATGTATATGCATATATATTTTACACATAACAGTTTAGAAAAGATTACTTTGCATGTCAATATGAATGTACTGCTGCTCTACAACATGTACCAAGAAATTACACTGTACAGAAATGTGTGAGAAATGACATTTGTACTTGCATCGTATTCAAATAGAAAGAATGAAAGAAAAAAATAAGCAAGAATAACAAACTCAAAATTTAGTAATATGTCACTGTGTGAAGAAACTAATACAATTAAAGCCAAAAAAAGTCTTACCTGTGAACAAAGCAGCATAACAAGTTCAACCACAGAAGTACTCGACTTCATGCAAACAAGGCCTGCAGTAAACAAACAATCAAAAGTGAATTAAAAAGGTTACTTATATTAAGTTGTCAGAACTCTGTGGTTTCATACATTCTATAAAACTGAATTTGTTTCCTTAAAACCAATCATTCAAATTCACTGAAACAAGTTTGAAGTGAAAATGGCCTTAAGAACTTTTGATTCAGGTATACACAAATGTACAGAAAGGAGCACACAACTGTTTGGAATCATCATTGTCATATGTAGGTCATAGGTTTTTATTTAATCATATTTTCTATTTAAAATAAGTTTTTTTGAGGGTTAGTGCATTTCAGTGACTAGAACAGTAGAAGGCAATCTTACCCAAGAAAACTTCATATAGAAATACATTGTGAATATACCACAACAATCTTTGGAGGCATGAACCTACATAGACTTATGCATATGAATAACTTTAGTCACATACTCTTGTCTTTGCAGGATCAGACCCTTGTTTAGTAACTAGTTAGATTTTCTTTTGGAAAATTCCCCTTCATGTAGCTGAAAATATAAAAGGTATAGTTAAGGAAAATATGATTGCCATAATAGCTGTCATTTGTTTAATGTGCTTCTGAAATAATACAATTAACTACAGGCTTCCACTAAAATGTCTTAATATAAATGTTACTTTGTTTCCCCCAAAATATGGGTTGAAGATGTAGAAGAGAAATAAATTTTCTTAGTTACAGTGTCAGTAAAAATAAAATCAACACTTAGAATGATGAATGAATTTTGTCATCTGTAATTCTTAGATCAATCATTTATAAATTAAAGCAACATGAGCATAGTTAAATATACAGAACTTTATATTTAACTCTGAATAATTATTACAATATAATGCGTTCATATTTATTTGCAGCTTCAGAACTGTAGATTTCCTTTTGGAGAGAGAATCAGTGTCACATCTTTGCATGTAAAAGATACATTTTAAATAGTGGATTGATTCATTTGAAATACAATAGGCAAAAATACAATAGAAGAAAGGTTTGTTAATTTTAAATATGGTAGTTTCAAATTTTAAAATTAAATAGGATATACATTCATTTTAGTAGTTTGGGACATAGACACGCTTCCTAGGATGTTGAATAAAAATGTCAAATATAGAAAAAGTTTCTTCATAGCACTAGTTACTAAATGGAAAGTTGAAAAGCAAATGGATTTGTTTTAAGTAGGTTTCAACAAACAGCCATTCAACACAAAAGTACTCCTACACAATAACATGTATATTTATTGCAGGTAGTGGATAAATACTCTTTTGTGCCCACTTAGCTAACAACCCCATCCTTATTGTACTGTAAGACAGAACAAGCTGTAAGAAGCCACTAGTATTCCATTTTATCAGTTCTACGAGCAGACAGTTAACTAATGAAATAAGATGTAGATGTGAAAAGCTCATTTAGGGAGACAATTGCTGTAATTGATCAGCTATTCTTATGCTCAAGTGCTAGAGGATCAAAAAAGATTAATGGGACACTTTTCACCTGCAGGCTACCTCAACTATTTGAAACCTGACAAAGAAAAACTAAAGAGGATGACCAAACTATACAGCTAAATCAACACAATTAGCATGGATAATCTGAGTATTTCAAGACAGAATGTACTGTTTGCACCTATATAAATCCACCTTAGGTTCACTGGAATTCAAAATTCTATTTCTGCCCCACATACATATTTCCTTTCAAAATTAAAACGTTTGTCTTTCAGTGTGCGATTTAGGCAAAATAAATTATAAAAAAATAATTCCTGTTAAAGTAATTTAACAGGGGTCAGTCCTGGGGCCGGTTTTGTTCAATATCTTCATAAATGATCTGGAGGATGGTGTGGATTGCACTCTCAGCAAATTTGCGGATGATACTAAACCGGGAGGAGTGGTAGATACGCTGGAGGGCAGGGATAGGATACAGAGGGACCTAGACAAATTGGAGGATTGGGCCAAAAGAAATCTGATGAGGTTCAATAAGGATAAGTGCAGGGTCCTGCACTTAGGACGGAAGAACCCAATGCACCGCTACAGACTAGGGACCGAATGGCTAGGCAGCAGTTCTGCAGAAAAGGACCTAGGGGTGACAGTGGACGAGAAGCTGGATATGAGTCAGCAGTGTGCCCTTGTTGCCAAGAAGGCCAATGGCATTTTGGGATGTATAAGTAGGGGCATAGCGAGCAGATCGAGGGACGTGATCGTTCCCCTCTATTCGACATTGGTGAGGCCTCATCTGGAGTACTGTGTCCAGTTTTGGGCCCCACACTACAAGAAGGATGTGGATAAATTGGAGAGAATCCAGCGAAGGGCAACAAAAATGATTAGGGGTCTGGAACACATGACTTATGAGGAGAGGCTGAGGGAACTGGGATTGTTTAGTCTGCAGAAGAGAAGAATGAGGGGGGATTTGATAGCTGCTTTCAACTACCTGAGAGGTGGTTCCAGAGAGGATGGTTCTAGACTATTCTCAGTGGTAGAAGAGGACAGGACAAGGAGTAATGGTCTCAAGTTGCAGTGGGGGAGGTTTAGGCTGGATATTAGGAAAAACTTTTTCACGACGAGGGTGGTGAAACACTGGAATGTGTTACCTAGGGAGGTGGTAGAATCTCCTTCCTTAGAAGTTTTTAAGGTCAGGCTTGACAAAGCCCTGGCTGGGATGATTTAATTGGGGATTGGTCCTGCTTTGAGCAGGGGGTTGGACTAGATGACCTCCTGAGGTCCCTTCCAACCCTGATATTCTATGATTCCAGTCATCACATACAATTGAGTAGAATAAAGACAAGATAACTACATTAGATAAGTAGCTAGGTCTTCCTCTGTATATCTTTGATACATTTTCAAAAATAAACAGAGTGAACTATGTGGAAAATATTTTGTACACAGCACAAATATGCCCAATGCACATTTTTCTGTTTGTTTCATAACATTAGAAATGTCTGAAGTCCAAAGGCATTTTATAGTAGTTAAGTCATGTGCAGAACTCTCACTGACATAGACAGTTTGGTGTGTGGAACAAAAGTTGAACAAGACTCCATCTGACAGAAAGACAAAATTATTATTCATTATTTCTATTATGCTAATAATTTAGTATCTGGGTCCTTTTGTATTAGGCAGTGTGCACACAACAAAATACCTGCCTAAAGGAACTTACAATCCATATTAGAGCAAATGTAACTATTTGTAATATAAAAAGTTACCATAACGTATCAAACTTTGAAAAATCTTCCTTGTATTATTATTGGCTTAGTGAAGCGAGGCCCCACACTCTACTTCATAGCATTTATCTGTTTGTCTGGATGTAATATGATAACTTTGGAACACTGCGTCTGATCAATTCCAAAATTTCAGGTAGAACCCTATTGATTTGGGTGAGAGGGGGAAAAAAAACAGACTGGAGAACTGAAGGACACAGAGCCTCTGACATCTGGTTAGCACACCAATCAGGTCTGTAATTGTCTATAGATCAAAGGGGGTTGATGACAGCTATTAACACCTTTCATCATAATGCTGTTCCCACCCATCTCATTCCACTACATTTTAAAATGTTGACACCCTGAATGACTTATCTCTCAGACAGAAAAAAGGAAGTTACTTAACAAATTACAAATTGTAAATATTTAACCATTTACACATGAAAACAGGTGAGGAGGGAAGGCAGCTCACAGGAAGCCTGAGTGTGTGTGGAGTGTGTGTGTGTGGGGGCGGGAGGGGCAGCAGGGAGTGGAGGGATGCGAGGAGCCTCTGCCTACTGAATAGGAAGGCCACTTGTCTGGTTTTAACATAAGAACATAAAAGCGGCCATACTGGGTCAGACCAAAGGTCCATCTAGCCCAGCATCCTTCCAATAGTGGCCACTGCCAGGTACTCCAGAGGGAATGAACAGAATAGATAATCATCTAGGGATCCATTCCTGGCAGCCCTTCCATTCCTTCCTTAGGAAGAGACAGGTATTAGTAATTTTGAACTGGATAGTCCTCTTATCGGGTGGTTTCTTCCATCTGGTTCGGAAACAAAACTGTACGTGGATTTCTCCCATATTGGACAGGGGAACACCACTTTGAAGAGCGTGCAGTACGCCCCCCCGCCCCCCCAACCCCGCCCGGTGTGACCCTACACACACCATGCATGCAAGGGTCATGCCGACAGGGGCAGGGCAGCACACTCCTTAAAATGACACCTCTCTGTCCAGCATAACCTTGCATGTGCAGTCACACCAGCAGGGGTGGGCCATGCCGACAGAAGCAGGCCCACGTTATTCCCAGAATAGCAGAATGTCCGGTGTTCCAGGAATGTTTGAGTGGCCACACTACAAAACAATGAAGTGTGCAACCCTCGAGACAAGGGTGGCCTAACAAAGGAAAAGTGAGGGGGATGCACAGAGCTTCTAGCATATAGCAGAGGGGGAAGTGGTAGGGCACACAGAGACCCTGCCATGGAGGCAGGGAGGATACACAGTGCTTGCCATATGGAAGAGGAGAGACTCGGAGGTACAGCAAGCCACTGGCATGGGTAGGAGAATAGAAAACCCTCATATTGAAGGAACTATATCCTGTGTCCAAAGAATTGGGGACATACAGAGCCCCTGGCATGAGGGAGTGGGGAGCAGATTTGCAGGGAGTCACTGAAATAGAGGGGAAAGGGAGGCAGGCACTCAGGGAGCTTGTGAAGGGGAACTGAAGGATACAAGGAGCCCATAGTGTGTACAATGAGTTTGGCCTACTGAAGCAATCAAGCGTGCAACCCCTTCTAGCTACGATAGTACCCAGAGGCCCATGCTGATACTGGGGCCCCATTGTGCTAGGCACTGTACAAACACACAGGTAACACATATTTTTTCCCCTGATGGGCTCACAGTCTAAATAGCCAGGCAAAAGGTGGGAGAAAAGAAATTTTATCCCCATTTTACAGATAGGAAAGTAAGGCAGAAAGTGATGGAGTCACTTCCCCAAAGATCACTCTGTGCCACAGATAGGAACAGAATCTGTGTCTCCTTAGTCCCAGTCTTGTGCTTGACTTGCTAGCTTACCCTTCTTTAAATGAAATAAACATCATTCCACAGGCAATGCATGGGGGGCATGTGGAATCAAGTGCCCCCCAAGATTGCTGCTTGGCTTGCTGCGGGGCAGGGGGAGAGGGGTTCTGTCCTTCTCCTGCTGTGTCTACCCCAGATACACTCAGCCCCACTCCCCAACAGCCAGGCCCGCCACTCAAGGTCACTGGTCTGTGCAGTGCAGCAGCTGCCTGAGAAAGTCTGGCTGGGCAGGCGGCGGCTTCCACTCCCGGCTAAGGCCTGGCTGCCTGGGACAGGGGCCAAGTGAGCCGGAGTCCCTTCTTTCCCCACCCGGCATGTTTCTGTCTCACTTGGCCCCTGTCCCCGGCCCACCACTGCCTTCCCAGCTAGGCTCTCTCAGGCAGTCGCCATGCTGCACAGAGGAGTGACCTGGCGTGGCCAACTTCAGCTGCATGAGAAGCGGCTCCGTCCCGCTTCCTGCCCAGCCCGGCTGCCAGGAAGAGCAGCCAAACGTGCTGGGGGGCAGACGCAGTGAGAGAAAGACAAGCCCCCCTCTCCCTCCCACAGGTAATGTAGGGTGGGGAGAGCGTGTTGGTCCCAGGGTGGGTGCAGGGCGGGGAGGTCACTGGGCAGAGGAGACATGTGGGGTGGTCACGTGTCCTCCCCTTTAGATTGTGTCCCGTCCCCCCCAGTCTGGGGAGGACAAGTCATCTGTGCATCATTCTTATTTCAGAGTGATTTTTAGAAATTATACAGTCATTAAATTGGGTACAGATTGCTACAAGCAAATTAGAGGGATACAAAACTGTGGCTTTTGAGATTGTGGAAAACACACATCAATTCCCCCCCCCCCCCCCCCCCCCACATAGCTCCAGTGATAAGATGTGTTGTAATTTGAAAGAAATAACTAACTGTTGCCTCCGTTTTTCAGCTTTCGATGGGTTGTCCATATACAATCTATATCAAATGCTATTAAAGAAGCTTAACATAATTATTAAAATACAAGTAGATACTTCTTGCATACATCAAGGTCTTTGTTCAACTGAATGGACTATATGCTGTCTATATTTGCTCTTCTTAGTACTTTCTTCATGGTCTAGTCTCAGTTCATTAAATATAACCATCAAGTTCAGCAGTTTGATGGCAACAATGACCACATGTATGGATACAGTAACTGGGGGCACCAAGTGCACGACCTTAGCTAATCTGTAATAAATGATGTATGGCTGGTAATTAGTTGGAAATGCTCTGGTTTTTCAGTGCTCTTCAGTTGCCTCTTAATATATGGTAATTATTTCTTTTGCCATCACTGTGACCTATTAATGCATAAAAAAGATTAATTTCAACTTTACTACTTTAAGTTATGTCTGTGGCATTAATACAATGAAAGCTTCAAAACTTTAAACTCACCATGCAGAACTAGTCAATCTGTATGAATTTCTTTTTCTCAATAAATACAAAGGAGGATGATAACATCATTTTTTAAAAAAACCTTATGAAAAAAGATCATGGTTTTGAATTTCTTTTTATTATTATTAATACAATGTGTGTAGGAGTCTAACTGAAATACCATCACTATTTCGTCTGGTCTTTATCAAGGTTTGTCTGCAGTTTCTTTCAATTATTTTACTTTGGGTTAACTTAAAACCTTATTGAACTAGAATCAATTGTAATATTAGCATGGAAAAATGTTTTATATCCTTTATGGCGCTTAGAAAAACTCTTAATAATTAATCAGATCATTAGAACCTGCAAATAACTTTAACTCAATTACAGTTTCTAATCTACTGAACAAGTCTCAGGTATGTTTATGCAGAGAGTGAGAAAGCAGCTTACTTATTATAGACTTAATTCACATAAAAAACTTGACACTCTCTCACCAACCCATGGCATATACTCAAAACTTAAGAAGCTCTATATAGAATATAAGCATGTGTGAAGAAACGAAGCTATATTATTGTTATATGCATTATTTTTATTACTATGTAGAAAGCGCATGAGATTAAGAATATTTGGAAATGAACACTGCTTAAATCTCAAATATTGAAAAAACTTGAACGGGATACACCTTTTCCTTTCCTCTTCTAACTTCTTATTGGCTATTTTTGATTTCTTTCCCACTCATATAGGGTCTTCCATGTCCTTGTAACAAACCTAAATTCCCTTAGTTTATCTGTAGGGATTGCTATTGAGTATCACAAGACACTCCCCTTCCATACGAGCTGAGCACTCTGTCTCCACCACAAGTCCCACAGTCCCACCTGGCCTGTATATCCAGGGATGGAACGGAAACCAAACATGGATCTCTCTACCTGACGCAGCACAGATAATTACAACTGTCCAATTGTATTCAGCCTTTCCATTGTATTTTATTAGTGTTTATTAGAGATGGTTCACCAAAGTGGTGATGAAATCCATATTAGGTTTAGTCTGAGGGGTCGTATTGGTGACTGGAGCAAAATTAGTTTCGGGTTTAATGACATTAAATCTATTACAAACGTATTGTGAGATTTTGGTTGAAAATGGCAAAATGTTTCAAAATTAGCAGTTCTTGTAAGATTTCCTCCACCTGGGGCCAAAACCTTATGACTGTTTACTTGAGGGATTCTGGCCATATCCAAAGTGGAGCTAGAAAATAATCTTCCAGTTTTTGAATTTAGAAAAAACAAAAAAAGTTACGTGTGGGTTCACATCTGTAGCCTTCCATTTCCCAACCTAACCTGACATTCAAAGGGATTTGGATTCAATGCTCTGGCTTTGGCTCAACTGTAGTACTGACTATGAGAGATACACGAAGGGTAAGCCAGTACTGAAGTGATAAAGGTTGTATAGGGAAGACAAAGAGCTCAAGAAAGAGTGCAACAACAGAGATGGAAATGTTGGAAATGAGTGATATATGTATAAAATTAATTATTAATTGAAATGAGACAGCTTAACTCTTGGACAGGGAAAAAGTGTGAAAGGTTATTGGAAGGATGAGATGACTTAAGTCAGCTCACAGAGGATCACTGTAAGAGGTACTTGCCTGAGCCGAGCTCTGGAAAGACAATGAATTAAACAGTACTTAATCAGTAGCCAGCAGTGGAAAAATCCTTCCCTGTTCAACTAACCCATACGATAGTTTTTTATAGAAATATTGTTAACTTGGTTCTGGTGGAATATTAGTGGCTCCCTGAATCAGGTGGGCTGTGCCTTCTCAAGGGAAAAGATGAAGGAGTACTGGGAAAGATGATACAAAAGGAACATGCAGCAGGATATAACCCTTTGCAAGGCTTACATTGAAAGCTGGATTTCAGAACTGACAGTATTGCATAGCTTATATGTAATTGGGTTATGTTGGCGGGCTAGATTTGCCAATAGAGTAAAGCCTGTCAAACATTCAGTAATGGTGGAAAATCTGCTGGGGAAATGCCAGCAGTGGCACAAACCGACTACAACCTCACATAACCTGGGGGTGGGGATGGGGTCACTGTAGTCTAAGAAGTTGGCACCAATCAAAAATGTGGCAGGTAGAGTCAGGGTCACTGACTGAGCGCTGATCCTCAGCAGGTCTTGCTGGCAGAATTCCTATGGAGAGCCTCAGGGCAAAATAAATCGGCCCCTATGCTAGGCACCATGAGAGATGGGCTGCATAACCATCACAGCCTGATGCCCCCACAAGGGGTAAATCCCCAACAGAGTACAAGGGGCTGCTAATGAGGGGTGTCATTTAAGTGAATATAATTTTGACCCCGCGTTTTTATAGTTAATAAAAATTGTTATGTTTACATCTCAGTCTCGTCTGGTCCTGGTACCAAGTACTGTACAACATGTGTAACTGTTATTCTCTGAAGTTAGTATCCTATATATAGAAAAGCCATCACCTTGTTTCTTAGGCCTGGTCTACCCTGGCGGGGGAATCGATCTAAGTTACGCAACTTCAGTTATGTGAATAACGTAGCTGAAGTCGACGTACTTAGATCTACTTACCGCTGTACCTTCACTGCGGTAGGTAGACTGCTGATGCTCCTCCGTCGACTCTGCCTATGCTTCTCGCTCCAGTGGCGTACCGGAGTCGACGGGAGAGCGCTCAGCAGTTGATTTATTGCGTCTTCACTAGATGCGATAAATCGACTCCCGCTGGATCGATCACTCTGGAGGTAAGTGTAGACATGCCCTTAGACATCAAATAGGTCACTGAGGAAGTATCTCTCAAAGTTTGTGGGGATTTCTGGAACTCCTATCTTAAGAACACTATTGTGAGCATTGATAGGTCATGTAAACAACACAAAATGCCTCAAATTGTCAGTTCAAGAAACAGATCCTAATTCTAGTCTTACAGTAAAAAAGCATGTGGATTTCTACAAGATTCAAATACTCTTTCTAAAAGAAAGAGCAGCTACATATCTTTATCCATTCTGGTTACTAAAGGGAACCTAAAGTAAAAACATAACATATATAGAATAGTAACATAATGGCAAAAAACCACAACACCACTGTGATTATAGGAAGGCCATTTAGTGCAATATATACAAAATTTACTCTTAAAAAATTACAGGCTTTCACACTATCTCATGAGCTATAATGATGCAAATCTTAGAGAAATTGGTGCCACATTACTCTTAGGAATCCAGTCTCTCACTAGAATTTTTGTCCAAGATACATTAATGTGAATTGAAGTCATATATATATAATTCTCATACATCAAATGGAGATGAAAACACTTAATCCATTAAAAAAACACCACAATTTAATTTATAACATTGCACAAAAGGGTTTTCAAACATCATCCATTTTGTCGTTTTCCACATCTGGTAATTCTTCAGTAAGACATCAGTTACTGATGTTCTTAATGTATTATATTTGTGTTTCCCTCTTTTAGTAAAAATAGTTAGCTCCGGGCACCTTTGAACATATTTTGCAGTGATAGATTGTATTAATTTGTCTTCTCCAGCTGACATAAAGGAGGCAGATCTTCAGCTGGTGTAAACTGACATAGCTCAATCAAGAATCTATTAATATGACACGCACTAACCGCCAATGGTACAAAAAGCACCCAGAAGATAGTTTTAAGGCACCAATTTTGGCGTCAACTGAAGGGAATGGGACCACTTTTGAAGCAAGGTGCTATTTAATATGAGTAAAAGTATCAGAATTTGGCCCTAAATTATTAACAGCAGAGCAACTAAATTCACATGTCTCAATCTAGTTCTTTTAGCACATCTATATCAGCAAATAAAAACCCAGTGATCACACTTGAATTTCTTCTCATTCATATTCACTAATATTTCTTTGCCCACAGTTGATCTACCACTTTTGGACACAGTTCAAACTGACAGACAAGGAGTGGAACCAGCCGAGCTGCAAGCTGTTAGCATAGCACAGTCCTGAGGTCCTCATGCAGTTTTATAGATCCATAATTTTTTTTAAGACCAGAAAGACCATTATGATTCCTGCACAACACAGACTACAGAAATTTACCCAGTAACTCCTCTATCTAGCCCCATAATTTGTGGATGAACTAAAGCTTATCTTTTAAAAAGACATCCAAACTTGAGTAAAGATTCAGTAATGGAGAATTTACCAACCCAAATCATAGTTATTTTGAAATATTTATTTTTGTTTTTCAGTTTCCTTTATTTCAATGACACTAACTGTCCTGGTATTGTTATCAGCTCCCCATAAACCAGCATTGACATCACTCTGTCTCCTTCATTTGTCATCCTATATTTGTCTCCACAGACAGACAAATTCTTTTGCCCTCATTATTTATTATTTGTGATTTGCCATTATAAAAATGTCTCCATAGACCAGAGGTTCCCAAAATGTTTTTTGCTGAACCCTCTTTAGAAATTCATGACACATGTATGCCCCCTTTGTCACAGGGGAAAGGGGAGACTTAGATGGTGGTGAGTTCAGAGTCCGTGTGAAGGGGAAGGTAAAGGTGAAAATCCGGATGTGACCAGCATGTGTGCAGAAGAGACTTGCGTGCCCCATTCAAATCTCAGCTGCCCAGAGAGGCAACTGATGCACGGTGGCTCTCCAGACTCCCTGTGTGTATGTATGCATGCAGAGTGCAATGTCTTTGCTGTGGGGCCAGCATGTATGCATGGCACCACCATGGGAGTGGGGATGGGGGTAGGGTGAGAGAGAGAGAGAGAGAGAGGAGGAAAAGGGAGTACGTTCTCACAAGGCTGTGGCTGTCGTGACAGTTGGCGGGGCAGCAGGTTGATGGCACTGTTGAGTAATGGTAACAGGGCCCCAGAGGGTTGGGATCCTGGGTTCAGCCTCCCCCACTCACCCTGTCCCAGGGCACACAGGGGATAGGGTTGGATTAGCACTGGCTACCCTGAAGAAATAAAAAAAAAATCTTAAGTGGTGATGTCCTCGTGCTCTCCCGGTGATCTCATTGCACCACCCAGGGGTCTGTGCCCCACAAACAAACACCACAATTAGCATAAAATAGTTTTGGTCAAATGACCCGCACCAATCAATGAAAAATAAGTGTAAAGACTAGACAATGTACTGTGTATGCTTAGCAGTTAATTTAAAAAGGTAAATGCCATTAGCACCTAAACTGCTAAGCAGAACAGAGTAAGGGGTATCTTTTTATACCTTTGTTGCAGTCCTTTTTTATTGTATAAAAATGTATCCAATTCTGGGGGAGTGGGAGTAGTTTGTTTTAATTTCTAAATAAAACAGGCTTGATAACTTCCTAACATTTATGCTCAACTAACATTGACATGTGGTTAGACAACTTGTTTACCAAGTTTAAAACTGGTGCAATTTGAAACAGCTCAGCTACTAACCCTTCAACCACCAAATTGTATCTTAAAATGGAAAAAATAGCATTTAGCTAAGAATATGCATATAATTATTTTAAGTGTAGTAGCATGAGGCGAGTTAAATAGAAATCATGATCGAAAGATTGTGAAATTAACTATGTATTACTGCTAATTTTTGTAAACGCCTTTTAACAAAAACTTTCTTTGAGTTATCCTTCCAAACTGTTCTAATTCAGGATTTAACCACACCTTCTCTGATGAGTAAGTCTTGGTTTTCCCTGGATATGGTTTCTTGAATCTGGGCTGCGTCCAAATGTTGATGCTTTTTCCTCCACACCATTTATAAAATCTAACTTTTTTCCTCTCTGTCTAGATAGCAAAAACTTTCGTGATCAATCTTGATTACTGCAACATCCACCTTTATGGTCTTTCTGCCACCCACGTGTTGATTCTACCTCAACTTCCTTGTAAAATATGGATGCTAATATTTTCTCCTGCATATCTTAATCCAATCACTACACTGCAAATGATACCAGTTTCAATACCCTTTTTGTGCGCATCTCAAACAACTGTTTCTTAAAGTATCAACTATTCTGTTCACAAACTTTGTGAACTTATTAGTGACCAGTCACTCTTTCTGTAATCCCGATGCTTCTTTTCTAACCTCATCATCTTATTTTCTTTATACCCCTTTTTGTGTCTTCTGTGAAATTAGATTCTAAGCTTTTTAGATAGGGAACACTTGTAATTATATATTCTGTAAGGTGCCTTACAATTTTGGGTGCTGTAAAATAATAATATTAAGTCTGGTTAACAATATATTAATTAAAAGAAAGATGTGAGCAAGTCCATACACTGGAGATGCTTGGAAAGTATAATTTTTCTGTGGAGCTGTGTCTCCACTACTCAAAATACAGATGTCCACATGGACCTCTTTAATTTTTAATCTATTTGTACAGGATAGCTTTGGCTCGGTCTATCGTGAATGTCCCCAAAATGTCCAACAGCCATTAACATACACAAAATTCTAGGTTCTTAGTAAGGTAAAACTCCCATGAATCCAGACAGTGAAACTGTTTTACCCTGTCATCTGAGAAAGGCTGGGGGAGAGAGAGACTTCTGCACGAAGGAACATAATCAAAATCACCTTATTTTATAGAAGATATTATACTAGGTTGTTAAGTGAGAATGACTATAGAAGGTTACTGACTAAACAACAGCTAAAATCAGAAATCAGCATATTGTCCATAGGGCCAAAGGGAGGCTTGCACAAGATCTCTAAGTCACAATTTAAACTACAGATTAGGACAAACTCCCAGACAGAGATCTGTATCTTATAAGTGCCCTTAAGAAACTAATCATCAGCTTGGGAAACCAGTGAAAAAACAACAACCCTATATTGGACACACAGAGGGCAGAAACCCAATCTTTTGAAATACTGATAGTCAGGTACATACCAAAAACTTCCTGCAGAAGATCTAGGACTTTGTTCAAGGCACACATACACAGAGCTGTCTCTTAGGAAACTAAAAGAACTTCTTCCAAATAATGTAATAAGTAATGGAAGTAAAGGGACTCCTTCCTCCAAGAGAGCTAACCCCTTGCACGTGAAGTCATCAGAGATAGGATCTGGAGTATAGGGGTGCAGAGCCTATCACTAAGACAGGAGGTTGGGAATCTGTGTAAGGAGTCACTACTTGTACACGAACAGCTGGAATGTTGACAAACCAGGCTCTTCTTGGGCAAGCAGAAATAGCTACCAGGGCATACATCTGCCTCAATCTTTCAGACAACCTTGACTAATGGGAAGCTGGGGATAGGAGGGAGTCAGGTAAAGCAGGCCCATGGACCAAGGGACAAAAAAGATTCTATGGTAGGCCACAATAGACCACATCTAGGTACCCACTGCAATTCTTCTGGAATTAGGTACTCATCAATGACATAAACAGGTCATATATGGGAACTCCCACCTGGACAAAGGAGTTTTAAATAATAAGAGGGAGCGACCACTCCCTAGGAAAAACTGCATTTTAGTTTAGCCTGCATGGATGACACTTCAACATACATAGTATCAAGTTGTGGCTCTGATAGTGAAATAATTTTAAGCCTACTGATTGGAGGAGACTGACAGAAGCTAGCTTATCTATAGATGGAAGTTATCTCAATATAAGTTGAGATGTAAATTTAGTCACATACAATTATACTGGTATAACTCTGCGTGTGGACACTTTTATTCTTGCATAATAGTGCCCTTTTTTGCTTGTTGGTTGTTTTTTGTTTTGTTTGTCTCAAGCCTCTTTGGAAGGGGTTTAAGGTAAACCAAAAAAACCCACTAATTCTTGAATAAGAGTCCACCTGGGTAGTTGTACCAGTAAAACATTTCTATATAGACAAGCCCAGAGAATGGGAGGAAGTCAAAGGATATGAGTTATCATTCAACATGTTTCTTTCCACCATCTCTGAAGGCCCTAATGCAGTTTCTTAATTTTCTACCCTCATTACTAAACCTTTGAGTCAGTTTTCAGCAATCAATTTTGTTTTTATATTTAATCTATTGCATTTTAGACTTATACACAGTGTAAAATAAATTCTATATCCATAACACCTCAACTGTAGTGTTTTTCAAGTTAACTTGAAGTTGGCCAAGAGTTTTTCAAGTTCTTTCCTGGTTAACGTCTTGAAGGCAAGTAACAAAAGCATGTACATAACCAACAGGATGTATTGCAGGAGTGTATATAAAACACATGGACAAGCAAGGGAGTTTTGTACTGTTGTAATGTTTAATTGGTCACCCAATTAAAGGTTTCAACACATGTCATAAGGGCAAGTGCTAAACAGATATGGGTTTAAAGGCACATTGAACACTTTGAAGGCTGTGAAAAACAACCACTACCAACATCAATTTTGGAAAACCCCTGGGTATTGAGGTCAGACTGAAGGTAAAGAACTATTATATTGTATTATAGAAGAAATGTTCCAGAGCAAAACCTGACACTGGGATGTTATTCACATCCTACAGGTTTATCAAGGCTAGATAGTTCTCTGGGAGAAATTGCTAGGATCCCTGTGTAGACTGATTCTATTTTAAACCTCATGGGGGTAAAGAGTGGGGCAAATACCAGTCTAACCATTTCAAGTCCAAAATCAAGCAGAGTCCCCTGCTGGGTTTTGAATGATGAATTAAGTAGAATAAGAGCTGGAGAACCTCTGCCTGCAGGGAACCGCAATCACAGCATGAACATCCTTTAGATGCTGAATAAAATTCTGGCACAGTGCCTCATTTTTCTTTGGACCTCAACAGAGGAGGAGAAAATAATATAAGAAAAAAGATGCTTGTCCTTAAAAAAAAAAATTCTACTACGTAGTCCAGTGTTATCATGCACCAGTTCCACTTGTTTGATGTGATGAGTCCACCTACAGGTTATGTTACAGTAGTGCTTACAAATGAAATGGCTTGCTCAGAAAGCCTTTATAAAATTCTTTTCTTGGAGCAACATCAAGTATGTCTCTCCAGGTTTGCTCCAGGATGAGACAAATTGGCAAAAAAAGGAAGAGAAATTAATTCTGCATAATAGCAGAAGGCTAGCTGGCTGCAAAAGAAAGGTATGGGGGTGGGATGCAACACATCAGTTGGCTAGCGGGATCCTTGGTCCGACGCATGATGGCCATTCCCTAAGGTCTTAAGCCACTGACCCTAAATGTACCAAGACCAAAGGAGTACAAGTATTTCCTTCTTTGACAGAGTTACTGACCTAGTGGATAGTGGGGAAGCAGTAGATGTGATATATCTTGATTTTAAGAAAGGCTTTTGACACTGTCTCACATGACATTCTCATAAGCAAACTAGGCAAATGTGGTCTAGATTAAATTAATATAAGGTGAATGCACAAATGGTTGAGTGACCATATTCAAAAAGCAGTTATCACCTCTGTCAAACAGATGGTATATCAAGTGGGGTTCCACAGGGGCCGGTCCTGGGTCTGGTACTATTCAATATTTTCATTAATGACTTGGATAAAGGATTTATAAAAATTAGTGGATGATGCCAAACTGGGAGGGGTTGCTCACCCTTTGGAAGACAAGATTAGAATTCAAAATGACCTTTACAAATTGAAGAATTGGTCTGAATTCAACAAGATGAAATTAAATAAAAGACAAGTGCAAAGTACTTCACTTAGGAAAAAAAATCAAATGCACAACTACAAAACGGGGAATAGCTGGCTAGGTGATTGATAGTACTGTTGAAAGGATCTGGGGGTTACAGTGGATCACAGATTGACTATGAGTCAACAATGTGATGCAACTGCAAAAAAGACTAATATCATTCTGGGGTGTATTAACGGGAATGTCATATGTAAGACATGGGAGGTAATTGCCCTGTTCTATATGGCACTGGTGAGGCATCAACTGGAGTAGCGTGTCCAGTTCTGGGTGCCACACTTTAGGACACATATGAACAAATTGGAAAAAGTCCAAAGGAAACTAACAAAAATGATAAAAGGTTTAGAAAACCTGACCTATCAGGAAAGATTAAAAAAAAAAAAAAAACCGGGCATGTTTAGTTTTGAGAAGACTGAGGGGGAACTTGGTAACAGTCTTCAAGTGTGTTAAGGGCTGTTATATAGAGGTTCTCCATGTACACTGAAGGTAGGACAAAAAGAAATGGGCTTAACCTGCAGCAAGGGAGATTTAGGTTAGATATTAGGAACAACTTTCTAACTATAAGGGTAGTTAAGCTCTGGAATAAGCTTCCAAGGAAGATTGTGGAATCTCCATCACTGGCGGCTTTTAAAAACAAGTTGGACAAACACCTTTCAGGAATGGTCTAAATTTAGTTGGTCCTACCACAGTTCAGAGGGCTAGACTTGGTGACTTCTTGAGGTCCCTTCCAGCCCTACATTTCTATAAAGACTTCAAGGGGATATTCTACTACAGTTTTGGACACAGAATTTGGTCCAGGTTTTCCTCAACGGCTTGAGAGCTGAAGAGTGACAACTAGCTTAAAAAAACCAAACTGGGATGCGCTATCCAAGACTGCACAGGACAGACAGGGCCTGAGAAATCCAGGAATGTCCCCTGGTCCAAATTTCTCTATGTTCAAATTTTCCAAGTACTTCCTTACCTGCTCTCTATGAAGAGTTATTTGTATTAAGTCTTCCTTGTTTCTCAATCATAAAATTTCCATTTTTGTTAATGAAATTTTAAAAACAAAATTCAGCATTTCAGCCATTCTCAATACTTCTTCCCAACACCTCTTACTCATGAGATTTCTTAATTTGTCAAAATTTACTTTCCTGAAATCAAATGCCTTCTTCGAGTTCTGTTCTATTAATCCATTCCTTATTATACCGAATGAAAGTAATTGGTTTGAGGCTTTCATATTATTCTCTCATTTTCAATCAATTGTTTGCTATACGTAAGAAACAGATCCAGGATAGTTTCTGCTCTACTTGTAATTTTTACATTTTGAATCATAAAGATGTCTTTTTTTGTTAACTGGTGTATCAGTGATGAGACAGAGTCAAAGTACCAATTGACAATCTCTATCATCCTAAAGTTAGACTTGAATCACATAGGCTAAAGACAAAGAAGAGGGCATAATAATTAACTTCTGTTAAACAGTGAAAAGCATCTTTGTAACAGTCCAAATCATTAGACCATGATGGACTTTTTCTGCAGAAGTACAATTATATGTGAAATTAATTACTGTAGATTCACTTTTCAAAAAAAGTGCCAGATGATATGCATTTTCTAGTAGCTATCTGAAACTCCGATTTGTAATATTTCCGACCATGTTAAACGTGTTCAGAACATACACTTCTAGGTGGGAATCTTAGCAATTCAGGAGTTAAACCTGAAAGATCAGGACAACACACCTTGTTCCCTACTTCACACAATTCCTACAACCTAATTAAATGGCTCATCAAGCTAGTAGTATATCATTGAAGACACAGGGTGTTCTTCTATAACTATCGTGTGGCAGGTGCTCAGGGAAGATTGCACTGTGGCTAAAATAAGCAGGGGTTTCTGCTATGACAGTTTTCAGTTCCTGTGTATCCAAAGATCTGTGAACTATCTGTCAAATAGTGTTTTCTGCCAAAAAGAGTGGAAGCTGTAAAGTCTTGAATGTTGGTTCTGTTGAATGGCATGCATCTACATATGCTGATTTTTACTGTCCCTTTAACCTTTCATCATTCTCTGATCCAGATGTATGGCAAATTTGTAATATGGGACCTCTTCATATTTATTTGACTTGTCAAAATGTCCTTTTGTAAGAAACATTTCATGTCCTAGTAGCCTTTTAAGTGGTATGACTGTACACATGGAGGCTGTTTCAGTAACATCTCTTTTGGTAATCTCAATTAGGGAAAGAATCTTGCATAACTGATATATATGAAATTCCAGCAGGCTGTACACAACAGTTTAACCTAATTCATCAGCAACTTGTTTCTGTTTAGGAAAGGGCTGTAAAATATGCACAGTAGGATTCCAGTCTGTAGTGATACTTTCTGTTTGGAGCTTTTTGTGTAATAAACACCTGCTGATTTTCATGTGGTTGGAACCAAATCCTGCAAATTCCATTCTTCATTACAAAAACTCATGAAATACCACATGAAAGCAATGTGCAAAACATTCCACATGTGTAAAGCCACCCTCATCAAATGCTCTAATAATATTCAGTTGTTCAATGCATTGTTAGTGACACTGAACACTCTTCAGAAGTTCGGAAGAAAGTCACTTATCTCTACCTCAAGTTCTTTTTCCAATTTTTAGCCATATGAGACTTGTTAAAGTCTTTCAGAGACAGCAGTGTTGTTTTGCTGGGATTTTGTTGCAAGTGTTTTATAGTAGATTTAGAAGATAAAGGAAAACAATAAGCAGTGAGATGAGTAAATAACTGTTTGGTTGTGCAAGTCAATGGTGAAATATACAATTCTCCCTGACCAGCTTCTAGATACTTTAACAGCTGAAAATTGTCCAAGCCAATATATTTTGGGAATTTAAAAATATTGTTCTGAGGATCTATGAACTGAAGGAGTGACCAGAATTGGGCTCTGGTTGCTTCTTGCTACAGAAAATGGCA